>NW_027362765.1:527904842-528557114 GCF_046119375.1 Phyllobates terribilis
TGCATGGTGTGTGAATACTGAGTCGCCTCATGAAAGCAATGAATGAATGAATACATCCTACCAAAGCATCAGCGCTTATAAACCTCGCTAGTATCACACAAATGGATTTTCTTTCCGAGAATCATCTGTGAAAGAGCGGACAGCGCCCAGACAGCACTAGGTCAATGTTATTAAACGGGGCAGATTTTCCATCACGGACCGAACTTGGCAGCCCCTACTGGCTTCTGTGTCCGGTGAGACTCGCTCATTCAAGACTCTGTGTGCAAAATAATATTGGATTCCACCGCTCAGCATCGCATCTTACGGATACATTGCAATTCTTTAACGCAGGAATCTGTATTTAGCGCTGTACATTGTGATAACAGGTTGAACACAGATAATAAATGACAAAAAAATCGCCCGAGGTTTCTGGACGATGTATAGTATACGCTGGCGAGAAGATGGGGAATGTTTAAGGGAATTCTATACACTATCCGTAATCAGCGCGTACATTTATTAGTAGGAATGATTGCACGCCATAGCTGTCGGCCTCAGTGTCACATGCCATGTATGCGGCCTGTCAGCAGCACGGGATCCTCCCGCCTCACACACGGGATGTAGCCCACCTTGCATCAGCTGTGCTGAGCTGCGCGGGCGTCTGTGGTGACTACACATATTTCTGACATTACAGACAACTGTTATTGAGCTCGCCCCACACTTCTCCTGTACACTGAAGCCTGAGGAGACCGCAGTCACTGGCTGCCCGAGAACACGCCGCAGTCAGCCGACCAATGAGCCGCAGCACTACGGGGAAACCTGTGAACGAGTCAGCGAGAGGTAACTGCCGGTCATAGACTGCACGTCTGTGAACAGCCTACAGCGCCTGACCCGCAGCCGGCCAATCACAGCGCGCTGCTCACTTGTCTGATCCTAATTAGCCAATCAGCTCTCAGTTGGGGTTTTCCCGCCTCTTTTGCTCTAAACATTCTCCTGACAGCGTCTGTGTTAACCCTTGAATTGTGCAATATCTCCCCAGTAACAGATACGTACAGTGTGTTATATGCCATGTCTGTATGTGGGCATAGCTATATGAGGCAGGCAGATGTATGGCCAGAAAGACACCCAAGCCACCTGTCTGCACAATTTACTGATCCCTTAGTGTCTAATTCACTCATGTTGCAGGAAAGTCTCTCAGTGCTTACAGCGAATGCCACCATAGACTCCTATGGACCCGTCAGATGCTAAAATATATAGCGCAGACTTACCTGTGCAGGCGAGCCGAGAAATACAACAGCAGTCACACCTCCTGGCACACATTATATTTTATTACTATGTCAGTTAATGAATAATATATGTCAGAACTGTCGAAAAAGACATGGACCGCACAGCCCAATATTAATACTTTGATCTAACACCGCCGGGCAAAAATGTACAAACAGAACATTCTGATCAGACTGTATGAAGCCCACTGCCACGTCATGGTGACCCTCTCAGTGGGTCCCTGACTTCTAAGGTGCGGCGCCGTGTGCAAACCACCGTCACAACAGCAATGCACCGGCAGGACGGGCGGACGGAGTACCACCCTCACAACGGCAATGCACCAGCAGGGCGGGCGGAGTACCACCCTCACAATGGCAATACAATAGCAGGGCGGGTGGCCTGGTGCCTTACAGCACCCATGCTGCAGAGCTGAGTCCCCATGACTCCAGGTCGCACCGCCCCACTGACACGACACCGCAGCACCAAACACCAGGTGCTGTGTTTTTCTACAGTTCTGGCATTTGCATTACTGTCCCCTCTTTTTTTTGTTTTGGTGTATTGTCGCCGTGACGGTGGTTTGCACACGGCGGTGCACCTTTCAGGCTAGGGACCCACTGAGAGGTTCACCTTGATGTGGTAGTAGGCTTCATACAGACTGATCAGAATGTTAAACTAAGAACCTCATGTTCAGTTTGTAAATTTTTGCTTAGCGGCGTTAGATCAACGTATGAATATTGGGAATGTGTGGTCCTTGTCTTTTTTATACAATTCTGACAGTCAATAATATACTATAAAAAAAAACTATAAAAAATGTTTCAGAATTTCATCCAGAAAAGTGTGACAATTGTTTCTCACTTATCATCCCTATACAATCCATTTTTTACAGCACCAGCTATTAACCCCTTCACTCTTAACCCCAATTTTCAGGTTTTTTTGTTTTCATTATTTCCTCCCCTTCTGTCATAACTTTTTTTTTCGCATATCCATATGAGGGCTTGTTTTCTGAGAGACATGTTGTACTTTTGAATGACATCATCAATTTTATCATGTGATGCACTGAAAAGCATGAAAAAATGTGGTAAAACTGACCTGTCATTATGATTCTCCAGGTCATGACAGAAAATACCCAAAAGTGACACTATTCTAAAAACTGCACCCCTCAAGGTGCAGAAAAAACACATTCAAGAAGTTTATTAACCCTTCAGGTGCTTCACAGGAATTTTTGGAATGTGGAAGAAAAAAATAAACATTTATTTTTTTTCACAAAAATGTTACTTTAGACCCAATTTTTTTTATTTTCGCAACTTTGAAAGGAAAAAATAGACCCCAAAATTTGTTGTGCAATTTTTCCTGAGCATGCCGATACCCCATATATGGGGAAAAAACACTGTTTGGGTGCACGGAAGGGTTCGGAAGGGAAGGAGTGCCATTTGACTTTTTGAATGTAAAATTTGCTAGAAAAATTAGCGGACGCCATGTCGTGTTTGAAGAGCCCCTGATATGCCTGAACAGTGGAAACCGCCCACAACTGACCCCATTTTGGAAACTAGACCCCTTAAGGAACTTCTCTAGATGTGTGGTGAGCACCCTGAACTCCCAGGTGCTTCCAAGAAGTTTATAACGTAGAGCCGTGAAAATAAAAAAATCAAACTTTTTCTACAAAAATGAGCTTTTAGCTCCAAATTTTTTATTTTCACAAGGGTAAGAGGAGAAAATAGACTCCGAAAACTGTTGTGCAATTTCTCCTGAGTACACCGATGCCCCATATGTGGGGAAAATGCACTGTTTGGGCGCACGGCAGGGTTTAGAAGGGAAGGAGCACTGTGTGACTTTTTGAACGTAAAATTGGCTGGGATCGAGAGTGCTCGCCATGTCGCTTTTGGAGAGCCCCTGATACATCTAAATAGTGGAAACCCCCCACAAGTGACCCCATTTTGGAAACTAGACCCCTCAAGAATTTTATCAAGGGGTATAGTGAACATTTTGAACCCAGAGGTGCGACACAGAATTTGATAACATTAGGTCATCATATTGAATAAGTTGTCATTAATCTTGACTCTTGAGCGCAAGTGCTCGCTACTTGAGTTTGCATCGGGTACTCGGGTATGCACCATGTATCGTGGATGCTTGAGTCACTGCACGGTTATTAAACACCCCAAAAAAACACGGTTATTAGACTCTCATGGCAGGCAATCCCCGCAAGGTTTTTTTGGCTGTATAACAGCCGCAAAACATATGGGGCAGAGACTCGAGCATGTCACTCGAGCACCCGCGATACTCGCTGTATACCCGAGCACCCGATGCAAACTCAAGTAGCGAGCACTTGCACTCAACACTAGTCGCCATATCGTCATCATTTTTTTTTCTTTACTTTTGAAATTATCCCAACCCCAACACAACCCTAACCCCAACCCTAGCTCAACCGCTACAGTTTATTTTTTACGCCTTTCCTCGTGCGGTATAAGTGATTAGACGACTTTATTCTTCAGGTCGGTGCGATTACAGCGATACCAGATTCATATCGGGTTTTTATGATTGACAGCTGTCACACGCTAAAAAAACAACTTTTTTTTCCAAAGATCAGTTTTTGCATCGCCATATTTTGAGAGCTATAATTTTTCCACATTTCGGCCAACAGAGTCATGTGATCGCTTTATTTTTGTGGGACAAGTTGACGTTTTTATTGGTACCATTTTCTATTCTGAATTTTGGGAGGCAGAATAAACAAAAACCAAACAATACAGGAATTGTGTTTTTTTCATGTCGTTCCACGTTTGGTGAAATTGATAAGGCAGCTTTATTCTTCGGGTCAGTACGTTTACAGCAGTACCACATTTATATAGATTTTTTATGTTTTCGTGCTTTTACACAATAAAAACTATTTTATAGAAAAAATAAATTTTTTGTATCGCTTTGTGATTCCATAATTTTTTCCTCTGAATTGAGTGATTCCATAATTTTTTCCCTCTGCCTGGTCTGAAGAAAATTACCCTTACTGAGTACCACATTATTTATCTTGATTTCTTTTAGTGTTTCTTAAAGCCATAAAGTTGCCATTTGAAATAACTTTAGTTTTGTGCCATGTCTGTGATCTGCTTTTTATCAACAACATTAAACAACTGAATAAACATCCTCCGAGCCCGGTGATTACATAATTTTTGCCAGGGGTTGTATTCCAATAAGTAGGTGGACACGTACTAGTAAGATTTATTAACAGACATGGACCTCTTACTGAATTTGGCACACCAGCTTCAGCAAGAAGTAAGTTCAAGACTAGTAAATGAAAAACCAGTCTTGATAAATGTCGCCCTTAGTGCCTTTTCAAAAAAAGTAGTCATAATTAACACATAGAAGGTGATCACGATCAAAGTCAGCTTCGGTGAGATTTAACAAATAGCATGGAAACTAAAATAACAGCATTAAATTAGATTTTCATGTAGATTTATCAAATACATTTTGCAGCAATTTCCTAAAACTTAAAATATGTAGTGTTATCCAAAAACAGTTCTGATTAGCATGATAGGGTAGAGAGAAGAGCTGGTACTGAGGTTATGAATATACTGCTGTTCATAGACCACAGCACAGCTCATTGTACTCAGAGGAGCCTCGTGCTTCCCTGCTCAGTCTATATCTTCATTGTGCCTTAGCCGCCTGCATTTTTCAGCAAGCAAAACACTGTAAATCTTCATTTATTCTGCTGCAAATTACTAGTGCATAAAGGATATGATCATACATCTAACATTTTCTCTGCTACAGATCCCTGGCAAATCCACATCAAAATCAACTAAAAAGTCTGTTTTACTGGCACACATTTGTCATAGATTATGGTGCGGATGTGGTGCCTATTTCCCCTATGCTTTGAAATCCTTTGTAGAAATCCACACCATAAATTGACAGTACTTAGCAGGGCCGGCTCCAGGTTTCTGTGGGCCCTGGGCGAAAGAGTCTCAGTGGGCCCCTTTAGCACATACCACGATTCATGATGCACAGATACCGCAGAGAAATATATATATAGTACAATGCCAAACATTTCACTTCTTACATTACATGAGCGATATCTATTGTAAATTCTGCAATAGCTCAGAAACCGACGAATCCTTGCAGCGCACAGTACAGACTGGCCCCTTATAACGCTCCATACAGAATACTGGCCCCCACATAATGCCCCATGCAGGCTGTGCCCACACATAATGCCCCATGCAGGATGTCACTCCCCCCCATATAATTCCCCATGCACGATGTCACCTCTCCCCCGCATATAATGCCCCATTCAGGATGTCACCTCTCCCCCACCATATAATGCCCCATGCAAGATGTCACCTCTCCCCCCCATATAATGCCCCATGCAGGATGTCACCCCCCCATATAATGCCCCATGCAGGATGTCACCCCCCCATATAATGCCCCATGCAAGATGTCACCCCCCCATATAATGCCCCATGCAGGATGTCACCTCTCCCCCCTCCATATAATGCCCCATGCAGGATGTCACTTCTCCCCCCCATATAATGCCCCATGCAGAATGTCATCTCCCCCCCAATACAATGGCCCATGCAGGATGTCACCTCTCCCCCCCCAATATAATGCCCCATGCAGGATGTCACCTCTCCCCTCCATATATTGCCCCATGCAGGATGTCACTTCTCCCCCCCATATAATGCCCCATGCAGGATGTCACCTCTCCCCCCCCATATAATACCCCATGCAGGATGTCACCTCTCCCCCCATATAATGCCCCATGCATAATGTCACTTGTTCCCCCCATATAATGCCCCATGCAGAATGTCACTTGTTCCCCCCATATAATACCCCATGCAGGATGTCACATGTCCCCCCCCCATATAATGCCCCATGCCTCCATACATATAAAAAAAATACTCACCTCACGTCTCACCTACTGCCACTGCTCCAGACTCCTCAGCGTCGCCGGCGTCTTCCCGCTCTGCGCTGTGTTCATGTCCAATGAACTCAGCTCACCTCATGCACGTCACTGACAGCGTGGGAAAATTCTCCTGCGCTTGCCGTGAGCGCAGGAGAATTCTCTCACGCTCACCGCATGCGCAGGAGAATTCTCCCACGCTCACCGCATGCGCAGGAGAATTCTCCCACGCTGTCAGTGACGTGCATGAGGTGCGTTGAGTTCATTGGACATGAACTCGGCTCATCTGAATTCCGTCACAGCCAGACACTGAGGAGCGCAAGCATGCCTGCTCTTCTCAGTGTCTGCGGCATGGCAAGCTGGATGGTAGCTTTCGGCTGCGATCCAGCCTGTCATGTGAATGTAGCAGAGCTGGAGCCGTCCTGGGAACCATGGAAAGGTAAGGATGATGTTGGTTTATTATTTTACTTTTATTGCAGAAGATATTGGCTTCAGCTGGAATGGGCCTGATGGTAAGTATGGTTTAATTTAGAACAATAAAGAATTGTGTGTTTATTTCAATTAAAGGACTTTATTCTGGGTGTTTGTGTTTTTTTTTTTAACTTTGACTATGGGGTTAGTAATGGGGGTGTCTTATAGACGCCTCTCCATTACTAACCTGGGCTTGATGTCAGCTGGCATTATAAGCTGACATCAACCCCAACCCTATTACCCCACTGCCACCGCTACAGGGCAGTGGGAAGAGCGAGGCTAAGTGCCAGAATTGGCGCATCCTATGGATGCGCCATTTCTGGGGCGGCTGACGGATGGTGTTTCTAGCCTGGGAGGGGGGCAATATTCATGGCACCCTTCCTGGGCTATTAATATCAGCCCCCAGCTGTCTGCCTAGCCTTTGCTAGCTATTAAAATAGGGGGGACCCCACGTCATTTTTTTTGGTGGGTCCTCCATTTTAATAGCTAGTAAAGACTAGGTATTCAGCTGGGGGCTGATATTAGTAGCCTGGGAAGCTCCGTGGGTATTACCCCCTTCCCAAACATCTGCCCCAGCCGTCTGCTTAACCTCCACTAGAGACTAAAATTACGGTGAACCCCACGCCAATTTTTTTTTTAATAAATCCTTTATTTTAACACTAAATGACAAGTACAGTAATCAACACTATCACTGTACTTAATATATATGTGACTGACATGTTTCTATCTATCTAATCTATGTGTGATGCTCTATTCTTTCTGTTCTAAATTGTCGGGTACCGATGCTGAATTGCCGACCGGCTTTTTTAAAGAGACGGTGCATGAAAACACTATTATTTTTTTTAATAAATCCTTTAACACTAAATAACAAGTACAGTAACCAACACTGTCACTGTACTTCTTATATATGTGACTGACATGTTTCTATCTAATCTATGTGCGATGCTCTATTCTTTCTGTTCTAAATTGTCGGGTACCGGTGTATGCTGCTGCTGAATTGCCGGCTTTTCATGTTTCACTGTGATCACTGTTCCCATCGATTTGGGCAACCACTGTAATGCCACAACCACCATGGCTGTGACATTACAGTGAGTGGCAGACAATCCCTGCATGATGTGAAAAAAATCCAGTTATGATTTTGGTGCACGAACAGTTATCGAACATAACCTCAAACAGCCGAATTTTTTGCAAATTGTTCGCGTTCGTCGAACGACTCGAACGCCGCCCAAAACAGCTCGAATTTGAGATTGGCAAACTGTTCTAGTCGAACACCGCTCATCTCTAATTATCATCACGGGTCAATTTCTTCTGCAGATTCTTTCCCTCATGTTTTTCATAAGATTTGGTAAAATCTCATTCACTGTGCTGCTACTGTCTAAAGCTCTGGATTTTTCACCCCCCATATCTGGACAGAAAATTCAGCATATTCCTTACATGTAAACATACTGTGAGGCAGTGACCAGGATCATATACGAGGGACGTTATATATCCCCCAGAATGTGTACAGAGACCTATTAAAATCCAATGGAGTGCATTGCAGTCACAGACACAGCTGTGGCTGCAATGCAGGAAAGAAGGTGAGCAATGACCTGGTCAGACTACCTGGCTAAGGCAGATTAAGTAAAACCCGGCAGGGCCTTCATTTCTTGGAGGAGGTCACAGGAGGCAGTGGGGCGGCCTCCTCCCTCCAACCCGGGTTTTCCAATGGCTCTTGCCACAGGTCTTTTAAAACTCCTGCACTAACTATTAGTGTTGTTCTATGTTGGAACCTGCTAGGAGCATAGCAGGAAACCTCAGCAGTATTGAGGGAGGCTGAACCACTGCCTGGGAAGGCTCTGCACCTGTCAGGCTCTGAGCGGCCCGGTGTGGCCGTTGTCCCCGGCAACCATTGTGTATGGACTTTCTGGTAACCCGGCTGCGAACCGGAGGACTTTCTGTTAACCCGTGAGTTGCTGAAATAAAAGCTGTTTATGTTGGACTTGCTTGGGTCACTGCCTCAGTTACTGCACGGTGTGAACACCGCCACCTTACAATACCTTAAATGGATTGTCAGAAATCCTACAATTTAATATTAGTGAGCAGAATGATATGTGATTTTGTGAGAAAAGATTCAGTATAACCTGTGATTTATTCATTTATACCTCTGTTCTTTCTGGGATTTCCAGTCCAGTGGGCGGTCCTATCAATGACTGACACTTATTTCTGTATGCACACTTATATAAAGATAGCTGTCAGTTATTGATAGCGCTGCCCACTGGACCAAAAACCCAGAAAGAGCAGCGAATTAAATGATGAAAATACAGATTATACCTAATCTTTTCTCACAACACTATACATCAATCTGCATTGGTTTCCTCCATAACTCTAAAGACATGCTGATAGAGAATTTAGATTGTGAGCCCAATAGTGGACCTTTGCATTATGCCGTAATATGTGTTTTTTTCTTGTACCAACAATTTAATTATATATATATATATATATATATATATAATATGTTATATGAAAACGTTTGGGCACCCCTATTAATCTTAAGCTTAATGTTTTCTTAAAATTGGTGTGTTTGCAACAGCTGTTTCAGTTTGATATATGTAATAACTGTTGGACACAGTAATGTTTCTGCCTTGAAATGAAGTTTATTGTACTAACAGAAAATGTGCAATCTGCATTCAAACAAAATTTGTCAGGTGCATAAGTATGGGTACCCTTATCATTTTCTTGTTTTAAATACTCCTACCTACTTTTTACTGACTTACTAAAGCACTTTTTTTGGTTTTGTAACCTCATTGAGCTTTGAACTTCATAGCCAGGTGTATGCAATCATGAGAAAAGCTACTTAAAGTGGCCACTTGCAAGTTGTTCTCCTGTTTGAATCTCCTCTGAAGAGTGGCATCATGGGCTCCTCAAAACCACTGTCAAATGATCTGAAAACATAGATTATTCAACATAGTTGTTCAGGGGAAGGATACAAAAAGCTGTCTCAGAGATTTAACCTGTCAGTTTCCACTGTGAGGAACATAGTAAGGAAATGGAAGAACACAGGGACAGTTCTTGTTAAGGCCAGAAGTGGCAGGCCAAGAAAAACATCAGAAAGGCAGAGAAGAAGAATGGTGAGATCAGTCAAGGACAATCCCCAGACCACCTCCAGAGAGCTGCAGCATCAACTTGATGCAGATGGTGTCACTGTGCATCGGTCAACTATACAATGCACTTTGCACAAGGAGAAGCTGTATGGGAGAGTGATGCGAAAGAAGCCGTTTCTGCAAGCACGCCACAAACAGAGTCGGCTGAGGTATGCAAAAGCACATTTGGAGAAGCCAATTTCTTTTGGAAGAAGGTCCTGTGAACTGATGAAACCAAGATTGAGTTGTTTGGTCATACAAAAAGGCGTTATGCATGGCGGCAAAAAAACACAGCATTCCAAGAAAAACACTTGCTACCCACAGTAAAATTTGGTGGAGGTTCCATCATGCTTTGGGGCTGTGTGGCCAATGCCGGCACCGGGAATCTTGTTAAAGTTGAGGGACGCATGGATTCCACTCAGTATCAGCAGATTCTTGACAATAATGTTCAAGAATCAGTGATAAAGTTGAAGTACGCAGGGGATGGATCTTTCAGCAAGACAATGATCCAAAACACCTCTCCAAATCTACTCAGGCATTCATGCAGAGGAACAATTACAATGTTCTGGAATGGCCATCCCAGTCCCCAGACCTGAATATCATTGAACATCTGTGGGATCATTTGAAGAGGGCTGTCCATGCTCGGCGACCATCAAACTTAACTGAACTGGAATTGTTTTGTAAAGAGGAATGGTCAAAAATACCTTCATTCAGGAACTAATTAAAAGCTACAGGAAGCGACTAGAGGCTGTTATTTTTGCAAAAGGAGGATCTGCTAAATATTAATGTCACTTTTCTGGTGGGGTGCCCATACTTATGCACCTGTCAAATTTTGTTTGAATGCAGATTGCACATTTTCTTTTAGTACAATAAACCTCATTTCAAGGCAGAAACATTACTGTGCCCAACAGTTATTACATATATCAAACTGAAATAGCTGTTGCAAAAGCACCAATTTTTATAAAACATTAAGCTTAAGATTAAATGGGGTGCCCAAACTTTTTCATATAACTGTGTGTATATATATATATATATATATATATATATATATATATATATATATATATATATATATATATATATACACTGCTCAAAAAAATAAAGGGAACACTCAAATAACACATCCTAGATCTGAATGAATGAAATATTCTCATTGAATACTCTGTTCTGTTCAAAGTTGGATGTGCTGACAACAAAACCACACAAAAATCATCAATGGAAGTCAAATTTATTAACCAATGGAGGCCTGGATTTGGAGTCACCCCCAAAATTAAAGTGGAAAAACACACTACAGGCTGATCCAACTTTGATGTGATGTCCTTAAAACCAGTCATAATGAGGCTCAGTATTGTGTGTGTGGTCTCCACATGCCTGTATGACATCCCTACAATGCCTGGCATGCTCCTGATGAGGTTGCGGATGGTCTCCTGTGGGATCTCCTCCCAGACCCGGAGTAAAGCATCCGCCAACTCCTGGACAGTCTGTGGTGCAACGTGACATTGGTGGATGGAGCGTGACATGATGTCCCAGATGTGCTCAATCAGATTCAGGTCTGGGGAACGGGCGGGCCAGTCCATAGCTTCAACGCCTTCATCTTGCAGGAACTGCTGACACACTCCAGCCACATGAGGTCTGTCATTGTCCTGCATTAGGAGGAACCCAGGGCCAACCGCACCTGCATATGGTCTCACAAGGGGTCTGAGGATCTCATCTCGGTACCTAATGGCAGTCAGGCTACCTCTGGCGACCACATGGAGGGCTGTGCGGCCCTCCAAAGAAATGCCACCCCGCACCATTACTGACCCACTGCCAATCGGTCATGCTGAAGGATGTTGCAGGCAGCAGATTGCTCTCCACGGCGTCTCCAGACTCTGTCACGTCTGTCACATGTGCTCAGTGTGAACCTGCTTTCATCTGTGAAGAGCACAGGGCGCCATTGGCGACTTTGCCAATCCTGGTGTTCTGTGGCAAATGCCAAGTGTCCTGCATGGTGTTGGGTTGTGAGCACAACCCCCATCTGTGGACGTCGGGCCCTCATACCACCCTCATGGAGTTGGTTTCTAACCGTTTGTGCAGACACATGCACATTTGTGGCCTGCTAGAGGTCATTTGTAGGGCTCTGGCAGTGCTCCTCCTGTTCCTCCTTGCACAAAGGCGGAGGTAGCGGTCCTGCTGCTGGGTTGTTGCCCTCCTACGGCCCCCTCCACGTCTCCTGGTGTACTGGCCTGTCTCCTGGTAGCGCCTCCAGCCTCTGGACACTACGCTGGTAGACACAGCAAACCTTCTTGCCACAGCTCGCATTGATGTGCCATCCTGCCATCATGAGCAACTTCTGTGGGCTGTAGAGTCCATCTCATGCTACCACGAGTGTGAAAGCACAACCAACATTCAAAAGTGACCAAAACATCAGCCAGAAAGCATTGGTATTGAGATGTGGTCTGTGGTCCCCACCTGCAGAACCACTCCTTTTTTGAGTGTGTCTTGATAATTGCCAATAATTTCCATCTATTGTCTATTCCATTTGCACAACAGAATGTGAAATTGATTGTCAATCAGTGTTGCTTCCTAAGTGGACAGTTTGATTTCACAGGAGTTTGATTTACTCAGAGTTATATTCTGTTGTTTAAGTGTTCCCTTTATTTTTTTGAGCAGTGTATATATATATATATATATATATATATATATATTTGCGCTCTTCAATCCAATATCATATCTTCTGACTGATAAAACCACCTCTCCACTTGTTATTTTTCTTCGTCTCCCCTCTGTCAATCTCTTTACGGGTTACCCATTGTCTAGACAAGTTAGATAACAAGAAGTACTAACAGTGACTTTCCAAAAGTGCCCATAACAGTTATTGTCCAATTTTCTAAAATTCTGAGGTCCACAGATCTCTACTGTATGGCTCCTACAGCCCAGGAAGAAATTGGAGACTGATTGCAAGTGGATGAATTTAGCCAGCTTGGGGTTTGTGACTGAGCAGAGCCCAGCCAAGTACAGTTTGGGAGTTGTACTCTCTACTTTTGAAGTGTGGGCTCATAATTGACTATAGGCATCTTATGTACAGTGACTTTTTGAATAACAAAGTGGCAAATATGTTTTTTGCCACATTATGTCATAGTTGATTTATGGTTGGCTAAGGAACTGTGGATATAGTAATTACTTGCCATAAACAATCATGTTCTCCTAATGCCTAGGATACTGAGGGTTAATGCTCACATCTGTTGATATGTAGGGTACTGACAAGCCAAACACATATGGTATTGCATTCTGTGTGATTTGTATTTTGAATTAACCTTTGGTATGCAAATGAGCTTTTATTCAGAGCATTGGGCCAGCACGGGGGCTCAGTGGTTAGCACTGCAGCCCTACAGCGCTGGGGTCCTAGGTTCAAATCCCACTAAGGACAACATCTACAAGGAGTTTGTAAGTTCTCCCCATGTTTGCATGGGTTTCTTTCAGGTTCTTCGGTTTCCTCCCACACTCCAAAGATATACTGATAGGGAATTTATATTGTGAGCGCCAATGGGGACAGCCATGATAATGTATGTAAAGCGCTGCGGAATATGTTGGCGCTATATAAAGATTATTATTATTATTATTGAAAACTGTCTTTTTAGCACAATCTCTAGGTAGCCATCTTGTAAGTCAATATCAGACTAATTAAAAACCTTGGAATATAAATAGGAATATTATTTTTTTTACCGTCAGCAGAAGCATCAATATGAGTTCAGCACAATATAGGCACACAACATCGGTTTGCACTTGCAAACCAGGTTTTGCATAGATCTGTATATGTATACTCCTGACAGATATTTATACTGTATGAAACAGCAAATCTCAGTATAACCTTGACAGACACTTTTTTGTTACCCTTTGTTGTGCATGGTGGGGAAACATCAATGCGACTATCAATATGACCACAGGTCTGTATGCTGCCACTAGCCCTTCCTTGTAATTTTGTCCATTATACTGTATGTGCCTGCATGCTGATAAAATATCCATGTAGTTACATTTTTTCCTATATGGTGTGTACTAGTAATTTTTGTACCTGTGTTGCATGTATGTTGCATATATTGTTCTGCCTATTTGGTGGAGAGTTGGTAATCAGCTGTCTTGGTCATTCTTCTTGTAACTGAATTTATATCATTGCAGTCAGTTTGGTAACTATCAGTCTTGCTTCACTATCTAGGAATTTTGAGGAGCTACTTGTTCCCCAGCCTCTAATTTTAATCATGTCTATGTATTTGTTGATGTTTTTTTTTAATCTTTAAGTGTAAAATTTCTGAATTCAAATATATTAAGAGACTACTCTTTTTCATGCATACGTTGGATATAAAAATTACATCCACCCCTATCAAAATCCCAGGTTTTTGTCATGCAAAAATAAAAATCATACCAAGAAAAAATATTTCAGAACTTTTTCTACCTTTAATGTCACCCATAATCAGTACAATTCAATTGAAAAATAAACTGAAACCTTTTCAGGTCAAAAATAAAGAGCTAAAATAAAGTAGTTGCATAAATGTACGCACACTTAAACTAATACTTTTTTTTAAGCACCTTTTGAATTTATTATGGCATTCAGTCTTTTTGGGTAGGAGTCTGTCAGCATGGCACATCTAGAATTGGCAATCTTTGCCCACTCTTTGCAGTAGCGCTCCAAATCTATCAGATTGCGAGGGCTTTTCATGTGTACAGCGCCCTCTTCAGGTCAATCCACAGATTTTTAATTGGATTTAGTTCTGGGCTTTTGTATGGGTCATTCCAAGACTTTGATCTACTTCTGGTGAAGCCATTCTTTTGTTGATTTGGAGCTATGCTTCTTGATGACCGTCTTCACAGTTTTCTATGGTATATCTAATGCCTTGGAAATTTTTTGGTACTCTTCCCTGACTGATAACTTTTAACAATGAGATCACTTTGCTTCATTGTAAGCTGTTTATGGACCATGGGTTTTACTTTAAAGACGTTGTCCACTACTTGGACAACTACTTGTCTTACTCCACGCTTGGCCCCCGATAAAATAAAAAAGTTTACACTCACTTTCCAGCGGTGTCTGCACTTGCAGGCCCTAGGCTCCCGTGCGGTTGTTGTGACACATGAGCCAGACGCCAAATCAGTGCTGGCGTCACTGTCGCCGCCTTCGGACAAATTGAACATGAAGAGGAAGTCAGAGAGCCCGGACTTCCTCTTCAGGTTCAATTCGACAGAAGGCAGGGACAGTGACGCTGGCGCTGATTGGGCACCAGACTGACGTGTCATAACAACTGCACGGGAGCCCCGGGACCGCGAGTGCAGACACCACTGGAACAGCGCCGGCATGGGAGGCGAGTATAAGCTTTTTTATTTTATCAGGGCCAAACAATTAGATCAATAAGGGGTTGTCCTAGTATTGGACAGTCCCTTTAAAATGAAACTAAGAAAATGTCAGGAAAATCCTACTAGAACAGCAAAATTTTATATGGAGTTAGTCAGAATCACTTTACATGATGGCAGAAATGCGCTGACTACTATTTAACATGAGTTTAAATGTGAATGTCTAATTCTGAACGCAACCACTTTCCCAATGATGAGATGGTGTTTACACTTATGCAACCTATAACAAACTGTGAGGAAAACAATGGCCTGGGAGGGGTATATTGATAATGTATTTACAAAATGGGGAAAACCCCAAAAGAGACCCCTCTTTAACAAGCCATAAAACTTAGCTTTTATTTAATATTTGAATAAAAACGCCTAGGGGTAAAAAAACATAAAAACGTTGTCCCTAATCTGCCTTTAGTATTTTATAGTGGTATTCGTATTTCTACACACACTTAGCGGCACCCGAGTGCCTTCATTCGAATGGCAGAATAGGACAAACTGTACTCATAGCGCAAGTCCCCCCAACATGTTTCACCGCATGTGCGGCTATCACGGGTGTGTCAGAGGTGACAGTCGCCCTGCAGTTGGTTGCAGGAGATCTCTACGTTTGGCATTACAGACATCTTCTTAGAGGCTGGCTGTCTCTACGGCCCAGCGGCTACCTCCCTCTGGCTAATTAGCTCCCTGGCCTGAGTGTATAAATGCCTGGTGTGCCTGAGTGGGAGGTGCCAGCGATATTCATTACTACTTGTGAGACTTTAGCAAGAGCAGTACTTCGTCCTCTCTGGACCTTGAGGCCGTGTGCACATTTGTCTTGAGTCATCTAAAGCTAAGCAATCCCCCCATGTTTGTCTACCCTTGTTGTCTATAGAGTTTAGTGGAGATCGACTAGTGCTCATCTCCTCCCTTCCCTAGCCTTAGCCATATGCCAGGGAAAGTCAGGGCGAAGCACGCGTGCGGCAATTGGTGAAGAGCCAATATAGGGATGGTAATTGAGACAGGGTGACACTAGGCCAGACTAGGAGGTCTCCACTCCCCCCTTTCCCTAGTGTCTGGGCTCCCTTTCCCTTTTCCCTCTGTGTTACACTAAGTCATTCCCACACCCTGTGTGACATTATCGCCAGCCAAGCACGTTTTGAAAAGGAAAAAAAAAACTGACATTTTGTTTTGTTTTTTTTCTCTGTGTGTTTTTGGATGTGGACTTTTTTTTTCCTTTCTCCCTTGGTATGGGTTCAGTTGCAGAGCTCGCAGAGCAGTTCCGCCGTCTATATTTGGAGGTGAATCACCTCCGCTGTGAGGTTCAGCAGCAGCATCAGCGGTTACAGGTTGCCAGTGTGGGGGTCTCTGCAGGTAGGCCTGTCCAGCCTGAACCCAAGATTGCCCTCCCGGACAGGTTTTCAGGAGGTAGGGACAAGTTTTTTGTATTTAAGGAGGCATGCAAATTGTATTTCAAACTTCGTCCTTACTCCTCTGGTAATGAGGGTTGGTATTGTGATCTCTCTATTGCAGGGAGATCCTCAGTCATGGGCGTTTTCGTAACCGCAGGACTCGGTTTGTCTCCAGTCTGTGGAGGGGTTTTTCAGGGCTCTGACCCTCATCTATGATGACCCTGACCGAGTTGCCGCCTTCAATAGGGAAATCAGTCAGTGGAAACGTACAGTTCGGAATTCCGTAGATGGGCAACTTATTCCAAATGGAGTGACTCAGCCCTTAGAAGTCAATTTTGTGAGGGGCTTACTGAAAGGTTGAAAGATGCCTTAGCAGTATATGAAACCCCTCAGTCCTTGGAGACTGCCATGTCGTTGGCCATACGTCTTGATAGACGCCTTCAGGATAGATGGGTGAGACCTTCTTGTTGGGGTTGTGTACCTCTGCCGGGGGAGCGGTCTGGGGTTGAGCCAGTACTGGGGGAGGTGGAGGAACCCATGCAGTTAGAGGGTGTCTCTACATCATGTTTTTTTTGTGAGAAAAAGGGGCATTTTATTGGGACCTGTCCTTCAATTCCTAAACAAACGGAGACTCGATTAACTCTTGGTAGTCTGGAGTTGGATAAACAAGGGGTGCATTTGTGGCCAAACTGCAATTCCCACTTTGTCCTGACAGCAGAGGTGGTGCTAGAGAGCAAAACTGAGAAAATTTCTGTGTTTGTTGACAGTGGAGCCGGAGGCAGCATGGTTGATGCTGAGTTTGTGAAAACTCATGGTCTTGCTTACTGTGCTTTAGCTGTACCTATTTCCATCTTTGCCATTGACTCGGCGCCACTTGCACAGAAAGCATTCACTCAGATTGTACATAATGTAAAACTGAAGGTGGGGTCAGTTCATTGTCCAGAACATAGCAAGGGATTATTTCACAATCTTCCCACACCGATTGTCTTGGGTATCCCTTGGCTTGTTACACATAATCCGTTGGTGGATTGGCAAGGTGGGGAGATTATTAAATGGGGAGATTACTGCCATGAGAACTGTTTAGATATTTCCCTTGCTACTGTCTCTACGGAAATATTACCTGCTTTTCTGTCTGTTTGAGGACTTTGTTTTCTGAGAGGGGGTGTCAGGATTTGCCCCCTCATCATGCTTATAACTGTCCTATTAACCTGACCCCTGGAGGTAAACTACCGAAGTCCAGACTGTATAATCTTTCTGGCCCTCAGAGACAAGCCATGAAGGATTTCATTGCGGAAAGTCTGGAGAAGGGACATATCAGACACTCATCTTCACCCATTGCGGCAGGGTTCTTCTTTGTGAAGAAAAAAGATGGCGGTCTATGTCCCTGTTTAGATTTCCAGGAATTAGATCAAATTACCATCCGTGATCCATACCCTCTTCCGCTGTTTCCTTATTTGTTCAGCCAGGTTGTGGGAGCTAAGGTATTCTCCAAGCTGGATTTAATGGGAGCCTACAACCTTGTTAGAATCAGAGAAGAGGACGAATGGAAAACAGCATCCAATACCCCGGAAGGTCTTTTCGAGAGTCTGGTTATGCCTTTTGGTTTGACCAATGCACCTGCGGTATTCCAGCATTTCATAAATAATATTTTCCATCATTTGGTGGGGAGGTTTGTGGTGGTCTATCTGGACGATATTTTGGTTTACTCAACTCACCTGATTGTGAGACCCACGGGGGCATGTTAAGCAGGTGCTCCAGATATTAAGGGATAACAAACTGGCGGCGCCAGGAGTGGGCGGTCATGTGACTGCAAGTATGCAATATGCAAGTGTAATAGTGAGGAAGGATGTAACCTTCCTTTGGCACTGAAGAAAATGTCCCCATAGTTAGACCTCTCTGAACTATTGTTAGGCCAAGCTAAGGGGTTAGCTTCACTGGTCCAGTCCATAGAGTAGAGGGGGAACTTGATGCCATGGTCAGGCATTGAGCATGTCTAGAGCATAGTTTAACATAATTCCTTGTGGGATGCAGTACTTGTAACCAGCCACAAGATGCCACTGTCGGGTACATCTGTTAGTAAGAGTCTGCTAGCAGGATGATAGCGAGGAGTTAATTGAGTAAAAGGACAGCCCATTGAGGGTGGGAACTCTAGGAAACCTGTGGTGAGTTTCCAGAAACAGTCAGTGAGAGCTTGGACAGTGAACTGTACGGGCAGCCTGATTATATGGTGGCTGCTAAGGTAGACGGGAGCTCCGTACCCCAGACAGTAGGATCACCAGTGTTAAGATCTCTCTATGCAAGAGTCCTGTTAGCCAGCCGGAGAAACTCAACGGAGGTATTGAGGACCTGGGGCACTTTCAGTCTGCAGGCAGCAGAGGAGGAAGATAGGACTCCAGGCTAAGACGTGGGGGAGATATAGGATCCGAATATACTGTCGCTTGTGAGAAAGATTCTCTTGGGCTAGAGATTAGAGTCACAGAGATGCTTCACTTAAAGAGGGAACCAGGGCTGAAGATGTTTCCAGCGCCTGTGAGGGAGATGATAACCTGTCGGGACTTATCCATTATATCTGCCTGTAAATATTGTACATATTCCTCTTCCCCAAGTAAAGTCCAAGTTATGGTTAAGAACCTCGTGTCCTCTGAATTTATTGCTGCCCTGGTCCCAGAAGAGAAATGCCTGGAGACAGCCGCGATCGGATGGTCTGAAGTAAGTGGAGAGCACCACATACACAGCCACACATCAGAGCGAGGACACATATTGTATGTATGGTGCCAGAGCGAGCAGGGCCCGCAGCTCGCCCACGACTACCTTGCTGAGGCACCTTACACATGCTTCTGGCCACATTACAACTAGACGTGCACGGCCTCGCTCAGTTCACTTGTATGACATGACAAACCTGAACAACGCCTTTACTATGCTCCTTCTGTACCCACATAATAGCATTGTCCTTGGCAACACATTTTATACAGGACTATCCGTTGCCAATATCAATGATATTTAAGCAAGGTTGAAACTTATTTCACCTAGTGGACAAACGCATTGCTCGTGCATTGGGTGATTCACACTCTGTTTTGTGTAAATGCTCTTTAAAGAATAAGGCTATGCTCACATAGCATTTCAGCATACATTCAGTGGCTCTGTCAGGGCTTACATCCGAACTCCTGCATTTGGGTGTATGCGCTGACGGGGCCATTGATTATAATAATGCAGATGGTGTCACCCTGTGCTCTGTCGGACATAATTATTGTTCCATATACACCTACTGGAGGCAGGCAAGACTATCAGGTTAAGTTCACATGTAGCGTTTTTGAAGCGTTTTTGCGACGTTTTTCCGGCCGCGAAAACACTTGTTAATCGGTCTCCCATGCATAGCAATGCGAATTCGGATGTGCTGTACACATGATACTTTAATTAACGCGCCAAATTCGCATTGCTTTGCAAAACGCAGCAGGACCATTTCTAGCGCGATCACGCCGCAAATTCGCGGCCATTGAGTTACATTGAAACGCAGCAAACCCGCAGGTAAATGTGGATTTGCTGTGTTTCAATTAAATTCAATGGCCGCGAATTCGCGGCGCAAACGTGCTGTGTGTGGTATCCGGGATGAAGAGGAGACAACAACTCCTCTCCTCTCGACCGCCGCTCCCGCTGTTATCACGGAAGGAGTCGTAGTCTTCCCATTCAAGCCGGCTACCACTCGGTTTAAAAAAAAAGTAAAAGTCAAAAAATAAACCTCTATACTCACCTGTCCGGCAGCCCCCGGCAGCGGTCTTCTCCTCCCGGCGGTATTCTACAGGGAGCGGACTCACTCCCAGTAGTATACTGTACTTACAGGACCTGCGGTGACATCAGTATCAGCTGATGGTCACGTGACCATCAGCTGAGCGGTGACGTCAGTATCAGCTGATGGTCACGTGACATGAATCATCATGGGACACTCGGTGCTACGTGGACTGCGTCATTGACGGCACACAGGTGAGGAATATGGTTGTTTTTTATTTTGCTTTTTTTTCAGGAGATCGAGGGCTTCGCGGAGGCATGTAATAAAAACAATTGTAGAACCGTGTGTGTTTTATTTCATTAAAATACTTTATTCTGGCCATGTCTTTTATTGAAAAAGCGGTGACCATTTTACTACGCAGTTAGTAATGGGGGCTCAATTAAACAAATTTAATTAGGATAAAATATCCTTACTCAAATAGATACATTGACATGATCAAATAAAATTTATCATAACAAAAGAAATCCTACACTTATCTAAACTCGAGTAGGATGAAGCACCATATGAAACAGGAAGATCTGCCTAACAAATGATATACTACAATAGAACTATAACAAATAACATTTTACATGCTAACAAACCCATAAGAGACTACCTCAAAAGATCCAATACAATATATTAGCCTCTCTCTCATATATAAAAAATGGATTATAAAGAATAGATTAGCATTGCGAGATCGCAGCGTAACTAGGATAGCCCTGTGAGAAGAAAGTGATCCTATTGGACAAACGAGACGAACCCTCGTATAGTCACATGACCCACAACAAGACACGCCTTCAGCGCATCTTAGCCACTGTATTGGACAACAGAAAGAGGAGGCACGCTAGAGTCCTCTATAAAAACACGCTGGTTTAGCCGCCAGACACGGCCGGCAACCCTAACGATAGGTTTATCACAAAACCATCATATCTTCCGATTAAGCAATAATATAGACCAGGGGTCTCAAACTCGGCTGGGTATATGGGCCGCACATGGAAAAAATTTGAATTTGGGGGGCCGCATTCTTTGTTCAATGTGACATTTTTAGTGATACCATTTTTTTTGTATACACCTTTTGAACATTTTTGCCGTGTTTATTTTTTTATGGCTTGGGTCGTTATGGATGTGGCAATAATAAACGTGCACTTTTTTGTGTTTACTTTAGTTTACATATAAAACAGCATTTTTAGTGCCCAATATTTTTTCATGCTTTATTTTATTTTTTATTTTTTTTACAATTTTATTTCCCCCAATTGGCCACATACAGTAATATTGTCTTACAATTAGCATCATATAGTAATAATGGAAAACATCTTGTAGTAATGTTCCCCATCCAAGTCCCCATCTTGTACTAATGTGCCCCATCCAGGTCCCCATCCTGTGGCAACGTTCCCCATCCTGGCGCCCATCTTGTACTAATGTGCCTCATCCAGGTCCCCATCCTGTGGCTATGTGCCCCATCCAGGTCCCCATCCTGTGGCAATGTTCCCCATCCAGGTCCCCATCTTGTGGCTCTGTGCCCCATCCAGGTCCCCATCTTGTGGCTCTGTGCCCCATCCAGGTCCCCATCTTGTGGCTCTGTGCCCCATCCAGGTCCCCATCTTGTGGCTCTGTGCCCCATCCTGGCGCCCATCTTGTACTAATGTGCCTCATCCAGGTCCCCATCCTGTGGCAATGTTCCCCATCCAGGTCCCCATCTTGTGGCTATGTGCCCCATCCAGGTCCCCATCTTGTGGCTATGTGCCCCATCCAGGTCCCCATCTTGTGGCTATGTGCCCCATCCAGGTCCCCATCTTGTGGCTCTGTGCCCCATCCAGGTCCCCATCTTGTGGCTCTGTGCCCCATCCAGGTCCCCATCTTGTGGCTCTGTGCCCCATCCAGGTCCCCATCTTGTGGCTCTGTGCCCCATCCAGGTCCCCATCTTGTGGCTCTGTGCCCCATCCTGGCGCCCATCTTGTACTAATGTGCCTCATCCAGGTCCCCATCCTGTGGCAATGTTCCCCATCCAGGTCCCCATCCTGTGGCAATGTTCCCCATCCAGGTCCCCATCTTGTGGCTATGTGCCCCATCCAGGTCCCCATCTTGTGGCTATGTGCCCCATCCAGGTCCCCATCTTGTGGCTATGTGCCCCATCCAGGTCCCCATCTTGTGGCTCTGTGCCCCATCCAGGTCCCCATCTTGTGGCTCTGTGCCCCATCCAGGTCCCCATCTTGTGGCTCTGTGCCCCATCCAGGTCCCCATCTTGTGGCTCTGTGCCCCATCCTGGCGCCCATCTTGTACTAATGTGCCTCATCCAGGTCCCCATCCTGTGGCAATGTTCCCCATCCAGGTCCCCATCTTGTGGCTATGTGCCCCATCCAGGTCCCCATCTTGTGGCTATGTGCCCCATCCAGGTCCCCATCTTGTGGCTATGTGCCCCATCCAGGTCCCCATCTTGTGGCTCTGTGCCCCATCCAGGTCCCCATCTTGTGGCTCTGTGCCCCATCCAGGTCCCCATCTTGTGGCTCTGTGCCCCATCCAGGTCCCCATCTTGTGGCTCTGTGCCCCATCCAGGTCCCCATCTTGTGGCTCTGTGCCCCATCCTGGCGCCCATCTTGTACTAATGTGCCTCATCCAGGTCCCCATCCTGTGGCAATGTTCCCCATCCAGGTCCCCATCCTGTGGCAATGTTCCCCATCCAGGTCCCCATCTTGTGGCTATGTGCCCCATCCAGGTCCCCATCTTGTGGCTATGTGCCCCATCCAGGTCCCCATCTTGTGGCTATGTGCCCCATCCAGGTCCCCATCTTGTGGCTCTGTGCCCCATCCAGGTCCCCATCTTGTGGCTCTGTGCCCCATCCAGGTCCCCATCTTGTGGCTCTGTGCCCCATCCAGGTCCCCATCTTGTGGCTCTGTGCCCCATCCTGGCGCCCATCTTGTACTAATGTGCCTCATCCAGGTCCCCATCCTGTGGCAATGTTCCCCATCCAGGTCCCCATCTTGTGGCTATGTGCCCCATCCAGGTCCCCATCTTGTGGCTATGTGCCCCATCCAGGTCCCCATCTTGTGGCTATGTGCCCCATCCAGGTCCCCATCTTGTGGCTCTGGTCCCCATCTTGTGGCTCTGTGCCCCATCCAGGTCCCCATCTTGAGGCTATGTGCCCCATCCAGGTCCACATCTTGAGGCTCTGTGCCCCATCCAGGTCCCCGTCCTGTGGCTATGTGCCCCATCCAGGTCCCCGTCCTGTGGCTATGTGCCCCATCCAGATCCCCGTCCTGTGGCTATGTGCCCCATCCAGGTCCCCTCTTGTGGCTATGTGCCTCATCCAGGTCCCCATCTTGTGGCTATGTGCCCCATCCAGGTCCCCTCTTGTGGCTATGTGCCCCATCCAGGTCCCCGTCCTGTGGCTATGTGCCCCATCCAGGTCCCCGTCCTGTGGCTATGTGCCCCATCCAGGTCCCCGTCCTGTGGCTATGTGCCCCATCCAGGTCCCCGTCCTGTGGCTATATGCCCCATCCAGGTCCCCATCTTGTGGCTATGTGCCCCATCCAGGTCCCATCTTGTGGCTATGTGCCCCATCCAGGTCCCCATCTTGTGGCTCTGGTCCCCATCTTGTGGCTCTGTGCCCCATCCAGGTCCCCATCTTGAGGCTATGTGCCCCATCCAGGTCCACATCTTGAGGCTCTTTGCCCCATCCAGGTCCCCGTCCTGTGGCTATGTGACCCATCCAGGTCCCCGTCCTGTGGCAATGTTCCCCATCCTGGTCCCCATCTTGTGGCTATGTGCCCCATCCTGGTCCCCATCTTGTGGCTCTGGTCCCCATCTTGTGGCTCTGTGCCCCATCCAGGTCCCCGTCCTGTGGCTCTGTGCCCCATCCAGGTCCCCTCTTGTGGCTATGTGCCTCATCCAGGTCCCCTCTTGTGGCTATGTGCCCCATCCAGGTCCCCATCCTGTGGCTATGTGCCCCATCCAGGTCCCCATCTTGTGGCTATGTGCCCCATCCAGGTCCCCTCTTGTGGCTATGTGCCCCATCCAGGTCCTCATCCTGTGGCTATGTGCCCCATCCAGGTTCCCTCTTGTGGCTATGTGCCTCATCCAGGTCCCTTCTTGTGGCTATGTGCCCCATCCAGGTCCCCGTCCTGTGGCTATGTGCCCCATCCAGGTCCCCTCTTGTGGCTATGTGCCCCATCCAGGTCCCCATCCTGTGGCTATGTGCCCCATCCAGGTCCCCATCCTGTGGCTATGTGCCCCATCCAGGTCCCCATCTTGTGGCTATGTGCCCCATCCAGGTCCCCTCTTGTGGCTCTGTGCCCCATCCAGGTCCCCTCTTGTGGCTATGTGCCCCATCCAGGTCCCCGTCCTGTGGCTATGTGCCCCATCCAGGTCCCCTCTTGTGGCTCTGTGCCCCATCCAGGTCCCCTCTTGTGGCTATGTGCCCCCTGTGCTGTTCTTCACACACATAAAATAGAAAAAAAAAAAGATGATTCTCACCTGTCCTCCGTTCCCTCGGCGGCCTTCCTGCAGATGTGGCCCGCAGGCACCACAGAGTCCGACCCCTTGACGATCCCGACCTGGTCCAGGAGGAGCCGCCGACAGCAGCGCTGCATTGCCGCACAGAGACCGTCTCCCAGCACAGCATTTCCAATGTCAGCCGCCGGCCAATCAGAGGCCAGCAGCTGACATCTGCATATGGCAATGACATCATACTCGCTGCGCCGACACGCAGATATCAGCTGCTGGCCTCTGATTGGCCGGCGGCTGACATAGGAAATGCAGTGCTGGGAAACAGTCTCTGTGCGGCAATGCAGCGCTGCTGTCGGCGGCTCCTCCTGGACCAGGTCGGGATCATCAAGGGGTCTGTGCCTGCGGGCCGCATAAAGCAGCCTCAGGGGCCGCATGCGGCCCGCGGGTCGCGTGTTTGAGACCCCTGATATAGACTGTGAGCCCCTGATGATCATAACAGTCTCATACAAAAATGATGAAACGCGTAGGGCTGAGCATGAATATAGATAGTTTATAGGACTATAAGAAATGATTTATCAGGCTATCTCAATACAAAATTCTAAGATTAGGAGTCACTAGCACTGCACCTGTGGATGAGGGCAGGGCTACGAAGCCGTCCTGAAAATAACAAAACAGGATATAGCAAACTGAATGTGAACGCCACAACCAGACTTTAGACCCTTAATGAGGTAACATGAAAAGGCATATTATGTAATAGCTGGTAATTAATTTCATACAAAATAAGGGAGTTATATATATACACATGAAAGGATACTCCCTTGAATAACTCCAAAAAGAGAGAGTTACACAGATATATACCAAAAGATACTCCCTTATGAAATTTTACTCTAAGTAACCCTAGTGTAGCATCGGCGTCTCTGCCCCACTGCCAGGCAGAGACGCCGTCCCTCTCACCGCCGCGCTCCCCGCCCGGCGTCCTCCAGCGCTCCTCTTCCTGCTTCTGCCGGCGCGCGCAGCATCCCGGGCACTATGCTTAGGGCGCGCGCGCTCCCTCCCTCTTAAAGGGGCTGCGCGCGCCGCCCTAAGGAGTCCCCGGCCAATTGCCGGAGGTCCTCCCATATATAAAGCACCTCCTCCAATCTGGAGGTGCCCGAGAAATAGTTGATGCACAGTGTACTTACCTCTACTTCAGCCCTCAGGTCCCGCTGCTAGCCTGACTACTAGTCCTGCCCGCCAGCCTGACTTCCAGTCCAGTCCGCCAGCCTGACTACTCTCCAGCCCGACAGTCTGTCTTCCGTTCAGTCCGCCAGTCTGTCTATGGGCTTTGCCCGCCTGCTTATCTGGAAGCACCAGCCTGCTACCTACCGTGCCTACCTGGAGGCTTCTGCTTGTTACCTGCCGTGCCTACCTGGAGGCTCCTGCTTGCTACCTGCCGTGCCTACCTAGAGGCTCCTGCTGTCACTTGCTGTGACCACCTGTCAGCCTACCTGGAGACTCCTGCGCGTCACTTGCCGTGACCACCTGACAGCCTACCTAGAGGCTCCTGCCTGTCACCTGCCGTGACCACCTGACAGCCTACCTAGAGGCTCCCGCCTGTCGCCTGCCGTGTCTGCCAGTCCATCCACCAGGACCACTCGTCAGCCTGCCTGCTGTGCCCATCTGCTATACCGGTCAGTCCCAGCCATCTGACCCGTGGGAGTCACCTGCTCTCTTACAAGGTCGTTCCCACAGTAGCACCTGGTACCTCTGCTCGGTCCCTCCCTGGTCACGGAGTCGTTAGCCGCCGTACGACCTAGGTCGGTCCGAGTTGATACTTAGTTACGCCCCTCTGGGTCCCTCCTTGCACCACAGCACAGAGGTTCCGCCACCCGGATCTGTAACAGTTTGCTCGGGCCATGGAACCCGGTGGCCCCCAAGCTCCTTCGCTCTCTGACCTGTACCAGGAGGTTTCTCGTCAGAGATCCCAACAGGAAACCATCCTGAGCTTCCTGCGGAGTGTCAACTCCCGCCTGGACACATTGACTGTTCCACCTGTGTCCGCCTCGACTCGTGCGACTCCCGCTCCAGCAGCGCCGCTGCCTACCAATACCATGGCATCCAACCCAGGTCCCCGGCTTTCTGCACCTCCTCGTTTTGGAGGCGACTCCGCTCTAGCTCGGAGTTTCATAAACCAGTGCACCCTGCACTTTGAACTTTTGGCACATCAGGTTCCCTCCGACCGGGCCAAGGTGGCGTTCATCATGTCTCACCTCACTGGAGAAGCACTGGCATTGCTAAATCCCCTGTGGGAGAGAGGGAATCCCCTGTGGGAGAGAGGGGATCCCCTGGTGTCCGATCTATCGTCTTTCCTCACTGCTTTCCTGAAAGTCTTTGATGAACCAGGACGAAAATCCTCTACTGCCTCCTCTCTGCTTCGTATCCGCCAAGGGAGTCTCACCGTGGGCCAATATGCCATACGGTTCCGTACCCTCGCTTCTGAGCTTGCCTGGGACAACGAGGCCCTGGTGTCCATCTTCTGGGAGTGCCTTTCCGGTCGGATTAAGGACGAGTTAGCCGGCCGCGACATTCCTACCACCCTGGATGACCTGGTGTCGCTAACTACCCGGATCGACATCCGTTTCCTGGAACGTGCTAAAGAGACTACCCGGGAGCAAAGATTTCCTCGTCTTGCTCCTACTTTCAAGAGACCTGCCTCTCAATTAGCAACTCCCCGGGCACGCTCGCCCGAACCTATGCAGGTCGACCAGACCAAGATGGTCAAATCTCGCCAAGAGTCACGCCGAGCCGAGGGGAGCTGTTTCTACTGCGGCAGTAAGGAGCACTTCATCCGTTCCTGCCCGGTGAAGCCGGGAAACGCCAGTGTCTAGGACCGCTCGGAAAGGTCATCCTAGACCAAAGTAAACCCTCTCCCTCCCTGACTTTGTCTGTCTCCATCTCCTGGGGAGAGAACCACTACTTTGAAATTGCACACCTAGATTCCGGAGCTGCTGGGAACCTCATTTCCCAGTCCCTGGTAGAGAAATATCACATTCCCACCAAACCTCTGGCTGAACCATTGGCAGTCGCCTCCGTGGATGGAAGACTCCTTCCGGTGACCATCCTGCTCGTCACAGAACCTATAACCCTGCAGGTGGGAATGCTGCACTCTGAGAGGATCTCCTTCCATGTGCTTTCCGGTCTCTCTCACTCCCTATTGCTAGGTCTACCCTGGCTTCAGAAACATGAACCTGTGCTGAATTGGCAATCCGGTGAAGTTCTCCGTTGGGGGCAGGATTGCCATAAGACCTGCCTGGTCCCGCTCCGCCCGGTTCGTCCTCCACCCACCCCGGCTAATCTACCCGGTTTACCGGCACCTTACTGGTCCTATGCAGATGTCTTCGACAAAAAGGAAGCAGAGACACTGCCACCTCATAGGCCATATGATTGCCCGATCGACCTGGTACACGGAGTCACTCCACCCCGTGGGCGAATTTACTTATTGTCGTCGGCCGAAACCTGGGCCATGTCGGAGTACATTGAGGAAAATCTGGCTAGGGGATTCATCCGGAAATCTACCTCCCTGGCTGGAGCCGGATTCTTCTTCGTCAAGAAGAAGGATGGTTCGCTACGCCCCTGTATTGACTATAGAGGACTCAATCAAATCACGGTCAAAAACAAATCCCCCCTGCCGCTCATCTCCGGCATCTTGGAAAAGGGCGCCAGGATCTTTTCCAAGCTGGATCTATGTGGGGCGTATAACCTGGTCCGGATCCGTCAAGGACACGAGTGGAAGACGGCATTCAATACCCGGGACGGTCACTATGAATACCGTGTGATGCCCTTCGGTCTCTGCAATGCTCCCGCCGTTTTCTAAGAATTAGTCAATGACATCTTCCGTGACCTTCTATATTCCTGCGTGGTGGTGTACCTGGACGACATCTTGGTCTTCTCTCCGGATCTTCCCACACACCGGAGGGATGTTTGTCAGGTTCTGCTTAGGCTCAAGCAGAATTACCTCTATGCCAAATTTGAGTAGTGCCTCTTCGAGCAGACCTCCCTTCCGTTCCTGGGCTATATTATCTCCCAGACAGGTCTACAAATGGACCCTGAGAAGCTGTCTGCCGTCTTAAAGTGGCCCCGTCCGGAGGGGTTGAAGGCGATTCAGCGATTCCTGGGCTTTGCCAACTACTACCATCTCTTCATCCCGCACTTCTCTTCCCGGACTGCTCCCATCTCTGCGCTCACCCGTAAGGGAGCAAATCCCAAGGTATGGCCGCCCGAAGCTGAGGAGGCCTTCCTTTCCTTAAAGCAAGCCTTCTCCTCTGCCCCAGTGCTGCACCGTCCGGACTGTAACAAACAGTTCTTCCTGGAGGTTGATGCTTCCTCCTCCGGAGCCGGAGCGGTGCTCACCCAAAAATCTTCATCCGGGAGAATGGTAACCTGCGGCTTCTCCAAACTCTTCTCCTCGTCTGAGCGCAACTACTCCATAGAAGACCGAGAACTGCTAGCCATCAAATTGGCACTGGAGGAGTGGCATTACCTGCTTGAAGGGGCTCTATACCCAGTGATCATCTATACTGATCACAAAAACCTTGCATATCTCCAGAATGCCCAAAGACTCAATCCGCATCAGGCCCGGTGGTCTTTGTTCTTCGCTCGCTTCGACTTTATCCTACATTTCCGCCCGGCTGACAAGAATGTTAAAGCTGACGCCTTGTCCCGGTCCTTCCTGTCCTCCAATCTAGAGGAGGAGCATATGCACATCATCGACCCCTCCAAAGTGATGAGTATGGCCCCCTTAGATCTGACTCATCTCCCACCCGGTAAGACGTTTGTAGCAGTTCCAGACCGGGAGAAGATTCTTCACTGGGGTCATTCATCTAAACTAGCTGGCCATGCCGGTCAGAAGAAAACTTTCCTGCTCATTACCCGGCATTACTGGTGGCCCACCCTGCGCAAGGATGTGGTAGACTTCGTCTCGGCCTGTTCATCTTGTGCCCGCAACAAAGTTCCCAGACGGTCACCTCCTGCTTCTTCCCGTACCTGCTGCCCCTTGGCAACACATTGCTGTGGACTTTATTACAGATCTCCCTCTTTCTGCTGGCTGTACAGTCATTTGGGTGGTCACTGACCGCTTTTCTAAAATGGCCCACTTCATCCCTCTGCCTGGTCTCCCGTCTGCATCAGAGCTGGCTAAGGACTTCTTCCTTCACATCTTCTGTTTCCATGGCCTACCCCTCCACATTGTGTCTGATCGAGGGGTTCAGTTCACCTCACGCTTCTGGAGAGCTACGTGTAAACTGCTGGATGTCACCCTGGATTTCTCCTCCGCTTACCATCCACAGTCCAATGGCCAAGTGGAGCGTATCAACCAGATCCTTACCAGCTACCTCCGGCACTTTGTTAATGCTCACCATACCGATTGGGTGGACCTCCTACCATGGGCCGAATTCTCCTACAACAACCATGAGAGCGAATCGACTTCCAAGTCCCCGTTCTTTGTAGTCTATGGTCAAAATCCCCGGATTCCGTTTCCCGTCTCCGCTTCTGTGGACAACCCTGCCGCGGAGTCTCTGGTCAGCGAATTTTCCACCATTTGGGAAAATACTAGGTCCGCATTTCTTCAGTCCTCCGAGCAGATGAAGAGATATGCTGACAAGAGACGTCTGGATCCGCCTCAATTCCATCCGGGAGACAAGGTTTGGCTCTCCTCGAAAACATGTTCGGCTCAAAATACCCTCCTACAAGTTGGGTCCTCGGTTCATCGGTCCATTTGAAGTCCTCAAACAAATCAACCCAGTGGCCTACAAGTTAAAACTCCCGGCCACCTTACGGATTCCCAACTCCTTCCACGTATCTCTCCTCAAACCAGTTGTGTTTAATTATTTTTCCAACAATCCAGGTACTCCCCCTGCTCCGGTTTCCGCTGAGGACGTTTTTGAGGTAGAGAATATTCTGGCCACCAAGAGGGTAAGAGGAAAAACCTTTTTTCTGGTGGATTGGAAGGGGTTTGGCCCAGAGGAGAGAACTTGGGAACCCAGGGAGAACATTTATGCCCTGCTTCTCCTTGAAAAATTTCTTTCTGGTCTAAAAAAGAGGGGGCGTAAAGGGGGGGGGTACTGTAGCATCGGCGTCTCTGCCCCCTGCCAGGCAGAGACGCCGTCCCTCTCACCGCCGCGCTCCCCGCCCGGCTTCCTTCAGCGCTCCTCTTCCTGCTTCTGCCGGCGCGCGCAGCTTCCCGGGCACTGTGCTTAGGGCGCGCGCGCTCCCTCCCTCTTAAAGGGGCCGCACGCGCCGCCCTAAGGAGTCCCCTTCCAATTGCCGGAGGTCCTCCCATATATAAAGCACCTCCTCCAATATGGAGGTGCCCGAGCAATAGTTGATGCACAGTGTACATACCTCTGCTTCAGCCTTCAGGTCCCGCTGCTAGCCTGACTACTAGTCCTGCCTGCCAGCCTGACTTCCAGTCCAGTCCGTCAGCCTAACTACTCTCCAGCCCGACAGTCTGTCTTCCGTTCAGTCCGCCAGTCTGTCTATGGGCTTTGCCCGCTACGTACCGTGCCTACCTGGAGGCTTCTGCTTGTTACCTGCCGTGCCTACCTGGAGGCTCCTGCTTGCTACCTGCCGTGCCTACCTGGAGGCTCCTGCTGTCACTGGCTGTGACCACCTGTCAGCCTACCTGGAGGCTCCTGCCCGTCACTTGCCGTGACCACCTGACAGCCTACCTAGAGGCTCCTGCCTGTCACTTGCCGTGACCACCTGTCAGCCTACCTGGAGGCTCCTGCCCGTCACTTGCCGTGACCACCTGACAGCCTACCTAGAGGTTCCTGCCTGTCACCTGCCATGACCACCTGACAGCCTACCTAGAGGCTCCCGCCTGTCGCCTGCCGTGTCTGCCAGTCCATTCACCAGGACCACTCATCAGCCTGCCTGCTGTGCCCATCTGCTATACCGGTCAGTCCCAGCCATCTGACCCGTGGGAGTCACCTGCTCTCTTACAAGGTCGTACCCAGAGTAGCACCTGGTCCCTCTGCTCGGTCCCTCCCTGGTCACGCAGTCGTTAGCCGCCGTACGACCTAGGTCGGTCCGAGTTGATACTTAGTTATGCCCCTCTGGGTCCCTCCTTGCACCGCAGCACAGAGGTTCCACCACCCGGATCCGTAACACCTAGACTCCAACATAAATTAATGAGAAGCCAGTGAGAAAAATTCAAAAGAACAGTCCCATCTTCAGGATAATTTTTTTTTAATTTGTTACGGATTTTGAGAAATTTTAGATATACTGAATAAAAGTTACTTTTTAATATATTACTCCAATTGGAATTGACTGTGAAATACTTTGTAACTACTTTGGAGCACTTTTATACCGCATAAAACTGTGAAAAGTCGTCTAATCACTTATACCGCATGAGGAAAGAGGTAAAAAAATATATAAAACCAATTCTTCACATGCTGTTGATTTATTCATTCTGCCTCCCAAAGATTGCAGTAAGGCTCGGCTCACATTTATCCGGCGCTCTGCACTGAGCTCTTATACTGGGGTTTCCGTGTAAATATTTGAAATATGTCATTCAGACGGGACCCCCGGTGGAAGATTCCCTGTAATGAGGCAGATGGAGGCATTGTGGATGCCATTTGGCCTATGATCCCAGGGTGTCTGTCTTTTCATTAGGCATGCATAAAAGTGCCATCGGCCACAGTTCTGTACTTCTGAAAAGAAGGACAACGCTGATCAGAGGCCAGACGGAGTCCAGACTAACACTGCTGCCTCATTATAGTGAATGGATCCCTTGGAGATTTCATGTAAATGACATCACTCAGAGATGTAGATGGAAACCTCGATATAAGTGCTCAGCGTAGAGTGCAGGAAAAACGTGATCCAAAATGTTATGTAAAATGTTCCCAATAAACGCTTCAACTCCATTCACAAAAAAAGCCCCCACTCAGGAACGTCATCTGTTAACAATAATATAGGGGCTTCCACATTACTGGTAGCACAAAGGCTCTGGAAAAACTAAATGGCTCCTCGCCCTCCAAAAGAAATCCAGCGAATTTTGCACTCCCAAATCCAAATGTCCCCCTCCATTCTGCTCTCCATTGTGTGTCTAAACTGCAGTTAACGTCCACATGTTTGGCATTCCTGTAGCGATGAGAGCCTGCCTAATTTATGGGTGCATGTCTCCCGAAGAACAAGCTGGGCATAATGTACTGGTCACTACAACGGCAGTTTGCAATCTTCACTTAGCTACATCCACTGCTGCTTGTTTCTGGAAAACACCCATGGAGTCAAAATCGTCACTACAGCTGTAGATACATTCACAAAGGGGTATAATTTCCAAAATGGGGTCACTTGAGGGGTATTCTGCTCTTCTAGCATGTAGGGTCTCTGTATATGGAGTCCGCAAACTGTTCTAGGAAAATCTGCGCTCCAGGAGGCAAAAAGCGCTCCGTCCCTCACGAGTCTCGCCGTGTGGCTAAGCAGTACTGTACAGCCACATATGGGGTATTTCTACATTCAGCAGAAATTGTGGAACAAATTTTGGTGCCATTTTTACCCATTTCCCAGTGTGAAAATGTAAAATCTGGGGCTAAAACAAAATTTTCATGGTAAAAATGTAATTATTTTTTCTTCACTACCCAATGGTATAAAATTATGTGACACACTTGTGGTGTCAATATGATCACTGCACCCCTAGATGAATTCATTGAGAGGTGTAGTTTGTAAAATTAGGTCACTTATAGCGGGGTTCAGCTGATCTGGCACTTCAGGGGCTCTACCAATGTGACATGGCACCATCAAACCAGTCCAACAAAATCTGAACTCCAATATGGTGCTTCTTCACTTCTGAGCTTTACACTATGCCTCAAAAGTATTTTTTGACCTCATACGGGGTATCTGCATACTCAAGAGAAATTGCACAACAAATTTTGGGGTCCATTTACTCCTGTTACACTTGTGAAAATGCAAAATTTTGTGTTAAAAAACATTCTTGCGGGAATTTTTTTATTTTTTTTTTTATTTTCACGGCTCAATGTTGTAAACTTCTGTGAAGCACTTGGGGTTCAAAGTGCTCACCACACATCTAGATAAGTTCCCTGAGGTGTATAGCTTCCAAAATGGTGTCACTTGTGGGGGGTTCCCACTATTTAGGCACATCAGGGGCTCTCCAAACGCAACATAGCGTCCACTAATTATTCCAGCAAATTTTACATTCAAAAAGTCAAATGGCACTCTTTCCCTTCTGAGCCCTGCCATGCGTCCAAACAGTGTTTTTTCCCCACATATGGGGCATCGTCTTACTCAGGAGAAATTGCACAACAAATGGTATGGGGAAATTTCTCCTGTTACTCTTATGAAAATGCAAAATTGGGGGCTGAAAAACATTTTTGTGGGAAAAATGTGAAAAATTTTATTTTTATGGCTCAATGTTACAAACTTCTTTGAAGCACCTGGGGGTTCAAGGTGCTCACCATCCATCTAGATAAGTTCCCTGAGGGGTCTAGTTTCCAAAATGGTGTCACTTGTTGGGAGTTTCCACTGTTTAGGCACGTCAGGGGCTCCCCAAACGCGACATGGCGTCCGCTAATTACTCCTTCCCTTCCAAGCCCTGCCATACGCCCAAACAGTGGCTTTTCCCCTCATATGGGGTATCGGCTTACTTAGGATAAATTGCACAACAAATGGTATGGGGCAATTTCTCCTGTTACTCTTATGAAACCCTGCCGTATGCCCAAACAGTGATTTTTCCTCCACATATTGGGTATTGGTGTGCTCAAGAGAAACTGCACAACAAATTTTGGGGTCCATTTTCTCCTGTTACTCTTGTGAAAGTAAAAAAATGGGTCTAAAGTAACTTTTTTGTAAAAAAAAGTTAAATGTTTATTTTTCCCTTCCACATTCCAAAAATTCCTGTGAAGCATCTGAACATAGTAACATAGTTTTTAAGGTTGAAGGAAGACTAAGTCCATCTAGTTCAACCCATAGCCTAACATGTTAATCCAGTGGAAGGCAAAAAAAAAAAATCATGTGGCAAACACTAAACTCCACATTGGGAAAAAAAATTCCTCCCTGACTCCACATATGGCAATCAGACTAGTTTCCTGGATCAATGCCCTATCAAGGAATCTACAGTAGTATATATAAACTGTAATATACTTTTCAAGAAAGGCATCCAAGCCCTTCTTAAATTTAAAAAAACACAAAATTTGAGCTTGGTTTAAAATGGTATACATGCAGCACATAAATGCATGTTTCACAATGGCCATGAATCAGAAAAACCTACAAGAAGCAAAATGAAAATAAACCCTGCTGTAAATAAATAAAAAGCCAGTGCATTTAAATAAAATAGGGTTCTTAGTAACACTGTTTTTGATCAGTGTTACTAAGAACCCTATTTTATTTAAATGCACTTGCTTTTTATTTATTTACAGCAGGGTTTATTTTCATTTTGCTTGTTGTAGGTTTTCTTTCTTAAATTTTAGTAGTGAATCACTCATTACAACATCATGCGGCAGAGCGTTCCATAGTCTCACTGCTCTTACACTAAAGAATCCGCGTCTGTGGTTATGATTAAACCTTCTTTCCTCTAGACGTAGAAGATGCCCCCTTGTCCCCGTCTCAGACCTCAGAGTAAAAAGATCAGTAGAAAGGTCTTTTTACTGTCCCCTCATATATTTGTACATAGTAATAAGATCACCCCTAAGCCTTAGTTTTTCTAAACTAAATAACCCCAAGTGTAATAACTAGTGTTGAGCGATACCTTCCGATATCAGGAAATATTTTATCGGATTGGATCGGGCCGATACCCAAAAAGTATCGGATATCGCCGATTCCGATACCGGAAACCAATGCAAGTCAATGGGACACAAATATCGGAATGAAAATAAACCCTTTCTTTCCTTGTAGGTTAATTCTACATGAAGTAAAACAACTAAGAATAATGTAGAATGACATGAAAAGCCGGCAATTCTTCAGCGGCATTCACCGGTACCCGACAATTTACAACAGAAAGAATAGAGCTTCACACATAGATTAGGTAGATAGAACCATGTCAGTCACATATATATGAAGTACAGGGACAGTGTTGCTTACTGTACTTGTCATTTAGTGTAAAGGATTTATTTTAAAAAATATTAGTGTTTTCATGCACCGTCTCTTTAAAAAAGCCGGCCGGCAATTCAGCAGCGGTACCCGACAATTTATAACAGACAGAATAGAGCTTCACACATAGATTAGATAGATAGAAACATGTCAGTCACATATATATGAAGTACTGTGACAGTGTTGCTTACTGTACTTGTCATTTAGTGTAAAGGATTTATTTAAAAAAATATTAGTGTTTTCGTGCACTGTCTCTTTAAGAAAGCCGGCCGGCAATTCAGCATCTGTACCCGACAATTTAGAATAGAAAGAATAGAGAATCACACATAGATTAGATAGATAGAAACATGTCAGTCACATATATATGAAGTACAGTGACAGTGTTGATTACTGTACTTGTCATTTAGTGTTAAAATAAAGGATTTATTTAAAAAAAAATTGGCGTGGGGATCCCCCTTAATTTTAGTCTCTAGCGGAGGTTAAGCAGACGGCTGGGGCAGATGTTTGAAGCCTGGGAAGGGGGTAATACCCACGGAGCTTCCCAGGCAACTAATATCAGCCCCCAGCTGAATACCTAGCCTTTACTAGCTATTAAAATGGGGGAACCCCCCCAAAAAAATAACGTGGGGTCCCCCCTAATTTAATAGCTAGCAAAGGCTAGGCAGACAGCTGGGGGCTGATTTTAATAGCCCAGGAAGGGTGCCATGAATATTGGCCCCCTCCCAGGCTAGAAACACCAGCCGTCAGCCGCCCCAGAAATGGCGCATCCATAGGATGCGCCAATTCTGGCACTTAGCCTCGCTCTTCCACGCTGCCCTGGTGCGGTGGCAGGGGGTAATAGGACTGGGGTTGATGTCAGCTTATAATGCCAGCTGACATCAAGCCCAGGTTAGTAATGGAGAGGCGTCTATAAGACACCCCCATTACTAACCCCATAGTCAAAGTTAAAGAAAAACACAAACACCCAGAATAAAGTCCTTTAATTGAAATAAACACACAATTCTTTATTGTTCTAAATTAAACCATACTTACCATCACGCCCATTCCAGCTGAAGCCAACGATCTCCTGCAATAAAAGTAAAATAATAAAGCAACATCATCCTTACCTTTCCATGGCTCCCACGACGGCTCCAGCTCTGCTACATCGAGATGACAGGTTGGACCGCAGCAGAACGCTGCCATCCAGCCTGTCATCCCGCAGACACTGAGAAGCCCAGGCTTGCTTGCGCTCCTCAGTGTCTCTCTGTGACGTCATCCAGATGAGCCGAGTTCATGTCCAATGAACTCAGCTCACCTCATGCACGTCACTGACAGCGTGGGAAAATTCTCACGCTGAAGTGCTGAGTGCAGGAGAATTTTCCCACGCTGTCAGTGACGTGCATGAGGTGAGCTGAGTTCATTGGACATGACCTCGGCTCATCTTTATGCCCTCACAGCCAGACACTGAGGAGTGGAAGTATGCCTGCGCTTCTCAGTGTCTGCGGGATGACAGGCTGGATGGCAGCGTTCTGCTGCGGTCCAGCCTGTCATCTCGATGTAGCAGAGCTGAAGCTGTCGTGGGAGCCATGGAAAGGTAAGGATGAGGTTGCTTTATTATTTTACTTTTATTGCAGGAGATCGTTGGCTTCAGCTGGAATGGGCGTGATGGTAAGTATGGTTTAATTTAGAACAATAAAGAATTGTGTCTTTATTTCAATTAAAGAACTTTATTCTGGGTGTTTGTGTTTTTTTAAATACTTTACTAGAAATTCATGGTGGTCATGTCTAATATTGGCGTGACCCCATGAATTTCGGGCTTAGGGCCAGCTGATAATGCCAAGCTGGCCTTAACCCCTTTATTACCCAGTGAGCCACCGCACCAGGGCCCTGGATGAGTTGGGTACAGCGCCAGAAGATGGCGCTTCTATGAACGCGCCATTTTCTGGGGCGGCTACGGACTGCAATTTGCAGCGGGGGTGGCCCAGAAAGCTTGGGTCTCCCTGCGCTGCGGATTCCAGCCCCCAGCTGCCTAGTTGTACCTGGCTGGGCACAAAAATAGGGCGAAGCCCCACGCATTTTTTTTTTAAATTATTTCATGAAATTCATGGAATAATTAAGAAAAAAAGGGCTTCCCTATATTGTTGTGTCCGGCCAGGTACAAATAGGCAGCTGGTGGTTGGGGGCAGCCTGTTCCTGCCTGCTGTACCTGGCTGGACACAAATATAGGGCAAAGCCCCACATCAATTTTTTTTAAAATAAATCCTTTATTTTAACACTAAATGACATTTGAGGAGTTAATAAAGATGCAGTCCCTAAATTATTATTTATTTTTTAATTAATTTTTCCCAAAACTTTTGACGTGGGCTTCGCCATATTTTTGTATGCCAGCCAGGTACAGCATCCAGCTTCTATGAACGCGTCATTTTCCGGGGTGGCTGTGGACTGCAATTTTCAGCGGGGGGGGGGGCAGAAAGCTTGGGTCTCCCTGCGCTGCAGATTCCATCCCCCAGCTGCCTAGTTGTACCTGGCTGGACACAAAAATAGGGAGAAGCTTCACGTATTTTTTTTTTTTTAATTATTTCATGAAATTCATGAAATAATTAAGAAAAAAAGGGCTTCCCTATATTGTTGTGTCCAACCAGGTACAAATAGGCAGCTGGTGGTTGGGGGCAGCCCGTTCCTGCCTGCTGTACCTGGCTGGACACAAATATAGTGCGAAGCCCCACGTCAATTTTTTTAAAATCATTTCAGGAAATTCATGAAATAATTAAAAAAAATTGATGTGGGGCTTCGCCCTATATTTGTGTCCAGTCAGGTACAGCAGGCAGGAACGGGCTGCCCCCAACCACCAGCTGCCTGTTTGTACCTAGCCGGACACAACAATATAGGGAAGCCTTTTTTTTCTTAATTATTCCATGAATTTCATGAATTTAAAAAAAAAATACGTGGAGCTTCGCCCTATTTTTGTGTCCAGCCAGGTACAACTAGGCAGCTGGGGGCTGGAATCTGCAGCGCAGGGAGGCCCAAGCTTTCTGCCCCCCCCCCCCCCCGCTGAAAATTGCAGTCCGCAACCGCCCCGGAAAATGGCGCGTTCATAGAAGCTGGATGCTGTACCTGGCTGGCATACAAAAATATGGCGAAGCCCACGTCAAAAGTTTTGGGAAAAATTAATTAAAAAATAAATAATAATTTAGGGACTGCATCTTTATTAACTCCTCAAATGTCATTTAGTGTTAAAATAAAGGATTTATTTAAAAAAAAATGGCGTGGGATCCCCCATAATTTTAGTCTCTAGCGGAGGTTAAGCAGACGGCTGGGGCAGATGTTTGAAGCCTGGGAAGGGGGTAAAACCCACAGAGCTTCCCAGGCTACTAATATCAGCCCCCAGCTGAATACCTAGCCTTTACTAGCTATTAAAATGGGGGACCCCCCCAAAAAAAATGACGTGGGGTCCCCCCTATTTTAATAGCTAGCAAAGGCTAGGCAGACAGCTGGGGGCTGATATTAATAGCCCAGGAAGGGTGCCATGAATATTGGCCCCCTCCCAGGCTAGAAACACCAGCCGTCAGCCGCCCCAGAAATGGCGCATCCATAGGATGCGCCAATTCTGGCACTTAGCCTCGCTCTTCCACGCTGCCCTGGTGCGGTGGCAGGGGGTAATAGTGGTGGGGTTCATGTCAGCGCCAGCTGCCATGAAGCCCAGGTTAGTAATGATGGGCGTCTATAAGACACCCCCATTACTAACCTACAAAGTGTTAAAAAGAAAAAACACACTACACCAAGAAAAAAATAATTTATTTGAAATAAAACACACCATTTTATTTAATTCTTAGTTTACTAAAAATAATAGTTACCTGTCCACGTTCCTGCGCTGATCTCCCATGCACAGCTGTCACATCTGGAGATGGTGACAGCTGTGCATGGCTGCTGTAAGCTCACGCTGCAGGGAACATGTCCGCTCCCGGCAGCGGGAGCCACTGACTGAGGTCACCGGAGTGCATTCAGGCAGCGCAGCTCCGGAGACCTCCTTTACCGCACTGCTGTACCGTGGGAATTTCTCACGATACAGCAGGGCCGTAAAGCAGCTAACCGGAGCAGCGCTGCCTGAACTCCGGTGAACCTGCTTATGCAGTGACGGGGCTGCTTTACGGCCCTGTCATTCTAGCGGCGGCAGCGGTTCAGAGCGGTCACATTCTATGTGGCTGCTCTGAACTGGAGATCTTCGTGGGACACTCGTGGACTACTCCGGAGGGGTAAGGATAAGGTTGTGGTTTATTATTTTATATTTTATTACAGGAGATCGATGGCTTCGGGGAATTAGGTGTGTAGGTGAGTATAGGTGTAGTTTTTTATTTTTTACTTTATTTTAGGTGGCGATCGGCGGGGACAGGTAATGTATGAACTAATTTATTGTAGGCAACCACTGGCCACCAATGACATGTATTTAACATTTATTGGGGAAACAGTAGGGCAATTTAAATAGCAGGATCAGGCTGATGGGAACTACTGCTCCCATCGAGCTGATCCTGCTGGCAGGAGTGGACGGGGGACAGACATAGGCCGATGGGAGTAGTAGTGTCACATCGGCCTATGTCTGCCTGCACGCACACACCCCCCAGACATCGCACACACACCCCGCACACACACCCCGCACCCCGCACAAACATCGCACACACACCCCGCACAAACATCGCACACACACCCCGCGCACACACACCCGCACCCCGCACACACACACCCGCACACACACCCCGCACAAACATCGCACACGCACCCCGCACACACACACCCGCACACACACCCCGCACACACACCCCACACAAACATCGCACACACACCCCGCGCACACACACCCGCACCCCGCACACACACACCCGCACACACACACCCGCACACACACACCCGCACACACACACCCGCACACACACCCCGCACACACACCCCGCACACACACCCCGCACACACACCCCGCACACACACCCCGCACACACATCGCACACACACCCCGCACAAACATCGCACAGACACCCCGTACACACACCCCGTACACACACCCCGCACACAAACCCCGCACACACACCCCGCACACACACCCCGCACACACACTCCGCACACACACCCCGCACACACACCCGCACACACACCCGCACACATCGCACACACACCCGCACACACACTAATCATGACCGGTCTGATGGTCTGGGAGGTAAGGCTGACCTGTGCGGCCGTGGGAAAGTTCATGTGAGTTCATGCAGTGAAGCATGAACTCACATGAACCCTCAGAGGGCACCGCGGCGACTTCAAATGAACAGCTGATCGGCATCACCTGATACCTCAGCTGTTCATTTGAAATAACCGGCGGGAAAGCGCAGCACAGAACGGGAAAGCCGGCGGTGAAGTCTTTTCACTGCCGGCTTCCCCGCCCGGGTCCTTCGCTCCCCGCCCGGTCCTAACTTACGATCAGGATGGGGAGAGCGGAGGATCGGGGTGGGAGACTGCGGGGAAGCAGTATGGGGCTGTGTGATTGTTTAAAAGCCGGCGGCTTTTTACCGCGCGCCGGCTTTTAAACAATCAGGAGAATTCTCCCCCGCTGGGATGGCATTCTGATGACAGGCTGGATCTCAGCGGAGCGCTGCCATCCAACTTGTCATCCTTCACAGACACTGCAGAGCGCAGGCATTATGGGAACTTCCGATTCCGGTATTCGATATTGTAAAAGTATCGGAATTAAGTATCGGAATTCCGATACCGCGAATATCGGCCGATACCCGATATTACAGTATCGGAATGCTCAACACTAGTAATAACTAGTGTTGAGCGAACATGCTCGACACTGTTCGGTACTCGCCCGAGCATCACGCTACTCGGGATGTTCGGCGAGCACCGAGCATTTCCGGGTTACTCGGGCGGGAGCTCGGGTCTCCGCCCTGCATGTTTGGCACTCTTTACAGAGCCAATGAACATGCAGGGATTGCCAGCCAGTCACTGTAATGCTGCAGCCATGTTGGTTGTGGGCATTACAGTGATTGGCTGGCCGCACAGCGTCACCTCGAGTATTTAAAACCGGGCGCCACCATCTTGGACACAGTCGCTCTGGATTAGACAGTGTAGGGACAGCGCTGCTGATTTAGGGAGAGATATAAACTGCGAAATAGTTAGTGTAGGCTCTGTAAAGGCTGCCAGAACAAACAAACAGTCCTTTTCAGGACTAATATCCATCCCAGATACCAGGCAGGCAGGCTGTATAGGAGACACAGTGGTTATACCACCAAACGCTGCATTACAGTCCTGTGTGCTCCTGTTGCTGAAATTGCTGGACTTAGCACCAGGTGTCGGGGGCCAGGAAAAATCCTTTTTTTTTCATCTAAATCCTCCTTTTTTTTTCCTCCTTCACACTGTACAAATACCCGTCTTATTAACCTTTTGGTGTGTCGTCCCCCCCCCAAAAAAAAGCGTGTCTCTGATTTTTCAGACACAAATATAACTGTTGAAAATAGTCTGGTGTAGGCTAGAGAAACAGAAGTGTTGTTTTGCACTTCCACGGTTCAAACCTCTGTATTATCCATTTTGGGCCATTTGTATCTAAAAAAAAAAAAAAACTGTTTGAGTGTGTCGCTCACTGTTCAGCCGCAAATATCTCTATTTAAAAAATTGTGGTATACCCCAGTAAACAATAACTGTGGTTTTGCCATCCCACGGTAAAAAAATCTCTATTATTCAGCTTTTGGTAGTTTTTTCCGTAAAGAAAAACAGTAGTGTCTCCTGACTGTTGTGACACAAAAATATATCTGTTGAAAATAGTCTTGTGTAGGCCCGACATCCCAGTGTGGTTTCGCAGTTCCACGGGTCAAATCGCTGTACTATCCAGTTTTGGGCCTTTGGTATCTAAAAAAAAAGCAGTTTGAGTGTGTCGCTCACTGTTCAGCCGCAAATATCTCTATTTAAAAAAGTGTGGTATACCCCAGTAAACAATAACTGTGGTTTTCCTCTTCCATGGTTCTAATCTACTCTTTATTACCCTTTTTCCATTGATAGTGCAAGTGTAAGCTATTTTACTTCATTTACAATGGGCAAGGCGCATGGCAAGGGACGTGGAAGTGGACGTTCTGGTGATGGTTCGTGCAGAGGACGGGGCCGTGGCCAAGGTGAAAATGTGCCACAACCAACAGCCACATCTTCTCGCTCCCACTTCTTGACCGAATTACTAGGGAAGCACAGAACAACACCAGTATTGAGAACTGATCAGTGTGAACAGGTTATTAATTGGATAGCAGATAATACTTCCAGTTACCTGGGCACCACCACCTCCGGTCTGTCTTCCACACGGTCAACTCTTAGTAGCCGTGAGTCTCGACCGCATACTCCTCCTCACCCTGATGCTCCTTCCTCCCACCATGCCGAGTGTCGTCAGACAGCAAGTGATCCCACACTTGGACACTCTGAAGAGCTGTTCACTGGTCCATTTCCATATTTGGGCCACAGGAAGTCGACGTTGGCAATCTGTCACAAGAGGTGGACGATGACGAGACACAATTGCCAGGAAGTGAGGAGGAGGATCGTGGTGCGCAAGTGGAAGAGGAGGAGGTGGTGGATGATCTAGTAACTGACCCAATGTGGAAGGAGGACATGCAGAGTGAGACCAGCAGCACACAGGGGGAGGGAGGCAGAGTACCCCAACAGGCAGGAAGAAGCAGTGTGGTGGCCGCAGACAGAAGGCAGGCAACCGTTCCCCGTAACACCAACACGAGGGACGTTGCCAGTACAAGCGGTAGGTCTTCCAGAGTCTGGAATTTTTTTAAAGACTCTGCTGATAACCCCAAAAAGGCCATATGTTCCACCTGCCATGCCAGCATCAGTAGGGGTGACAAAACTACCAGCCTGACCACCACCAGCATGATCAGGCACATGGCAGCAAAGCACCCGACTTTGTGGGGCGAAACCCAGGGTCCACGACCAGTGTCAGCGGGTGTCACCACTGCTTCTTCCACTGTTGTGCGTGCAATAGAACCCCCTGTTGTGTGTGCAAGGCAATCCCCTGTCCATACTGTATGTAAAGATGCCCCCTCCTCTCAGTCTTCACTTGTTATGGCAGTTTCTCAAGAAACAGCATCAACGTCCACGTCCACGTCCCACCGCAGCGTTCAATTGTCCATATCCCAGACCTTTGAACGAAAGCGGAAATTCGCAGCTAACGCCCCACAGGCCACAGTCCTAAATTCGCACATTTTACGACTGCTTGCGTTGGAAATGCTGCCTTTTAGGCTGGTGGAGACGGAATCCTTCCGCAATCTTATGGCAGTGGCAGTCCCTCGGTACTCGGTCCCCAGCCGACACTATTTTGCCCGGTGTGCCATCCCCGCACTACACAAGCACGTGTCCCAAAGCATCTGCCGTGCCCTCAACAACGCAGTTACTGGCAGAGTCCACCTGACAACGGACACGTGGACAAGTGCTTGTGGCCAGGGACGGTACATCTCTCTGACGGCACACTGGGTAAACATAGTGGAAGCCGGGTCCCAGTCGGACCTTGGGACGGAACACATCCTCCCCACACCGAGGATTGTGGGCCCTATGTCAGTCAGAGTTGCCCCCACAGTGTACAGCTCCTGCGCATCCTCCTCCTCCTCCTCCTCATGTTCAGCCTCCATCTCAGATATCACCACATCAGTTACTAGCTGGAAGCATTGCAGTACTGCCTCCGCCAAGCGGCAACAGGCTGTGCTGAAACTCATAAACTTAGGTGATAAACCTCACACTGCTTGTGAGTTGTGGACAGCTGTGAAAGAGCAGGCAGATCTGTGGCTGAGACCGCTGAACCTACATCCCGGCATGGTCGTGTATGACAATGGCCGTAACCTGGTGGCGGCTCTGAGGCGAGGTGAGATCACACACATACCATGCCTGGCTCATGTGCTTAACCTCGTGGTTCAGCGGTTTCTTAAATCGTACCCCGAGTTGCCAGATCTGCTCGTGAAAGTACGCCGCCTGTCAGCTCATTTTCGCAAGTCGGCTACAGCTTCCGCCGCCCTTGCTGTGTTGCAGCAGCGTTTGCAGCTTCCGGCACACCGACTGGTGTGTGATGTCCCCACACGTTGGAACTCTACCCTCCACATGTTGCAAAAGATTTGTGAGCAGAAGAGAGCAGTTGTGGAGTACCAGCTGCAACAAGGCCGTCGATATTCAGGTCAGGCTCCACACATAAGACCTCAGGAGTGGACCTGGATGTCTGACATATGTACCATCCTGACAAACTTTGAGGAGGCCACCAAGATGGTGACTGGCGATGACGCCATCATTAGTGTTAGCATCCCGCTTGTCTGTCTTTTGCAACGCTCTCTGCAGAAAATTAAAGAGGAGGCATTGCAGCCAGAGTATGATGAGATGGATCAAGAAGCCGTAGCGGGCGATTACACACAGCCCAGCCTCATCTCATCCCAACGTGCATTGGGGAACAATGAGGGAGAGGAGGAGGAGAAGGAGGAAGAACAGGAGCTGCTATCATGCGTTGTAGACGGTAGTACCTGTACAAGTGTCATACCGTCGGTTCAGCGTGGGTGGCCTGAGGACAGGGGGGAGGAGGAAGAGGAGGAGGAGGAGGAGAGCATGGTCAGTCTTCATCTTGGTGAGGACACGGAAATCTTGCCCGTTACCAGTCTGGCACGCATGGCTGACTTTATGTTACGCTGCCTTAACCGTGACCCTCGCGTTGTCAAAATGTTGGGTGACAGTCATTACTGGTTGGTGACACTTGTAGACCCCCGCTACAAGGAGAACTTTCACTCTCTTATTCCTGAGGTGGAGAGGTCTACAAAAATGGGGCAGTACCAGAAGGCCCTTGCTGCAGAACTCTTAAAAAAATTCCCATCTGAACACGCTAGCGGCAGAGGTCACAGTTCGTTGCCCAACCAAGGCGTACAGACGAGAGAGATGCAACTCCAATCCAGCAGAGGCAGGGGAACGCTGTCAATGTTCTGGGACAGTTTTCTGACACCCGCCCAGCTTACAGGCCTTGAGGCGCGGGGTACTCTCACAAGGAGTGGAAAGTTTCAAAAGATGGTGAGGGAGTACCTTGCCGACCGTACCAGCGTCCTCCGTGATTCCTCTGTGCCTTTTAATTATTGGGTATCCAAGCTGGACACTTGGAATGAACTCGCTCTGTACGCCTTGGAGGTCCTGGCCTGCCCTGCCGCTAGCGTGTTATCGGAGCGTGTTTTTAGTGCCGCTGGGGGAATTATAACTGATAAGCGCACTCGCCTGTCAACTGACAATGCTGACAAGCTGACCCTTATCAAAATGAACAAGGGCTGGATTGGGCCAGACTTCTCATCGCCACCAAATGACAGCAGAGTAACATAAAGTCAAATCCACTGTGTTATTTCGGGAGGTGTATTCACATGCACCGCTTCACACCCACACATGGGTATACGCTTCCTCGTTTCGGCTGTTTTATCTTCTTCTCCTTACCACCACTATACCACCAGGGTGCCAGCATTGCAAGTTCCTCCGTCCTTATTTTTGGCAGCTTTTGCTTGCAAGGCATAAGCAAATACTATGGGACACCCACTCCCCAATAATGGGACTTATGTTTGTAATATGCTGTACTGCATGGCTCTTGTAAGGGGCATTGCAAGTTGCTCCGTCCTAATTTTTGGCAGCTTTTGCTTGGAAAGCATAAGCAAATACTATAGGAGACCCACTCCCCAATAATGAGACTTATGTTTGTAATATGCTGTACTGCATGGCTCTTGTAAGGGGCATTGCAAGTTCCTCCGTCCTAATTTTTGGCAGCTTTTGCTTGCAAGGCATAAGCAAATACTATGAGACACCCACTCCCCAATAATGGGACTTATGTTTGTAATATGCTGTACTGCATGGCTCTTGTAAGGGGCATTGCAAGTTGCTCCGTCCTAATTTTTGGCAGCTTTTGCTTGCAAGGCATAAGCAAATACTATGGGAGACCCACTCCCCAATAATGGGACTTATGTTTGTAATATGCTGTACTGCATGTGACGCGCCCCCTGGGCCGTGTGTACATGTGTGTGGGATACCCGGTGCCGGGTCTCTGGGGTCTGTAGTCTCCGTGGCGGTGACCCGGTCCCGTGGCTCAGGTTGGTCAAACCAGTGGCAGTCTTTCTTAGGTTTTGAGGTTAATTGTCCGACTGCGCCACCCGTGGATTGCGGTCAGGGAGTACCACCGCTGCGAGGCAGACTGCTGAGGCTGGTGTTGTGTGCGCAGCAGACAATGGGATAACTCCCCACGGGAGGAGTATAGCCTCAGGGCAGTGAGTGTGGATGATGGGGGTGATGGTGCACGAGCGCAGCAGGAACGACTCAGAGTCTTTGCAGTTCAGGGTCTTTACTGATGATTATAAGGTAGACCCTCCCGGGAGTACTGGCTAGCATAAGAGGCCTGGTCAGTCTGTGAGCAAGCAGGAGTTCCCCTGGCCAGGTGGAGTTGTAGGCCTCCCCGTCTGTCTGCACTCTTCCTGGCTACCTTGCTGTAAGAGGGTAGAAGTAGCCCACGTCCCTGAGTGTACCGTGTAGTGCTCACCCGTATGGCTGGTGACTTGGGGCCTTCTGTTAGCCTCCGCTCCATGACGGCGGTGCTGTTCCCTTGCTTGTGACTGAGCCTTCGGGCTTCTATGGCCAGAGGACCTGAAATCCCCTGCCGGCTGGTTTCTGCTGCTGGATATATAAGTCCTCACAGCCTCGGACTCCTGTGTCCGGTTCCTATTGTCTTCTGCCAGGGCGAGCTCTGCTCAGCTTCCAGCCCCTGGTCTTTAGCTCCTAGCTCCTACAGAGCTCCTTGCTGTTACTTTCCCTTGCTCTCACTCTGACTCTGACTGTTCTCTGACTCACTCAACCCCGCCCCAGATCCAGTTTATAAGGGCAGAATTCTCCCCTCCCAGGACTGGGGCAGGAGGATGTTGCATGTTTAAGGGATCCTGACCAGGAAACCTCCCAATTGCTCTCCGACGTAATATCTCTATTACTGTGGTGACCAGACCCCTGGGGTGCCACACATGGCTCTTGTAAGGGGCATTGCAGTTCCTCATAATTTTTGGAAAGCCTTCCATTCACTGGTTAGGCCAACAGTGCACAGGAGACCCAGTTGCTATAAATGGAAAAAAAGGTTTAGTTAACACACTCTGACCTCCATGTCATTTCCAAGGGCCATTGGAGTGCCTCGAAATTTTTGGTAGGCATTGCACTAACTGTATGCCCTATAACTGTGTAGCCGAACCGCTCCTTTTGTTACAGAAACATATCCTACAACGCATATCTGGTTGACTGGCCTGATATTGATGTGAATGGTCCCTGTTCCTCCTGCTCTTTCTCCTTTGCCACTACCTCATCCATCTTTTATCACCTGAAGCTTTGTTTTAACGGGAGTCATAGAACTTGGATAGTAGCAGAAAAACATCCAGCAATCCTCGGAGGAGGTAGGATATGCGCCAAAACGCTGACCACCTCAGGCCTAGCCGCTACTACATACATGTGCTTGCATTACAACAAAACAAAGCAGATGCTAACTTCTATCATCCTCATCATGCTCCTCACCTTAGCACTCTCAACTCCCCTGATGGAGAAGCCAGGGCCCACCGGAGGAGTCTGATAGTCCAGTGGGCTTGGTCAATGCTGCCCTAAAGCAGGCCAGGCTAATAAAAGTGTGGAAAGGTTACCGGGACAAATAGGGGTGGCTGGGGACTGAGTATGGACACCTGGCCACCCCATGGAGGCTGGGGAGCAAGCGGGGACACCCGGCCACCAGGCAGCTGGGGACTGAGTATGGATACCAGGCCGCCAACACAGCCATGGCGTGGTGGCCAGATTCCGCCTCCACATGCCTAAAAGGCCCAATTTAAAGTGCAAGCAAGCAAGCAGTATGGTATTGCAGCCTGGGGGTGGGTGGATGGCAGGCTGCATACTTGCGCTTGCATTGCAAGGAATGGGAGAGGTACAATTGAACACTGCCCTGGGACAAGGACTTGAATGGGGATAGTTGGAAGTCTGCAACGACAGGTGCAAGGTGGGAGGCATCTTCGCATGTGCCATGAACAGGGGTTTGGCATGCACACACTACAGCGGAATAGGCTCTCCTTCCCACTAAATGCACTGGAGAGGCACAGGTAATGTTTTGGTATACGCGCTTAATCTTATGTATAAGGCACACCAGGACAAATAGGGGCGGCTGGGGACTGAGTATGGATACCTCGCTGCCGAAGCAGCAATGAGGTAGTGGCCAGCTTCGGCCTCCTCCAAACTAAAAGGCCCCATTTCAAGTGCAAGCTAGCAGTATGGAATTGCAGTCTGGGAGTGGGTGGGCAGCAGGCTGCACACTTACACTTGCATTAAAAGAAAACATAGCAGATGCTAACTTCTGTCATCATCATCATGCTCCTCACCTTGGCACTCTCAACTCCACCGATGGAGAAGTCAGGGCCCACCGGAGGAGTCTGGTTCTCTGGTGGGCTCGTCCAATGCTGCCTAAAGCAGGCCGGGCTAAGAAAAGTGTGTGGGGGGATGTTCCAAGGAGAAATAGGGGCGGCTGGGGACCGTTTATGGACACCCGGCTGCCCCCAGGCGGCTGGGGACCGTGTGTGGACACCCGGCCGCGGGGCGGCTGGGGACCGAGTATGGACACCCGGCCGCTGGGCGGCTGGGGACTGAGTATGAATTCCAGGCCGCCAACACAGCCATGACGTGGTGGCCAGATTCCGCCTCCACATGCCTAAAAGGCCCAATTTCAAGTTCAAGTTCAAGCAAGCAGTATGGTATTGCAGCCTGGGGGTGGGTGGGTGGCAGGCTGCATACTTGCGCTTGTGTTGCAAGGAATGGGGGAGGTACAATTGAACACTGCCCTGGGACTAGAACTTGCATGGGGATAGTTGCAAGTCTGCATCTTCTGATGCGGCAAGGATCACTTATGATGGGCACACTTTTAGACAGTGACCTGGGAGTCAGAGATGCTTACAGGGGTCTTCCCCATGCTGTTCCCATGTCTTTTCAGCACTTTATGCATGTGTCACACAGCACATGGCCAGATAAGGTTGTAAAATGTTAAAATGACATTTCCCGGTGAATGCATTTGTCATAGTTGCAAGCAATACAAAAGTGCAAAAACGCATAAAAAATGCTACTTGTGAACATAGCCGAAGGTGTGGAGGAGTATTTTTGTTTTTGGTGATTTATTTTAACTTATACACAAGTCTTTTCCCTGGAAAGGAACTTCCTTAACATATTTCACAGGAAAAAAGTTTCAGTTTCGTTTTTGAACGTTTTATTGTGAGCCCGTAAAAGTGGCTTAATACCTCTGACCACGTTGTTGACAGCAGTGACCTGGGGGTCAGAAATGCTTCCTGGGGTGATCCCCATGCTGTCCCCATGTCATTTGAGCACTGTCACTATCGTTTTGGGCACTTGTTAGGCTTTTAAAAGACTGCCGGGGGTGCCACCGCAAAAATGCTCGAGTCTCCCATAGACTAACATTGGGCTCGTTGCTCGGGTCGAGCACCCGAGTATCACGGCGAGCTCGGCCCGAGCTTCAAGCACCCGAGCATTTTAGTGCTCACTCAACACTAGTAATAACCTGTCTTGGTATTGCAGACCCCCAGTCCTCTAATAACCTTGGTCACTCTTCTCTGCACCCGCTCTAGTTCAGCTATGTCTTTCTTATACTCTGCAGACCAGAACTGTACACAGTATTCTAAGTGTGGTCGCACTAGTGACTTGTATAGAGGTAAAATTATGTAAAAATTAGGTAAAATCGCTGGTCAAGTTTTAACCCTTAAAACTTCGTAACGAAAGAAAATTTTGGCTCCAAACTTGTGCTGATGTAAAGTAGACATGTGGGAAATGTTATTTATTAACTATTTTGTGTGACTCTGATTTAATGGCATAAAGATTAAAATTTTGAAATTTGCAAAATTTTCCAAATTTTCGCCAAATTTCCGATTTTTTCACAAATAAGCGTAAGTCATATCAAATAAATTTTACCACTATCATGAAGTACAATATGTCATGAAAAATAATCTCAGAATCAGGGGGATCCGTTGAAGCGTTTTAGAGTAATTACCTCATAAAGTGACAGTGGTTAGAATTAAAAAAAATTGGCCTGGTCAGGAAGGTGAAAACAGGCTTCAGGGGGGAAGGGGTTAAAATACTGACACTACTGTACAATATATATATATATATATATATATATATATATATATATATATATACACACACACATAAAATAGCTGTTAAATGCACATTGTTTATGTAGCTGTCATGTTAACACAACAGTCTGCACTGTATAAAACACCAGGTCACCTCATGTTGGGCGAGCTGCACAGACCACCCAATTCGGAGTTACAATGAAGGGAGGGGGAAATGACAAAATAAGTCACCATTACTCTAGGCAGAAACACTTACAGAACACAGAACTGACCCTGTTTACTAGCTGCACACATAAAATACAAGGTGAGTGTCTTCATGCCTGTTCCTCCTCCACACAGACTTATTCTAGTATTTTAGAGTGCACAGACTGAATATTGTCTTACTGAGAGGTTATTGCATTGGCGCAGAGCATAGTGGAACAGGGCCAAAATCATGCAAAAGCATGAGCACCTACTTCTCTGTCTACATCCTTGACTAGGACGCTGAAGGACAGCTAGAATCAGAAGCATTCACCCTGAGTGGCTGATGGAATGGTTGGTAAATTACAAAAAGGAAACGATTCATACAAAATAAAAAGAACACAAGTTAAAACCAAAGTATTACAGTATACGCAATCTCGCTATAAAAACTCCACACGTGCCACTATGCCATATGCTCAAACGCTATGTGAAAATAGCCTTACTAAACGTTTGGGAGATTTTTTAGGTTCTTTAATGCTGAGTAGATCGGTGGAGATCCGGGTCCTGAGACACCTACAATTCTGCTAAGAATAAAAGATACAAAAACATAAAAAAACTGTAACAAAATTTATATTACAGGTACTCTTTAAATGTTTAATCGTGCTACTGCCTGCATCTCTTACTGTGATTCTTATATGGCCATAGTTTAATAATGGCTGGTAACAATTCCATGTTTCGTTACCATTTACAATGTCCCACTGGGGGTTTCAGGCTTTTGCCATACAAGTGCATATGTCGGTGGCTGACCTGCCATTACAACTGATTGCTGTACTAAACTTGAAAATATAATTTTAGGGACAGTGTCTAGGGGGTTGACAGAAGACGTCGTGACAACATGGAGTTAAAGTGAAGTGTGATATGTTAACGTGTTATGTTATATGTTTGATAAAAAAATGTTGAATTTTATCCGTATGGCCGGTTTGTGTCTCAGTTCTCCTGAAGGTTTTATCCTCAAGGCATCCCTGAGAATAGCAGAGGTCTGTCCACTAGGGGATCCATTACAAACGATAGGGATAGGGGTATATATATATGGGCACACGATCAGTGAAAAAAATATGGACATGTGAATAGCCCTATAGACTATAATGGGTACCTGTTGCATCCATAAAAAACACCAATAGAATACATGTGTGCAACACTGACATCTGAATGAGGGTTTAGTCTAACTTACCTAGCAGTGGGGAGGGGGTGCGTAACCACTTAAAGTGCCTAGGGCAGCATGAACACCAAATATGGCCCTGCCTAGAGGGAAACAGATAGGAGAATCCTCATAAGGCAAAATAACAATAGTACCATTATAGCACAATACTATATAATTCCAAATCAAGGGACATGACACAGCTGATCAGCGGGAGTGCTGTGTATTGAACTCCCAACAATCATACATTGATGATTTGTGTCAGTCCTAGACAAACCACCTTAAGGCCACGACCCCACTATCAGTATTCGGTCAGTATTTTTTCTCTGGAGTGGGAGCCAAAACCAGGTGAGGAACAATCAGAGAAAAGTTATAATAAAAACAAGTCACCAATTCTGCAGTTATCACCACTCCTGGTTTTGGCTCCCACTCCCGAGAAAAAATACTGACAGAATGCTGACCAAATACTGATAGTGGGGCCGTGGCCTAAGGATGAGAATACACTTGATTCCATGGAAGGATCAACATCCTGCCTCTTACTACTTCTTAAAACAGGGTGTCGTATTATCAAGAACTAAGTAAATCACACCTATGGACCTGCACTGCACTATAAAAAATAATCATCTGGATGTTTGGGGGAGGTCCAGATCCATCTATTAGTCCACCACCGGTGAGCCCCACCATATACGTGGGGGGTGTAGTGCCTTTAATACTCCTTACACCAGATGGATCTCCGCAAGGAGAACTGGTACCCTACAAGATCTAAACTAATATTTAGTGTGAAAATACTGCAGAATAAATTATTTTATTGTATATTTATATCTACAATATATTATATGTCACGTTCATTAATTTTTATTAGCATGTGACTAAGATTTGTTGTTATGCAATGAATCCTTATTGCAATAGCTGTTATCAAATTTACTGGACTATGTCCTATCAAATCACAGCTCTCATTTTCTCTTTCAGCCACACAACTTTCTGTCTAAAACACTATACAAAATCAATAGCTCTTAGTAGCTGATACAGCTTTTGGCAGGGGTAATAGATTTTTATAAAATATCAGTAAATCTTTACAAGGTCACTTTGTTAAGAAACAATATCTTTCCACTGAATGCAAAATGAAAAAAATACATTAAGAATATACATTTTAGGGTTGAAATAATGTCTTACATGGTTAAACAGGAATAAGGACGATGTAAAAGAGGGACGCAATGTGGTATGATGCAGGAATACTGCATCTCACTTTGTTGTAGGGCATGAAAGACATATAGTATATCAGGGAGTAGTTTTATCAGACTTTAGCGAGTTGAGCGTGAGCTTGTACTGTGATATTACTTTTTGTTGCTGAGTGCTTCCCTTGGGAAGCCAGAAGGTATTCCATAGTACCCTGTGCAGCTCAGTAAGCTAGCTACAAGTGGCATGTGCATTGGCGAGTGTAATGCCGGCATCTCTGCCTTCTGCCTCCCTCCCTGGCGGAGATGTCGACTCACAGCCGCAGCCCCAGGCCGGAGTGTCCTGCTCCTCCCTCCTCTTCCTGCTGTTAGGCTGCCCCTGGTACGCTCTCAGAGCACAAATCCCCTGTCACTATTCTTAGGGTGCGCGCTCGCTCCCCGTCTCTTAGGCTGGCAGGCAGGCACGACCCCCTTATCAGCAATGCCAGCCTGCCAGCTCTCCCTGGCCATGTCTGCCTCTTGTCCCTTGGGGGTCAGCTGTCATCCACCCGAGGTCAGTCCTGGAGTAGCACTTGGTCCGCCTCCCTCGTCTCTCCTAGGATCATGGAGTCATCAAGCCGCCGTACATCAGAGGTCTTACTTGGTGAAGTCCCTTGTCATGCCCCTTCTGGCTCTCTTCAATCCTCGGCACAGTGGTTCCACCAGATAGCCCGTTACAGCGAGCAGGTTGCATCAGAAAGGTCCCTGCATTGGGATTCCAAGTAGATGGAGAAGAGAGTCTTCCTGTAAGCTGGTTGTGAGGCCCCGCGAGTCAGAGACCTGAGAGAAAGTGTCGATTGAAGCCAGTTAAGCAGGTATAATATGCTAGTAAACCATAAGTTCGATAAATTGAAAACCACCAATAAAAGCTCACCTAAGCATAGTGTCACTCACAAGTAAACACTGTTTTAGTTTTCTGCCAATTTGTACCATTATAAAGTATTCATACTCCATGAACTTTTCCACACTTTTTCATGTTACACCGCAAACTTTACTTATTTTATTGAGATTTTATGTGATATACCATCACAAAGTGTAAAGGAAATGATACATGGTTTTCTAATTATTTAAAAAATATAAATCTGAAAATTGTAACCTACATATGTATTCAGTAGCCTGATATCTCTAAATAAAATCCCGAGTGACCAATTTCCTCCAGAAGTCACATACAGGTGCTTCTCATAAAATTAGAATATCATCAAAAAGTTAATTTATTTCAGTTCTTTTGTGTTTTCATTGGCTGTAAGCCATAATCATCAACATTAACAGAAATAAACACTTGAAATAGATCACTCTGTAATGACTCTATATAATATATGAGTTTCACTTTTTGGATTGAAGAACTGAAATAAATGAACTTTTTGATGATATAACGACAGCTGTTCTGGGAAGGCCTCAGAGGCTTGTTTCAGAATATTAGGGATCAAACAGCATCATGAAAACCAAGGAACACACCAGACAGGTCAGGTATAAAGTACACAGATACACCTTTTCTCTAGATGTTTAGTTTCAGTTATCCTTGTTTCAGTCTTTTTAGAGTAACAGGTGTTTTCATTTACTCATTTGTCTGCTTTATCACCCTTTGGGTCTGGATTTACAACCCCTGGCAAAAATTTTGGAATCACCGGGCTCGGAGGATGTTCATTCAGTTGTTTAATGTTGTTGAAAAAAAGCAGATCACAGACATGGCACAAAACTAAAGTCATTTCAAATGGCAACTTTAGGGCTTTAAGAAAGACTAAAAGAAATCAAGATTAAAAATGTGGTACTCAGTAAGGGTAATTTGTTTCAGACCAAGCAGAGGGAAAAAATTATGGAATCACTCAATTCTGAGGAAAAAATTATGGAATCACCCTGTAAATTTTCATTTCCAAAACTAACACCTGCATCAAATTAGATCTGCTCGTTAGTCTGCATCTAAAAAGGAGTGATCACACCTTGGAGAGCTGTTGCACCAAGTGGACTGACATGAATCATGGCTCCAACACGAGAGATGTCAATTGAAACAAAGGAGAGGATTATCAAACTCTTAAAAGAAGGTAAATCATCACGCAATGTTGCAAAAGATGTTGGTTGTTCACAGTCAGCTGTGTCTAAAATCTGGACCTAATACAAACAACATGGAAAGGTTGTTAAAGGCAAACATACTGGTAGACCAAGGAAGACATCAAAGCGTCAAGACCGGAAACTTCAAGCAATATGTCTCCAAAACAGGAAATGCACAACAAAACAAGTGAGGAATGAATGGGAGGAAACTGGAGTCAATGTCTGTGACCAAACTGTAAGAAACCGCCTAAAGGAAATGGGATTTACATACAAAAAAGCTAAACATAAGCCATCATTAACACCTAAACAGAAAAAAACAAGGTTACAATGGGCTAAGGAAAAGCAATCGTGGACTGTGGATGACTGGATGAAAGTCATATTCAGTGATGATTCGCTAATCTGCATTGGGCAAGGTGATGATGCTGGAACTTTTGTTTGGTGCCGTTCCAATGAGATTGATAAAGATGACTGCATGAAGAGAACATGCAAATTTCCAGTCATTGATGATATGGGGCTGCATGTCAGGTAAAGGCACTGGAGAGATGGCTGTCTTTACATCTTCAATAAATGCCCAAGTTTACATTGATATTTTGGACAGTTTTCTTATCCCATCAATTGAAAGGATGTTTGGGGATGATCATTTTTCAAGATGATAATGCATCCTGCCATAGAGCAAAAACTGTGAAAACATTCCTTGAAAGAAGACACATAAGGTAAATGTCATGGCCTGTAAATAGTCCGGATCTCAATCCAATTGAAAATCTTTGGTGGAAGTTGAAGAAAATGGTCCATGACAAGGCTCCAACCTGCAAAGCTGATCTGGCAACAGCAATCAGAGAAAGTTGGAGCCAGATTGATGAAGAGTACTGTTTGTCACTCATTAAGTCCATGCCTCAGAGACTGCAAGCTGTTATTAAAGCCAGAGATGGTGCAACAAAATAATCAAAATAATAGTGATATATTGGAGTGTTCTTTTGTGTGCTTGTTTTTCATTATTCCATAATTTTTTCCTCAGAATTGAGTGATTCCATAATTTTTCCCTCTGCTTGGTCTGAAAAAAATTACCCTTACTGAGTACCACATTTTTTTATCTTGATTTCTTTTAGTGTTTCTTAAAGCCCTAAAGTTGCCATTTAAAATGACTTTAGTTTTGTGCCCTGTCTGTGATCTGCTTTTTTTCAACAACATTAAACAGCTGAATGAACATCCTCCGAGTCCGGTGATTCCATAATTTTTGCCAGGGGTTGTATATACTTTCCCCCTGCTGGTATTTCCTGCTAGTGATAGTCTCATCTGGATGTTCAGCCATACTGCTGCAGTTTAAGCCAGTCAATAAAAGACCAGCTACGGTTTATCTCTTTGCTGTTTATGTTCTGTACCCTGTACCTATCTTGTGTTTCTTTTTAGAAAGTAGCATATTCTCTAACAGTATGTACTTAATCCTTTATTTTGTATTTCGTGGTTTGCTTTACTCACTCTGGGATCTCTTTCTATTTTAGCACACCTACCTGCTGTAGGTAATTTGCACTCTGCCCTCCAGTTCTTTAGGAGGAACTTGAAGCGCATGACGGCCTCTCAGGTAGCATAGGTCTGAGTTGCCATTGTCTAGTCTGTGGTTAGGGCTATCTCTTCTCACGCACTATCCATTAGGGACTGCAGGGTCAGGATCTCCAATCTGTATGGGAACCAGCAGGGTCAGTTGCAGTTTTTAGTGTATTGCTGATTTTCCCGAGTGAGTTGCTACACTATCATAACAAAACCAATATGTATGACAGAAAACTAACACTGCACATCACCCTGAAAACACCATCCCCACCGTCAAACATGGTCGTGGAAGCATCGTGCTGTGGTTATGCTTTTCCTCAGCAGAGACAGGGAAGCTTGTCAGAAAAGATAGATGGAACAAAATACAGGGCAATCCTGGAAGAAAACCTGTTAGAGCCTGCAAAAGACTTGAGATGGGGGCGTAGGTTCACCTTCCAGCAGGATAATAACCTTAAACATACTGCCATAGCTACAATGGCATGGTTTAGATCTAAGGATATCCATGTGTGTAAATGGCCCAGTCAAAGTCTAGACCTAAATTCTATTGAGAATCTGGCAAAGCTTGAAAATTACTGTTCAGACGCTCTCCATTCAATCTCACTGAGCTAGAGCTTAGTCACAGAGAAGAATGGGCAAAATTTTCAGCCTCTAGATATGCAAAGCTGTTAGAGACATACCCCAAAAGACTTGCAGCAGTAATTGCAGCGAAAGGTTGTCCTACAAAGTATTGACTCAGGGGGCTGAATACAAATGCACGTCAGAATTTTCAGATTTATATTTTTTAAATATTTAGAAAACCATGTATCATTTCCTTTACACTTCACAAATACTTGCTACTTTGTGTTGGTATATCACATAAAATCCCAATAAAATACATTAAAGTTTATGGGTGTAAAATAAAAAAAGTGGAAAAGTTCACAGGGTATGAATACTTTTTCAAAGCACTGTACTTATGATCCTCCGTGTGTAGATAATGACTATAGTGTGGAGTCGACAATCTATGGAAGACCAACTGCTTTATGTGTACATCCTCATTATCAAGGAGGTGCTGAAGAAAATTGCCCTTACATAGACTGTCGGTCTCCAACCCAGACCAGGGACTTCAGAAGGGCACCGTGAATAATCCAATGTTAAAGCGATCCATGGATATATCCGTGATCCGGGAACATAATAGTTTCTGTGGTTTGAAGCATCAGGATTTTCGACTGGAAACCTCAGCAATGTATAATCAATCCAAATTAAGGTTATATCATAGTGATGTTTGGTGTGTTTAGCATGGTAAAATGTGCTTGACAACATGGCAGTCTTATTATTCCACTATGAGTCTCCTATGTTAAAATATGTCATTAATTAAAAGGTATTTCTTTGCATATAGCCATACTCCTCTCACCTGTCAGGCACAGGTGAAATGAGGATTGTAGATCTGTCCAAATTTCAGTGGTGTCTCCTCGGTAAGAATCTCTCATCAATCTAATCAGTAAGAGCTTTATTTTTGTACGGTTTTGTGTATGTTTTTTTTTTGTTATTTCATCATTTTGTAGCTTTTGCCAGCACTATACCTTTTGTATATTAAATCTAAAATGTAATAAGTTTGTATCTTGCTGCTCTAAACTTACCAACAACTTTTGAAGAGGGCTTGTATAGATGAGCTGTGTTACACTGTGTATGCCAGAGTGCTAGAAGTGTACCTGTTTGAACAGCTGGGTGTGGGGGTGTACTTGTGTGTTACACAGTGTAGGCGTCTCGCTGGCCTAACAAAATGGAGGGTGTTGACAGAAAGAAGGGTGGTGTGCGTTTGTGAACTGGCTGTTGGGAGCGCTTAGCTCATTATGAGCCTACTGTGATAGGTGAGTGAACAAGTGAGTGTGAGAAACGGATTAAACCTTTACCGTTGCATCTAAGTCATGTAATGGTGGAAATAGATTTTACTTTTCTTTATCACAAAGCGGTGGCATGTCAGTTCAACTGTTATAATTTTCTGAAGATAGATTATTAAAAAATTATTGGGAGACTCCACTATATCATTTTTAACCTTTACGGTATTGAGTGTGCTGGGTAAAAATTAAACAGAATAGGGACCTGCTCTCCAAAGACAATAAATCAAATTTACTGTGAACGTAAGTTTAGCACTTCATATAAATATAGACTTAATTATTGCTTAACTTAATATTTCATATTATATTGTAAAATTATTAAATCAGAAACGACACACAAGAAAAAAAATATAAAAAAAGTGTAAAACCAAATTCTGTATTTTTCATATAATTCTAATTAAAGTATAATACAGTATGTCTAAATACATGTAATGTGTGGCCCTCACAGAATATATTAGCAAGAAAATGGAATGTTATTATGTTCTTATATTTTTAAAAACAGATTATTATTTACAGTATTTAGCAAAAAAAAACAGCTGGCTGGCCGTGAATCGAGCAGAATGTAACAGATACTAGTTCGACAGGCGGGCACCTGGTAACTTTTCCCCACCTACTGCTAGTGACTGACAGGTTTCTCCCTATACAAACATGCAGGGAGAGACCTGTCACTCCAGAAGAGCAAGCCTGTCGGACTAGTCTCCCATGCAGCTTGGTACCCAGGCCAGTTTTTAAAGCGTGTTTTTGTCTGAAATGCCACAGTGTTTCAGGTTCCCTTTAAACCCAATCAACAAGTCCTTATTGTGTTTTTGTCAATATTTTTGTCATTAATGTATCTTAGGTAAAAACCCAATAAAAATAATTTGAACAATATCTTAATTGCAGTTTCTTATAATTTACATGTCTTGTTCATATATATGTGTATATATACAGTACAGACCAAAAGTTTGGACACAGCTTCTCATTTAAAGATTTTTCTGTATTTTCATGACTATGAAAATTGTACATTCACACTGAAGGCATCAAAACTATGAATTAACACATGTGGAATTATATACTTAACAAAAAAGTGTGAAACAACTGAAAATATGTCTTATATTCTAGGTTCTTCAAAGTAGCTTTGATGACTGCTTTGCACATTCTTGGCATTCTCTTGATGAGCTTCAAGAGGTAGTCACCGGAAATGGTCTTCCAACAATCTTGAAGGAGTTCCCAGAGATGCTTAGCACTTGTTGGCCCTTTTGCCTTCACTCTGCGGTCCAGCTCACCCCAAACCATCTCGATTGGGTTCAGGTCTTGTGACTGTGGAGGCCAGGTCATCTAGCTTAGCACCCCATCACTCTCCTTCTTGGTCAAATAGCCCTTACACAGCCTGGAGGTGTGTTTGGGGTCATTGTCCTGTTGAAAAATAAATGATGGTCCAACTAAACGCAAACCGGATGGAATAGCATGCCGCTGCAAGATGCTGTGGTAGCCATGCTGGTTCAGTATGCCTTCAATTTTGAATAAATCCCCAACAGTGTCACCAGCAAAGCACCCCCACACCATCACACCTCCTCCTCCATGCTTCACGGTGGGAACCAGGCATGTAGAGTCCATCCGTTCACCTTTTCTGCGTCGCACAAAGACACGGTGGTTGGAACCAAAGATCTCAAATTTGGACTCATCAGACCAAAGCACAGATTTCCACTGGTCTAATGTCCATTTCTTGTGTTCTTTAGCCCAAACAAGTCTCTTCTGCTTGTTGTCTGTCCTTAGCAGTGGTTTCCTAGCAGCTATTTTACCATGAAGGCCTGCTGCACAAAGTCTCCTCTTAACAGTTGTTGAAGAGATGTGTCTGCTGCTAGAACTCTGTGTGGCATTGACCTGGTCTCTAATCTGAGCTGCTGTTAACCTGCGATTTCTGAGGCTGGTGACTCGGATAAACCTTATCCTCAGAAGCAGAGGTGACTCTTGGTCTTCCTTTCCTGGGGCGGTCCTCATGTGAGCCAGTTTTTTTGTAGTGCTTGATGGTTTTTGCAACTGCACTTGGGGACACTTTCAAAGTTTGACCAATTTTTCGGACTGACTGACCTTCATTTCTTAAAGTAATGATGGGCACTCATTTTTCTTTACTTACCTGCTTTTTTCTTGCCATAATAAAAATTCTAACAGTCTATTCAGTAGGACTATCAGCTGTGTATCCACCAGACTTCTGCACAACACACCCGATGGTCCCAACTCCATTTATAAGGCAAGAAATCTCACTTATTAAACCTGACAGGGCACACCTGTGAAGTGACTACCTCTTGAAGCTCATCAAGAGAATGCCAGGAGTGTGCAAAGCAGTCATCAAAGTAAAAGGTGGCTACTTTGAAGAACCTAGAATATAAGACATATTTTCAGTTGTTTCACGCTTTTTTGTTAAGCATATAATTCCACGTGTTAATTCATAGTTTTGATGCCTTCAGTGTGAATGTACAATTTTCATAGTCATGAAAATACAGAAAAATCTGTAAATGAGAAGGTGTGTCCAAACTTTTGGTCTGTACTGTATATGTATATATATATAGCGCCCCGAGGGTTCGGTCGCTACAGAGGTATTGCATCTCACCCAGAGGTGTGATATCTCACTTCCAGGTAAGGATGGAGAGTGGATCAGGACCCTAACACCCACATGCACTACACCACATTTCCGGGGGGCAGGGCGACAATGCTCCTGGGTGTGAGCACAACTGCCCCTGTCCCTGGCTGGAGTGGGGTGAGGGAACACCTAGAAAGGGGGAACCCGGTAGTGTGTGGGTGGGGAGAGCAGATCCTGGGTGCACTGATGAGAAAGGTATATAAGGTGGGCACCATCTTAGATCGGTGTTCAGTTCAGTCAGAGGAAGCAGAGAGAGAGAAGGAGGCAGGGAGCAGGGGCTCTGCATGGGCTCTGCTCCGCAGGCAGGCCAAGTCTTAAGGCCTGGGCCTGGAGAAGAAGAAAGGAGAGGAGAGGAACGGAGGAGGCTCCAGGAGTGGAGTGAAGCGACCCCAGGGGTGCGGACCGGCCAGTTGCCACCGCACGCCCACCGCTACCAGAGTAGGGGGGTCAGGCCAAGAAAGGGAACCGGATCCCTCATCTAGTGGAGGAGAGCAACTACCCTCAGCTAGTAACCGGAGGCCGTGGCATTGTACGTGCACGGCCCCTCACTACACCCGTTAGAAAGGCACCATATAGGACCCAGGGAAACGGAACATACGTTTGCCCGCCAAGGCCCGAGGCAGCTGGACAGAAACGTGGTCAATTGTGGGGTACGACAGGCCAGAGAAAGGACACACGAAGGGGGTCCTGAAAAGCATTCCAAAGGTACCTGGGAGTTGGCCGAGCCCCTCACCTGGTGAGCACAGCACGACGTGGGCAGCCATTACCTGCAGAAGTGGCTTATAGTGTAAAACTGTGAGTAAAGACCCTGGACTGCATCACTGGACTCTGAGTCATTACTGTTGCTCCCGCGCACCATCACCCCCACCATCTGCACTCACTGCCCTGAGGCTATACTCCTCCCGTGGGGAGTTATTCTACCCCCTGCTGCGCACACAACATCAGCCTCAGCGGTCTGCCCGCAGCAGCGGTTCTCAGTGACCGCAATCCATGGGTGGCGTAGTCGGACATTTAAACCTTACAAAATCCAAATAAACAGATCCGCCACTGGTTTGACCACCCTGAGCCACTGGACCGGGTCGCCGCCACGGAGACTACAACCCCCAGCATTACAGAGAGACCCGGCTCCGGGTATTCCCCTACACGCACTGCCCAGGGGGCGCGTCAACTTTGGCGTAGTCGGCAGGATTGAAACCAACCCGTTATCATCGGGCATTGCGTGCTTAGAGACTGTTTCACTGTATTGAATATGGCACCCGCCCCAGAAGAACAGACACCATGATGTGCGCGCCAAAAAACAACAAGAAGCCACCTCCCATCATGGGCCAGGTCCCAGAATGGCGCCAAAGACGGAGCCCACCCCCAACAGCCATGAGTGCGGCTGTAGAGATGTCCATCAACGTGGAGGGGCTGCCCCTGAGAGTGATTGTCAGCAGATTGCCCCGGGACCACCCCCAACAGGGGCAGAAGGAAAAGAAAACCGAGGGGCAGGGTGTGGTTTGGATCAGTCTTGGCAGACCACACCCGGAGATGGCGAGCAGCACCAGCCCCAGTACCCGTGCCAGTGTCCTACTGCAGGCCAAAGTAGCTCCTTGCAGCCTCACGGAGCTGATGGCTCAGCTCCCCGGAGAGGACCCTGAATTCCTCCGGGCTGGACTGGAGGATTTGGACCGGAGGATGGTCCAGGCACAGCGGGAGGCCATCGCGGGGTGGAGAGAAGAGATGGGCCGGCGGGTCGCGGCCCAACAGCAAGAGGCGCTGCAACCACCCGACCGTGTGCCTGCCCCTGAGGACGGAGGAGGACCTCCGGAGGTTGAGAGCAGCGCTGCAAAGGGAGCAGGTAAGGGGGACGCCCCTGATACCAGCCAGGACGCCACTAACCTGCCCCTGGACCCCGTCGCAGAGCCGATCGCCCCGGAAGTCGCTGCACCTCCTCCGCTCCCGCCGCCTGCACCTACGCCCCAAGCCCCAAGCGCAGCTGCCGGATCACGTCCCACGCCGTACCCCTTGATCCTGGGTGCGGCCGGAAGCTGCCCGCTCCAGGCCCGGTAGCAAGGCCTGATGCCACCAGGCGCCTTCCAACAACGGGTGCCCCCGGTCCCAATACTACCACCCTTGGGGACTGACTTATATAGCCAACTTGTCGGTCCTGAGGGAGAGCCGATCCCCCTGCTACGCGGATGGGTTCACCCTTACCATCGGAGGGACCTGTCCGCAGGGGCCCAAGCCCCGCTTTCTCCGTTCCTGCCTGCTCCACAGCCAGGTACCATCCCCCAGCTCCCGGATGAAGAGGTCCGGATAGAGTGGGGCCAGACCGGGGATGACCTAATGGGGTTTTCACAGGAGACGCGGGCGGACGCAGCTCGCAGGCGGGAATTCTGCCGCCGTGAAATAGAGCAACTGGAGAAGGAGAAGCGGGCGCGGCGCCAGAGGCAGGAACAGCTGCAGGCCCGGAGCGTGGAAGAAAAGACCCGGACCCGCCGAGACCCCCAGTCTGCACGCGGTCCCATAGTTACCGGGATCGTGGTCAAATTCCACCAGGAGAAAGGGTGGGGGTTTATTCGGGACCCGACAACCGACACGACCTTTTTGTTAATAGAAGGGATGTGGAGAGTCGCCTGCCCGAGGGTCACCAGAAACGGGATCTCTTTCCGGGGGATCAGGTATCATACACCCGACACCGAGGTCTGCAAGGTTGATACGCTCTTAACGTCCGGAGGGTGGAGGAGCACCGCTACCACGAACCCTGTTACGTGGAGGACCTGGACGAGCCTGAGGAGGATGAGGCGCAGGGAGACCGCTATTAAAGAACAACAGCAGGACTTGTATATAGTTACCCACCAGGGTGAAGAAGTTTCGTGACACGCCGTTTGCGGATTACAAAAAGTTTACCCGGTTAGGGGTCGTTGTCCATTTGTTTGTTCAAGTTACCCAAAAAAGGTCTGTGAACTATCCGGCTGAGGACTGGGAACAGCCAACCCTTATCTATCCGGCTGAGGACTGGGAGCAGCCAACCCTTTTCTATCCGGCTGAGGACTGGGAACAGCCAAATTTTGTAAATAGTTGCACTTCTTAAAGTGCCTCCTACTGGTTTTATACACACCTACCTCCGAAGATACTTAAGGGTGTTTGTTGCACTTCGAAAAATTGCACCTTGTTGGGTGACATGGACACCTGGTCGCGGCAAGGACCGTGACCTGCTAAAGAGACTTCGTCGGAAGAATGCTGCTGAGAATAGTTTGTGTTTTCTACTGGAAGAAATATTTTATATACATCTATATGCTGAGAGTTATATATTTAAAAGAAAATTTCATGTATATTAGAAAGTAAAGTTTAATAATGCTGAAAGTAACAGGAAAAGTTGTCTCCCATAAAGGGAAAAAGAAAATGTTGAATTGCTTTTATATGGTTGCATTTAAAATGTTTTGCATGTCTTTTGCTCTGTTCCAGCCCGCGGACGTGCTGTGATTTACCAGGGGGGAATGTAGCGCCCCGAGGGTTCGGTCGCTACAGAGGTATTGCATCTCACCCAGAGGTGTGATATCTCACTTCCAGGTAAGGATGGAGAGTGGCTCAGGACCCTAACACCCACATGCACTACACCACATTTCCGGGGGGCAGGGCGACAATGCTCCCGCGTGTGAGCACAACTGCCCCTGTTCCTGGCTGGAGTGGGGGGGAGGGAACACCTAGAAAGAGGGAACCCGGTAGTGTGTGGGTGGGGAGAGCAGATCCTGGGTGCACTGATGAGAGAGGTATATAAGGTGGGCACCATCTTAGATTGGTGTTCAGTTCAGTCAGAGGAAGCAGCGAGAGAGAAGGAGGCAGGGAGCAGGGGCTCTGCATAGGCTCTGCTCCGCAGGCAGGCCAAGTCTTAAGTCCTGGGCCTGGAGGAGAAGAAAGGAGAGGAGAGGAACGGAGGAGGCTCCAGGAGTGGAGTGAAGGGACCCCAGGGGTGCGGACCGGCCAGCCGCCACCGCACGCCCACCGCTACCAGAGTAGGGGGGTCAGGCCAAGAAAGGGAACCGGATCCCTCATTTTAGTGGAGGAGAGCAACTACCCTCAGCTAGTAACCGGAGACCGTGGCATTGTACGTGCACGGCCCCTCACTACACCCGTTAGAAAGGCACCATATAGGATCCAGGGAAACAGAACATACGTTTGCCCGCCAAGGCACGAGGCAGCTGGACAGAAAAGTGGTCAATTGTGGGGTACGACAGGCCAGAGAAAGGACACACGAAGGGGGTCCTGAAAAGCATTCCAAAGGTACCTGGGAGTTGGCCGAGCCCCTCACCTGGTGAACACAGCATGACGTGGGCAGCCATTACCTGCAGAAGTGGCTTGGAGTGTAAAACTGTAAGTAAAGACCCTGGACTGCATCACTGGACTCTGAGTCATTACTGTTGCTCCCGCGCACCATCACCCCCACCATCTGCACTCACTGCTCTGAGGCTATACTCCTCCCGTGGGGAGTTATACTACCCCCTGCTGCGCACACAACATCAGCCTCAGCGGTCTGCCCGCAGCGGTGGTTCTCAGTGACCGCAATCCACGGGTGGCGTAGTCAGACACTTAAACCTTACAAAACCCAAATAAACAGATCCGCCACTGGTTTGACCACCCTGAGCCACGGAACCGGGTCGCTGCCACGGAGACTACAACCCCCAGCATTACAGAGAGACCCGGCTCCAGGCATTCCCCTACACGCACGGCCCAGGGGGCGCGTCATATATATATATATATATATATATAATATATATGTGTGTGTGAATCAGTTGTGAGTCTCTGACCAATTCTAATGTTCTGTACATGCACAGTACTTAAAAAACAGATCAGTCAACAGATGAAATTATAGAAGACCATCCGTTATAATCTAGAAGTGGCAGAAGACAGCAACCAGTAAGTATGATAACGTACGCACTGTACATACATTACTGAAAGCTAACAGATAGTGAAATAAATGCTGGAATAAGACTTTAAAGGAGTTGTCCACTGTCAGGAAAAAGTCCCCAAACTCTTTCATATACAAAAAATAAGAACCTCAATAGGTACTCACAATCCCTGAGTCCGATCACTGAGCTACTTGTGCACTGTGCTCAGTGGATTGTGCCGTCAACCTCGACACAGTTGTTGAGCTCAGTGATTGGCTAAAATGGTGACGTGTGATGTTCACGTAATGTCACGGCTGCAGCCAAAACACCTAGAACAGCGCAGTGGCTGGGAGAAGGCCCTCTACTCCGAGATTGTGAGTTATACACAACATCCACCAATAGAAACTTTATGGCACTTCCAATCAATAGAAAACACTAGCTCAGACAAAATGTAAAGTTGGAGTACTGAAGTCATCCATGATAAAACAATTTTTATTGAGACTTTAAAACAAATGCAAAAATCAAAAGCAGAATGTCCAAACAGCACTGGTCACTTTGTTTAAATTATGATGATGGATTAATTTTCCCACATTGATTATTTTATGTAAATAATTTACAAAACTCTACCTCATTCTTAAGTTTTTCTTCTGCACCTGTCACTTTAAGAATTATCACACCGGTCACTTTATTACTACTATCTATTATTAGTATTTTTTATTATCTTTATTATCTTTAAGTATTTATTGACAAGATCTACTGGATTAGGGCTTTAGCTGTGTTTACTCTAGTTTATGGTCTCTCTAACTTTTACATGTTTTTTTTTCCCAAATTCCTGCCTTTATCAATAGGTATGTGGCACCACATTAATCACTACACAAGTATGTAGTACACTTGTTACTACACTGATTTGTCAACATAGTTTCACTGGTAAACCCCTCACGTTTATATACATTGTACCGTTTTTACTTCTTTGGTTTCTTTTCTATATCCATAGCCTCCCTCATTAACTCTTTATACTTATTTTTTCCTTTGATCATATGGTGTGCACACATCCTCATCGTCTAACTTAATATCTCACTGCACCTCTCTCGTTATTTGGACGGTGCGCATGCGCGGCTCCCTGGACCCCTGGGACTTCCGGGAACGCTCTAATCATGAGCCTCTTGCATTCCACGCTTACGTATCATTGAACGTTTCCAGTAAGATCACGTCACAGGGAGAGGCGGGCAGCCACATCATGTGCCGTATAAGTCCTTAGCGACTCCAGACACTTCACGGCGCTTATTGGGGGTCGGTTTAGTTAAATAAATGATCACCCCTCACCCTGACACGCCCCGAAAGAAGCTGGTGGCAAAACGCGCATCGGGGTGAGGGGACGTCTCGAGTTGCCATCCTTACTTCTTGGAGGATTCTCTCCCATCACTAAACACAGGTACTATTGCTATCATCTCAAGAACCATGATCATTATTAGGATCACCTTCTGATTTAGATATACTTATAACCAACAGCGCATTGTCTATCTTGCTATGCACTACTGCCCTTTTCTTTGCATTGATAGGGTTGGTCCTACTATTATTATTGGTATATGTGACTAGCACCATTACTGTAGAATCATATTGTGTCTCTTGGGACTCTACTGTGACCCATGACCCCTATGGACTTTACAATATGTGCTCCCACATGTAACACTGTGCTATCCATTGATGCATTGTCTTCATGTTTCTACCTTTTGACGTACAGTGTACATGTTCTATTGATGTGTGATCGCAGTACCTGTTTCATGTATTTTTTACATGGTGTCCTTACATTCCTGTAGCGTAATTTGCATATTATCAGTATATTGGCCATTCCAGCGTCCCCTGTTTGGACATTCTGCTTTTTTATTTTTGCATTTGTTTTAATGTCTCAATAAAAATAGTTTTTATAATGGATCTCTTCGGTACTCTGACTTTACATTTAGTCTGAGCTATTGTTTTCCTAGATTGTGAGTACCTGCTGAGTTTGATATTTTAGGTATTTTACAGAGTTTGGGGCCTATTTTTCTGACAATGGACAACCCCTTTAAAGTCTTATTCCAGAGGTTATTTTTTTAATTCATCGATTAGCTTCCAGTAATGTGTGTACAGTGCATGCCTTCAAATACTTTCTGGTAACTGTCTTCTGCCACTTCTAGTTCTGTTCCGGTACTTCTCATGCATCATGTGACTGCAGCATTCTTGTCATCTCACACCCCGACTGTTAGTCATACCTCCCAATTTCCCAATTTCCTGAAAGTGGACAACACCTTAAAAAAGTCACCTTTATGATTGAACATTTATTTATGGTGAAATGATTTTGTTTTTTCCGATGTCGTGGATGTACAAGGTTCCTTAAAAGGGGTGTCCAGTCTTTCTAATAAACTGTGTTGTTATTCCTACAAAAAGAAGTGAGACAAGTACTAAATATAAGTAAAAATGCAAAAATGTTAAAAAAATTCTAATTTATCGTAATAGAAACTGTATATAAATATATACATTATGAATCCACTCAGAGTAAGTAAACTTCCTAAACTTTTCCTATGGGAAGATCTCCCGACTTTACTCTGGTAGGATTAGATCTAATTTTTGACATGTATTATATAGCATTTAGATAGAGCTGTTGTATCACAGTGTCAATAGAGCGTTAAAAGTACTCTTTGTATTGCACAATTGCTCCATCTTGTGGCAAGAGGTAAACTTGCAGATTGTGTTTATCTGATTGTAACTAGTTGTCAGTAGGAGGCAGCAGTCTATATTATATGCCTTGTAGTTTGTCAGCTTTCAAACAAGTTGAGAAAGACTGCAAGACTGCCTGTATTGAAGCGGTGTGCACACTGTGTTCAGAGTATTAAGGGTTTGCCTTGTCTGCATCCATATTTCAATGGGCGAAATGTGCCAAAGTAGCATCCAGATCAGTGCCAGTTTCCAGCATAACATTCCTCAGAGTGTCATATGGTCTCTGGCAGCTTCCTTTATTTCCCGTAGTGAAACCTGGTGCCATTTCTTAGCCATATAAGTGACACATAGGCTTTCACGCTTTATCGTCAATGTGATGTAAAAGAAAATGTGATTCATCACTTAGGATTCAGTGCACTTAGCCTATAGTACACTACGGGAGTTTTTCCATAAGCAACTATTCACCTACAAAAGCCAAAAGTGTGTTCTTTTTGCCTTTACCTTGCAGGTATGCGTCTACTTACTGTTTTGTATTATTGTATAGGTAACTGCAGGAGAGATAATACAAAGAAATGTTTACCATGTGGTATAAGTGTTTGTTTTTTTTACAATGAGTCCCTATGGTGGACAAATGCTTAACGCATCAATCCTGAATAAGGCTACTCTCAGGCACATATCTCCTGAGCATGTGCGCTCAACAGTGGGTACAGATACAGTGTGTACCCAGCCCAAGCCTCTTTCTTATATTGCACCATTGTCCAGTTCTGATGCCCACATGCCCATTACATCTATACCTCCCAAACGTCCAGGATCCAGTAGAATGGTCCTAAATTTGGACAGCTGTCTTGCTGTCCCAGGAGGTCAAGGGTATGTCCCAACTTCAACTTTATCTTCAGGACACAGTTGAATATAACTGTTGAATATCAGGACACAGTTGAATATCTTCAGGATGCAGTTGAATACAACAATAGGTCTCAGGTCACGTAACTGGTCAGCAGTGAGGACTGCAGGAACATCGTAATGTGTGTGTGCTTGACTGGGGTATTATACTGGGTGGGAGGGACTGTGGGGACATTATACTGTGTGTGGGGGGCTCACAGTGCGGGGGCTGTATGGACATAATACTGTGTGTGGGAATACCATAGCGCGAGGGGGACAGCGGTAGCATAATATTGTGAAGGGATAGATAATGGACATCATAATATGTGGGGAGAATGTGGAGGGCATCATACTTTGTGAGTAGAATATGGGGGTCATCAAACCATGTAGTGGGTACTGAAAGGGCATCACACTGTGTGTGGAGGGTATGTACTGTGGAGGCATCATATTGTACAGGGGTGCATAATTCTGTGTAGGGGCTCTATGGGTATCATACAGTGTGGGGAGCACTGTAGATGCATCATACAGTGTTGGGGGGACTGTAGTAGAATCATAGTATGAAGGAACATAAGTAGGGGCATCATACTGTTGAGCAATATGGGGGCATCATACAGTGTGAAGAAAAATGTTAAGTGCATCATACTTGTTGTAGAGGGAATGTGGGTGGAATCATACTGTATGGTCTGGATATGGGGGCTTTATCTATGTGGGGGATAGTGTGTGGCATCTTACTGTGCATATTTCTGTTTGGGCACATATAAAGTGTTATGGGTCCGGGTGGTGGAACCTCTGTGCTTCGGTGCAAGGAGGGACCAGAGGGGCGTGACTAAGTGCCTACTCGGCCTGACCCAGGTCACACGGCGGCTTAGTCGACTCCGTGAACCAGGGAGGGAATGGGCAGGTGAACCAGGTGCCACTCTGGGACCGACCTTGTGTGAAAGCAGGGGACTCCCACGGGTCAGATGACTGTACCTGACCGGTACAGTGGATGAGCACGGCAGGCGGGCTGGCGGGTGGTCCAGGTAGATAAGCAGGCCGGTTCGGCTGATAGCCAGACAGGCGCTCCGGGTAGGCAAGCAGGCGGGCACGACAGGTTACTTGGCAGGTGCTCCGGGTTGGCAGGCTTGGCGGGCACGGCAGGTCACTGGCAGGTGCTCCGGGTTGGCAGGCTGGCGGGCACGGCAGGTAACTGGCAGGTGCTCCAGGTAGGCAGGCTGGCGGGCACGGCAGGTAACTGGCAGGTGCTCCAGGTAGGCAAGCTGGCAGACACGGCAGGAAACTGGCAGACTGGCGGGCTGAACTGTAGACAGACTGGTGAGCAGGACAGACTGGCAGCGGGACCTGAGGGCTGAAGCTAGTGTTAGCACATGGAACAACAACCTTGCACAGGCACCTCCATTTTGTAGGAGGTGCCTTATATAGGAGAAGTCCTCCGGCCATTTGCACCTGTCATCTGACCCGTGGGAGTCGCCTGCTCTCACACAAGGTCGGTCCCTGAGTGGCACCTGGTTCACCTGCCCGGTCCCTCCCTGGTTCACGGAGTTGACTAAGCCACCGTGTGACCTGGATCAGGCCGAGTAGGCATTTGGTCATGCCCCTCTGGTCCCTCCTTGCACCGAAGCACAGAGGTTCCACCACCCGGACCCGTAACAGTTTGCACAGGCCATGGAACCCGGTGGCCCCCAGGCTCCTTCGCTCTCTGACCTGTACCAGGAGGTCTCACATCAGAGATTCCAACAGGAAACTATCCTGTCCTATCTGCGGACTGTCAACTCCCGCCTGGACATGCTGTCCACCCCGTCTGTGTCCGTCTCTAGCCGAGCGGCAGCCGCTCCGGCGGCACCTCAATCCAGTGGCGCTGTGGCACCCGGCTTTGGACCCCGGCTCTCTGCGCCTCCATGTTTTGGTGGTGACCCCTTCTTATGGCGGGGCTTCATAAATCAGTGCACGCTGCACTTTGAACTCCTGACCCACCAGTTCACCTCCGACCGGGCCAAAGTGGCATTCATCATGTCTCATCTCACTGGGGAGGCATTGGCATGGCTAAACCCTCTGAGGGAAAGAAGGGATCCCCTGGCTTTCCTTGCTGCCTTCTGGAAGGTCTTCGATGAGCCCGGACGAAAATCTTCTACTGCCTCTTCACTTCTCCGCCTTCGCCAAGGGAGTCTCACTGTGGGCCAGTATGCCATACGTTTCCAAACCCTCGCATCTGAACTTGCCTGGAACAACGAGGCTCTGGTGTCCACCTTTTGGGAGGGTCTTTCCGGACGGATCAAGGATGAGCTAGCCGGTCGTGACATCCCTTCCACCCTGGACGACCTGGTGTCATTAGCTACCTGGATTGACATCCGTTTTCTTGAACGTGCTAAGGAGACTACTCGGGACAGAAGATTTCCGCGTCTCGCTCCAACATTCCAAAGACCAGCCTCGCAACCAGCAATTCCCCGGGAGTGTTCACCTGAGCCCATGCAAATTGACCAAACCAAGATGGTCAAGTCTCGCCTGGAGATGTGCCGAGCCGAGGAGAGTTGCTTCTACTGTGGCAGTATAGAGCATCCGATCCATTCCTGCCCGGTGAAACTCCAGTGCCTAGGATCACTTGGAGAGGTCGTCCTAGGCAAGAGTAAATCCTCTCCGTCCTTGACTCTGTCTGTTTCTATTTCCAGTGGTGAGACCCGCTTCTTCAAGACTGCCCATCTGGATTCCGGAGCCGCTGGGAATCTCATTCAACCGGCTGTTGTGGAGCGGTACCAGATTCCCACCGTACGTCTGGCTGAACCTTTGGTGGTTGCCTCCGTGGATGGGAGTCTTCTTCCGGAGACCATCTTGCTCATCACAGAGCCTGTAACCCTTCAGGTGGGAATGCTGCACTCAGACAAGATCTCCTTTAATGTGCTGTCCGGTCTCTCTCACCCCCTCATGCTTGGTCTACCCTGGTTACAAAGACATGAGCCTGTCCTGAATTGGAGATCTGGTGAAGTGCTCTGTTGGGGTCAGGAATGCCATGAGTCCTGTCTGGTTCCGGTTCGTCCTGCTCGACCCCGGCTAATCTACCTGGTCTGCCGGCACCCTACTGGTCCTATGCGGACGTCTTTGACAAAAAGGTAGCGGAGATACTGCCACCTCATAGGCCGTATGATGTCCCATCAACCTGGTACCCAGTGCCTCTCCTACCCGCAAGTGAATCTACCCCTTGTCGCTGGCTGAGACCCGGGCCATGTCTGAGTACATAGAAGAAAATCTAGCTAGGGGATTTATCCAGAAATCCACCTCTCCGGCTGGAGCAGGATTCTTCTTCATCAAGAAGAAAGACGGCTCTCTACGTCCCTGCATTGATTATAGGGGCCTAAACCAGATTACCATCAAAAATAAGTACCCCCTGCCTCTCATCTAGGAGCTGTTTGACCGCCTTAAAGGCGCGAAGATCTTCACCAAGCTCGATCTTCGTGGGGCGTACAATTTGGTCCGGATCCGCCAGGGAGACGAGTGGAAGACGGCATTCAACACCCGGGACGGTCACTACGACCACGTGATGGCCCTTTGGTCTCTGTAATGCTTCAGCCATCTTCAAGGAGCTGGTTAACGACATCTTTCGTGATCTCTTGTATTCTTGCATGGTGGTGTACCTGGACGATATCTTGGTTTTCTTTCTGGATCTGCCCTCACACCGGAGGGATGTTCATCAGGTTCTGCTAAGGCTCCGGAAGAATCGCCTATACGCTAAATTCAAAAAATGCCTCTTTGAGCAGACCTCCCTACCGTTCCTGGGCTATATTATCTCTGAGACTGGTGTGTGGATGGATCCCGAGAAGGTGTCTGCTGTCTTAAAGTGGCCCCGACCGGAGGGGTTGAAGGCGATTCAGCGATTCCTGGGCTTTGCAAACTATTACCGCCTCTTCATTCCTCATTTCTCCTCCCAGACTGCTCCCATCTCCGCGCTCACCCGTAAAGGAGCAAATCCCAAGGAATGGACTTCCAAAGCGGAGAAGGCCTTTGTCTCCCTTAAACAAGCCTTCTCTTCTGCTCCTGTGCTGCACCGTCCGTATTGCAACAAGCAGTTCTTCCTGGAGGTTGATGTATCCTCCTCCGGAGCCAGAGCGGTACTCACCCAGAAATCCTCGTCCGGGAGAATGGTAACCTGCGGCTTCTTCTCCAAGCTCTTCTCCTCGTCCGAGCGCAATTACTCCATAGGAGATCGTGAGCTTCTGGCCATCAAATTAGCGCTGGAGGAATGGTGCTACTTGCTGGAGGGGGCTCTGCACCCAGTGGTCATCTACACTGACCACAAAAACCTCGCTTATTTGCAGAACGCCCAAAGACTAAATCCGCATCAGGGCAGGTGGTCTCTATTCTTTGCCCGATTCTGCTTCACTCTGCATTACCGCCTGGCGGACAAGAACATTAAAGCTGATGCTCTGTCCCGCTTATTCCTGTCTTCCAACCAAGAGGAGGAGCCTCTACATATCATTGACCCCTCCAAAGTAATGACTGTTGCTCCGTTTGACCTGTCTCATCTTCCACCCGGTAAGACCTTTGTAGCGGTTCCGTATCGAAAGAAGGTTCTACTCTGGGGCCATTCATCCAAACTAGCCGGTCATGCTTGCCAGAGGAAGACCTTTCTGCTCATCGCCCGACATTACTAGTGGCCTTCCCTGTGCAAGGATGTTGCGGACTTTGTCGCGGCTTGTTCCTCTTGTGCCCGTAACAAGATTCCCAGGCACCTTCCAGCCGGCCATCTCCTTCCTCTTCCCGTTCCTTCCGCTCCATGGCAACACATTGCAATGGACTTCATCATGGATCTCCCTGTTTCTGCCGGTTGTACTGTTATTTGGGTGGTCGCTGACCGCTTTTCTAAAATGGCCCACTTCATCCCTCTGCCTGCTCTTCCGTCTGCATCTGTGCTGGCCAAGGACTTCATCCATCACATCTTCCGTCTTCACAGCCTACCCCTCCACATTGTGTCGGATCGCGGGGTTCAGTTCACTTCACGCTTCTGGAGAGCTACGTGCAAGCTGCTGGATGTATCTTTGGATTTCTCTTCTGCTTATCATCCTCAGTCCAATGGTCAAGTGGAACATATCAACCAGATCCTTACCAGCTTTCTATGGCACTTTGTCAGCGCTCACCATAATGATTGGGTTTGGCTCCTGCCCTGGGCTGAGTTCTCTTATAACAACCATGAGAGCGAGTCTTCTTCTAAATCCCCGCTTTTTGTGGTCTACGGTCGACACCCCCCGGATTCCGTTTCCCGTCTCCTCTTCAGTGGACAATCCTGCCTCGGAGTCTCTTGACAGCGAATTTTCGGCTATTTGGGAAGACACTAGATCTGCACTTCTTCAGTCCTCCGAGCGGATGAAGAGACATGCTGATAAGAGATGTCTGGATCCGCCTCAATTCCGTCCAGGAGACAAGGTCTGGCTTTCCTCCAAATATGTCTGTCTCAAGATACCTTCTTATAAGTTGGGTCCGCGGTTCTTCGGTCCATTCGAGGTTCTGAACCAAATCAATCCCTTGGCTTACAAGCTGAAACTGACAGTCACCTTACGGATTCCCAACTCCTTTCATGTATCCCTCCTCAAACCAGTTGTTCTTAATTCCTTCTCTGACGATCCAGGTACCATCCCAGCTCCGGTCTCCGCTGAGGATGTCTTTGAGGCAGAAAACATTTTGGCCACCAAGAGGGTAAGAGGAAAGACTTTCTTTCTTGTGGATTGGAAGGGGTTTGGCCCGGAGGAGAGGTCTTGGGAAACCAGGGAGAACATTCATGCCCCTCATCTTCTTAAAAAATTTCTCACGGGCCTAAAGAAGAGGGGGTGTAAAGGGGGGGGGTACTGTAGCATAGGCGTCTGTGCCTCCTGCCGGGCAGAGACGCCGTTCCCCTCACCGCTGCGGTCCTGGTCCGGCGTCTTCCTGCTGCCCAGCTGCTGTGGCGCGCACCGCGCGCAGATTCCCAGGCACTGTGCTTAGGGCATGCTCTCCCTCCCTCTTAAGTGTCCCTCCTTCCGGACATTTAGGATACATTCACACTAGCGTATAACATGTCCGAGTGCTATCCTATGTTTGATCGGTTAGCACTCGGCCTAATGTTGTACTATGGGGCAGTGAAAATCTGCGATTTTTTTTTCATGCCAATTTGGCATGAGAGAACAATCACAGCATGCTACGAACGCATCCCATTGGATCACGTACACCCATCCTTGTCTCTGAGTGCATGTGAAACATCGGACTGCGATTTTCTCATTTGAGAGAATCGGATCACACAGAGTTTGATCCGAGTGACATTAGCATAATCAGCCCAATGCTCTCCCATGACCCCAGCCTTAAAGTTGGGAAGTATGACAATAAATGCCTTCAGTAGAGGACGAGTCAGCTTGGGCACTCTGACTGGTATATAACCATGGCAACTCATACATGGCAAGTTGCTACACACTGTGAGTTACCACACTATTTTATCAAATTCAGTATGAGGCGCGGAGTATATATTGTTTCCTGAAGATATGTAGAGTATTTCAACAATAACTTCAGCGAGACTCATACAACATAACAACGGTTAACAAATGTCAATTTAATATAAAGAAACCGCACAGCACTTATAGATCATCACACTTCCATGTTTCACATCGCCAGAGAAACTTATTAATCGAGTCAATCTTCTGATGACCACCAGATATATTCCACCAAGTAAAAAGATGATTTGGCTCATCAGATGCTGATAGGCTGTTGCATGCACATGGCATAACAATGTTACATGAGCTCTGGGAGAACCAGCGCCGACACGTGCGCTGCAGGTGGCGAGTATAAGGTTTTTCTATTTTACATGGGGAAATACAGCATTTGAAAGGGGACAACCCCTTTTAATTTCTCTTGAATTGAGAGCTAATCTGTCTTGCTTAAGTTCCTCTTGTAATACTCAAAATTCGCACATTTCTGCAAGTTGCCACAGTTTTGTTATATGTTGATCTATCGTCTCTGATGGACCTTTTTTTGTGGTATTGAAGAAATGTCCGCAGGCATAAATGGCTCTGTAATGCATCCAGAATTTTCTGGATATCCTGCTTTTCATCATCAGAGCTGTTGATATCAGTCTCTTCCCATTACAGTGAGCAGTGTTGTGATCCATACCTTGCGATCTGTCTTATCAAGTTCTCCGTTAGGCTATGTGCACAAGTTGAGTATTTGATTACAGAAATTTCTGCAACGTTTCTGCATCTCTTGGCAGGAAAATGCAGCCTCAAATACGTTGTGTTTTTGCCTAATTTTTGCCTGCGTTTTTAAAGTGTATTCCATGGGTGAAAAACACAACAAACAAACGTAACAAAAATGCTCAGCTGCTATGAGCGCGGGCCACGGGGCAGCCCACATAGCAATTTGGCAATGACAACCATAGGGGTCTCCTGCAGACCCCAGGTTGTCATGCCAACCCATCGGCGACTTGCGATCATGTGACGGGGGCGCCGATGGGTTGAACTAATGACGCACTTCCGATGTCAGAGTTTGACCTCGGCATGTAACATGTTAGCAGCCGTGGGTGGATTGCGATTCCACCCGCCGCTGTTAGGAGCACATGTCAGCTGATGAAGTCAGCTGTCATGTGCCTGAAAAGGTGCGGGCTCCGGGCAGGGGGGAGGCGACCTATGATGTACCTATACGTCACAGGTCATAAAGGGGTTAACAGCTCATTTACATTTAAGAAAAATGTGGATTTCCCTGTAATAAGACAACAGATTGCAGGTATCAAGGTATCATTTTATTCAACTATATAAGATCTACATGCCCATGTAGGCGGCTTTAGGAGGGTTATTCAAATTGACAGATTTCCTTTAAGGTCAAAATTGGCTCCATCACTAAGGAGTTACAGCTTTTTTCTTATGTGCAACAAGCTGTTGATATATTATGAGTCAGGGTAAAGATTGTAAGCCAATCTGACTGATGCAACTCAGACGCACAATCTGAAGGCAGTAATAAGAATATTGTAGAGTTTAAAATTCATATGGAAGGTGTGGATTTTTGCAGGTTAAGGGACTCAAAGGTAATAGGTAAATCCTGAGACAAACACATTTTGTATGTTTTACATTTGTACATTTGATCCTGCTATAAAATTCATAAACTTCAATCATACTAAAATAAGGAGTTATAAATAAGGCCAGTAGTTATAAGATAAAGTCAAAGGGAATCTGTCACGTTATACAGCCCCATACAGTATGATATCCCTCTCAGCCCATTATACACAGTATGATGCCCCCCACAGCTCTTATGCAGTATGATGGATCCATAGACCCCCACACAGTATACTATCATACAAAGCCCCCGATTCAGCATGACGTCCCACATAGGCCCCCATACAGTATGATGGCCCCCACACTCCTCCTTAAACTATAATGTCCCCCACAGAATCCCATTCAGAATGATGTCCGTCACAGCCTGTTAACACTTGTGACAGAGCACAGACTCACTGACTCCATTCTCCATCCCTTACTCTGGCAGTCCTCATGATTTCTTTCGGTCTGTGGTCAGCTGGAGGCTGGCACCATGCAGAGGACGTCACTGCATCGCTCTTCCCATGGCTACTGAGAGACAGGATAGAAGAGGAGACAGTGGCTGCGGAGGATGAGGAGCGTGGATTAGATGAGTATAAAACTTTTTATTCTTCTGGGGCTGTGGTGGACCATCATACAACATGGAGGGCTAAGGGGGACCATCATACTATGTGGGGGAACCATCATACTGTTTTGGGGCTGTGGGGGGGGGGACCATCATGCTATTTAAGAGGTTGTGGGGAGACCATACTGTACTGGAGCCGTGTTGTACCATCATACTGTATTGGGGCTATGGGCTGACCATCATACTGAATTGGGCTTGTGAGGGCCATCTTGCTATGTGGGGGAACCATCATACTGTATAGGAGATTTGAGGGGATCATCATACTGCAGACGACCATCATAGGAGCTGTTGGGGGACCATCATATTGTATGGATGGCTGTGGGGGATCCATCATACTGTGTGGGGTGGCTGTGAGTGGACCATCATACTGTGTGGGGTGACTGAGGTGAACCATAATACTGTGTGTGGGGTGGCTGATGTGGACCATCATACTGTATGGTGGACTAAGTGGGGGCCATCATATTGTGTGGGGTAGCTGTGAAGGAAACCATTATAATAGTGTGTGGAGTGGCTGTGTGGGGACCATCATATTGTGTGGGAGGCTGTGGGGGGGGGGTCCATCATACTGTATGAGAGGCTGTGAGGAGACCATCACACTTTATGGGAGGCTTTGAGTGGACCATCATACTTTATGGGAGGCTTTGGGGGGACCATCATACTGTATGAAAGGCTGTTGGGGATCATAATACTCAAAGAATGTTAGAGTTGGAAGGGGCCTCCAGGGTCATTGTATCCAACCCCCTGCTCAATGCAGGATTCACTAAACCATCTCATACTGTATGAAGGGATGTGGGAGATCCATCATAATGTGTGGGGTGGCTGTGGGGGACCATCATATTATGTGGGGTGACTTTAGGGGGACCATCATATTGTGTGGGGAGATATGGGGCATCATAATGTATGGGGGGCTGTGGGGCCATCATGATGTAAAAAGGGTTGTGGTGGGCATCATACTGTATGGGGATCTGTGGTACACATCAAACTTATAGGGGCCGTGGTGACCATCATGTTATGTTGGGGCTTTGATGACTATCTTACTGTTTGGGGTCATTAAACCGTGTAGGGGCATCATACTCTATGGGGTCCATGAATAGGTGAATAGGGTATCATAGTGGGTGAGAACACTAAGGAGCTTCAGTAGTGGCAAATAAATAACTGTAAGTGCCACAACACATATCCCTCTCCGTTTCTTAAAATGTTCAAAGGTATGTCCGTCTATGACAGCGCATATGTGCCCTCGTAGGACTTTTGCTATGGGGCCCTGTGATTTCTATGTATGACCCTGCTCGGGGTAATTATTAAAATAAAGAGGCACTGAGGGTCTTTATTATAATGAGGCACACTGGGGGATCGCTATCACGTTATCATTATAGGGGAAGAACAAGAGGCATTATTATTACAAGAAAGTACAGGGGTGTTTTTATTATTATAAGGAGGTACGGGGACAGTATTATAAAGTATCAAAGACAAGTATTATTAAAGGAAGCACAAGGAAATTATTATAAGGCATCGCAGAGGGACATTATTAATATATGGCAATGTATAGCTGTATGGAGGCACAGGAGGGCATTATTATTATAAGGAGCACAGGGGAATATTATTTTTATAGCATGGTTTAAAAATGTAAGGAGGCAAAGGGAAGTATAATTACTACGAGGATATATAGAGGAAACATTGCTCTGTAGAGGTACAGAGGGGGCATTGTTATTGTATGGGGCACAATAGGAGGGTACTATTACTATATAGGGCACATAAGGGGCATTATTACTGTCTAAGGTACTGGTTATAACACTAAATAGTTTGTGTAGAAGTGGGGAATGTGAGGAGGGTGCTGGAAAGCAGTAAGCCAAAAATGTCTGTCTCTTACATTTTGCAGGGACATGTTATGGAAGTATGACAAGGTCATGATGGTCTGGGCCAAATGGAAAAATAAAAGGAAAATGAGTGACTACAAGCAGCAAGCACCACTGGCGAGAACCTGTACAGTATACACATACAGTCATGGTCAAAAGCACCCTCTAAATTGTTTTAGAAACTTAAGTACTTATTCCAGAAAATTACACGTTTTGTTATACACATGTTTATTTCCTTTGTGTGTATTGGAACAACACAAAATAAAAACAGAGGAAAAAATTTCAAAATTGGACATAATTTCACACAAAACCCCAAACATGGGCTGGACAAAATTGTTGGCATCCTTAACTTAATATTTGGTTGCACTCCATTTGAAATAAATAACTGCAACCAATCACTTCCTATAACCATCAACAAGTTTCTTCCACCTCTCAACTGGAATTTTGGACCACTCTTCTTTTGCAACTGCACCAGGTCTCCCATATTTGAAGGGTCCCTTCTCCCAACAGCAATTTTAAGATCTCTCCACAGAAGTTCAATGGGATTTAGATCCGGACTCATTGCTGGCCACTTCAGAACTCTCCAGCGCTTTGTTTCAATCCATTTCTGGGTGCTTGTTGAAGTGTTTGGGGTCATTGTCCTGCTGGAAGACCCATGATCTAGGACACAACCCAGCTGTCTGACATTGAGCACTGTATTGCGACACAAAATCCTTTCATAATCTTCAGACTTGATGATGCCATGCACACTGTCAATAATAGAATAAATACCACTGCACTACTGGACCAGGTGCACGAGTAGGGTCCAAAACCATATAATTATATAGAAAAACCTCAGCACTCTGAAGAATATGAGAAGTGTGATTTTAATAGCCGTCCACAGCAAACCGTTTCGGTCAACACGACCTTCATCAGTGTACTGCAATGTACAAAAAGGGTGGAACCGGACAAATAATTACAAAGCTATACATATGGAAATAAACATAAGTACATATATACAAAAGTTAATGGTCTCTGTGTAGAGATAGATTTGAATCAACAATAATGCAGATGACAATAATGGAAGAAAGAAAAACCTACCAGAATGCTGGGGCGGTATCGGGAAGAAAGAGAGGGGGAACGCAGTGCCTCCGTAGTGTGGTTTCTGTAGGAATGGAAAGAGGTGCATGACCACAGTGTCAGAAATTCAAAAGAAAGTATAGGGCTCATACTAAACTATGTGCATGGAAACTATGAGTGTAAATGAGTGCATTTACTGAACATACATTTTAGTAGGTCAACATTTTGGATTTTAAAAGCATTTTTCAAGCTGGTATTATAAAGTATTCTAATTTACTGAGATAATCACTTTTGTGTTTTCATTGGCTTAAGCCATAATCATCAACATTACCAGAAATAAACACGTGAAATAGATCACTCTGTTTGTAATGACTCTATATAATATATGAGTTTCACTTTTTGTATTGAAGAACTGAAATAAATTAACTTTTTGATGATATTCTAATTTAGTGAGATGCACCTGTATATGTACTTGTGTTTATTTCCATATGTATAACTGATGAAGGTCGTGTTGACCGAAACGTTTGCTGTGGACTGCTATTATAATCATACTTTTCATACTCTTCAGAGCGCCGATGCACACTGTCAAGGCACCCAGTGCCATAGGCAGCAAAACAACATCAAAACATCTTTGAACCTCCACCATATTTGACTATAGCAAATTTGGGAGGAAAATCAGGTCCGTCTTATAGTCAGAATTTACGGTAGTTTACCAGGGGGGCAGCGGCGGTGGAGCGGGTTCACAGGAGGTAGGGTCACTGCTGCAGGAAGCTGGCTTTCGCAGGAGTGGGGCGATGCTGCAGGCCCCGGGCTGGGAGGAGGCATTGTCCCGGCGGTGGAGGCCGCGGGCCCTGGGCTACAAGAAAATGTTGGTGAGACACAAGCAGAGTCCTTTCTCTGCCCATTGACTTGGCTTAATGATGAGCCGAGATCTCAGTCTGCGCATGCGCCACCTCCAGTGGCCATTTTCCTGAAGTCCAACACCGGGAAATCGATGAGCAGAGCAAGGAGTCTGGAGATGGATTTTTAACCTTGAGATTGTTGACATTTTTCAACAATTTTGATTCTCAAGTCCTCAGACAGTTCTCTTCTCCTCTTTCTGTTCTCCATGCTTAGTGTGGCACACACAGACACACAATGCAAATATTGAGTCACATGCTCCCCTTTATATCTGGTTTCAGGTGTGATTTTCATATTTCCCACATCTGTTGCTTACCACAGGTGAGCTTGAACGAGCATCACATGCTCGACACAAAGTTGTTTACCCACAATTTTGGAAAGGTGTCAACAATTTTCTCCGGCTCTTTTTGAGGGGTTTGTGTGAAATTATGTCCAATTTTTTTCCAGTTTTTTATGTTGTTCCAATACACACAAAGAAAATAAACATGTAAATAGCAAAAAATGTGTAATTGCAATAATTTTCTGGGAGAAATACATTTTCCGGAACAATTTTAAGGGTGCCAACACTTTCGGCCATGACTGTATATGATCTACAGAGCATTGGTGTGAACTGATATTACCATTGTATGATCACTGTATGGTGGTTATATCAGTCCTAGTACAGTTGTTTTGGTTAATGATCAGTATGGTGGTATTATCACTACTGTATATGCTGGTAATATTTGGTTATAGTTTGGTGGTACTTTTCTGTTATATTGCAATATTATTATTGCAGTATTATTATTATATCTTATATAGCGGTATTATTAGAAATTTAGGTCTTGTAGTAAATCTTGATTTCATCCAAGCAGGGTAATTTTAGTAGTAATAATAATAAGAGAATATCTCAAAAACCCATGATCATCATTAGGTAAGGGACTAGAGTCTGATGTCCCCCCCATGAGACAGTAATACCGCCAAATCAAGCAGTGGAGTATTACGAATAGCATACATTTAACAAAAGAAATTAGGAGTAACCATAAACTACCAGTAAAGATAAAAACAGATATTTCTTAGAAAAAATTCATTTAAAATGGTTAACAGACAATGTAGCAGTATGTCAAATAAGGAGGAAAAACGGATGGAGAGCCACCAAACCAATCTACAGTATCAAGCAGTATATAGCATACAGTGGCGACAAAAAGTTTTGCATTTTTTTAAAAAGTATGATTACTTCTGTCTGGTTCTTGTGATGCCATTTTCCTGGTGAGTCTAGTACACCGGAAGCAAATGGTTGTCAGCTATAATCACAAAAATTGTGTTTGACTTTGTTTTATCCCTTTATGTGTTAGTTTTCAACATTTGCTGGGCCAAATATTTTGTCATGGGTAGTCGGATTTTGCCTAATTTTTTTTTTTTTTTATGTGTGTGTGTTTTTAGATTAAAACATGGCAAAGACAAAGGCAAATTTATCACCAGATGTCAGGAAGATTATTGTTTTGAGAGTGAAGTCAGGCAAACGCCAAAAAGAGGTAGCTATGGAATTCAACTGTTCAACTGTTCTCATAGTAAAGTGTCACGTATAATAAAGAAAGAAAAAGAAGGTTATAGAACTGCTGACAAACCTAGAAGTGGACGACCACGGAAAACCTCCTAATGAGTTGATCACATTATTAGGTAAAAAGTCAGTATCTGATGTTCATAAAAGTGCTGTACAGATTTTGTTCGAAATGAACGAAGAATATGGTGTGATTGCTAAGAGCAGTAGGGTTGAATGCTTGAGTTCCAGTCAAGAAGCCTTTCATCTCTGCAAAGAACCGGAAGGTCCGACTTGATTTTGCCAAAGAACACAGTCAATGGAAAGCGACAGATTGCTCTTAGGTGTTGTAGTCGGATGCATCCAAGTTGAATCTGTTTGGTAGTGATGGCAAGCACTATATATACCGTCCAATTGGAAAACGTAATGATGTAAGGTACTTAACACCTACAGTGAAACGTTGTGGCAATGTCATGGTTTGGGACTGCTTTTCTGAATCTGCCATTGGCCCTCTGCATAGAATTGATGGAAATATGAATGCTACCATGTACAAGAATATACTGGAGAATATAATGCTGCCACATGGTAAAACCAAGGAAGGCAGGGGATGGAAATTCCAGCAAGACAATGATCCTAAACACACATCCAATTTAGTCAAAAATTGGTTAGCAAAGAAAAATGTTCACCTGTTGCAATGACCAAGCCAATCACCTGATTTAAACCCTGTAGAGCACCTTTGGGATGAGTTAGGGCGACGAGTTGGGGCCCATACCCATAGCAATAAAGATGAATTGTTTACAGATTTGGAAATGTAATTTAGCAAGATCCCTCACGATGTTTTGAATACCCTAGTGGCTTCAATGCCCCGTCGGTGTGGTGCAGTAATTAAAGCAAGAAGTTATGCTACAAAATGCTAAGTTATGGTATTGTAAACAATGAATTACTCTCTATGTTGTGTAGTAGATCACTCACTCGGCTGCACATGGAGGTAGACACAGGTACGCCGTCTCGTTAAATCTTTGGTTGGTTTATTATAATATGGCATAAACCAACCTTTAGTCCGTGAAAATAAACACAGTCCGCTGGGCTAAACAGGAAAGCAAAGCAAAAATGGTAACACCACGAGCACAGTCCTTGTAGTGGCAGGGATTCGCCTGCTAAGAGTTCAGCAACTCCACATGGTTCAGGAAGCGACACAACCTCCCTTCTGGAGCTTACTTCTCCAGACACTGAACTCTGAATGCCTGAGCTGGCCGAGTATTTAAACCTCCCCCTGACCACACCCTGAGGAGGAGATATGGAGAACAACCTACAACCTCCCGCTCGCTCTATGGTTGTTCTCATAAAAACATGCCCTTTGGAAATGGAGACTTAACCCCTCCTTGCACATAACGTGCTAGAGGAAACTTAACGGTTTTAATTCACTGACGCCAGTAGCCTCAGGGAAACATGTCTCCCCTCCAGCACTTTACTAGTGACTTTGTTACAAATCCCCCTCCCCTGCCCAAAGCCGGGAGTCTTGTCACCTTCACTTGCTAAACAGGGTAGTCTGGACAGGGTGTCTGCATTTCCATGTAGTTTCCCGGGCCTGTGCTCTACATGAAAATTAAAGTCTTGGAATGCTAGAAACCACCTAGCTACCCGGGCATTGTTCCCCTTCCTTTCCTTCATCCATGTCAGGGGTGCATGGTCTGACACTAGCCTGAACTTCTGGCCTAACAGGTAGTATCTTAGGGTCTCAACGGCCCATTTGATGGCCAGGCACTCCTTCTCTATGATGGCATAGTTCTTTTCACAGGAGGAGAGTTTCCTACTCAGGAATAGGACTGGATGTTCATCTCCATCTATTTCCTGGGACAACACAACTCCCAAACCGACCTCGGAGGTGTCAGTCTGAACCACGAACTCATTAGTGAAGTCAGGTGCTACTAAGACAAGCTGCTTACATAGGGCGAGCTTCAACTCATGGAATGCCATCTCCACTTCAGGTGACCACTTGGCCATCGATGTCTTCGTGCCTTTAAAAAGATCAGTCTAGGGGACGGCTATCATGGCGAAATTTGGGATAAATCGCCGATAATACCCCACAATTCCCAGAAATGCACGAACTTGCTTCTTGGAACTCGGTTGCGGGCAGTTTTGGATAGCCTCCACCTTCTTTACTTGTGGCTTTATTTCGCCCCTTCCAACAACGTAGCCCAAGTATTTTGCCTCTTCCTTCCTGATGGTGCACTTCTTTGGGTTTATCGTAAACCCTGCTTTCATAAGCGCATCCAATACAGCCTGGACCTTCTGTAAATGACTTCCCCAATCCTGGCTGAAGATTACGATGTCATCCAGGTAAGCTGCAGTGTACTTCTTATGAGAGACTAGGATCCGGTCCATGGCCCTCTGGAAGGCAGCTTGGGCTCCCTGCAGACCGAACGGCATCCTGGTGTACTGAAAGCACCCTTCAGGAGTAGAGAAGGCCGTTTTCTCCTTGGCACTTGGGGACAAGAGAGCCTTCCAGTACCCTTTCGTTAGGTTCAGGGTGGTGATATATGTAGCTGTCCCTAGCCTCTCAATAAGCTCATTGATGCGGGGCATCGGATACGCATAGAACTTTGACACCTCATTTAGCTTCCTGTAGTCATTACAGAACTGCCATTCTCCGTCTGGCTTCGGCACCAGGACAATGGGGTTGGACCAACCACTCTTTGACTCCTCGATGACGCCCAGGCTCAACATTCTGCTCACCTCTTTGGAGATTACTTACCTCACGGCTGGCTTCAGGAATCCGATACGGCCTTTGATTCACCCTCACATGCGGCTCTTTCAGGATTCCATGTTCGACCACCTGCGTACAACCTGGCCGCTCTGAAAACAGGTCCCAGTTTCACTGAAGCAGCTCTCAAGAATGTCACAGTGGCAGAGACACTATCACCGGCCCGGTGATAGTGTTTCTGCCACTGTGACATCCTCGAATCGGGCTTCAGGATGGGCCCCCCAGGCACGCAGCTTCCACCGCCTCCCTGTCTCGCCAAGGTTTGAGCAGGTTAACGTGATATACCTGATATGGCTTCCTTCTTCCTGGTTGGTGGACCTTGTAGTTGACGTCACTCAACTTTTCCACCACCTCATATGGCCCTTGCCACTTGGCCAGGAATTTACTTTCCACCGTGGGGATCAACACCAACACCCGGTCTCCAGGGCTAAATTGTCTCAATCTCACTGACCGATTATAAACCCTGCATGGGCCTCATGGACTTGAAGTAGGCTTTCCCTTACAATCGGCATCACCCTCGCGATTCGGTCTTGCATCTGGGCCACATGCTCGATGACTCTCCGTTGGGGTGTTACCTAGGCTTCCCAGGTCTCTTTCGCAATGTCCAATAGTCCCCGAGGGTGCTGTCCATAAATCAACTCGAAGGGTGAGAACCCCGTAGAGGCCTGGGGAACTTCCCTAATGGAGAATAGCAGGTAGGAGAGTAGGCAATCCCAGTCTCGTCTATCTTTCTCCACGACCTTTTTAAGCATGGACTTTAGGGTCTTGTTAAACCTCTCCACCAGGCCGTCTATCTGCAGATAGCACACTGACGTTCTGAGTTGCGTAATCTGGAGAGCCTTACACAACTCCCTCATCACCTTTGACATGAAAGGAGTTCCCTGATCTGTCGGGATCTCCTTTGGCAAGCCCGTTCGGGAGAAAATATGGACTAGTTCACGCGCTATACTCTGGGCAGAGGAGTTTCTCAATGGTACCGCCTCTGGGTACCATGTTGCGTAGTCCAGCACCACCAGGATGTATTGATGACCCCTGGCGGACTTAACTAAGGGCCCTACCAGGTCCATAGCAATGCGGTCAACTGGAACCTCTATAATGGGTAATGGGACCAGGGGACTACGGAAGTGGGACACAGGAGCAGTTAGGTGGCACATAGGACAGTACCGACAATAGTTGACCACCTCCCGTGACACCCAGGCCAGTAAAACCTTTGAATGACCCGCTTTTGGGTTTTGTCTATGCCCAGATGCCCCCCCCAAGACATGAGAATGGGCTAGGTCTAGCACCCTACGCCTATAGGGTCCTGGGACCAACAGCTGCTCTAACACTTACCCTACCTGTTTAGTGACCCGATAAAGCAAATCCTCATTAACTGCAAAATAAGGAAACCTGGTGTCAATCCCCGGCTCTTGGGCGACCCCATTTATCACAGTCACATTGTCTCATGCCCCTTTTAACATAAAGTCCTCCATTTGAGCAGTCCCAAAATTCCCCCCCAGAAACCCCCAGTTCAGGAATCTCATCCTCTTGGGTCTCTGTCTGGTCCTTGTCGCCAGCAAAGACACACAGGGGGAACTCATCCACCTCTGGCTGTAATGGGGATTCTTCATGGACGAATTGACTCCGGTCTGGGCTAGTGGGAAACCCCGCCTTTCCCCACAAGTCCCAGAACAGCCTGAAGTCCTGCCTAATTATGACTGGGTATAACAAGTCTCTAACTATCCCGACCTCATGGGACTCAGTACCCAGGTTTGTTTTTATAGTCACTTGTGCGACAGGTTAGTCCTTGGCGTCCCCGTGGATACAGCGGACGCCCATATATTTTCCAGGGATCAACTGCTGGGGAAGGGTGGCCCTTACGAGAGTCACCAAACTCCCCAAGTTCAAAAGTGGCCCCTCACTGGGCTGATAGTCCACACTGCAGGCACGGTATGCGTAGTATGAACAGCGCCTCCCAAAGCTGCAGTCCATCTGCTCAGAGGTCAAAGGACAATGGGCGGCCACGTGTCCGGGCCTGCGGCACCTCCAGCAGATCAAGTCTTTTGGCAAACCCTCAGGGACCCCTTCTGACCTCAGACTCCCCCCAGTGGCTCTAATACCCCTCTTTTGGGACTCGGGCTCCCTCTGAGTTCCCCAGTATGGGGATGCAGCACCACCTGGCTTCCTTAGGGACCTCTCGACCACCTGGTATGTTTCTATGAGGCCGACCAGGTCATCCGCATTCCGGGGGTTTCCCTGGGCAACCCAGCTCTGCACGGGCCTAGGGAGGGAGTGAATAAATCTGTCCATCACGACCTGTTCTACCATCTGGGCTGGGGTGCAGGACTCTGGCTGCAACCACTTCTGCACAAGATGGAGGAGATCGATAATTTGGGAGGAAGGGGGTTTATCACAACAATATGCCAAGTGGTGGACCCTTTGGGCTCTGACTGACATAGTAACTCCAGCACGTGCCAGTATTTCAGTTTAACATACTCCTGGGCATCTTGCAAGGCCAGGTCATAATAAGCCTTCTGGGGCTCACCAGTCAGGGGGCCAGCACCTCGGACAGCTGCTCCGGCAGTAGCTTCTCCCACTCCGCCACCCGCTCAAACACAGTCAAAAGTGCCTCCACATCATCGCCCGCTGTCATTTTTTGCATGGCTGGCCTTACCACTTTCCAGACGTACGAGTCATCACCTGGAGTTGGGGAAGGGGCTGCTGGCCTTGCATGAACCGCCTCTGCGAGCAATTCCATCTGCTACTGTTTTTGTCCGAGCTGGTCCTGTTGGTTCTGCTGCTGTTGGTGAATCCGTTTCAATAACAGCTTGCTTGTCTCCTGCTGAGCTTTCACTAGGTGCTTGATCAGGTCCTCCATGTTGTCTGTCGTTTCCTGGGGAACATGCTCATTTTTTTACTGCCACCTGTAGTAGATCACTCACTCGGCTGCACACGGAGGTAGACACAGGTACGCCGTCTCGTTAAATCTTTGGTTGGTTTATTATAATATGGCATAAACCAACCTTTAGTCTGTGAAAATAAACACAGCCCACTGGGCAAAACAGGAAAACAAAGCTAAAATGGTAACACCACGAACACAGTCCTTGTAGTGGCAGGGATTTGCCTTCTCAGGGTTCAGCAACTCCACATGGTTCACGAAGCGACACAAGCTCCTTTCTGGAGCTTACTTCTCCAGACACTGAACTCTGAATGCCTCAGCTGTTATGAACTGCTACAAACACTAAGGAAAGATAGGAAAACTGTCCCTACAATAGGACTAAGCTGATTCCCTACGATGCAGCGGGGGACCTGTTCCTAGGGAACAGACCCGCCTAAGTCCTCGGCTAGTCTGAACGCAGACCTATAGATATAAGGGAGGGGTCCATACAAGAACTAAGGACTGGGATATAGTTGGATACCTCCTAGCAGAAATTGTAGCAGGGCAAAGACAAACAAACAAACAGAAGTACTAGTGGTCAAAAGACCAAGCAAACTACAGAGTAAGGTACAAGGCACCTTGCTTGCTTAAGAGTAAATGTAACACTGAAGTCCAGCAAGGCCAGGAGGGTGGAGCTGGATTAAATAGGCAAAAAGTCATGTGACCAGCAAAATAGAAAAAACTAACAGGAGGGTTCTAACAGTACCCCCTCTTCTATGAGGATCCTCCGGATCCTCGAGGCCCAGGTCTATCAGGAAACCTCCTGTGAAACGCTCCGACAAGTCTAGGAGCAGAGACATCATCCGCCCTTACCCAGGAGTTATCCTCGGGACCGAAACCTTTCCAAGCGACGAGATACTGCAATCTCCCTCTATGCCATCTAGAATTAAGAATGCGAGAAATTTCATATTCACCGTCTTCCTCCACCGGAGGAACAGAGACAGTGGCGTCCCTATCCGAAACATCAGCTTTTTTCAATAAGGAAACATGAAACACCGGATTAATCTTCCAGGAGGTAGGAACCTCCAACCTAACAGCAGATTGGTTAACTACCTGAAGCACCTTAAACGGACCCACAAACTTCAGGCCCAATTTCTTAGGAGGAATCCTCAACCGCAGATTCCTAGAAGACAACCAAACCATGTCACCAACAGTAAACAAAACCTCTTGACGTTTCCTGTCAAAGTACCTCTTGGATTTTTTGTTAGCCTCTTGAAGGTTACAACGTACATCAGTCCAAAGTCTCTCCAAATCACCGGAAAAATTCTCCTCCTCCGGCACAGCCGATACCAATTTGGAGAATGTCCCAAACGACGGATGTCTCCCAGTACAACAAAAAAAGGTGAACACCCAGCAGAAGAGGATGTACGGTTGTTAAGAGCAAATTCAGCCAGTGGCAGAAACTCAGACCACCCCTCTTGATTGTCAGCCACAAAACAACGCAAAAACTGTTCAACATCCTGGTTCTTTCTTTCTGTCTGTCCATTAGACTCAGGATGATAACCAGATGAAAATGACAAATGGACTCCCAACCTGTCACAAAAGGCACGCCAAAAACGAGCCACGAACTGAGGTCCCCTATCGGAAACAATGTCGGTAGGAACGCCATGGAGCCTGACAATTTCTTTAACAAAAGCCTTAGCGAGTGTCTTGGCGCAGTGCAGTTTGATGAAGGGAACCAAGTGACACATCTTGCTAAAACGGTCCACGACCACCCAGATAACAGTGAAACCCTCAGAGGCAGGAAGGTCAGTAATAAAATCCATAGCAAGATGCGTCCAAGGAGCACTAGGAACCTCCAGAGGGCAAAGCAACCCCGCAGCAGGAGCATGTGAAGACTTAGATCTAGCACACACAGTACATTGACGCACCCACTTAATGACTTCCTTCTGCCACCCAGGCCACCAAAAACTGCGACCTACAAGTCTCTTAGTCTCAGAAATTCCTGGATGACCTGCCAACCGAGACTCATGACACTCCACAAACAAATCTCTCCTAAAGTTCCTAGGCACAAACAACCTCCCACGGGGAGTGTTAGATGGGGCATCCTCCTGGGCTTTCAGAATCCCATCTTCCAAAACGGAGTCCAATGCTGCTATCACAACACCTTCCTGTAAAATGCTCTCCTCCTCCTCGGTACCAACCATGGGAGAAAAACTGCGAGATAAAGCATCAGCTTTTACATTCTTGGTACCCGGAATGTAAGTAACAGAAAAATTAAACCGCGAAAAAAAAAGTGCCCACCTAGCTTGACGGGCATTCAAGCGCTTGGCAGCATCAAGATAGATCAGATTCTTATGATCAGTAAAAACTTGAAATTTAGCACATTCCAAGAGATGACGCCAATGTTCAAATGCGAGTTTAATCGCCAGCAATTCCCGATTACTGACATCGTAATTAAGTTCGGTCTCAGAAAATTTTTTTGAAAAAAAAGCACAGGGATGTACTCCATCCTTGTTTTCCTGAGACAAAACAGCACCGACCCCCACCGAAGAAGCAGCAACCTCGACCAAAAAAGGCTTGGTCTCATCAGGCTGCATAAGGATGGGGACAGAACTGAACCTCTCCTTGAGATACACAAAAGCTTCAATGGCCTCAGTAGTCCACTGGACCGTATTCGCACCCTTCCTGGTGAGATCGGTCAGCGGCTTAACAATTATAGAAAAATTCTTAATGAATTTTCTGTAATAATTGGCGAAACCCCAAAATCTCTGTATTGGTTTCAAACCAATAGGCCTAGGCCATTCCTGAACCGCCTGAACCTTCACCGGGTCCATCTCAAATCCCTCGCTGGAGATAATGTAGCCCAAAAAACTAATTCTCTGCACAGCGAACTCACATTTCTCCAGCTTAGCAAAAAGTGAATTGTCGCTTAACAACTGCAATACCTCACGTACGCTCTGCCAATGAGATTCCAGATCCGGCGCAAAAATCAAAATGTCATCCAAATACACCACCACATTCTTACCGATCAACGGTCTTAGGATGTCATTAATAAGGTTCTGAAAAAACGCTGGTGCGTTGGTAAGACCAAAGGGCATAACCAGATTCTCAAAATGACCCACCGGAGTGTTAAAAGTAGTGTTGAGCCACCCCCGTAGTGTTCGAGTTCGGTTCGGTTCGTCGAACACCCGTGTGTTCGCCGAACTGTTCGTCGAACTGTTCGTCGAACACCTTCGAACACCGTTAAAACCAATGGCAGGCAAACAAAAACACATAGAAACACATAGAAAACACCTTCAAAGGTGTCCAAAAGCTGACAAACTGCTCAGAAGACACAACTAACACATGGAAAAGTGACAAGTACATATAGTCATGCGAAAAGAAAAGAGGTGGAGGAGTAAAAGGAGGGGGAGACACAGATATAGGCATGTCATGCCCTTCTAAAATCCAAAAAGTGAGAAGCCGAGACGGCCAGTCCGCTCCTGCCCGTGCCACCTCCGTGTCGCCGGGTTTGTGCCAGAGCCGCGGTGAACCCTGACGGCCAGCCCCCCTCTCCCAATACTGGTGCCTGTCCGCTGGTGGGTCGAGAGAGCCCCCCTGTGGTGGAGGCAGCTCTAAGCTTTTTAATTTAAATTGTCCCTCTAATTTGAATGAATACACTTTAAATCCATTTACAAGGATCTATTGGAGGGCAAGTCTCATGCCAGCAGCCGCGTAATTCCAGCTCCAGTAGCGTCCACTAAAGCTGCTGCAGTTAAAAAGCTTTTATAAGGATCGAGCTCGGCTGTCCACCGCAAGGCATCCTAGTGCCAGTCCCAGCCCCTATGCCTTGGGGTGCCTCCTGATGCTCTTCACTAAGTATCCCGTGGTCCCGAAGCATTTCCTTTGAAAAAATTAAGTGTCCAAACTACAGGTGGTGTAGCTTGCTTAACAGCCGGGATAATCCGCTGACTAGCAGACACTGCTACTAGGCACAAAGTATTTCCTGGGCTAGATGCAGTTAAAAATTTGTAAGTAGATACTCTCGTTGGATGCTGAGAAAGCATTCCATAGAGTCTCCTGGCACGCCATATATGATTCTCTTAAAAAGCTTGGGGTAGGGGTCTAGGGGACCCTTTTATAGCCAAAATCACGGCCCTGTATCACAATACGTCACCTAGGCTGAAGATAAATGGAACTGTAGCACCGAGGGCTCGGTTGCTACAGACGTATTGCACCTCACCCAGAGGTGTGATATCTCACTCTCAGATAAGGATGGAGTGTGGATCAGGACCCGACACCTGCATGCATTACACCACATTGCCGTGGGGCAGGGCGACCAATATGCCCCTGAGATGGGCACGACAGTCCCTGTCCCTGGCTGGAGTGGGGGGAGGGAACACTGAGGAAGGGGAACCCTGCAGTGCAGGAGCAGGGAGGAAGCAGTTCCTGGGTGCATTGAGAAGGGAGTATAAAAGGTGGGCATCATCTTAGTTCAGTGCAGAGAAGTCTGAGCAGAAGTGGCAGGGAGCAGGGGCTCTGCATGAGCTCTGCTCCGGAGGCGGGCCTAGTAACAGAGGCCCAGGCCTGCAAGAGGGAGAAGGAAGGAAGAGGAGCGGAGAAGGCTCCAGGAACGAGGAATGAAGGGATCCCAGGGGTGCGGACGGGCGAGTCGCCACCGCACGCCCGAATCCACCTGCGTGGAGGGGTCAGGCCAAAGGGGGAGACCGGTCCCCGAACTAGTGGAGGCAGGAAACGACCCTCAGCTAGAAACCGGAGGCTCTGACATTTTATGTGGCGCAGCCCCTTGCTCCACCCGCTAGGAAGGCACCACATAGGGTCAGGGAAACTGGCGCCAAGTTTACCAAGAGGAGGCCCGAGGCAGCCGGACAGAAGTGTTGGTAAGAAAGGCCAGACAAAGGACACACAAAGGGGGTCCTGTGAAGCGCTCCAAAGTTATCTGGGAGTTGTCTGAGCCCCTCACCTGGTGAGCACAGTACGACGTGGGCAGCCGTTACCTGCAGACGTGGTCTGGATAATAAGAACTGTGAGTAAAGGCCCTGAACTGCATCACTGACTCCGTGTCGTTACTGCTGCTGCCCTGCACCATCACCCCCATCCTCCGCATACACTGCCCTGAGGCTATACTCCTCCCGTGGGGAGTTATGCTACGCTCTGCTGCACCCACAACACCAGCCTTAGCGGTCTGCCCTGTAGCGGCGGTTCACTCTGACCGCAATCCACGGGTGGCGTAGTCGGACATTTAAACATCAAAACCACATAAATAGTTCCGCCACTGGTTTGACCGCCCTGAGCCACGGAACCGGATCGCCGCCACGAAGACTACAACCACCAGCATCCACCAAAAAGGGTCCGGCTCCGGGTGTCCCAAGGCCCAGGGGGTGCGTCAGAACATTTTCATCACCTTTCACAATCACCAATGGGACAAGGCAGGGATGTCCTCTGTCCCCTCTCTTATACATCCTAGTGACGGAGCACCTGCTCTCATCAATTCGCCATAACCCCAATATTAGGTGGATTGAGGTGGGAGGCACCGAGTACAAGTGCTCTCTATTTGCTGATGATGTCCTAGTATATATCACTCAATCACATATATCCATCCCTGCTGTTATGGCTGAAATAGATCACTTTGTTACATGGTAAAATTTTAAAATCAATGCAGCGAAGTCTGAGGCCCTCGATGTCTCCCTCCCTAACTCCATATAGGATTCCATCCAGTCCAACTTTCCCTTTGCCTGGCCCTCACAGGGTATCAAATACTTAGGAATTCCTATTCATAGAGACCTCTCCCATCTATGTTATCTTAATTTTGGGCCCTTTATTGAACAATTCCATACAGACCACGGTTGGCAAGTTGGAACTGTGAGATTCACTACGTGCACCACTGGTATTTTGTGGAAAAGCACATGTAAGATTCTGCAACAGTCTCTGCTGATACTCCTGCATGCGTGCATCCCTTTCTATGGCAGGAATCATTTCTGCAAATTTACTTTTGTACCGGGGATCTAACAGTGTGGCAACCCAGTAGTCAGGATTATTTCTAATTCTCACAATTTGAGGGTCATGTTGCAGGTAGTGCAGCAAGAAGGCACTCATGTGTGTTGCGCATCCAGGAGCACCAAGTCCCTGTTGTGTTGGTGGCGAGGTAACAATCATGCTTCCTTCCTCTGTCCTCTCCCCCCAACCTCGCACAACAGAAATGTGATCAAGGTCTCCCTCATCTGATGAGTCTTCCATCAGTTCGTCCTCCACTTCTTCCTGGGCTCCTGCACCTTCCTCACTAGTTTGGCTGCTACCATGCGCCCTGGTAAAATCATCTCCCCCACCCTCACATGCCTGCCGCCCTGGTGCTGCCGACCGTCTGGACCTTGCAGATGTTAGCCCTTCCGCATACAACTCCTCCTCCTCTACTTCCTCCACCTCCTCTTGTGCCACCACCTGACTCCGAATTCTGTTTAACATGTGCTCCAGCATGTAAATCACCGGAATAGTCATGCTGATAATGGCATCGTCAGCACTAAACATCTTCGTCGCCATTTCAAAACTGTGCAGAAGGGTGCATAGGTCCCTGATCTGAGACCACTCCTCCAGCGTGATTTGCCCCACCTCTGAATCTCGTTGGCCCAGGCTATACGTCAGAACGTATTGCACCAGGGCTTGTCGGTGCTGCCACAGTCGCTGCAACATGTGCAGAGTTGAATTCCACCGGGTAGGCACATCGCATTTTAGCCGGTGAAGTGGCAGGCCCAACGACTTCTGTAGAGATGTAAGTCGCTGAGCTGCGGGATGCGAACGGCGGAAGTGAGCACACAGCGACCGTGCCCTCTGCAGAAGGCCATCTAGTCTGGGATAGTGGGCTAAAAATTGCTGGACAACCAGGTTCAACACGTGAGCCATACAAGGCACGTGTGTGACATTGCCCCGGCGAAGGGCCGCACCCAGGTTTGCAGCATTGTCGCACACGGCCTTCCCTGGTTTCAGGTCCAGTGGAGACAACCATTCATGAAATTGGTTCTCCAGAGCTGACCACAACTCCTCAGCTGTGTGACTCACATTTCCCAGACATTTCAATGTAAAAACCGCCTGATGACGTTGAGCCCTACTGCCAGCATAGTAAGGAGGTGTGCAGGATCCCTTCTGCGCAGTTAGAAAGCTTGTGGCATGACCAGACAGGCTTTGGGTGCAGGTGGAAGACCGAGAGGAGGTTGAGGAGGCAGAAGCAGTGGAGGAAAAATGACATAAAGAGGATTGACGCACAACTCGTGGGGACGGCAAGACTTGGACAGCAGCCCCTTGTCCTGCTGTCACCATAGTTACCCAGTGCCCAGTCAGCGACATGTAACGCCCCTGTCCATGCCTACTCGTCCAAGTGTCTGTGGTGAAATGCACCCTGTCACACACAGAGTTTCTCAAAGAAGCGGTGATGTTGTGTGCGACATGCTGGTGGAGCGCAGGCACACCTTTCTTTGAGAAGTAGTGCCGACTGGGCATCTGGTACTGGGGCACTGCGACGGACATAAGGTCTCGAAAATCCTCTGTGTCCACCAGGCGGAAAGGCAGCATTTCTGTAGCCAAGAGCTTGCAGATGGTGAAATTCAACCTCTTAGCTTTCTCATGGCTAGGAGGAAATGGTCTTTTACTTGTCCACATCTGAGGGACCGAGGGCTGGCTATTGTGCTTAGACGGGGTTGATAAGGGTGTCCCCGGCAAACTGCCGGTCTGTGAGGAAGATGCAGGCGGACATGTTAGGTTGCCTTGATCCAAAGGTGGTGCTATCGATGTCGGACAGCGCTCAAGACCAGCTGGTGTTACCACCTCCAAAGAAAATGATGACCTGCCAATCACGCTGGCTGTTGCGGGTAAAGAGGTGGCAGGTCTGCGCCCCAAAACAGGTGTGACTGCTGTCCCCCCAGTCACAGAGGATGAAGAGGCCGCGGATGCACAAGATATGGCAGACGGTGGTTGGCCCGGCCGGCTAGACCGCATTGTAGCACACTGAGCTTCCCACTGCAACTTATGCTTCATGTCCATGTGCCGGTTCATGCATGAAGTACTCAAACTATGTATTTTTTGGCCTCTACTTAGCTTTTGCTGACAAATGTTACAGATAACACGAGTTGGGTCATCTTTATCGATCTGAAAAAATGCCCAGGCTATGCAAGGCTTAGCACCCATGCGACCTGAAGAGCCACCACGACTTGTGGTGAGAGGCAGAGTTGTGTTTGAGGATGCAGTTGTTGACGTGCTTCCAGTACTACGTCTCTGTCCAGGAAGGCACAACCTGACCTCGTCGTCACTAGCATCTTCCTCCACCTCCTCTGCTGACCTCATCTCTTGGCTGACTGTGGGTTGACAGTAAGTGGGATCTCCGACCTCATCATCATCACCCTGTGCGTTATCACACCCGTCGTCCTCAGAGCCAACCTGTTCCTGCCCTGACAAAAAACTAAAGTTGTCGCTCCAATCAGGTATTTGAGTCTTATCATCGTCTTCCTCATTGTCTCCACCAACAGGAGTTACAGTTTGGGAATGAGGGTCTACATTATGGTCAGAACCTTCTGCGTCTGGTCCTGGATCCGACTCATAAAGATTCTGGGCATCAGTGCAGATCATTTCCTCGTCTGGATTCACAGAAGCGCTGGAGTCGACCTCTGATTCCCAGGCTATAGTATGAGTAAACAGCTCTGCAGACTCAACCATCTGTTCTACCTCATACTCAGACGGGCAGCTGGAGATTTGGGAGCTGTGAGGAAGCAAGTGCGATTTGGGTGACACCTTTGAGGACTGGAGTATTTGTGATGTTGAAGTTGATGTGGAGGAGAGCCCACTTAAAGGAGCACTTGATATCCGTTGAAGCACCTGCTGTTTTTGTGCCTCATCTGGAATTTGTAGCGATTGGCGTGGCCGTAAGAAAGGGATCTTATCACATTGTCCGCTAAAAGAAGTAGACATTTTAGTTTGGCTGGAAGATGGTCTTTCTTCTGCACCTACCCCACGGACACAACCTTTTTTCCCCTTCCCAACACGCCTATTCCCCTTTCCACCAGCAGCAGGCCTTTTTCCACTCATTTTGGTGGTTAACTAATTCACAACTCTGGAGTTGTTTGCACAAAAAAACAATGGATGGTAACCGAGCAGAGCTGAGTGGCCAAACTGTGGTATTAGGCCAAAACTATTGGCTGGGTTAGATGCAGAAAAAAATTATTTTTAATTTGCAACCTGATGGAGGTCAGTATAGATGGACTAATAGACCAAGTCCCACACACTGCTAGAAGCCCAAATATTTTTTCAGAGCTAGATGCAGAAAAAAAATATTTTTAATTTGCAACCTGATGGAGTTCAGTATAGATGGACTAATAGACCAAGTCCCACACACCGCTAGAAGCCCAAATATTTTTTCAGAGCTAGATGCAGAAAAAAATTATATTCAATTTGCAACCTGCTGGAGGTCAGTATAGAAGGACTAATAGAACAAGTCCCACACACTGCTAGAAGCCCAAATATTTTTTCAGAGCTAAATGAAGAAAAAAATTATTTTTAATTTGCAACCTGATGGAGGTCAGTATAGATGGACTAATAGACCAAGTCCCACACACTGCTAGAAGCCCAAATATTTTTTCAGAGCTAGATGCAGAAAAAAATTATTTTTAATTTGCAACCTGATGGAGGTCAGTATAGATGGACTAATAGACCAAGTCCCACACACTGCTAGAAGCCCAAATATTTTTTCAGAGCTAGATGCAGAAAAAAATTATTTTTAATTTGCAACCTGATGGAGGTCAGTATAGATGGACTAATAGACCAAGTCCCACACACCGCTAGAAGCCCAAATATTTTTTCAGAGCTAGATGCAGAAAAATTTTTTATTCAATTTGCAACCTGATGGAGGTCAGTATAGATGGACTAATAGACCAAGTCCCACACACTGCTAGAAGCCCAAATATTTTTTCAGAGCTAGATGCAGAAAAAAATTATTTTTAATTTGCAACCTGATGGAGGTCAGTATAGATGGACTAATAGACCAAGTCCCACACACTGCTAGAAGCCCAAATATTTTTTCAGAGCTAGATGCAGAAAAAAATTATTTTTAATTTCCAACCTGATGGAGGTCAGTATAGATGGACTAATAGAACAAGTCCCACACGCTGCTAGAAGCCCAAATATTTTTTCAGAGATAAATGAAGAAAAAAATTATTTTTAATTTGCAACCTGATGGAGGTCAGTATAGATGGACTAATAGACCAAGTCCCACACACTGCTAGAAGCCCAAATATTTTTTCAGAGCTAGATGCAGAAAAAAATTATATTCAGTTTGCAACCTGATGGAGGTCAGTATAGATGGACTAATAGAATGATGCTATGCCCAAAAGATTTTACTTCACTAGGTGCAGTAAAAAAATTGGTATTCTATACACAGGTGGTATATCTTGCAACACAGATAGGCTACTCCACTGACTAACACACTCTGCAATAGGCCAAAAAGGATTAGCTTTGCTAGATTCAGCCAAATGCTGTGAAAAAAACTTGCACAGCACTGGCACAGACCTGCCTGGCAAAAACTGATAGGAACTGATGTAACCTAGTCCTGAAAAGGACTCCAATTACAATTAGTCTTTACTCCCACAATCTATCTATTTAAGAGCACAGACCTGCCTGATAAAAGTCGTAGGAAATGCTGTAACCTAGTCCTTAAAAGGACTGCAATCACAACTATTCCCTACTCCCAAGCTATCTGTATATTTGTGCGAAAATTGGCTTGAAATTAACAAGGTATAGCGCACACAGCAACAGCGGTGCCGTCTAACACGCAGCTGCAGCAGTGAGAAAATGGTGGCGACGGGGAAAATGGCTTGGTCTTATAGGGCAAGGACATGTGACATACACTGCCAATCACACATGCCCTTGCTTGTGTGAAAAAAAGCACTTCGCTCCGTGTGTGCGCTGCTGATAGGCTGACAGATTGCACCTCCCCACTGCAAATGCGGGAAAGAGAAAAAAAAATGGAGATCTTCATTGTTCCTGCAGAGATCCATCCCCTGCCCCTCCCCCCGCCCCGCTGTACACTCAAACTGCGTATTAACATTAATTTTCATCATTACTGAGAAAAAATCCAGTTATGATTTTGGTGCACGAACAGTTATCGAACATAACCTCGAACAGCCGAATTTTTCTCAAATTGTTCGTGTTCGCCGACCGGCTCGAACACCGCCCAAAACAGCTCGAATTTGAGATTGGCGAACAGTTCGAGTAGAACAACGCTCATCTCTAGTTAAAAGCAGTTTTCCACTCATCACCTTCCTTCATATGTAACAAATTGTATGCCCCCCGGAGATCAATCTTAGAGAACCACTTGGCCCCCACTAACTGGTTGAACAAGTCAGGAATTAAAGGCAGTGGGTAGGAATTGCGTACTGTAATTTTATTAATTTCGCGAAAGTCCAGACATGGACGTAAACCGCCGTCCTTTTTTTTGACAAAAAAGAATCCAACAGCCACAGGTGACTTAAAAGGTCTAATGTGACCGGCGGCCAAGCTTGTCTGTATGTATTCCTCCAAGGCCTTTCTCTCAGGGATAGTAAGATTAAATAACCCACTCTTGGGAAGAGTTGCTCCAGGGACAAACTCAATAGTACAATCATTGTCCCTATGAGGAGGCAAAACTTGCGACTCCTCCTCAGAAAAAAACTTCCAAAAATCCTGAATAGGTACAGGTAATTCCCCTCTTTCCACAGCAGCAATGCGACCGTTGCAACATCTATCATAACACTTAGGACTCCAACTCCAAGACTTAATTTCATTGGTAGACCAGTCCAGTACAGGATTGTGCAATTTTAACCAAGGTAACCCCAAAACCACTGGAGCAGGCAAATTATTTAATACCGCCAAATCCAAATTCTCTTGGTGGATACCATTAATGGTGAGGGGAAATTCAAAAACCTTGTGAGTAATACCTTTCAAGGGAGAACCATCAACAGCAACCACAGAAATAGGAGATGACAAAAGTTTGGATTCTAATTTAAATTTTTCCAAAAAACCCTCATCAATCACATTGAGTGTAGAACCACAATCCACAAATACCCGAAATTCAATCAACTCCTCCTGGAATGAGGTGCTTCCAGAAAGAAATACTCCTTTTGAGTTTAAACAAGCTATGCGGGCGTAACTGACCTCTTTTATTTTTTCTTTGTTCAAACGAAGCACACAATTCTTAATAAAGTGGTCAGATTTACCGCAATAAAAACACAATCCTTTAGCAAACCTGCGGTCTTTTTCCTGAGAGTGGGGTGACATCGCCCCAATCTCCATCGGTTCTCCAGCCTCCGAACAGACCCTCTGAAAACTAGGAGCTGCCATAGCAGTAGATTTCTCTTCATTACTCCTAGCACGCAGTCTCCTATCCACACGTATGGCTAATTGCATTGCCTCCTGCAAGGTTCCAGGTTTTGGGAAGGCAATCAGCAGATCCTTAACCCTTTCACCTAGACCATCAAGAAACAAACATTTTAATGCTGAGTCATTCCATTCCACTTCAGCCAACCATCTTCTGAAGTATGTACAATAATTTTCCACATCACCTGATCCCTGCTTCAAACGTCTTAATTCAGTTTCAGCAGATGAGACTCGATCAGGATCATCATACAACAACCCCATAGCAGAAAAAAAGTCTTCCACAGATCTAAAACACGGATCATTAGGTTGTAGAGAAAAGGCGCATCCCTGTGGTTCTTTGCGCAAAAGTGACATTATAAACCCAATGCGCTGTGATTCATTCCCCGGGGATCTGGGTCTTAAACGAAAATATAATAAACAAGCGTTTTTAAAGGAAAAAAAATCTTGCCATTTACCATAAAAAAAATCTGGCAGTCCTACCTTCGGTTCGACAAAATGCGCTCCAGGACAGCTACTCACGTGTTGCTGGAGCTCGGCCACCTCCAAAGACAGTCCCTGCAGGCGTTGTGCCAAAACCTGAACCGACACCATGCTGAAATCAGGATTTCATTCCTTAGAGTGTTTTATTTTTGGGCTGGACTTACTGTTATGAACTGCTACAAACACTAAGGAAAGATAGGAAAACTGTCCCTACAATAGGACTAAGCTGATTCCCTACGATGCAGCGGGGGACCTGTTCCTAGTGAACAGACCCGCCTAAGTCCTCGGCTAGTCTAAACGCAGACCTATAGATATAAGGGAGGGGTCCCTACAAGAATTAAGGACTGGGATATAGTTGGACACCTCCTAGCAGAAATTGTAGCAGGGCAAAGACAAACAAACAAACAGAAGTACTAGTGGTCAAAAGACCAAGCAAACTACAGAGTAAGGTACAAGGCACCTGGCTAGCTTAAGAGTAAATGTAACACTGAAGTCCAGCAAGGCCAGGAGGGCGGAGCTGGATTAAATAGGCAAAAAATTCATGTGACCAGCAAAATAGAAAAAACTAACAGTAGGGTTCTAACATCAGCTGGCCGAGTATTTAAACCTCCCTCAGACCACACTCTGGGGAGGAGATATGGAAAACAACCTCCCGCCTGCTCTATGGTTGTTCTCATAAAAACACGCCCTTTGGAAATGGAGACTTAACCCCTCCTTGCACATAACGTGCTGGAGGAAACTTAACGGTTTTAATTCACTGACGCCAATAGCCTCAGGGAAACATATCTCCCCTCCAGCACTTTACCAGTGACTTTGTCACAGTTGTGGTCAATAAATAGTATATGCAAAACTTTTGGCAGACAGTTTTCTTTAATTAAATGACCATACCTATATTCAAAAGCATTTTGGTTAAAATAAAGGTCTTGCATGATGACAACGTCATGCACTTTCAATTCATCATCAGGAAAATGTCATCACAACAACCAGACAGAAGTAATAACATTTTTTTAAAAAATTCTAAACTTTTGGTCGCCACTGTATACTAAACCTATGCAACTAGTCACCATGTGTGATAAGAGGTCTAATAGCAAAAAAGGCATAAAGTGAAGCAAGAGACAGGTTAGAGATTATAATGCTTACCCATAGTGTGGGGGAGAGACTTGGTTGGGCTTTTCCAGCACTGCCCTGATGCTCGTTTTGCATACAGTTTTTTCAAGGTGAGGTGTCAGCTGGTTATATCCTATCTAATATACACTGCTCAAAAAAAATAAAGGGAACACTCAAATAACACATCCTAGATCTGAATGAATGAAATATTCTCATTGAATACTTTGTTCTGTACAAAGGAGGCCTGGATTTGGAGTCACCCCCAAAATTAAAGTAGAAAAACACACTACAGGCTGATCCAACTTTGATGTAATGTCCTTAAAACAAGTCAAAATGAGTCTCAGTATTGTGTGTGGCCTCCACGTGCCTGTATGACCTCCCTACAACGCCGGGGCATGCTCCTGATGAGGTTGCGGATGGTCTCCTGTGGGATCTCCTCCCAGACTTGGACTAAAGCATCCACCAACGCCTGGACAGTCTGTGGTGCAACGTGACGTTGGTGAATGGAGCAAGACATGATGTCTCAGATGTGCTCAATCGGATTCAGGTCCGGGGAACGGGCGGGCTAGTCCATAGCTTCAATGCCTTCATCTTGCAGGAACTGCTGACACACTCCAGCCACATGAGGTCTGGCATTGTCCTGCATTAGGAGGAACCCAGGGCCAACCGCAACAGCATATTGTCTCACAAGGGGTCTGAGGATCTCATCTCTGTACCTAATGACAGTCCGGCTACCTCTGCACATGGAGGGCTGTGCGGCCCTCCAAAGAAATGCCACCCCACACCATTACTGACCCACTGCCAAACCAGTCATGCTGAAGGATGTTGCAGGCAGCAGATCGCTCTCCACGCCGTCTCCAGACTCAGTCACGTCTGTCACATGTGCTCAGTGAGAACCTGCTTTCATCTGTGAAGAGCACAGGGCGCCAGTGGCGACTTTGCCAATCCTGGTGTTCTGTGGCAAATGCCAAGCGTCCTGCACGGTGTTGGGCTGTGAGCACAACCCCCATCTGTGGATGTCGGGCCCTCATACCACCCTCATGGAGTCGGTTTCTAACCGTTTGTGCAGACACATGCACATTTGTAGACTGCTGGAGGTCATTTTGCAGGGCTCTGGCAGTGCTCCTCCTGTTCCTCCTTGCACAAAGGCGGAAGTAGCGGTCCTGCTGCTGGGTTGTTGCCCTCCTACGGCCCCCTCCACGTCTCCTGGTGTACTGGCCTGTCTCCTGGTAGCGCCTCCAGCCTCTGGACACTACGCTGACAGACACCGCAAACCTTCTTACAACAGCTTGCATTGATGTGCCATCCTGGATGAGCTGCACTACCTGAGCAACTTCTGTGGGTTGTAGAGTCTGTCTCATGCTGCCACGAGTGTGAAAGCACAACCAACATTCAAAAGTGACCAAAACATCAGCCAGAAAGCATTGGTGCTGAGATGTGGTCTGTGGTCCCCACCTGCAGAACCACTCCTTTATTGAGGGTGTCTTGATAATTGCCAATAATTTCCATCTATTGTCTATTCCATTTGCACAACAGCATGTGAAATTGATTGTCAATCAGTGTTGCTTCCTAAGTGGACAGTTTGATTTCACAGAAGTTTGATTTACTTGGAGTTATATTCTGTTGTTTAAGTGTTCCCTTTATTTTTTGAGCAGTGTATATAGTATGTGCACAGGTGCCAAATTAGAAGCGGCGCTTGAGCGCTTTTGCTTCTGCCATTAAAATGCTACAGCCCACTGTCATCATGGCGGCGCTTGCGTGTTGGGCCAAAAGACCCAGTGACATCAAATACGCGTGCACATTAGATGACTGTGCAGAGCAACAAGGTGATAAAGCACATTAGATAGGATACAACCAGCTGACACCTCCCCTTGAAAAAGCTATATGCGTAACGTGTTTCAGGGCAGTGCTGGCAGAGCCCTACCAAGTCTATCCCCCTCACTATGAGTAACCATTACAATCTGTAAACCTGTCTCTGGCTTCTCTTTATGCCTTTTTTGCTTAGACCTCTTATCACACATGGTGACTAGCTGCATAGGATTAGTATATACTATATACTGCTTGATACTTTGGATTGGTTTGGTGGCTCTCCGTCCCTTTTTCCTCCTTATTTGACATACTGCTACATTGTCTGTTAACCATTTTAAATTACTTTTTTATAATAAATATCTGTTTTTAACTTTACTGGTGGTTTATGGTTACTCCTATTTTCTTTTGTTATATGTATAATATTAGTAATAGAAACACCATCTGGGGCTTAATGGCAGTGACAACATGGGCCTGTGTGTTTTCAAATGCCAGGGCTGAATTTCAGTCCCAGTCAATCCCCACCACACAGTATAATGCCCCCTCATCTGAATCTCTGGATCTCAGAATCGAATATCACACCTAAAAAAACATTACATGTACTTTGTATTTCTTATGGTGCTTGGTAAGAAGTGCAATTTAATTGCCTGTATGTAGAAGGAATTGCCAGTGGTGAAAAGGTTTTGACCCTTCATGAGTAATAAGCCCCTGTAGTAACCATGACAACTGTTATAAGGTCATAAACACATGTCATAAAGAAGATTCCATAAAAGAACAGTGCTTCCAAAATCAGTGCCATTACTGATGCGCCTGAGGAGTCCAGCTGTGTTTAATTAAACTGATAGGACTTGATTTGGAAAGGCACATATATATCTATATAAGACCTCACAGCTCACAGTGCATGTCAGACCAAATGAGAATCATGAGCTCAAAGGACCTGCCCAAGGAGCTCAGAGACTGAATTGTGGCAAGGCACAAATCTGGCCAAGGTTACAAAAGAATTTCTGCATTACTCAAGGTTCCTTAGAGCACAGTGGCCTCCATAATCCTTAAATTGAAGAAGTTTGGGACCAGCAGAAGTTTTCCTAGACCTGGCTGTCCAGCCAAACTGAGCAATCGTGGGAGAAGAGCCTTGGTGAGAGGGGTAAAGAAGAACCCCAAGATCATTGTGGCTGAGCTTCAGAGATGCAGTAGGGAGATTGGAGAAAGTTCCACAAAGTCAACTATCACTGCAACCCTCCACCAGAGTGGCCTGACCGAAGCCTCTCCTCAGTGTAAGACATATGAAAGCTCACATAGAGTTTGCTCAAAACACATGAAGGACTCCCAGACTATGAGAAATAAGATTCTCTGGTCTGATGAGATGAAGATAGAACTTTTTGGTGATAATTCTAAGCGGCATGTTTGGTGAAAACCAAGCACTGCTCATCACCTGCCCAATACAATCCCAATAGTGAAACATGGTGGTGGCAACATCATGCTATGGGGATGTTTTTCAGCTGCAGGGACAGGACGACTGGTTGCAATTGAAAGAAACATGAATGCGGCCAAGTACAGAGATATCTTGGATGAAAACCTCCTCCAGAGTGCTCTGTACCTCAGACTTGGCCAAAGGTTCACCTTCCAACAAGACAATGACCCTAAGCACACAGCTAAAATAACAAAGGAGTGGCTTCAGAACAACTCTGTGACCTTTCTTGACTGGCCCAGCCAGAGCCCTGACCTAAACCCAATTGAGCATCTCTGGAGAGACCTGAAAATGACTGTCCACCAACGTTCACCATCCAACCTGACGGAACTGGAGAGGATCTGCAACGAAGAATGGCAGAGGATCCCCAAATCCAGGTGTGAAAAGCTTGTTGCATCATTCCAAAGAAGACTCATGGCTGTACTAGCTCAAAATGGTGCTTCTACTCAATACTGAGCAAAGGGTCTGAATACTTATGACCATGTGATATTTCAGTTTTTCTTTTTTAATAAATTTGCAAAAATGTCTACATTTCTGTTTTTTTCAGTCATGATGGGGTGCAGAGTGTACTTTAATGAGAAAAAAATGAACTTTTTAGAATTTACCAAATGGCTGCAATGAAACAAAGAGTGAAAAATTTAAAGATGTCTGAATACTTTCCGTACCCACTGTATGAAGTCAATTAACCTATGAATATAATGAGTCTTTTATAGGGGAAGGAGGAAGGGGATATTTATCCTATTAGAGGTTATCCATAATGAACAACTCCTGTAACTAAGTGTCCAACTTCTTGCTAGGCGGACCTGGATCTGTTAGGTAAAAGTGGTACATCCACATGGGTAATCAGATCAACCAAATTAGTTCTATCAATAAATGTGGTAACAGATATTGCAGCCAGATCTCTCCCACATCCAGTTAATCACATTTATAATCCATAGTTGGTATGTCGTTCTCTGTAAATCTGGTAAAATGTTCAAATTCTAAAACTGCTGTTACATCTGTTATATATTGGCACTAACTCTCTAAGCCCAAGGGAAGGGAAATCCTCCAGCCATGGTTCCCTAGAGGTTTCCTCCACAGGATGTTTTCCTCTACTGAGTGTTGCAGGGTGACTCTTCATGAGTCGGGGGGGGGGGGGGGTGACATTTTTGGTGTCATGTAAATTTAAATAAAGTTGTGACCATTTGACACCTAATTGCAATGCTTTGTGTATTTATTTTCTATGCTTCTGTCGGATTCATTTTGTTTGGGAGCTGGAGTCCATCACATATCACAGATTCATACTTCTGGCCATCTGCTGGCTGCACAGGACCCTCACCTATTCTGTAAGTGCATTTCACCTCAGGGGTTGTCCCTGCTCTGATCAAGGAGATGGAGAAGAAGAGACAAACATTACCCCACAATTCCTATAAGTGTTCACTCATCATTGGAATAAGGAATTATATTACAGCAGCATTATAATAAGATTGCTAGGCTATTATTGTAAGTCCCATTGACTGCGAAGGAGAGGACTGCATGTAAGATAGTCTGTGGGAACAGTGTCTGCAAAGAATATTCTTTATCCTTATAGGCGATTGGAGCATCATCTTTGCTGCCAGATTGGAGGTGCACCTCCATCCTGGGAGCCAACTTATTTCAGAAACAACGCTCAGTAATCCGCACTCTGAGCAACTAGCTCCTTGCATTGCCTCTTCTGAGCAGCCTAAAATCATTCTTAGGGTATGTGTACATGTTAAGTATTTGTTGCAGACATTTCTGCATCAAAAATGTGTCTCTTGGCAAGAAAAATGCTGCAGAAAAAACATGCGTTTTTGCTGTGTTTTTGGGAGCATTTTTGATGCATTTTTTTCCATTTATTAAAATAAGCTAAAAACACTGCAAAAATGCTAAAAGAATTGACATGTTGCAGATGTGCATCTTCTTCTAAATCTGCAAGGAAAAAATAAGCAATGCGTGTATGAGATTTCAAAAATCTCATTCACTTTGCTGGAACAGTAAAATGCTGTGGTTTTTGTGGCAAAAAATGTATCGTGTGAATATACCCTTAATGCTTGTGGCTTTTTCCTGTGTCTTACACTGCCAAGTAAACCATGTGTGAGTCATTTGGTAATCTTGGACATAGGCAAACAGTAGAGGATTCAAGCATTAAGAATTATTATAGCACAAAAGCTGTTCTGAATCTAGAAAATAACTTTGTGGCACCAGCACTTCCTCCTATGTGTCTCATTAATAGGCCTCGTTCATACATTCAGTATTTGGTCAGTATTTTACATCAGTATTTGTAAGCCAAAATCAGGAGTGGAACAAACAGGGGAAACGAATAATAGAAATATGTACACCACTTCTGCAGTTTTCACCCACTCCTGGTTTTAGCTTATAAATACTGATGTAAAATACTGAACAAATACTGAATGTGTCAACGTGGCCGTAGCATAAGGTCAGGGAAGGACATTGATATTTGAGGACCCCTGTGTAAGAAGTGTGCTTGGGGCACCTCTACCCTCAATATCAAACCTACAAAAGCCATAATATACATACAGGTGCATCTCACTAAATTAAAATATCATCAAAAAGTTAATTTATTTTAGTTCTTCAATCCAAAAAGTGAAACTCATATATTATATAGAGTCATTACAAACAGAGTGAGCTATTTCAAGTGTTTATTTCTGTTAATGTTGATGATTATGGCAAGCATGAAGTGCTCTAAAATTTCCTGGTAGACCGCTGTGCAGACTTTGGTCTTGATAAAACACAGTGGACCTACACCAGCAGATGACATGGCTCCCCAAACCATCATTGATTGTGGAAACTTCACACTAGACCTCAAGCAGCTTGGATTGTGTGCCTTTCCAATCTTCCTCCAGACTCTGTGACCTTTATTTACAAATGAAAATTGGTACTCTGAGACCTTGTGGAGTGTGTCAATGACTGCCTTCTGAGCATCTGTCAAGTCAGCAGTCTTCCCCATGATTGTGGAGCCTACTGAAACAGACTAAGGAACCTTTTTAAAATCTTAGGAAGCCTTTGCAGGTGTTTTTTGTTAATTATTTTAATTTACTGAGATAATGACTATTGTATTTTCATTGTCTGTAAGCCATAATCATCAACATTAACAGAAATAAACACTTGAAATAGATCACTGTGTTTGTAATGACTTTGAAAAATAGGAGTTTCACTTTTTTTTATTGAAGAACTGAAATAATTTAACTTTTTGATGATATTTTAATCTAGTGAGATGCACCTGTATTTACAGATGGATCAATTGTTAACTTGATGAATTCTCAGACGCGTAGTTTGATATCCTGCGGATCTATATGCAAGATAGCCTTATTCAATGTGGATACTCTGCATGTGGCATGAGTGTTATTTCCTTCAGAGAAGACACCTCAATACGTGACCTGTCACTAGGGCATGGCATTTAATGGAGCCGTCAGGTTCTTTTGTATTGATAACCTATCCTTACCAGTACCAGATCGGTGGTGGTGCGACGCCCACCAATCAGCTGTTCATGGTGATGGAGGCGTCCAGATGTGATCAGTTGCCAAGTAGAACAGCAAAACTATATAGTGGCTTTGGCCAGGAACTGCACATCCACTCCTATTTGAATCAAAATGGGGGGATCTGCAGTACCGCACTGCAGCCACTATAAATTTGACGGTGTTGTGCTGTTCCATTAGGCAACTAATTACATGCAGCCATTACCAACACTGGCAACAGCTGATCGGAGGGTGCCGCACCCCCATCGATCTGGTTGGGATGACCTATCCTAATGAAAGGCCATCAATACAAAATGGCCAGACAACCCCTTTAACCACTTCGCGACATCCGCCGTATATGTACAGCGCATGTCCTTTGGCCGGCTTCAAATGAGACCGTGATGTCGGCTATATGCAGCGATGCTGTGGCATCGCTGTATATAGCACAAGCGATCGGGTGATCGCATCTTCAAGTCTTCTAAGGGGGCTTTAAAAATCTGTGAAAAGTAAAAAAAAAAAGTTTGAAAAAATATGAAAAAAAAACAACAAAAAACTAAAAAGTTCAAATCACCCCCCTTTCCACCCATTGAGAATAATAATAATAATAATATATAATAATATTTTGCATTTATATAGCACCAACATATTCCGCAGCACTTTACAATTAATTAGGGACATATACAGACAATATAAACAATACAATGTATCACATTTCAACAGTTACAGGAGGGTTGAGGGCCATGCTCACAAGCTTACAATCTATATGGAAAAGGAGGACACAATAGGTAGAACATGGTCATCAGCCAGTATCTGTCTAAGTGCAGTTACCGTGTGCTATTTGGTGCATGGAGGATGTGGAGAAAGATGAATAGGCAGGGGCAGATTAAGATTAACATTTAGGGGGGGACAGGGGAGAGTTAGGTTAGTGAGTTGAGGTGATAGGCTTGTCTAAACAGATGTGTTTTTAAAGTGCATTTGAAGACATGGGGGCTAGATATCAGTTGGATCGTTTGGGGCTGTGCATTCCAGAAAACTGGGGCGGCACGAGAGTAGTCTTGGAGATGGAGGTGTGAGGTTCGGATTAAGGAGGATGTTAGTTATAAATCAGTTGCAGAGCGGAGGGCACTGGAGGGGTGATAGACAGAAATGAGGGATGAGATATAGGGCGGTGCAGGACTGTGGAGAGCTTTGTGGGTGAGAGAGATGAGTTTGTATTGTATTCTGTGGTGAATGGGTAAACAGTGCAATGACTGGCACACGGTAGAGGCGTTGGTGAAGCAGCCTGATAGAAATACGACCCTGGCTGCTGCATTCAGAATGGATTGGAGAGGAGAGAGTTTGTTTAGAGGGAGACAGGTTAGAAGAGAGTTGCAGTAGTCCAGACGAGAGTGAATGAGAGTGACAGTAAGAGTTTTTGCAGTATCAAAGGTGAGAAAAGGTCAGATTCTGGAGATGTTGTTAAGGTACAGGTGGCATGAGCGAGTAAGTGATTGAATATGGGGAATAAAGGAAAGTTGTGTGTCAAATATGACTCCAAGACAGTGAGCTTGCTGCTTGGGAGTTATGGTGGCGCCACCCAAGGAAATTCAAAAGTCAGGTATAGGTAGGTTAGTAGAGGGAGGAAAAATAAGGAGTTCCGTTTTGGAGAGATTCAGTTTCAGATAGAGGGCATATTACTATGGATTAGATTAAGAGGGAATATTAATAAACATATTAAAGTAATAATTGTCCCATCCTCACCTCTCTGTGAGTAACGTAATCTACCCTTGTTGCGCCTTCTGTATCAAAATCTGATCGCACCAACTAATTAGTTAAAGGAAGCCTGTCATTTGGTTCATGGTGCCCAAACCACAGGCAGCATGAATCAGATCCTAGTTGCACAATTTTATCCATGTATAGTTTTCTCTGCAAAATTGCTGCGTTTCATAGAAAAAATGGTTTCAAGAACTGACCGGGAACCATAGAATAGATTAGACTAATCTGCCGCAGCAGCCGGCTGGCTTCTCCATGCACCAATCCAGTTGATTGCAAAGTGTCTCCCGATGCACACACATTAAATGTCAATCAACTAGAGCGGTTTGGGGGAAAGACTGGCTTTATACTATGTTTTCTCTGAAATCCTGAAGCATTTCAGAGAAAAATATACCCAGTTACAATCATGCATCCAAGCTCTGAGTCATGCTGCCCATAATTTGGTCAGGTTGAATCACGTGACAGCTTCCCTTTAACAGTCAAATTAAATATTTAGATTTTAAAAAAAATTCTGTACATAATGTTTAGTATTGAAAAAACAATAAAGTAGTGGTATCTTCTCATTTAGCACTGGAGCCACAGTGATGTGATTGTCCATATAGGAGGAGTGACATCACTGGAGCTCCCAGTCACAAGGGTTTAATGACCGTGTCATCTGTAATCCAAAGGAAATTATGGTTAAACATTTTTTTTTACAGGATACTGTGGTGTGATATAAAGTCGTCTACTCAACTATTCTAAACCTTTTTTTGGGGGGGTCGGGGTATATATTGGTTAGATGGAGGGCAAAAGGACACTCTTTCACCTCTATCTGGCAATATAAGGTTATTGCCCATTACTGCCCTTACTAGCATATGGGGCCGGGTGAGTAGAAACAAGGAGGGGGGCCTGGTCCGGGCCTCCCTCTTTTTGCATCTCCTCACCGGGTCCAGGGGCTGGATTTGACCGGTTCAGTAACTGAACGTGCGTTCTCCAGCTTCCTCCACTGCAATAGTTAACAGCTGACGCCGGCGCACACGTCACCGGCGTATGACATCACTGCCATGCGCCGGCGCGTCCGTACCTTAAATGGATGAGGAAGAGGGCGCCGCTAGACCTCAGCCAGGTAAGGAGAAACTTTTTTTTATTTTTTGTATGGGGCCAGGATGGGATATCATATGGGGCCTGGATGTAGAATGCAGACACATGGGGACAAGATGGGAGATCATATGAGGCCTAGAGGCAGAATGGGAGAACATATGGGTCCTGAGGGCAAGATGGGGCAATATATGGGGCCTGGGGGCAGGATGGGAGGACATATGGGGCCTGGGGCAGGATGCAGACAAATGGGGCCAGGATGGGAGATCATATGGGGCCTGGCGGCAGGATGGGAAAACATATGGGGCCTGGTGGCAAGATGGAGACACATGGGGGCAGGATGGAGACACATGGGGCCTGTTTGGGACATCATATGGGAGGAGGATAGGAGAACATATGAGGCCTGGGGGCAGGATGGAGACACATGGAGCCAAGATGGCACATCATATGGGGCCTGGTCTCACGGGTGTATCAAGCGTGACAGACAGTCGTTCTGGATCCAGCTGCAGAAGGTCACTGCATTTGGCATTTTTGATGCCTTCTTGATCCTTTCATCTCTGTAGTGTAGTGATATCCTTCTCCCTTTAGGACCCAGCAGTGACCTCCACCTCCTACTGCTAATTGACACACCCTTGCTTGGTAGTTAAAAACTCTCAGTGGCTCCAGAGAGTCGCTGGTGATAGTTCTATGTTTCTCTGTCCATGCCTGGAGTGCTAGTAGTCGGCTAGTTTCTTCTTGGACTTCTCTTGGAGGACAGTTGGTGTTATCTCTCTGGTGTCTTCTCAAGCTAAGTGTGTCAGCTTTGTTTGTTTACCTTGTTGTCTTTAGTTACAATGGGGCCTGACTAGTGTTCACCCTGTCCTCTCCCTACCTAGGGCCTAGATCTAGGGACATTCAGGGATTAGGTTTCCTGCTCGGCGATAGGTGCGGAACCTATTTAGGGATGATAGGGTAGCCAGGGTGAGATTAGATCTGCCTAGGGGTCCCCACTCACCATTTCCCTAGTTGTTGGGCTCCCTTCACCCTCTTCCTGTTGTTGTACACTTGTTCCTTCCCTCACCTTGTGTCACACCTGCGGGGCAGGATGGGAGATCATCCTGGGGGTAGGATGGAGACACATGGGGCCACTATGGGAGCACATATGGGGCCTGGTACCAGGATGGAGGCACATGAAGGCAGGATGGAGACATACATGGGCCATGAGTGCGCCACTGGACCTCAGCCAGGTAAGGAGAATTTTTTTTTTATTTTTTGCATGGGGCAGGATGGGAGATCATATGGGGCCTGGAGGCAGGATGGGGACACATGGGGCCAGGATGGGAGATCATATGAGGCCTAATGGCAGAATGGGAGAACATATGGGCCCTGATGACAAGATGGGAGATCATCCTGGGGGCAGGATGGAAACTCATGGGACCAGGATGGGAGGACATATGGGGCCTGGGGCCAGGATAGGAAAACATATGGGGTCAAGATGGGAGAACATATGGGGCCAGAATGGGAGAACATATGGGGCCAGGAATGAGACACAAGGGGGCCATGAATGAGACACAAGGTGGCCAGGAATGAGACACACGGGGACCAGGAATGAGTCACAAGAGAGCCAGGAATGAGACACAAGGGGGCCAGGAATCAGACACAAGGGGGCCAGGAAAGAGACACATGGGGGATGTTATTACAGGAAGGGACCAGGATGAGGGACGTTATTACTGAAGGGGCTAATTATGGATATTATTACTGCTGTGATGTGTTTTATTTTTGAGGATACTGTTTTGAGTGGGGGGGGGGAGTCCTGTTATTTTGCAGGGCAACACTATGTCGCATTTTTTCTTCATTTGGCGTAGTGTAAAAATTGAGGAAAAATTGGGGAACATGCTCTAGAAGCAGTGCTCTAGATAATTGTGTGTTATTTTCTGCAGAGACGAGTCCTGGCTGGAAGAAGTGATGGCAGTGGACAACTCCTTGAAGGACTTCAACTAGAGATGTCACCGGTGAGTCCGTGTGTTACCTGTACACTTACACTATATACAGGGCTCCTGTGCATAATATCACTGGTGATCACTGTATTACCTGTACACTATACACTGTATTCTATGTACAGAGCTCCTGTGTTTAATGGCACTTATGGTAATATTAGTATTGTGTTTTTTTATTAATGATAAGTATTTAGTCACTATATGGTGGTAATATGTGGTCTGGTCATGGTGTGGCGGTATTTCTTCTAAGTATGTGTATTCGGTCACTATGTGGTGGTAATATGTGATCTGGTCATAGTGTGACGGTATTTGTCCCTTGTATGTGGTGTTATTCAGTCACTATGTGGTGGGACCTGGGCGGAGTCTCAAGGGAGTCTGAAAATGTTGCCAGTATGGCAAAGCCATAACCAGGTATAGGAGAAGGAGGACATGGGGCAGAGAATGAAGAGGACTGTAACCTGAGCCTTCTCTGTCCTGTCTGGCTCTGCAGACGATCAGTCTACTATCCCTCTCTCCTACGATCTGTCCACCATCCTTCTCATATATATATATTCATATTAATGAACTCTCTTACACTGGGCCCTCCTCCCCCTTCTGGGCCACTGTGCAATCCCTGCAATCCCAGTGCAATCCCTTTAAGCTTGTCCCTTCTGTCTGCTTGTAGTCAGCCTCTGGTGTAGTCTGCCCCTCCCGTCTTCCTGTGTTCCCTTTAACTTTGTCCCTTCTGTCTGCTTGTAGTCAGCCTCTGGTGTAGTCTGCCCCTCCCGTCTTCCTATGTTCCCTTTAAGTTTGTCCCTTCTGTCTGCTTGTAGTCAGCCTCTGCTGTAGTCTGCGCCTCCTATCTTCCTGTGTTTAGCCCTAGCAAAGTATCTTTTCACCTACTGTTTTTGTGCATATTTTGTGCATGTTTCGTAGTATAAGTACTTTTTCAATACCGATATACACAGTGGGACCATCTCAGGGGTCTGACACTTTGGCCTGGATATTTAGTCAAAATATTCACCATTTATCTAATACATAGACTTACATTTGTCAGTGTGCTACTCTTAGGTTAGAAGTTAACGTTTAAATGAGCATAGCCAAAAACAGGTAATTAGAACATTCAAATTAGTTACTTAGTAATTAACATTTTCCATATTCTTATTTTTGTTGGCATCATTTTTTAATTATCATTTTATTAATTTTGTAGGACTTTAAAAGGTTTTTTTTTTAAGTTTAACACCAATTTTTTGAATTTTTAAGAAAATTTCAAAACATTTTTTTAGGGTCTAATTCAGTTCTGAAGAGACTTGGAGAGGATTGCGGTATATATTAGAAACAGCATTTAGAAAGCTTTTAACTCTTTAGGTGTTTTTCAGGAGTTAAAGAAAATTGGGGGGTGCAATTTGATATTCATATTTAATTTTAATCCATCTTTTTTCTGTAACACAGCAGGTGACAACGGAGAAATGCAATTGAATGCTGAATAAAAGACATCCCTACAGAGGTTTTCCGGGATGAAAGGGATAGTCTATAGGCACTCTATATGACTACAGGCTGCTCCGCCGCTTCTCTCAATGCTTTATTGAGAGAAAATCCAAAAATATAGATCGACCTATCAAAAGTAGCACTTCCAACAAGCAGAGAAAGCCAAACAAAAAGGAAGCTAATGCAGCCATGCAATAAAAAGGTAATTTTTCTTAGTCCATTAATATAGCATTAAAATTGTCTAAATAAAAAAGAGGGGGGGAAGTGACAAAGAAACCCCATTGTCAAAGCCATAGACAGAACTCAGAAACTATAGAGATAAGTCATGACATCATGATAACAGTACAGGTAGGCTTCAAACTGTATATTGGCCCCCCCGCATTAGCTCTCACGCTGTATAATGGCCCCCACATTAGCTCTCATGCTGTATAAGGGGTCCTGGATTAGCTCCCATGCTGTATAAGCGACCCCTGATTATCTCCCATGCTGTAGATAGGCCCCCGGATTTGATCCCGCACTATATAACGGCCCCCGCATTAGCTCCCATCCTGTATAATGGGCCCCACATTAGCTCCTACGCATTAAAAGGGCCCCTGGATTAGCTCCCACACTGTATAAGGGTCCCATTATAAACTCCCAAGCTGTATAAGGGCCCTGGCACTAGCTCCAACGCTGCATAATGGCTCCGGAATTAGCTCTTATACTGTATAATGGCCCAGGCATTAACTCTCATGCTGTATAATGGCCACCGCATTAGCTCCTATACTGCATAATAGCCCCCGCATTAGCTTTCATGTTGTACTGTATAATGGCCCCCGTATTTAGTTCCATGCTGTATAATGGCCCCGGCATTAGCTATCATGCTCTATAAGGGCCCCCCGAATTAGTTGCCATGCTTTATAAGGGTTCCGGCATTAGCTCCCACGCTCTATAATGACATACAATAATGATAATTAGCTCCCACGCTGTATAAGGGCTCCGGATGGGCCCCTCTGAGCACGGGGCCAAGAATGACAGCACCCTCTTCCCCCCTCCAATAGCCAAGCTACTGATGTAGTCACGTGACTGTCCAGTCATGCTACAAATACAGGGGAATCTTGACAATGTGAGCATTGCACACTGTCACGATTCAGCTGCCTGTAGTCATATAGAGTGACTGTACTGTTGATTTTTATTTTCAGTCCAGTAAATTCCTTTAAGGAATTTACATAGGGATGTAGTGAGCATATTGACCACACAGGTGTTCACACAATATATCAGTGTAGCAGTAATAGGTCAAAAAACACCCCCACAATTTGTTGCACAATTTCTCACAAAATCCTATATTGGGTCAGTAACTACTGTTTTTCACACAGCAAGGTTCAGCGAGATCAAGGCTTTCATAGACTTGAATTGAGAACTTGTGACTGTTACCTCTGACCTCCAGGAAGTGCTGAAGATGGCAGCTGGTAAGTATAATACCAGGGGCAGTGAACATGGATTAGTGATACCACTGCAATGCTGAAATAAATAAAAAGAAATGCCGGAGTGGTGCTTTAACCTACTGGATTCCTGATATAGACAGGAGTTATTACCTACAGATCATGTATTGATCCCAACAGCTGTATATTATTATGGCCATGCATTTACATGGAAATTATACACAATAAACCATAGCAATTTCTGTGCAATGTAATGCCTGTATGGTAGACTATATATTAGTTTACAAATAACAAATAATTATTGTTGTGACTCAGTGACAGTAGTGCCTATATACAGGTGCTTCTCACAAAATTAGAATATCATCAAAAACTTTATTTATTTCAGTTCTTCAATACAAAAAAGTGAAACTCATATGTTATATAGAGTCATTACAAACAGAGTGATCTATTTCAAGTGTTTATTTCTGTTAATGTTGATGATTATGGCTTACAGCCAATGAAAACACAAAAGACATTATCTCAGTATATTAGAATAATTAGCAAAAAACACCTGCAAAGGCTTCCTACGCATTTTAAAAGGTCCCTTAGTCTGTTTCAGTAGGCTCCACAATCATGGGGAAGACTGCTGACTTGACAGATGTGCAGAAGGCAGTCATTGACACACTCCACAAGGAGGGTTAGCTCCAAAAGGTCATTGCTAAAGAAGCTGGCTGTTCACAGAGTGCTGTATCCAAGCATATTAATGGAAAGTTAAGTGGAAGGGAAAAGTGTGGTAGAAAAAGGTGCACAAGCAACCGGGATAACCGCAGCCTTGAAACGATTGTTAAGAAAAGGCCATTCAAACATTTTGGGGAGATTCGCAAGGAGTGGACAGCTGCTGGAGTCAATGCTTCAAGAGCCACCACACACAGACGTATCCAGGACATGGGCTACAAGTGTCGCATTCCTTGTGTCAAGCCACTCATGACCAATAGACAATGCTATAAGCGTCTTACCTGGGCCAAGGAGAAAAAGACCTGGACTGTTGCTCAGTGGTCCAAGGTGATGTTTTCAGAAGAAAGTAAATTTTGCATTTCATTTGGAAGTCAAGGTCCCAGAGTCTGGAGGAAGAGTGGAGAGGCCACAATCTAAGTTGCTTGAGGTCTAGTGTGAAGTTTCCACAGTCAGTGATGGTTTGGGGAGCCATGCCATCTGCTGGTGTAGGTCCACTGTGTTTTATCAAGACCAAAGTCAGCGCAGCCGTCTACCAGGAAATTTTAGAGCACTTCATGCTTCCCTCTACCGACAAACTTTTTGGAGATGGAAATTTCATTCTCCAGCAGGACTTGGCACCTGTCCACACTGCCAAAAGTACCAATACCTGGTTTAAAACCAACAGTATCACTGTGCTTGATTGGCCAGCAAACTCGCCTGTATTTAACCCCATAGAGAATCTATGGGGTATTGTCAAGAGGAAGATGAGAGACACGAGTCCCAACAGTGCAGTCGAGCTGAAGGCTGCTATCAAAGCAATCTGGACTTCCATAACACCTCAGCAGTGCCACAGGCTGATCGCCTCCATGCCATGCCGCATTGATGCAGTAATTAATGTAAAAGGAGCCCCAACCAAGTATTGAGGGCATTTACTGAACATACATTTTGGTAGGCCAACATTTCGAATTTTAAAAACATTTTTCAAGCTGTTGTTATAAAGTATTCTCATTTACTGAGATAATGACTTTTGTGTTTTCATTGGCTGTAAGCCATAGTCATCGACATTAACAGAAATAGATCACTCTATTTGTAATGACTCTATATAATATATGAGTTTCACTTTTTGGATTGAAGAACTGAAATAAATTAACTTTTTGATGATATTCTAATTTTGTGAGAAGCACCTGTATTAACACCTGCAGCTTATGCTATTTACTTCTGGGTTGTATCTCTCTTGACCACAGGACAAAGCCATATGAGGGATTGTGTTTTTTCCTGACGAGTGGACCTGACTAATAATAAGAAGTCTCAGAGTTCTATGATGGTGCTCGGGCTTAACCATTGCTGCAATGTTCTGACCTTGGAATCCGTGGGCTAAATTTCCAACTTATTCATTGACAACCACGGGCCCTAGATGTCCAAAACCTTTTTTAAAACAGATGGCATTACTGGGCTTTGGCGTCGATCTGTTTTGCTCTCACTGAGTAATAAGTCCACTCTCTGGAGGTACTCAGGTAATTTAGGCAAAAAGACAAGCATGTTATCTAGGTAAGTTAACAAGGATTCCTCTCCCCTAAACATAGCTCCAAGAGTCTGGAAGGTTGCAAGGGTGAGTAACGAGCCCAATGTAAGTCTATGGGAAACTCAAGCATTTTTCAGGCGGCTCCCCCTAGCGGTCTGCAGAGGGCCTAAAAGTTGCCCAAATCGATGAGAACAGTGCTCAAATGACATGGGAACAGCATGGGGAAGACCCCTGGAAGCATTTTTGATTCCCAGGTCACTGCTGTCAACAGCGTTGTCAGAGGTATTACGCACTTTTACAGACTCACAATAAAACATACAAAAACAAAACCAAAATGGATTTTCCTGGGAAATATGTTAAGGAACATCCTTTCCAGGGTAATGACTTGTATATAAGGCAAAATAAATAACCAAAAACAAAAATACTCCTCCATACCTTGGGCTATGTTCACACTTAGCGTTTTTGATGCATTTTTGCACTTTTGCATTGCTTTCAACCGTGACAAATGCATTCACCGGGTAATGTCATTTTAATATTTTACAACCTTATCTGGCCATGTGGTGTGTGAGACATGATCAGACACATCCTGTTTCATTTATGAAGGAGGGACTCTGAAAGTCACAAAGCCCATTTTTATAGGGCCATCAGACGGCCTTTACTATTCCTAAAGGGCCAGCAGTCGGCCCTCGCTATTCTTAGAGAGCCATCAGCTGGCTATACTTTGTTGTTCCCATTACTAAAGATTGGGTCTCCTATACGGTTATTGCGCATGCAGTGAGTGGCAGGTCTGCCCAAAATTTTGACGCACCCCAATACTCCTTTGAAAATTTTGACGCACCCCAATACCCCTTTGAAAATTTTGACGCACCCCAATACCCCTTTGAAGAGATTTAGAGGAGGGCCTCCTGAAAACAATGCTCCAATTATTAGGAAGTGGGTCTCCCATGCTGTTTGCCTATGCAGTGAATGCAAGGGCTGCCAAAAAATTGGACCTACTCCAATGCCCCTTGGAAGAGACATACAGGAGGGCCTCCTGAAAAAAAATGTTCCCATTATTAGGAAGTGGGTCTCCCATTGTGTTTGCCTATGCAGTGAATGCAAGGGTTGCCAAAAATTGGGAGGCACTCCAATGCCCCTTGAAAGAGACGTGGAGGTCACAGGGCCTCCTGAAAACAATGTTCCCATTATTAAGAAGTGGGTCTCCCATTGTGTTTGCCTATGCAGTGAATGCAAGGGTTGCCAAAAATTGGGAGGCACTCCAATGCCCCTTGAAAGAGACGTAGAGGGCCTCATGAAAAAATGTTCCTATTATTAGGAAGTGTGTCTCCCATAGTGTTGGCCTATGCAGTGAATGCAAGGGTTGCCAAAAATTGGGAGGCACTCCAATGCCCCTTGGAAGAGGCGTAGAGGGCCTCATGAAAAAATGTTCCCATTGTTAGGAAGTGGGTCTCCCATAGTGTTGGCCTATGCAGTGAATGCAAGGGTTGCCAAAACTTTGGAGGCACTCCAATGCCTCTTGGAAGAGACTTAGAGGGCCTCATGAAAAATATTCCCATTATTAGGAAGTGAGTCTCCCAGCATTTTCAGTTGACAGGCGGATGCGCTTATCAATTATAATTCCACCCGTGGCACTAAAAACCCGCTCTGATAAAACGCTAGCTGCAGGGCAGGCCAGGACCTCCAAGGCATAGAGAGCCAGTTCATTCCACATATCAAGCTTGGATACCCAATAATTATAAGGCACAGAGGAATCACAGAGGACGTTGGTATGGTCGGCAAGGTACTCCCTCAGCAGCTTCCCAAACTTTGCACTCATTGTGAGAGTACCCCGTGCCTCAGGGCCTGTGCGATGGGAGGGGCTGAGAAAATTCTCCCAGAACTTTGACAGTGTTCCCCTGCCTCTGCTGGACTGGAGTTCTGTCTCTCTCGCCTGTACTCCTTGGCTGTCCAACGAACTGTGACCTCTGCCGCCAGTGTTTTCAGATAAGAATTTTTTTAATAGTTCCGCAACAAGGGCCTTCTGGTACTGCCCCATTTTTGTAGACCTGTCCGCCTCAGGAATAAGAGATATAAAGTTCTCCTTGTAGCGTGGGCCTAGAAGTGTCACCAACCAGTAATGACTGTCACCCAAAATTTTGAGACCCAATCCACGTTGGGATGAGATGAGGCTGGGCTGTGTGTAATCACGTTGTATGGTTCTGTAGCACCCCGAGGGCTCGGCTGCTACAGGGGTATTGCACCTCGACCCAGAGGTGTGATATTCCATTCCCGGGTAAGGATGGAGTGTGGACCAGGACTCGGTTAGCTGCATGCACCACACACACCCCATTTCCGAGGGACAGGTCAACGGTGCTCCCATGAGACAGGAGTGCAGGCATGACAGCCTCTGTCCCTGTCTGGAGTGGGGAGGGGAAGGAAAACCCAGTGGTGTAGGAGCAGATAGGGGTGGGTCTCTGGGCATAGGTAGGAGCCCATTGGTTGCTAGTCACCTGGGCTCACACATAGAGGGAGGTATATAAGGTGGGCACCATCTTAGGACAGAGTTCAGTTTAGTGAGAGAAGGAGTTCAGCCAGAGAGGGCTGACAGGGAGCTGTGGCTCAGTCTGGGCCCAGCTCCATGAGGCAGGCCTGGAATAGAGGCCAGAAACAGCAGAGAGGAGAAGGAACAGAAAGGAAAGAAAGAAAGGAAACAAGGAACAGGAACACAGAGAAAGGCCCAGAGACACGAGGACAGAGGGAACCCCAAAGGCCCAGGAGATTGCGGGTGAAGGGTTGGCAGAGCAGGGTACCGGAACCCAAATTGGTGGAGGCAACAGATTCCTCAGCCAAGGACCGGAGGTTGTGACCACATCTTGGTGCGACCCCTCACTACATCCACCAGGAAAGCATACCACATAGGGTCAGGGAAACCGGAGATAGGTTTCGCCAAGAGAAGGCCCGAGGGAGCTGGACAAAGGTGGGTCACTGGTGAGGACGGCCAGAGAAAGGTAAAGAAGGGAGCCCTGTGCCACGCTCTGGAATTGCCTGGGAGTTGGTCGAGTCCCCTGCCTGGTGGACGCAGCACGGCTTGGGCAGTCATCGCCTGCAGGATTGACACGAATAACAACTGTGAGTAAAGCATTGGAAACTGCAGCCCCACGTCTCTGTGTTTCATCGCCGCACCAGCACCATCAGTACTGGGACGCTCACACCATCACTCCCATCATCTCCACACTAACTGCCCTGAGGCTATACTCCTCCCGTGGGGAGTCATCCCATTCTAAGCTGCACACATAATACCAGCCTCAGCGGTCTGCCCTGCAGCGGCGGTCCCCATTGACCGCAATCCACGGGTGGCGTAGTTGGACACTTGTTACAACATTAAGACTGCCACTGGTTTGACCACCCTGGGCACAGACCGGGTCAGCGCCACGGAGACTGCAACCCCCAGCGATCCGGCTCCGGGTATCCCCTGCACAACACAGGCCCAGGGGGCGCGTCAGTTCCTTGCTCCATCTCATCGTGCTCCGCCTGCAATGCATCCTCTTTGATTATGAGCAGAGAGCATTTCAGAAGACAGGGAAGCGGGATAGTGACGCTAATTATGGCATCATCGCCGCTCACCATCTTGGTGGAGTCTTCAAAGTTTTGGAGGATGGTACATATGTCTGACATCCATGTCCACTCCTGAGGTCTTGTGTGGAGTCTGAACTGAATACTGATGGCCTTGTTGATGATGGTACTCAACAACTGCCCTCTTCTGCTCACAAATCCTTCCCAACATCTGCAATGTAGAGTTCCAATGCGTGGGGACATCACACACCAGTCTGTGAGCCGGAAGCTGCAAACGCTGCTGAAACATGGCAATGGCGGTGGAAGCTGTAGGTGACTTTCTAAAATGGGCACACAGGCGGCGTAGTTTAACAAGCAGATCCGGCAGCTCCGGGTGGGATTTGAGAAATTGCTGAACCACGAGGTTAAGCACATGGGCCAGGCATGGTACGTGTGTGTGCTCGCCTCAGAGCCGCCACCAGGTTCCGGCCATTGTCACACACGACCATGCCTGGCTGTAGGTTCAGCATGGTGAGCCACAGATCTGCATGCTTTTTCATAGCTGTCCACAACTCTTCAGCATTGTGCGGTTTGTCACCTAAGCATATTAGCTTCAGCACAACCTGTTGCCGCTTGGCCGAGGCAGTGCTGCAGTGCTTCCAGCTTGTGACTGATGTGGTCATTTCGGAGATGGATGCTGAAGAGTCGGAGGATCCTGACGAGGATGAGGTGCAGGAGCTGTAGACCTTGGGGGCAGCCCTGATTGACCTAGGGCCCATAGTCCTTGGCGTCGGGAGGACGTGTTCCGTCCCAAGGTCCGACTCGGTCCCGACTTCCACTATGTTAGCTCAGTGTGCCATCAGCGAGATGTACAGTCCCTGCCCACAAGCACTTGTCTACGTGTCCGTGGTTATGTGGACTTTCCCGGTAACTGCGTTGTTGAGGGTACAGCTAATGTTTTGGGACACGTGCTATTGTAATGCGGGGTTGGCACTTCGGGAGAAATAGTGGTGGCTGGGGACCGAGTACCGAAAGACGGCTGCCGCCATCAGGTTGCGGAATTCTTCCGTCTCCACGAGCCTAAAAGGCAACATTTCAAGAGCAAGGATTCGCGAAATGTGGGTATTTAGAAGTGTGGCCTGTGGGGCGTTGGTTGCGTATTTGCGCTTGCGTTCCAAGGACTGGAGTATGGACAACTGAAAGCTGCGCTGGGACAAGGATGTGGATGCGCTTCTTGATGCTGCTACTTGAGAGTGTGCAATGATGACAGGTGCAGGGCAGGAGGCATTTTCGCATGCACCATGGACTGGGGATTGGCTTGCATGCACAACAGTGGAAGAAGCAGTGGTGTCACCCGCAGACACTGTTCTTGGACCCTGGGGTTCAGCCCACAAAGTCGGGTGCTTTGCTGCCATGTGCCTGATCATGCTAGTGGTGGTCAGGCTGGTCGTTTTGCCACCCCTGCTGATGCTGGCCTGGCAGGTGGTACAAATGACCTTTTTAGGGTTATTGGCAGAGTCTTTAAAAAACAACCAGACTCAGGAAGACCTAACAGTTGTACTGACAACTTCCTTTGTGTTGGTGTTACGGGGAACGCCTTCTGTCTGCGGCCACCACACTGCTTCTTCCTGCCTGTTGAAGTGCTCTGCCTCCCTCCCCCTGTGTGCTGCTGTCCTCGCTCTGTATGTCCTCCTGCCAGGTTGGGTCAGTTACTATATCATCCACCACCTCGTCTTCCACAACATCACCCTGGTCCTCCTCCTGACTTTCTGGCAATTATGTCTCATCATCGTCCACCTCTTGTGACACTTTCCCACCGTCGCTTTCGTGTGACCGTGGCTGCTCAAATATTTGGGCATCGCTACATGCAATTTCCTCTTGCCCCACTTCAAGTGGACCGGGTGAGAGGCCCAAATCTATAAATGGAAAAGTGAACAGCTATTCGGAGTGTCCAAGTGTGGGATAAGTTGTCTCTGGGAACTCAGCATGGTGGGAGGAAGGAGGTTCAGGGTGAGGAATATGCAGTCCAGACTCATGGCTACTGAGACTTGACTGTGTGGAAGACAGGGTGGTGGTGGTGGTGACTAAGTGACTGGAAGCATTATCTGCTATCCAACCAATAAACTTTTCAAACTGCTCTGTGTTCAATAGTGGTGTTCTGCGGTCCCCTATTAATTGGGACAGGAAGGTCGAGAGGGAAGATGTGGGTGTTTGTTGTGGCACAATTTCAGCTTGCCCACGGCCTCGGCCTCTGCATGCACCATTACCATCACGTCCAGTTCCCCGTCCCTTGCCATGTGCTTGCCCATTTCAAATGGAGGACAATATCTTCCACGCTTACTACAAATGGCTGAATTTGGAGCGAACTTATATGTGATCTGTGTGACGGAGAAAACACAGTTTTAAATACCTGGCCTGTAGGTAACTATTTTGAACAGCAAACTGGTGTCAATAGCTTCACTGACACGCTGAAACAAATTTTTAATGGAGGCCATAAATGGCAGTATTTTCTGAAAATGTATATGTGATCCATGTGATGGAGAAAACACAGATTTAAATACCTGGCCTGTTTGGTAACTATTTTGAACATCAAACTGGTGTCAATAGCTTCACTGACACACTGAAACAAAATTTCAATGGAGGCCAGAAATGGCAATATTTTCAGCGCAATTATATGTGATCCGTGTGATGGACAAACCACCGTTTTAAATAGCTGGATTTTTAGCGCTGTAATATAGAAAGGACCTGGCTGTATTCTGCAGTGCCAACAAGCAAATGGCGCAGAAAAACGATGTTTTCTGGATTGCTTTTTAAGCAAATAATGAGGATTAAGATAAAAAAAAATTATTCCTGGCCCCTGAGACCTGGGCCTATTTCTAGAAATATCTAACAGCAGCAGAAGGCAGAACTGGAATGGAGCCTCTTGTGCTATGTGCACGGCAGTCTGCTATATACCCTGCCTGCCTATATACACTGCCTGCCTGATATCTCTGTAGATGAATTAGTCCTCAGAAGGACTGTTTGTTAAGATGGATATGTGTAATATACTTCTGTTCTACCTACACTACCTAATAAACAAGCAAATCTCTCCCTAGCTCAGCAGCACCTCTCCCTACACATGGCTGCGGCATTACAGTGAGTGCCAGGCAATCCCTGCATGTTCATTGGCTCTGTAAAGGGCGCCAAACATGCAGGGAGGGGACCCGAGCAACCCTGGAAATACTCAGCGAGCACTGCGCATCTCGAGCAGTGAGATGCTCGGGTGAGCACCAAGTAGTAGCGAGCATGCTTGCTCATCACTAGTGTTGAGCCACCCCCGTAGTGTTCGAGTTCGGTTCGGTTCGTCGAACACCCGTGTGTTCGCCGAACTGTTCGTCGAACTGTTCGTCGAACACCTTCGAACACCGTTAAAACCAATGGCAGGCAAACAAAAACACATAGAAACACATAGAAAACACCTTCAAAGGTGTCCAAAAGCTGACAAACTGCTCAGAAGACACAACTAACACATGGAAAAGTGACAAGTACATATAGTCATGCGAAAAGAAAAGAGGTGGAGGAGTAAAAGGAGGGGGAGACACAGATATAGGCAAGTCATGCCCTTCTAAAATCCAAAAAGTGAGAAGCCGAGACGGCCAGTCCGCTCCTGCCCGTGCCACCTCCGTGTCGCCGGGTTTGTGCCAGAGCCGCGGTGAACCCTGACGGCCAGCCCCCCTCTCCCAATACTGGTGCCTGTCCGCTGGTGGGTCGAGAGAGCCCCCCTGTGGTGGAGGCAGCTCTAAGCTTTTTAATTTAAATTGTCCCTCTAATTTGAATGAATACACTTTAAATCCATTTACAAGGATCTATTGGAGGGCAAGTCTCATGCCAGCAGCCGCGTAATTCCAGCTCCAGTAGCGTCCACTAAAGCTGCTGCAGTTAAAAAGCTTTTATAAGGATCGAGCTCGGCTGTCCACCGCAAGGCATCCTAGTGCCAGTCCCAGCCCCTATGCCTTGGGGTGCCTCCTGATGCTCTTCACTGAGTATCCCGTGGTCCCGAAGCATTTCCTTTGAAAAAATTAAGTGTCCAAACTACAGGTGGTGTAGCTTGCTTAACAGCCGGGATAATCCGCTGACTAGCAGACACTGCTACTAGGCACAAAGTATTTCCTGGGCTAGATGCAGTTAAAAATTTGTAAGTAGATACTCTCGTTGGATGCTGAGAAAGCATTCCATAGAGTCTCCTGGCACGCCATATATGATTCTCTTAAAAAGCTTGGGGTAGGGGTCTAGGGGACCCTTTTATAGCCAAAATCACGGCCCTGTATCACAATACGTCACCTAGGCTGAAGATAAATGGAACTGTAGCACCGAGGGCTCGGTTGCTACAGACGTATTGCACCTCACCCAGAGGTGTGATATCTCACTCTCAGATAAGGATGGAGTGTGGATCAGGACCCGACACCTGCATGCATTACACCACATTGCCGTGGGGCAGGGCGACCAATATGCCCCTGAGATGGGCACGACAGTCCCTGTCCCTGGCTGGAGTGGGGGGAGGGAACACTCAGGAAGGGGAACCCTGCAGTGCAGGAGCAGGGAGGAAGCAGTTCCTGGGTGCATTGAGAAGGGAGTATAAAAGGTGGGCACCATCTTAGTTCAGTGCAGAGAAGTCTGAGCAGAAGTGGCAGGGAGCAGGGGCTCTGCATGAGCTCTGCTCCGGAGGCGGGCCTAGTAACAGAGGCCCAGGCCTGCAAGAGGGAGAAGGAAGGAAGAGGAGCGGAGAAGGCTCCAGGAACGAGGAATGAAGGGATCCCAGGGGTGCGGACGGGCGAGTCGCCACCGCACGCCCGAATCCACCTGCGTGGAGGGGTCAGGCCAAAGGGGGAGACCGGTCCCCGAACTAGTGGAGGCAGGAAACGACCCTCAGCTAGAAACCAGAGGCTCTGACATTTTATGTGGCGCAGCCCCTTGCTCCACCCGCTAGGAAGGCACCACATAGGGTCGGGGAAACTGGCGCCAAGTTTACCAAGAGGAGGCCCGAGGCAGCCGGACTGAAGTGTTGGTAAGAAAGGCCAGACAAAGGACACACAAAGGGGGTCCTGTGAAGTGCTCCAAAGTTATCTGGGAGTTGTCTGAGCCCCTCACCTGGTGAGCACAGTACGACGTGGGCAGCCGTTACCTGCAGACGTGGTCTGGATAATAAGAACTGTGAGTAAAGGCCCTGAACTGCATCACTGACTCCGTGTCGTTACTGCTGCTGCCCTGCACCATCACCCCCATCCTCCGCATACACTGCCCTGAGGCTATACTCCTCCCGTGGGGAGTTATGCTACGCTCTGCTGCACCCACAACACCAGCCTTAGCGGTCTGCCCTGTAGCGGCGGTTCACTCTGACCGCAATCCACGGGTGGCGTAGTCGGACATTTAAACATCAAAACCACATAAATAGTTCCGCCACTGGTTTGACCGCCCTGAGCCACGGAACCGGATCGCCGCCACGAAGACTACAACCACCAGCATCCACCAAAAAGGGTCCGGCTCCGGGTGTCCCAAAGCCCAGGGGGTGCGTCAGAACATTTTCATCACCTTTCACAATCACCAATGGGACAAGGCAGGGATGTCCTCTGTCCCCTCTCTTATACATCCTAGTGACGGAGCACCTGCTCTCATCAATTCGCCATAACCCCAATATTAGGTGGATTGAGGTGGGAGGCACCGAGTACAAGTGCTCTCTATTTGCTGATGATGTCCTAGTATATATCACTCAATCACATATATCCATCCCTGCTGTTATGGCTGAAATAGATCACTTTGTTACATGGTAAAATTTTAAAATCAATGCAGCGAAGTCTGAGGCCCTCGATGTCTCCCTCCCTAAATCCATATAGGATTCCATCCAGTCCAACTTTCCCTTTGCCTGGCCCTCACAGGGTATCAAATACTTAGGAATTCCTATTCATAGAGACCTCTCCCATCTATGTTATCTTAATTTTGGGCCCTTTATTGAACAATTCCATACAGACCACGGTTGGCAAGTTAGAACTGTAAGATTCACTACGTGAACCACTGGTGTTTTGTGGAAAAGCACATGTACACCGCGTTCCAAATTATTATGCAAAAAGTGTTTAGGAGTGATAAGGGAAGAATTTGTTTGTTTGTCAGTTAAACTCATTGATGGTGATGTGTGTCAGGGCTCTTTATATCACTGTAAGCAATTGCAGACACCTGTGCTAATTAGTTTGGCAGGTGTGTCCAATGAAAGGCAAGACTACTTAAGAAGGCTCTCTCACATTATTAAGCAGCCTACATTTTCTGCCAAAATGGGAAAGAAAAAGGATGTGTCGGCTGCTGAGAAGCAACAAATTGTGGAGTGTTTAGGTCAAGGCATGACTACAATCAACATTGTGCGATGATCAGGATGAAGTGTCTTGGCAATCAAGAAGTATGTAGCTGATTCACAGTACACACGTGTGCGTGCTGATAAGGGCAAATTGAGGACTCTTTCCTACAGGCAATTACGTCAGGTTGAAAGAGCAGCGGCAAAAAAGCCTTGTCATAGCAGCAGACAAGTTTTTGAAGCTGCTTGTGCCTCCAACGTCCCCCGAACAACAAGATGCAGGGTCCTTCAGAGGTTTGCAGCTGTGCATACGCCATCCTGTCGACCTCCTCTATCCACTTCACACAAGCAGAAACGGCTCCAGTGGGCCAAACATTACATGAAGACTGATTTCAAAACTGTTTTGTTCACGGATGAGTGCCGTGCAGCGCTCGATGGTCCAGATGAATGGAGTGGAGGATGGCTGGTTGATGGACACCCCACGCAAACACGGCTACAGCGCCAACAAGGAGGAGGTGGAGTAATGTTTTGGGCTGGAATCATGGGGAGAGAGATTGTCGGCCCCTTTAGGATCCCTGAAGGCGCTAAAGATGAACTCCATAATGTATGTGGATTTTCTCAAACAGCACTTCCTGCCATGGTTCAAGAAGAAGAACCGTGTATTTCACAGCAAGATCGTTTTTCTGCATGATAATGCACCATCTCATGCTGCACATAAAACATCTGCATCTCTGGCTGATATGGGCATAAAAGGGGACAAACTTATGGTGTGACCTCTATGCTCCCCTGACCTCTACCCCATTCAGAACCTTTGGAGCATCATTAAAAGGAGTGTCTATGATGGCGGGAGGCAGTTCACATCTAAGCAACAGCTCTGGGAGGGTATTCTGTCCTCATGCAAAACAATTGAAGCAGAAACCATCCAAAACCTGACAAATTCAATGGACGAGAGAGTTCAGAAGCTCCTTTCGAACAAGGGGTCCTATGTGAAAATGTAACATCACCTAGAATAAAGTTTTGAGTTGAAAACTGTTTGATTTCAGTTTCTAACAACCTGCTAATGCTTATAATTTCAAAAATGACCATTTTTTTGGTCTTTATTAAAATGAAAAGGTTGATCGAAAAGTTTGGGGGATCTAAGAGTGTGGCAACCCAGTAGTCATGATTACTTCGAATTCTGACAATATGAGGGTCATGCTGCAGGTAGTGCAGCAAGAAGGCACTTATGTGTCTTGCGCATCTCGGAGCCCCAAAATTATTTTCCGGGCTAGATGCAGCTAAAAATTATTTTTAATTTTAAATCTGGTGAAGCTTATTATAGATGGCCTAATAGGATCAGTGCTGCACACTGCTACAAAGCCCAAATTATTTTCCAGTCAAGATACAGATAAACATGATTAGTAATTTGAAAGCTTAAAACGGTTGGTAGGGTGATTTTAACCAATCATCAAGCTTTTACTCTCCCCAGGATGACACAGGGGTAGAAAAGTCGTTTCGGATCCATGATTTGTTCATCTTTATGAACGTGAGTCTGTCTACATTATCAGTGGAGAGCCGCGTGCGCTTATCTGTCAGCACACCACCAGCAGCGCTGAACACACGTTCAGACAGAACGCTGGCTGCGGGGCATGACAAGATCTCCAAGGCGTAAGTGGCTAGCTCCGGCCATTTATCCAGATTGGAAGCCCAAAAAGAGCAAGGGTCCAGTGACACAGTCGTGGCTTCAATGTTTACTTGGAGATACTCCTGTACCATCGTCTCTAGGCGTTGACTATGTGTCAGACTTCTTGTCTCCTGTGGCCTTGCAAAGGATGGGCTAAAAAAGTGGTGAAATGATTCCGCAAAATTGATGTTACCAGCAGATACTGTGGTTCTGTTACGGTTTGAGTGCTGAACACTTGACGGTCCCACGGTTGGCAAGTTGGAACTGTGAGATTCACTACGTGCACCACTGGTATTTTGTGGAAAAGCACATGTAAGATTCTGCAACAGTCTCTGCTGATACTCCTGCATGCGTGCATCCCTTTCTATGGCAGGAATAATTTCTGCAAATTTACTTTTGTACCGGGGATCTAACAGTGTGGCAACCCAGTAGTCAGGATTATTTCTAATTCTCACAATTCGAGGGTCATGTTGCAGGTAGTGCAGCAAGAAGGCACTCATGTGTGTTGCGCATCCAGGAGCACCAAGTCCCTGTTGTGTTGGTGGCGAGGTAACAATCATGCTTCCTTCCTCTGTCCTCTCCCCCCAACCTCGCACAACAGAAATGTGATCAAGGTCTCCCTCATCTGATGAGTCTTCCATCAGTTCGTCCTCCACTTCTTCCTGGGCTCCTGCACCTTCCTCACTAGTTTGGCTGCTACCATGCGCCCTGGTAAAATCATCTCCCCCACCCTCACATGCCTGCCGCCTTGGTGCTGCCGACCGTCTGGACCTTGCAGATGTTAGCCCTTCCGCATACAACTCCTCCTCCTCTACTTCCTCCACCTCCTCTTGTGCCACCACCTGACTCCGAATTCTGTTTAACATGTGCTCCAGCATGTAAATCACCGGAATAGTCATGCTGATAATGGCATCGTCAGCACTAAACATCTTCGTCGCCATTTCAAAACTGTGCAGAAGGGTGCATAGGTCCCTGATCTGAGACCACTCCTCCAGCGTGATTTGCCCCACCTCTGAATCTCGTTGGCCTAGGCTATACGTCAGAACGTATTGCACCAGGGCTTGTCGGTGCTGCCACAGTCGCTGCAACATGTGCAGAGTTGAATTCCACCGGGTAGGCACATCGCATTTTAGCCGGTGAAGTGGCAGGCCCAACGACTTCTGTAGAGATGTAAGTCGCTGAGCTGCGGGATGCGAACGGCGGAAGTGAACACACAGCGACCGTGCCCTCTGCAGAAGGCCATCTAGTCTGGGATAGTGGGCTAAAAATTGCTGGACAACCAGGTTCAACACGTGAGCCATACTAGGCACGTGTGTGACATTGCCCCGGCGAAGGGCCGCACCCAGGTTTGCAGCATTGTCGCACACGGCCTTCCCTGGTTTCAGGTCCAGTGGAGACAACCATTCATGAAATTGGTTCTCCAGAGCTGACCACAACTCCTCAGCTGTGTGACTCACATTTCCCAGACATTTCAATGTAAAAACCGCCTGATGACGTTGAGCCCTACTGCCAGCATAGTAAGGAGGTGTGCAGGATCCCTTCTGCGCAGTTAGAAAGCTTGTGGCATGACCAGACAGGCTTTGGGTGCAGGTGGAAGACCGAGAGGAGGTTGAGGAGGCAGAAGCAGTGGAGGAACTTTGACATAAAGAGGATTGACGCACAACTCGTGGGGACGGCAAGACTTGGACAGCAGCCCCTTGTCCTGCTGTCACCATAGTTACCCAGTGCCCAGTCAGCGACATGTAACGCCCCTGTCCATGCCTACTCGTCCAAGTGTCTGTGGTGAAATGCACCCTGTCACACACAGAGTTTCTCAAAGAAGCGGTGATGTTGTGTGCGACATGCTGGTGGAGCGCAGGCACACCTTTCTTTGAGAAGTAGTGCCGACTGGGCATCTGGTACTGGGGCACTGCGACGGACATAAGGTCTCGAAAATCCTCTGTGTCCACCAGGCGGAAAGGCAGCATTTCTGTAGCCAAGAGCTTGCAGATGGTGAAATTCAACCTCTTAGCTTTCTCATGGCTAGGAGGAAATGGTCTTTTACTTGTCCACATCTGAGGGACCGAGGGCTGGCTATTGTGCTTAGACGGGGTTGATAAGGGTGTCCCCGGCAAACTGCCGGTCTGTGAGGAAGATGCAGGCGGACATGTTAGGTTGCCTTGATCCAAAGGTGGTGCTATCGAAGTCGGACAGCGCTCAAGACCAGCTGGTGTTACCACCTCCAAAGAAAATGATGACCTGCCAATCACGCTGGCTGTTGCGGGTAAAGAGGTGGCAGGTCTGCGCCCCAAAACAGGTGTGACTGCTGTCCCCCCAGTCACAGAGTATGAAGAGGCCGCGGATGCACAAGATATGGCAGACGGTGGTTGGCCCGGCCGGCTAGGCCGCATTGTAGCACACTGAGCTTCCCACTGCAACTTATGCTTCATGTCCATGTGCCGGTTCATGCATGAAGTACTCAAACTATGTATTTTTTGGCCTCTACTTAGCTTTTGCTGACAAATGTTACAGATAACACGAGTTGGGTCATCTTTATCGATCTGAAAAAATGCCCAGGCTATGCAAGGCTTAGCACCCATGCGACCTGAAGAGCCACCACGACTTGTGGTGAGAGGCAGAGTTGTGTTTGAGGATGCAGTTGTTGACGTGCTTCCAGTACTACGTCTCTGTCCAGGAAGGCGCAACCTGACCTCGTCGTCACTAGCATCTTCCTCCACCTCCTCTGCTGACCTCATCTCTTGGCTGACTGTGGGTTGACAGTAAGTGGGATCTCCGACCTCATCATCATCACCCTGTGCGTTATCACACCCGTCGTCCTCAGAGCCAATCTGTTCCTGCCCTGACAAAAAACTAAAGTTGTCGCTCCAATCAGGTATTTGAGTCTTATCATCGTCTTCCTCATTGTCTCCACCAACAGGAGTTACAGTTTGGGAATGAGGGTCTACATTATGGTCAGAACCTTCTGCGTCTGGTCCTGGATCCGACTCATAAAGATTCTGGGCATCAGTGCAGATCATTTCCTCGTCTGGATTCACAGAAGCGCTGGAGTCGACCTCTGATTCCCAGGCTATAGTATGAGTAAACAGCTCTGCAGACTCAACCATCTGTTCTACCTCATACTCAGACGGGCAGCTGGAGATTTGGGAGCTGTGAGGAAGCAAGTGCGATTTGGGTGACACCTTTGAGGACTGGAGTATTTGTGATGTTGAAGTTGATGTGGAGGAGAGCCCACTTAAAGGAGCACTTGATATCCGTTGAAGCACCTGCTGTTTTTGTGCCTCATCTGGAATTTGTAGCGATTGGCGTGGCTGTAAGAAAGGGATCTTATCACATTGTCCGCTAAAAGAAGTAGACATTTTAGTTTGGCTGGAAGATGGTCTTTCTTCTGCACCTACCCCACGGACACAACCTTTTTTCCCCTTCCCAACACGCCTATTCCCCTTTCCACCAGCAGCAGGCCTTTTTCCACTCATTTTGGTGGTTAACTAATTCACAACTCTGGAGTTGTTTGCACAAAAAAACAATGGATGGTAACCGAGCAGAGCTGAGTGGCCAAACTGTGGTATTAGGCCAAAACTATTGGCTGGGTTAGATGCAGAAAAAAATTATTTTTAATTTGCAACCTGATGGAGGTCAGTATAGATGGACTAATAGACCAAGTCCCACACACCGCTAGAAGCCCAAATATTTTTTCAGAGCTAGATGCAGAAATTTTTTTTATTCAATTTGCAACCTGATGGAGGTCAGTATAGATGGACTAATAGACCAAGTCCCACACACTGCTAGAAGCCCAAATATTTTTTCAGAGCTAGATGCAGAAAAAAATTATTTTTAATTTGCAACCTGATGGAGGTCAGTATAGATGGACTAATAGACCAAGTCCCACACACCGCTAGAAGCCCAAATATTTTTTCAGAGCTAGATGCAGAAAATTTTTTTATTCAATTTGCAACCTGATGGAGGTCAGTATAGATGGACTAATAGACCAAGTCCCACACACTGCTAGAAGCCCAAATATTTTTTCAGAGCTAGATGCAGAAAAAAATTATTTTTAATTTGCAACCTGATGGAGGTCAGTATAGATGGACTAATAGACCAAGTCCCACACACCGCTAGAAGCCCAAATATTTTTTCAGAGCTAGATGCAGAAAAAAATTATATTCAATTTGCAACCTGCTGGAGGTCAGTATAGAAGGACTAATAGAACAAGTCCCACACACTGCTAGAAGCCCAAATATTTTTTCAGAGCTAAATGAAGAAAAAAATTATTTTTAATTTGCAACCTGATGGAGGTCAGTATAGATGGACTAATAGACCAAGTCCCACACACTGCTAGAAGCCCAAATATTTTTTCAGAGCTAGATGCAGAAAAAAATTATTTTTAATTTGCAACCTGATGGAGGTCAGTATAGATGGACTAATAGAACAAGTCCCACACGCTGCTAGAAGCCCAAATATTTTTTCAGAGATAAATGAAGAAAAAAATTATTTTTAATTTGCAACCTGATGGAGGTCAGTATAGATGGACTAATAGACCAAGTCCCACACACTGCTAGAAGCCCAAATATTTTTTCAGAGCTAGATGCAGAAAAAAATTATTTTTAATTTGCAACCTGATGGAGGTCAGTATAGATGGACTAATAGACCAAGTCCCACACACTGCTAGAAGCCCAAATATTTTTTCAGAGCTAGATGCAGAAAAAAATTATTTTTAATTTGCAACCTGATGGAGGTCAGTATAGATGGACTAATAGAACAAGTCCCACACGCTGCTAGAAGCCCAAATATTTTTTCAGAGATAAATGAAGAAAAAAATTATTTTTAATTTGCAACCTGATGGAGGTCAGTATAGATGGACTAATAGACCAAGTCCCACACACTGCTAGAAGCCCAAATATTTTTTCAGAGCTAGATGCAGAAAAAAATTATTTTTAATTTGCAACCTGATGGAGGTCAGTATAGATGGACTAATAGACCAAGTCCCACACACCGCTAGAAGCCCAAATATTTTTTCAGAGCTAGATGCAGAAAAAAATTATATTCAATTTGCAACCTGCTGGAGGTCAGTATAGAAGGACTAATAGAACAAGTCCCACACACTGCTAGAAGCCCAAATATTTTTTCAGAGCTAAATGAAGAAAAAAATTATTTTTAATTTGCAACCTGATGGAGGTCAGTATAGATGGACTAATAGACCAAGTCCCACACACTGCTAGAAGCCCAAATATTTTTTCAGAGCTAGATGCAGAAAAAAATTATATTCAGTTTGCAACCTGATGGAGGTCAGTATAGATGGACTAATAGAATGATGCTATGCCCAAAAGATTTTACTTCACTAGGTGCAGTAAAAAAATTGGTATTCTATACACAGGTGGTATATCTTGCAACACAGATAGGCTACTCCACTGACTAACACACTCTGCAATAGGCCAAAAAGGATTAGCTTTGCTAGATTCAGCCAAATGCTGTGAAAAAAACTTGCACAGCACTGGCACAAACCTGCCTGGCAAAAACTGATAGGAACTGATGTAACCTAGTCCTGAAAAGGACTCCAATTACAATTAGTCTTTACTCCCACAATCTATCTATTTAAGAGCACAGACCTGCTTGATAAAAGTCGTAGGAAATGCTGTAACCTAGTCCTTAAAAGGACTGCAATCACAACTATTCCCTACTCCCAAGCTATCTGTATATTTGTGCGAAAATTGGCTTGAAATTAACAAGGTATAGCGCACACAGCAACAGCGGTGCCGTCTAACACGCAGCTGCAGCAGTGAGAAAATGGTGGCGACGGGGAAAATGGCTTGGTCTTATAGGGCAAGGACATGTGACATACACTGCCAATCACACATGCCCTTGCTTGTGTGAAAAAAAGCACTTCGCTCCGTGTGTGCGCTGCTGATAGGCTGACAGATTGCACCTCCCCACTGCAAATGCGGGAAAGAGAAAAAAAAATGGAGATCTTCATTGTTCCTGCAGAGATCCATCCCCTGCCCCTCCCCCCGCCCCGCTGTACACTCAAACTGCGTATTAACATTAATTTTCATCATTACTGAGAAAAAATCCAGTTATGATTTTGGTGCACGAACAGTTATCGAACATAACCTCGAACAGCCGAATTTTTCTCAAATTGTTCGTGTTCGCCGACCGGCTCGAACACCGCCCAAAACAGCTCGAATTTGAGATTGGCGAACAGTTCGAGTAGAACAACGCTCATCTCTACTCATCACTAATCTCTAGTACTATAGTCCAGGCTCATTAGTGATGAGTCCATCTAATTCTCACAATATGTTCATGATAAGTATCACAGTCCATTATATTCTTCACCACTGATTTATTAGAAGATGTGGCATCTTTAGTCATGATGCTAATTTTCTTTTCTGCTGTATTACACGTTGTAAAGTAAGGACAGGGCACTTCTGCCATGAGGTGAGATGAGGATCTCGCCTCAGGCTGTGGTCTGAAGTGTCTCTCAGGGAGCTTCATTTTACCGACTCCAAGCAGTGAGATTTGGCTGGATCTCTACTTTCTTCATTCATGTATTCGCTTATTTTAGACATACAGTACAGACCAAAAGTTTGGACACACCTTCTCATTTAAAGATTTTTCTGTATTTTCATGACTTTGAAAATTGTACATTCACACTGAAGGCATCAAAACTATGTATTAACACATGTGGAATTATATACTTAACAAAAAAGTGTGAAACAACTGAAAATATGTCTTATATTCTAGGTTCTTCAAAGTAGCCACCTTTTGCTTTGATGACTGCTTTGCACACTCTTGGCATTCTCTTGATGAGCTTCAAGAGTAGTCACCGGAAATGGTTTTCACTTCACAGGTGTGCCCTGTCAGGTTTAATAAGTGGGATTTCTTGCCTTATAAATGGGCTTGGGATCATCAGTTGTGTTGTGCAGAAGTCAGGTGGATACACAGCTGATAGTCCTACTGAATAGACTGTTAGAATTTGTATTATGGCAAGAAAAAAGCAGCTAAGTAAAGAAAAACGAGTGGCCATCATTACTTTAAAAAAGGTCAGTCAGTCCGAAAAATTGGGAAAACTTTGAAAATGTCCCCAAGTGCAGTTACAAAAACCATCAAGCGCTACAAAGAAACTGGCTCACATGAGGACAGTCCCAGGAAAGGAAGACCAAGAGTCACCTCTGCTTCTGAGGATAAGTTTATCCGAGTCACCAGCCTCAGAAATCGCAGGTTAACAGCAGCTCAGATTAGAGACCAGGTCAATGCCACATAGAGTTCTAACAGAGGAGACTTTGTGCAGCAGGCCTTCATGGTAAAATAGCTGCTAGGAAACCACTGCTAAGGACAGGCAACAAGCAGAAGAGACTTGTTTGGGCTAAAGAACACAAGGAATGGACATTAGAACAGTGGAAATCTGTGCTTTGGTCTGATGAGTCCAAATTTGAGATCTTTGGTTCTAACCACCGTGTCTTTGTGCGACGCAGAAAAGGTGAACGGATGGACTCTACATGCCTGGTTCCCACAGTGAAGCATGGAGGAGGAGTTGTGATGGTGTGGGGGAAATTGCTGGTGACACTGTTGGGGATTTATTCAAAATTGAAGGCATACTGAACCAGCATGGCTACCATAGCATCTTGCAGCGGCATGCTATTCCATCCGGTTTGCATTTTGTTGGACCATCATTTATTTTTCAACAGGACAATGACCCCAAACACACCTCCAGGCCGTGTAAGGGCTATTTGACCAAGAAGGAGAGTGTTGGGGTGCTATGCCAAATGACCTGGCCTCCACAGTCACCAGACCTGAACCCAATCGAGATGGTTTGGGGAGAGCTGGACCGCAGAGTGAAGGCAAAAGAGCCAACAAGTGCTAAGCATCTCTGGGAACTCCTTCAAGATTGTTGGAAGACCATTTCCGGTGACTACCTCTTGAAGCTCATCAAGAGAATGCCAAGAGTGTGCAAAGCAGTCATTAAAGCAAAAGGTGGCTACTTTGAAGAACCTAGAATATAAGACATATTTTCAATTGTTTCACACTTTTTTGTTAAGCATATAATTCCACATGTGTTAATTCATAGTTTTGATGCCTTCAGTGTGAATGTACAATTTTCATAGTCATGAAAATACAGAAAGATCTTTAAATGAGAAGGTGTGTCTAAACTTTTGGTCTGTACTGTTTATACAATTGAAGATGTGAGCACCAGTGCTGGAGGGGCATAGGAATTCTAATCAGCTCCCTGCCCTGATGTGCAGTACTGTGCTGAGGTCACCTCATCATGCTGCAGATTTCACCACAGCACCACAGAGGTGACAAAGATGGCGAGGAAAGTTAGGGCTCCATGGTACCAAAGATTCAAAGGATATTTACTGTAGAGGAGAGGAGAGTATAGAGAGGGAGCACAGTATATAGAGGGGGGCTGCGTGGGGAGGGGAACACTGTGAGGAGACAGAATTGGGAGAGAAGTTTGAGGATACAGTATGGAGTGAGGAGTGCGTAATACAGAGCGAACACAGTGAAGACAGGGCATCATGTGGGGGGCAATGTCAATGCATAGTACCAAGAGGGGGCAGAGTGGGAAGACAGTTTAAGGGCACAGTATAGAGAGAAGCAGCATGAGGGGACAGTGTGAGTGTTATGATCTGCTACAAGAACTAAGGAAAGAAAGGAAAACTGTCCCTACAATAGGACTAATCTGATTCCCTATGATGCAGCGGGCAACCTGTTCCTTGTGAACAGACCCGCCTTCGTCCTCAGTTAGTCTGAACACAGACCTATAGATATAAGGGAGGGGTCCCTAAAAGTACTAAGGACTGGGACAAAATTGGACACCTCCTAGCAGAAGTTGTAGCGGAGCAAAAAGACAAACAGACAAAAAGTACTTAGAGGTCCAAGAACCAAGCAAACTATAGAGAGGTACAAAGCACTTGGCTAGATTAAGAGTCAAAGTTACACTGAAGTCCAGCAAAGCCAGGAGGGCGGAGCTGGAATAAATAGGCAGCAGGTCACGTGACCACAAAATAGAAAAAAACTAACAGGAGGGTTCTAACAGTACCCCCTCTTCTATGAGGATCCTCCGGATCCTCCAGGCCCAGGCCTATCAGGAAACCTCCTGTGAAACGCTCTGATAAGTCTAGGAGCAGAGACATCATCCGCCCTTACCCAGGAGTTATCCTCAGGACCGAAACCTTTCCAAACGACGAGATACTGCAATCTCCCTCTATGCCTTCTGGAATTCAGGATACGAGAAACTTCATATTCACCGTCTTCCACCACCGGAGGAACTGTGACAGTGGCATCCCTATCCGATACATCAGCTTTTTACAACAAGGAAACATGAAACACCGGATTAATCTTCCAGGAGGTGGGAACCTCCAACCTAACAGCAGACTGGTTCACCACCTGAAGCACCTTAAATGGACCCACAAACTTCGGACCCAATTTCTTAGAAGGAATCCTTAACCGCAGATTCTTTGAGGACAACCAAACCATGTCACCAAGCGTAAACAAAACCTCTTGACGTTTCCTGTTAAAACACTTCTTGGACTTTTTGTTAGCCTCTTGAAGGTTAAAACGTACATCAGTCCAAACTCTCTCCAAATCACCGGAAAAATTCTCCTCCTCCGGCACAGCCGACACCAATTTGGAGAACGAACCAAACGACGGATGTCTCCCAGTACAACAAAAAAACAGAGAACACTCAGCAGAAGAGGATGTATGGTTGTTAAGAGCAAATTCAGCAAGTGGCAGAAACTCAGACCACCCCTCTTGATTGTCTGCCACAAAACAACGCAAAAACTGTTCAACATCCTGGTTCTTTCTTTCTGTCTGTCGATTAGACTCAGGATGATAACCAGACAAAAATGACAAATGGACTCCCAACCTGTCACAAAAGGCACGCCAAAAACGAGCCACAAACTGGGGTCCCCTATCAGAAACAATGTCGGTAGGAACGCCATGGAGCCTGACAATTTCCTTAACAAAAGCCTTAGCTAGAGTCTTAGCACAGGGTAGTTTAATGAAAGGAACCAAGTGACACATCTTGCTAAAACGGTCCACGACCACCCAGATGACAGTGAAATCCTCGGACACAGGAAGGTCAGTAATAAAATCCATAGCAAGATGCGTCCAAGGTGCACTAGGAACCTCCAGAGGGCAAAGTAACCCCGCAGCAGAAGCATGTGAAGCCTTTGATCTAGCACACACAGTACATTGACACACCCACTTAATGACTTCCTTCTGCCACCCAGACCACCAAAAACTGCGACCTACAAGTCTCTTAGTCTCAGAAATTCCTGGATGACCTGCCAACGGAGACTCATGATACTCAACAAACAAATCTCTCCTAAAGGTTCTAGGCACAAACAACCTCCCATGGGGAGTGTTAGATGGGGCATCCTCCTGGGCTTTCAGAATCCCTTCTTCCAAAACGGAGTCCAATGCTGCTATCACAACACCTTCCTGTAAAATGCTCTCCTCCTCCTCGGTACCAACTATGGGAGAAAAGCTGCGAGATAAAGCATCGGCTTTAACATTCTTAGTACCCGGGATGTAAGTAACAGAAAAATTAAACCGCAAAAAAAAAAGTGCCCACCTAGCCTGACGGGCATTCAAGCGCTTGGCAACATCTAGATAGATCAGATTCTTATGATCAGTGAAAACCTGAATGGGAAATTTAGCACCTTCCAAGAAATGACGCCAATGTTCAAATGCGAGTTTAATAGCCAGCAATTCCCGATTACCAACATCGTAATTAAGTTCGGTTTCAGAACATTTTTTAGAAAAAAAGGCACAGGGATGAACTCCATCCTTGTTCTCTTTTGAGACAAAACAGCACCGACCCCCACCGAAGAAGCATCCACCTCGACCAAAAAAGGCTTAGTCTCATCAGGCTGCATAAGGATGGGGGCAGAACTAAACCTCTCCTTGAGATACACAAAAGCTTCCATGGCCTCAGTAGTCCACTGGACCGTATTCGCACCTTTCCTGGTGAGATCGGTCAGTGGCTTAACTATTATAGAAAAATTCTTAATGAATTTTCTGTAATAATTGGTGAACCCAAAAATCTCTGTATCGATTTCAAACCAATAGGCCTAGGCCATTCCTGCACAGCCTGAACCTTCACCGGGTCCATCTCAAAGCCCTCGCTGGAGATAATGTAGCCCAAAAAACGAATCCTCTGCACAGCAAACTCGCATTTCTCCAGCTTAGCAAAAAGTGAATTGTCACTTAATAACTGCAATACCTCACGTACGCTCTGCCAATGAGACTCCAGATCCGGCGAATAAATCAAAATGTCATCCAAATACACAACCACATTCTTACCAATCAAAGGTCTCAGGATGTCATTAATAAGGTTCTGAAAAAAGGCTGGTGCATTGGCAAGACCAAAAGGCATAACCAGATTCTCAAAATGACCCACCGGAGTGTTAAAAGCAGTTTTCCATTCATCACCCTCCTTCATTCGCAACAAATTGTATGCCCCCCGGAGATCAATTTTAGAGAACCACTTGGCCCCCACTAACTGGTTAAACAAGTCAGGAATTAAAGGCAGTGGGTAGGAATTGCGTACGGTAATTTTATTAATTTCGCGAAAGTCCAGACATGGATGTAAACCGCCGTCCTTTTTTTTTACAAAAAAAAATCCAACAGCCACAGGTGACTTAGAAGGTCTAATGTGACCAGCAGCCAAGCTCGCCTGTATGTTTTCCTCCAAGGCCTTTCTTTCAGGGATAGTAAGATTAAATAAACGACTCTTGGGAAGAGTAGCTCCCGGAATAAACTCAATGGTGCAATCATAATCCCTATGAGGAGGTAAAATTTGCAACGCCTCCTCTGAAAAAACCTTTCAAAAATCCTGAATGGGTACAGGTAATTCCCCATTTTCCACAGCAGCAATGCGACCGTTACAACATTTATCATAACACTTAGGACTCCAAGACTTAATCTCATTAGTAGACCAGTCTAGTAAAGGATTGTGCAGTTTTAACCAAGGCAAACCTAAAACTACTGGAGAAGGTTAATTATTAGTGTTGAGCGAGCACTAAAATGCTCGGGTGCTCGAAGCTCAGGCCGAGCTCGCCGTGATACTCGGGTGCTCGACCCGAGCAACGAGCCCAATGTTAGTCTATGGGAGACTCGAGCATTTTTGCGGTGGCACCCCCGGCAGTCTTTTAAAAGCCTAACAAGTGCCCAAAACGATAGTGACAGTGCTCAAATGACATGGGGACAGCATGGGGATCGACCCAGGAAGCATTTCTGACCCCCAGGTCACTGCTGTCAACAACGTGGTCAGAGGTATTAAGCCAGTTTTACAGGCTCACAATAAAACGTTCAAAAACGAAAGTGAAATTTTTTTCCTGTGAAATATGTTAAGGAACATCCTTTCCAGGGTAAAGACTTGTGTATAAGTTAAAATAAATGACAAAAAACAAAAATACTCCTCCACACCTTCGGCTATGTTCACAAGTAGCATTTTTTATGCGTTTTTGCACTTTTGTATTGCTTTCAACTATGACAAATGCATTCATCGTGAAATGTCATTTTAACATTTTACAACCTTATCTGGCCATGTGCTGTGTGACACATGCATAAAGTGCTGAAAAGACAAGGTAACAGCATGGGGAAGACCCCTGTAAGCATCTCTGACTCCCAGGTCACTGTCTAAAAGTGTGCCCATCAGAACTGATCCTTACCGCATCAGAAGATGCAGACTTGCAACTATCCCCATGCAAGTTTTAGTCCCAGGGCAGTGTTCAATTGTACCTCCCCCATTCCTTGCAATATAAGCTCAAGTATGCAGCCTGCCACCCACCCACCCCCAGGCTGCAATACCATACTGCTTGCTTGCTTGAACTTGAAATTGGGCCTTTTAGGCATGTGGAGGCGGAATCTGGCCACCACGTCATGGCTGTGTTGGCGGCCTGGAATCCATACTCAGTCCCCAGCCGCCCAGCGGCCGGGTGTCCATACTCGGTCCCCAGCCGCCCCGTGGCCGGGTGTCCACACACGGTCCCCAGCCGCCTGGGGGCAGCCGGGTGTCCATAAACGGTCCCCAGCCGCCCCTATTTCTCCTTGGAACATCCCCCCACACACTTTTCTTAGCCCGGCCTGCTTTAGACAGCATTGGACGAGCCCACCAGAGAACCAGACTCCTCCGGTGGGCCCTGACTTCTCCATCGGTGGAGTTGAGAGTGCCAAGGTGAGGAGCATGATGATGATGACAGAAGTTAGCATCTGCTATGTTTTCTTTTAATGTAAGTGTAAGTGTGCAGCCTGCCACCCACCCACCCCCAGACTGCAATTCCATACTGCTAGCTTGCACTTGAAATAGGGCCTTTTAGTTTGGAGGAGGCCGAAGCTGGCCACTACCTCATGGCTGCTTCGGTGTGCCTTATACATAAGATTAAGCGCGTATACCAAAACATTACCTGTGCCCTCCCCAGTGCATTTAGTGGGAAGGAGAGCCTATTCCGCTGTAGTGTGTGCATGCCAAACCCCTGTTCATGGTACATGCGAAGATGCCTCCCACCTTGCACCTGTCGTTGCAGACTTGCAACTATCCCCATTCAAGTCCTTGTCCCAGGGCAGTGTTCAACTGAACCTCTCCCATTCCTTGCAATGCAAGCGCAAGTATGCAGCCTGCCACCCACCCACCCCCAGGCTGCAATACCATACTGCTTGCTTGCTTGCACTTTAAATTGGGCCTTTTAGGCATGTGGAGGCGGAATCTGGCCACCACGCCATGGCTGTGTTGGCGGCCTGGTATCCATACTCAGTCCCCAGCCGCCTGGTGGCCTGGTGTCCCCGCTTGCTCCCCAGCCTCCAGGGGGTGGCCGGGTGTCCATACTCGGTCCCCAGCCACCCCTATTTGTCCCGGTAACCTCTCCCACACTTTTCTTAGCCTGGCCTGCTTTGACTATCAGACTCCTCCGGTGGGCCCTGGCTTCTCCATCAGGGGAGTTGAGAGTGCCAAGGTGAGGAGCATGATGAGGATGATAAAAGTTAGCATCTGCTTTGTTTTGTTGTAATGCAAGCACATGTATGTAGTAGCGGCTAGGCCTGAGGTGGTCAGCGTTTTGACGCATATCCTACCTCCTCCGAAGATTGCTGGATGTTTTCCTGCTACTATCCAAGTTCTATGACTCCCGTTAAAACAAAGCTTCAGGTGATAAATGATGGATGAGGTAGTGGCAAAGGAGAAAGAGCAGGAGGAACAGGGACCATTCACATCAATATCAGGCCAGTCAACCAGATATGTCTTGTAGGATATGTTTCTGTAACAAAAGGAGCGGTTCGGCTACACAGTTATAGGGCATACAGTCAGTGCAATGCCTACCAAAAATTTCGAGCCACTCCAATGCCCCTTGGAAATGACATGGAGGTCAGAGGGCGTTAACTAAACCTTTTTTTCCATTTATAGCAACTTGGTCTCCCATGCACTGTTGGCCTAAGCAGTGAATGGAAGGCTTTCCAAAAATTCTGAGGAACTGCAATGCCCCTTACAAGAGCCATGTGTGGCACCCCAGGGGTCTGGTCACCACAGTAATAGAGATATTACGTCGGAGAGCAAGTGGGAGGTTTTCTGGTCAGGGTCCCTTAAACATGCAACATCCTCCTGCCCCAATCCTGGGAGGGGAGAATTCTGCCCTTATAAACTGGATCTGGGGTGGGGTTGAGTGTGTCAGAGAACAGTCAGAGTCAGAGTGAGAGCAAGGGAAAGTAACAGCAAGGAGCTCTGTAGGAGCTAGGAGCTAAAGACCAGGGTCTGGAAGCTGAGCAGAGCTCGCCCTGGCAGAAGACAATATGAACCGGACACAGGAGTCCAAAGCTGTGAGGACTTATATATCCAGCAGCAGAAACCAGCCGGCAGGGGATTTCAGGTCCTCTGGCCATAGAAGCCCGGAGGCTCAGTCACAAGCAAGGGACCAGCACCGCCGTCGTGGAGCGGAGGCTAACAGAAGGCCCCAAGTCACCAGCCATACGGGTGAGCACTACACGGTACACTCAGGGACGTGGGCTACTTCTACCCGCTTACAGCAAGGTAGCCAGGAAGAGTGCAGACAGACGGGGAGGCCTACAACTCCACCTGGCCAGGGGAACTCCTGCTTGCTCACAGACTGACCAGTCCTCTTATGCTAGCCAGTACTCCTGGGAGGGTCTACCTTATAATCATCAGTAAAGACCCTGAACTGCACTGCAAAGACTCTGAGTCATTCCTGCTGCGCTCGTGCACCATCACCCCCATCATCCACACTCACTGCCCTGAGGCTATGCTCCTCCCGAGGGGAGTTATCCCATTCTATGCTGCGTACACAACACCAGCCTCAGCGGTCTGCCTCGCAGCGGTGGTACTCCCTGACCGCAATCCACGGGTGGCGCAGTCGGACAATTAACTTCAAAACCTAAGAAAGACTGCAACTGGTTTGACCAGCCTGAGCCACGGGACCGGGTCACCGCCACGGAGACTACAGACCCCAGAGACCCGGCACCGGGTATCTCACACACGTGTACACACGGCCCAGGGGGCGCGTCACATGCAGTACAGCATATTACAAACATAAGTCCCATTATTGGGGAGTGGGTGTCCCATGGTATTTGCTTATGCTTTCCCAGCAAAAGCTGCCAAAAATTAGGACGGAGCAACTTGCAATGCCCCTTACAAGAGCCATGCAGTACAGCATATTACAAACATAAGTCCCATTATTGGTGAGTGGGTGTCCCATAGTATTTGCTTATGCTTTCCAAGCAAAAGCTGCCAAAAATTAGGACGGAGCAACTTGCAATGCCCCTTACAAAAGCCATGCAGTACAGCATATTACAAACATAAGTCTCATTATTGGGGAGTGGGTGTCCCATAGTATTTGCTTATGCTTTCCAAGCAAAAGCTGCCAAAAATTAGGACGGAGCAACTTGCAATGCCCCTTACAAGAGCCATGCAGTACAGCATATTACAAACATAAGTCCCATTATTGGGGAGTGGGTGTCCCATAGTATTTGCTTATGCTTTCCCAGCAAAAGCTGCCAAAAATTAGGACGGAGCAACTTGCAATGCCCCTTACAAGAGCCATGCAGTACAGCATATTACAAACATAAGTCCCATTATTGGTGAGTGGGTGTCCCATAGTATTTGCTTATGCTTTCCAAGCAAAAGCTGCCAAAAATTAGGACGGAGCAACTTGCAATGCCCCTTACAAAAGCCATGCAGTACAGCATATTACAAACATAAGTCCCATTATTGGGGAGTGGGTGTCCCATAGTATTTGCTTATGCTTTCCAAGCAAAAGCTGCCAAAAATTAGGACGGAGCAACTTGCAATGCCCCTTACAAGAGCCATGCAGTACAGCATATTACAAACATAAGTCCCATTATTGGGGAGTGGGTGTCCCATAGTATTTGCTTATGCTTTCCCAGCAAAAGCTGCCAAAAATTAGGACGGAGCAACTTGCAATGCCCCTTACAAGAGCCATGCAGTACAGCATATTACAAACATAAGTGCCATTATTGGGGAGTGGGTGTCCCATAGTATTTGCTTATGCTTTCCCAGCAAAAGCTGCCAAAAATTAGGACGGAGCAACTTGCAATGCCCCTTACAAGAGCCATGCAGTACAGCATATTACAAACATAAGTCCCATTATTGGGGAGTGGGTGTCCCATAGTATTTGCTTATGCTTTTCAAGCAAAAGCTGCCAAAAATTAGGACGGAGCAACTTGCAATGCCCCTTACAAGAGCTATGCAGTACAGCATATTACAAACATAAGTCCCATTATTGGGGAGTGGGTGTCCCATAGTATGTGCTTATGCCTTGCAAGCAAAAGCTGCCAAAAATAAGGACGGAGGAACTTGCAATGCTAGCACCCTGGTGGTATAGTGGTGGTGGAGGCTGAGGATAAGGAGAAGAAGATTAAACAGCCGAAACGAGGAAGCGTATACCCATGTGTGGGTGTGAAGCGGTGCATGTGAATACACCTCCCGAAATAACACAGTGGATTTGACTTTATGTTACTCTGCTGTCATTTGGTGGTGATGAGAAGTCTGGCCCAATCCAGCCCTTGTTCATTTTGATAGGGGTCAGCTTGTCAGCATTGTCAGTTGACAGGCGAGTGCGCTTATCAGTTATAATTCCCCCAGCGGCACTAAAAACACGTTCCGATAACACGCTAGCGGCAGGGCAGGCAAGGACCTCCAAGGCATACAGAGCGAGTTCATTCCAAGTGTCCAGCTTGGATACCCAATAATTAAAAGGCACAGAGGAATCACGGAGGATGCTGGTACGATCGGCAAGGTACTCCCTCACCATCTTTTGAAACTTTCCACTCCTTGTGAGAGTACCCCGCGCCTCAGGACCTGTAAGCTGGGCGGGTGTCAGAAAACTGTCCCAGAACGTTGACAGTGTTCCCCTGCCTCTGCTGGATTGGAGTTGCATCTCTCTCGCCTGTACTCCTTGGTTGGGCAACGAACTGTGACCTCTGCCGCTAGCGTGTTCAGATGGGAATTTTTTTTAGAGTTCTGCAGCAAGTCCTTCTGGTATTGCCCCATTTTTGTAGACCTCTCCACCTCAGGAATAAGAGAGTGAAAGTTCTCCTTGTAGCGGGGGTCTACAAGTGTCACCAACCAGTAATGACTGTCACCCAACATTTTGACAACGCGAGGGTCACGGTTAAGGCAGCGTAACATAAAGTCAGCCATGCGTGCCAGACTGGTAACGGGCAAGATTTCCGTGTCCTCACCAAGATGACGACTGACCATGCTCTCCTCCTCCTCCTCCTCTTCTTCCTCCCCCCTGTCCTCAGGCCACCCATTCTGAACCGACGGTATGACACTTGTACAGGTACTACCGTCTACAACACATGATAGCAGCTCCTGTTCTTCCTCCTACTCCTCCTCCTCCTCCTCCTCTCCCTCATTGTCCCCCAATGCACGTTGGGATGAGATGAGGCTGGGCTGTGTGTAATCGCCCGCTACGGCTTCTTGATCCATCTCATCATACTCTGGCTGCAATGCCTCCTCTTTAATTCTCTGCAGAGAGCGTTGCAAAAGACAGACAAGTGGGATGCTGACACTAATGATGGCGTCATCGCCACTCACCATCTTGGTGGCCTCCTCAAAGTTTGTCAGGATGGTACATATGTCAGACATCCAGGTCCACTCTTGAGGTCTTATGTGTGGAGTCTGACCTGAATATCGACGGCCTTGTTGCAGCTGGTACTCCACAACTGCTCTCTTCTGCTCACAAATCCTTTGCAACATGTGGAGGGTAGAGTTCCAACGTGTGGGGACATCACACACCAGTCGGTGTGCCGTAAGCTGCAAACGCTGCTGCAACACAGCAAGGGCGGCGGAAGCTGTAGCCGACTTGCGAAAATGAGCTGACAGGCGGCGTACTTTCACGAGCAGATCTGGCAACTCGGGGTACGATTTAAGAAACCGCTGAACCACGAGGTTAAGCACATGAGCCAGGCATGGTACGTGTGTGATCTCACCTCGCCTCAGAGCCGCCACCAGGTTACGGCCATTGTCACACACGACCATGCCGGGATGTAGGTTCAGCGGTCTCAGCCACAGATCTGCCTGCTCTTTCACAGCTGTCCACAACTCACAAGCAGTGTGAGGTTTATCACCTAAGCTTATGAGTTTCAGCACAGCCTGTTGCCGCTTGGCGGAGGCAGTGCTGCAATGCTTCCAGCTTGTAACTGATGTGGTGATATTTGAGAGGGAGGCTGAACATGAGGAGGAGGAGGAGGAGGAGGATGCGCAGGAGCTGTACACTGTGGAGGCAACTCTGACTGACATAGGGCCCGCAATCCTCGGTGTGGGGAGGATGTGTTCCGTCCCAAGGTCCGACTGGGTCCCGGCTTCCACTATGTTTACCCAGTGTGTCGTCAGAGAGATGTACCGTCCCTGGCCACAAGCACTTGTCCACGTGTCCGTTGTCAGGTGGACTCTCCCAGTAACTGCGTTGTTGAGGGCACGGCAGATGCTTTGGGACACGTGCTTGTGTAGTGCGGGGATGGCACACCGGGCAAAATAGTGTCGGCTGGGGACCGAGTACCGAGGGACGGCCACCGCCATAAGATTGCGGAAGGATTCCGTCTCCACCAGCCTAAAAGGCAGCATTTCCAATGCAAGCAGTCGTGAAATGTGCGAATTTAGGACTGTGGCCTGTGGGGCGTTAGCTGCGAATTTCCGCTTTCATTCAAAGGTCTGGGATATGGACAATTGAACGCTGCGGTGGGACGTGGACGTGGACGTTGATGCTGTTTCTTGAGAAACTGCCATAACAAGTGAAGACTGAGTGGAGGGGGCATCTTTACATGCAGTATGGACAGGGGATTGCCTTGCACACACAACAGGGGGTTCTATTGCACGCACAACAGTGGAAGAAGCAGTGGTGACACCCACTGACACTGGTCGTGGACCCTGGGTTTCGCCCCACAAAGTCGGGTGCTTTGCTGACATGTGCCTGATCATGCTGGTGGTGGTCATGCTGGTAGTTTTGTCACCCCTGCTGATGCTGGCATGGCAGGTGGAACATATGGCCTTTTTGGGGTTATCAGCAGAGTCTTTAAAAAAATTCCAGACTCTGGAATACCTACCGCTTGTACTGGCAACGTCCCTCGTGTTGGTGTTGCGGGGAACGGTTGCCTGCCTTCTGTCTGCGGCCACCACACTGCTTCTTCCTGCCTGTTGGGGTACTCTGCCTCCCTCCCCCTGTGTGCTGCTGGCCTCACTCTGCATGTCCTCCTTCCACGTTGGGTCAGTTACTAGATCATCCACCACCTCCTCCTCTTCCACTTGCGCACCACGATCCTCCTCCTCACTTCCTGGCAATTGTGTCTCGTCATCGTCCACCTCTTGTGACAGATTGCCAACATCGACTTCCTATGGCCGTGGCTGTTCAAATATTTGGGCATCGCAACATGGGATCTCCTCTTCCACCACTTGAAGCGTATCAGGCGAGGGGCCCAAATATGGAAATGGACCAGTGAACAGCTCTTCAGAGTGTCCAAGTGTGGGATCACTTGTTGTCTGACGACACTCGGCATGGTGGGAGGAAGGAGCATCAGGGTGAGGAGGAGTATGCGGTCGATACTCACGGCTTCTAAGAGTTGACCGTGTGGAAGACAGACCGGAGGTGGTGGTGCCCAGGTAACTGGAAGTATTATCTGCTATCCAATTAATAACCTGTTCACACTGATCAGTTCTCAATACTGGTGTTGTTCTGTGCTTCCCTAGTAATTCGGTCAAGAAGTGGGAGCGAGAAGATGTGGCTGTTGGTTGTGGCACATTTTCACCTTGGCCACGGCCCCATCCTCTGCGCGAACCATCACCAGAACGTCCACTTCCACGTCCCTAACACGCGCCTTGCCCATTGTAAATGAAGTAAAATAGCTTACACTTGCACTATCAATGGGAAAAGGGTAATAAAGAGTAGATTAGAACCGTGGAAGAGGAAAACCACAGTTATTGTTTACTGGGGTATGCCACACTTTTTTAAATAGAGATATTTGCGGCTGAACAGTGAGCGACACACTCAAACTGCTTTTTTTTAGATACCAAAGGCCCAAAACTGGATAGTACAGCGATTTGACCCGTGGAACTGCGAAACCACACTGGGATGTCCGGCCTACACAAGACTATTTTCAACAGATATATTTTTGTGTCACAACAGTCAGGAGACACTACTGTTTTTCTTTACGGAAAAAACTACCAAAAGCTGAATAATAGAGATTTTTTACCGTGGGATGGCAAAACCACAGTTATTGTTTACTGGGGTATACCACACTTTTTTAAATAGAGATATTTGCGGCTGAACAGTGAGCGACACACTCAAACTGCTTTTTTTTTAGATACCAAAGGCCCAAAACTGGATAGTACAGCGATTTGACCCGTGGAACTGCGAAACCACACTGGGATGTCGGGCCTACACAAGACTATTTTCAACAGATATATTTTTGTGTCACAACAGTCAGGAGACACTACTGTTTTTCTTTACGGAAAAACTACCAAAAGCTGAATAATAGAGATTTTTTACCGTGGGATGGCAAAACCACAGTTATTGTTTACTGGGGTATACCACACTTTTTTAAATAGAGATATTTGCGGCTGAACAGTGAGCGACACACTCAAACTGCTTTTTTTTTAGATATCAAAGGCCCAAAACTGGATAGTACAGCGATTTGACCCGTGGAACTGCGAAACCACACTGGGATGTCGGGCCTACACAAGACTATTTTCAACAGATATATTTTTGTGTCACAACAGTCAGGAGACACTACTGTTTTTCTTTACGGAAAAAACTACCAAAAGCTGAATAATAGAGATTTTTTACCGTGGGATGGCAAAACCACAGTTATTGTTTACTGGGGTATACCACACTTTTTTAAATAGAGATATTTGCGGCTGAACAGTGAGCGACACACTCAAACTGTTTTTTTTTTAGATACAAATGGCCCAAAATGGATAATACAGAGGTTTGAACCGTGGAAGTGCAAAACAACACTTCTGTTTCTCTAGCCTACACCAGACTATTTTCAACAGTTATATTTGTGGCTGAAAAATCAGAGACACGCTTTTTTTTGGGGGGAGTGGGGGGACACACCAAAAGGTTAATAAGACGCGTATTTGTACAGTGTGAAGGAGGAAAAAAAAGGAAGATTTAGATGAAAAAAAAAGGATTTTTCCTGGCCCCCGACACCTGGTGCTAAGTCCAGCAATTTCAGCAACAGGAGCACACAGGACTGTAATGCAGCGTTTGCTGGTATAACCACTGTGTCTCCTATACAGCCTGCCTGCCTGGTATCTGGGATGGATATTAGTCCTGAAAAGGACTGTTTGTTTGTTCTGGCAGCCTTTACAGACCCTACACTAACTATTTAGCAGTTTATATCTCTCCCTAAATCACCACCGCTGTCCCTACACTGTCTAATCCGGAGCGACTGTGTCCAAGATGGCGGCGCCCCGTTTTAAATACTCGAGGTGACGCTGTGCGGCCAGCCAATCACTGTAATGCCCACAACCAACATGGCTGCAGCATTACCGTGACTGGCTGGCAATCCCTGCATGTTCATTGGCTCTGTAAAGAGCGCCAAACATGCAGGGCGGAGACCCGAGCTCCCCCCCGAGTAACCCGGAAATGCTCGGTGCTCGCCGAACATCCCGAGTAGCGTGATGCTCAGGCGAGTACCGAGCAGTGTCGAGCATGTTCGCTCAACACTATTAATTATCCAATACCACCAAATCCAAATTCTCTTGGTGAATACCATTAATTCAAGCAACCTTGTGAGTAATACATTTCAAAGGAGTGTTATTAACAGCAACCACAGAAATAGGAGAATACAAAGGTTTGGATTCTAATTTAAATTTTTCCAAAAATCCCTTATCAATCACATTCAGTGTTGAACCACAATCCACAAATACCTGAAATTCAATCAACTCCTCCTGCAATGAGGTACTCCCTGAAAGAAATACTCCCGTAGAGTTTAAACAAGCAATACGGGCGTAACTGACCTTTTTTTTTTCTTTGTTTAACCGAAGCTCACAGTTCTTAACAAAATGGTCAGATTTACCACAATAAAAACACAATCCCTTGGAAAACCTGTGGTCTTTTTCCTGAGAGCGGAGTGACATCGCCCCAATCTCCATCGGTTCCCCGTCATCCGAGCAGACCCTCTGATGACTAGGAGCTGCCATAACAGGAGTTTTCTCCTCATTAACCCTGGCACGCAGTCTCCTGTCCACCCGTATAGCTAATTGCATGGCTTCTTGCAAGTTTCCAGGTGCAGGGAAAGCAATCAGCAGATCCTTAACCCTTCCACTTAGACCAGCAAGAAACAAACATTTTAACGCCGAATCATTCCATCTCACTTCAGAAGAGCACCTTCTGAAGTGAGTACAATAATTTTCAACATCACCTGACCCCTGCTTTAAACGTCTCAGTTGTGTCTCAGCAGAAGAGACTCGATCAGGATCGTCATACAACAACCCCATAGCAGAAAAAAAATCTTCCACCGATCTAAAACACGGATCATTAGGTTGGAGAGAAAAGGCCCATCCCTGTGGTTCCTTGCGCAAAAGTGACATGGGTCTCAAACGAAAATATAATAAACAAGCATTTTTAAAGGAAAAAAAATCTTGCTGTTTACCATAAAAAAAATCAGGCAGTCCTACCTTCGGTTCCACAAAATGTGCTCCAGGACAGCTACTCACGTGTTGCCGGAGCTCAGACACCTCAAGAGGCAATCCCTGCAGGCGTTGAGCCAATTCCTGAACAGACACCATGCTGATCTCCGGATTTGTTTCCTAAGAGTTTTTTTGTTTGTTTTGGGCTGGACTTACTGTTATGATCTGCTACAAGAACTACGGAAAGAAAGGAAAACTGTCCCTACAATAGGACTAAGCTGATTCCCTACGATGCAGCGGGCAACCTGTTCCTTGTGAACAGACCCACCTTCGTCCTCAGCTAGTCTGAACGCAGACCTATTGATATAAGGGAGGGGTCCCTAAAAGTACTAAGGACTGGGACAAAATTGGACACCTCCTAGCAGAAGTTGTAGCAGAGCAAAAAGACAAACAGACAAAAAGTACTTAGCGGTCCAAGGACCAAGCAAACTATAGAGAGGTACAAAGCTCCTGGCTAGATTAAGAGTCAAAGTTACACTGAAGTCCAGCAAAGTCAGGAGGGCGGAGCTGGAAGAAATAGGCAGCAGGTCACGTGACCACAAAATAGAAAAAAAACTAACAGGAGGGTTCTAACAATGAGGGCACAAAATAGAGAGAGGGCAGCATGGGGGAGTCTGTGTGAGGACACAGTATACAGATGAAGCACAGTATAGAAAGGAGGCAGCATGAGGAAACAGTTTGAAGGCACAGTATAGAGATGGGACAGCGTGGGGCTACATTGTGAAGGGGCAGTATAAAGAAGGGCAGTGCCCGGATAGGTGGCAATGTGTGGAAAACGCTGAAGATGTAGACAGATTGGAGGGGTGCAGCATGAGGGGCAGTGCAGACAGGCAGTGAAGAGATATGGACAGCATGGGGGAAACAGTGGATATGGGATAGTGTGAAGTGGGGACAGTGTGGAGATTATAGTTTATAAGGGCAGATAGTGTGTAACAGTGTGGAAGCTATAGTTTATAAGGAGACAGTGTGGCAGTTATAGATTATAAGGAGGGATAATGTGGTACTATACTGTAGTTCACAAGGGAGGGCATTGTGGAGGTTATAGTTCATAAGGGAGGACAGTGTGTGTGGTATGGCAATAATAATTCATGAGGGCAGACAGAAAGTTTATTATAGATCAAAAAAGTGGATGATGTAATTTCACAGTCTATAAGGGGAACAGTGTGGACATTATTAGCTCATAAGAGAGAACGGTGTAGTGGTTATAGTTCATATGGGGGGATGGTGTAGCAGTAATAGTTCAAAAGAGTGGACATTGTGGCTATTAGATCATGGAATGATGTGGCAGTTACAGTTAATTTGGGAACAGTTTGAAGATTATTTTTCATAAGGGAGGATGGTGTGGCAATATTACTTTATAAGGGCGAACAGTGCAGTGGTTATAGATTAAAAGGGGGATGATGTGTCTCATCATAGTTCATAAAGGGGACATGTGGAAGTTATAGATCAAAAAGACAGTGTGGTGGTTATATTTCTTAATGGAGTATGATGTGGTATGATAGCTCATAATGGGGGACAGTGTAGTGGTTATAGTTCCTAAGAGGGCACAGTTTCATAAGAGCAAACAGTGTGAACAATTGTACTTCATAATGGTGAATGGTGTGGAGGCAATATTTTATATGAGAGGACAGTGTGGAGACAATAAAAGAGACAGTGTAGGACTCATACAAGCACAGTGAGAGGCACTTATTTATTCAGAGACACTGTCGACTATGGATGTGAAAAGTCATCATGGTGTATTCTTTCATAAGAGACTGATTAGTCCTATATACTACAATGCCATGGTATTGCAGTACATAGCATAAACAATCAGACAATGGCAGGTTCAAGCTCTCAAGGGGGACTAAATAATAATGAACAAATACTATAAAAGTAAAACCAAAAGAACAATGACGGAATTGCATGTATTCACTGGCAATTTATATTGCACTGCTTGCAGGAATGGCATTTAAATTTTCACACTGAGTGGGGACCAGCAATATGCAAGGCCTAGACACACTGCTAAAATTCAATGATATTGAAGTAATGGTACATATAACAAGCTCACTTTAAGGCTCACTTCTTGTAGACAAGGCCAACAATTAGTATCAACTAATAAATGGCATCAATAGATTGTAAAATATATCTGTAGTGAAAAGGGGAAAAAGGAAAAGAGAAAATAATATCGGCGCTCCAAATGTTGAAAAAATACCTCAATATAGGTGCAGTGCACAGAACCTCCAGACCAGCTTTTGGGCAGCAGCAGCAAAGAGAACAGAAAAATCCAGCATCTGCAGCATGTAAATAGGTATAATTAAAACATTAACTTTTATTGCCACATTAAAACACGAAACAATAAAAAGGCATATAGCACAAAAAGAGGGGCGTAGAACCAAGAACACAGGTATACGCGTTTCGAGCATGTACGCTTTTAGCCCTGACCAAGGACTAAGAGCGTATATGCTCAAAATGCGTTGACTTGTGTTCCCAGTTCTCTGGTTTTCCATGACCCCTTCCTTCTTTTTGTACTATATGCCTTTTTATTTTTTGCGCAAATCTGTGAGAAGCCTGCGTGGCCTAAATGTGCCTGCAGCATGATTATCATTGCGGAAAAATCCACAGCATGTCCATTATTTTTGCGGAAACGCGGCATAATTGCTGCCATTGACTTACATTGGAATGCATGTCATCCGCATCACTGAATCTGTACATGCGGATTCCATGTGTTTCAATGTGTGGAGGGTACCCGGGTCAGGAGAAGAGGAGGCTATAGGAGAGGGTACCATAGTACCTGTTAAAAAAAAAGAATTTAAGAATTTAAAATAAAAAATAAACATTATACTCACTTTCTGATGGCCCACGGTCTTCTCTCCGGTGCGTTCTGGCTTCCCGGTGGCTCGCGATGGTGTAAAAGTACCTTCCATGACTAAATGAGTTCATGGAAGATCCTTTTACACCACCGCAAGCCACTGGGGAGCCAGGACGCACCGGAGAGAAGACCGCGGGTCATCAGAAGGTGAGTAAAATGTTTATTTTTTTATCTTTTACCATTTTTATTCTTTTTTTAACTATTAACTTGGTCACAATATATAAATCCATGCCGGTTGCATGGATTTATATAGTGTGACCAAGTTGTCAAGCACTTTTCTAAGTGATGCTAAAATCGCTTGGAAAAGCGCTTGATAACCCGCATGCGAAAATGCATGCAAAAATGCTTGACAAACACTTCTACCTGGCAGGAAAAATGCATGTAAAATCCGCATGCTTTTTTCCTGCCAGATGCAGAAAAAATCCGGAGCATTTCTACTTCGTGGGCACTTAGCCTAAGAGGTCATTCTTGAAGAATTGAAAAAAGAAAGATGTTGCAAAATGTCGCTAACTTGCTCATTCCGTGCCTAGACTTGCTGCTGTCTTGAAAAATTATTGAGGTCATACATAATATTAAATGTAGTAGTTTTTGTTGTGGAGTATATTGATTTTTGCATCCATTAATTTGAGTAAAACTGAAGATTTTGTAATGAAAGTTATATTATTAACCTTACTTTCATGTTATGGCTTAAAAATGTTCTATAAGGCTGGGTGCCCACTATGAGTTTTTCAAGCGTTTTTGCCGCAGAATGCTTAAAAAACGCTTGGTAATACGTGCCCCATGGTCCCCAATGATAATCCATATGTGCTGTGCACATGCTGCGGAAATTTCCGCTGCGGATTATCATTGCGGAAAAATGCGCAGCATGTCCATAATTTTGCGGACACGCAGCGTAATTGCCGCCATTGACTTGCATTGAAACACATAATATCCGTATGAGCACATGTGCACAAGCGGATACTATGCGATTCAATGTGCGGATTGTAGCCGGGTCTGGAGAAGAGGAGACTCTCCTCTAGACTCGGGTACCATAGAACCTGTTAAAAAAAGAATTTAAAATAAAAAATAAAGATTATACTCACCTTCTGATGGCCCCCGGTGTTTTCTCCGCTGCGTCCGGTCTGTTGTATGGGTCGCGGTGGTGTGAAAGGACCTGCCATGACGTCATTTAGTCATGTGACAGGTCACGCGACCGCCAATGTCAGTGGTCGCGTGACCTGTCACATGACTAAATGACATCATAGAAGGTCCTTTTACACCACCGCGAGCCGTACAACAGACCGGACGCAGCGGAGAAAACACCGGGGGCCATCAGAAGGTGAGTATAATCTTTATTTTTTACCATTTTTATTCTTTTTTTTAAACTATTAACTTGGTTACACTATATAAATCCATGCCGGTTGAATGGATTTATATAGTGTGACCAAGTTGTCAAGCACTTTCCAAGTGATGCTAAAATCGCTTGGAAAAGCGCTTGATAACCCGCATGCAGAAATGCATGCAAAAACGCTTGACAAACGCTTCTACCTGGCAGGAAAAACGCATGTAAAATCCGCATGCGTTTTTCCTGCCAGGTAGATGCGGAAAAAATCTTCATCATTTCTGCATCGTGGGCACTTAGCCTAAAACTCAGTATTGTCAAAATTTTGGTAATTGTTCTTATATTCAGTGAGATATTGTTTAAAATCTTACTTTTCAAAGGGGGTGTACTCATTTATGCTGAGCACTATACATTATACTGTGTAACGCAGCAGGCATCGGCCTTATTTGGAGCAGGCTCATTTCCTGAATCCGCTCCATCCACACCTAATATCTGCCAGACATTTACAGCAGATATATGGATGAGGTTAAAGGGATTTTTGACTCTTGATAATGCCTCTTTGTTACAAGACTAACTCACTGCTAACACACCCAGTAATCAGCCGATATGTGAGGGATAACCTGGCAGCAAATGTCCAATTACCTTGCAGTGCCACTAAAGGAGAAATAAAGTTGTCGCCTCTCTGATTTGGGCAAATATACTCCCTATTTACTTACACCTTACTTACTTTATAAGGGCAGGTGCAGACGATCATGTATGCTCTCAACCGAGAGAATCGGGTCGATTATGCAAATCAGACTCTGATTAGAATTTTAGCAGAGTGTGAGCATAGTGTGCTCTGATTCTCCCAGATGAGGAGAAGATAAAGAAAAAAAATTCTCCATCTTCTCTATTCTGTCAGTCCGCGGAAATCGGATCGCAGCCAGATGTCATCCAAGTGCAATCCCATGTTTTCCACGCACTGATTGACTTGCATGGTCGATCTGAATATTGGATCAAACTCGGGCATGCAACAATTTTATCCTCGGATAGACATGTGCACGGCCCCATAGACTAACATTGGTCCAAGTGCGATCTGATGTTTTGTCAGATCATTGAACCGAAAATATGCTCATCTGCACCTGCCCTAATACCAAAAATAAAAAATAGAATATAATAGAAAAATAGAGAAAATAGAAAAATAAATATGTTACCAGGTCAAGACATCATGCTATGCAAGTCTCATAATGTGAACACATTGTGATTCAAATCATGCAATTTTATTTATCTTTCAGCAGTGATCCCTTCTTTCATCTGTGATCCTCGCTCATGCTTTGGGCTCTTGAATGAGGCCTACTGTAAGGCCACATGCACACGTTCAGTATTTGTAAGTCAAAATCAGGAGTGGAACAATCAGAGGAAAAGTATAATAGAAACTAGTGATGAGCGAGCACTAAAATGCTCGGGTACTCGTTGCTCGGGTCGAGCAAATTGGAATACTTGAGTGCTCGACCCGAGCAACGAGCCCAATGTAAGTCTATGGGAAACTCGAGCATTTTTCAGGCGGCTACCCCCGGCGGTCTGCAGAGGGCCTAAAAATTGCCCAAATCGATGGGAACAGTGCTCAAATGACATGGGAACAGCATGGGGAAGTCACCTGGAAGCATCTCTGACTCCCAGATCACTGCTGTCAGCAACGTGGTCAGAGTATTACGCCACTTTTACGGACTCACAATAAAACATACAAAAACGAAACCAAAATTTTCCTGGGAAATATGTTAAGGAACATCCTTTCCAGGGTAATAACTTGTATATAAGGCAAAATAAATAACCAAAAACAAAAATACTCCTCCACAACTTGGGCTATGTTCACACGTAGCGTTTTTGATGCGTTTTTGCACTTTTGAATTGCTTTCAACCAAGACAAATGCATTCACCGGGAAATGTCATTTTAACATTTTACAACCTTATCTGGCCATGTGGTGTGTGACACATCATCAGACACATGCATACAGTGCATGGGAACAGCATGGGGAAGACCTCTGGAAGCATCTTTGACTCCCAGGTCACTGCCTAAAAGTGTGCCCATCATAAGTGATCCTTGGCGCATGCGAAGATGCATCCCGCCATGCACCTGTCGTTGCAGACTTGCAACAATCACCGTCCACGTCCTTGTCCCACTGCAGCATTCAGTTGTCCCTACCCCATTCCTTGGAATGCAAGCGCAAGTATGCAGGCAGCCACCCACCCACCTACAGGCTGCAATACTATACTGCCAAATTTTTTACAGCTGCTTGCACTTGAAATGTGGCCTTTTAGGCTCGTGGAGGCGGAAGTGTAGCGCCCCGAGGGTTCGGCCACTACAGGGGTATTGCACCTCAGACCAGAGGTGTGATATTCCACTCCTAGGTAAGGATGGAGTATGGACCAGGGCTCAGTTAGCTGCATACAGCACACACACCCCATTTCCGAGGGACATCTCAACGGTGCTCCCACTAGACAGAAGTGCAGGCACGACCGACTATGTCCCTGCCTGGAGTGGGGAGGGGGGTGGAACACCCAGTGCTGTAGGGGCAGATAGGGGTTGGTTCCTGAGCGTAGGAAGGAGCTCATTGGTTGCTGGTCACCTGGGCTCATGGTCAGAGGGAGGTATAAAAGGTGGACACCATCTTAGAACAGTGTTCAGTCGGTGAGGAGAGGAGAGCTGACAGGGAGCAGCAGCTCAGGCTGAGTGCTGCTCCAAAGGCAGGCCTAGAGAAGAGGCCGGAACCTGAGAGGAGAAGGAGAAGTGGGCCTGGAGAAGAGGCCAAGGGAAGGAGGAGAAGACAGAACAGGAAAGAAGGAGAAGAGAGAGAGAAACAGAAGGGCTCAGGAACAAGAAGGTGGAAGGGACCCTAAGAACCCACGAGAATCCAGGGTGAAGGGTCAGGCAGATTAAGGGTACCGGATCCCAAGTTGGTGGAGGAGAAACTACCCTCAGCCAAAGACCGGTCGTCGTGATCATTTATTGGTGCGACACCTCATCAAACCTGCTAGGAAGGCACCATATAGGACAGCGGAGGACGGGGCCCACGTTTACCCGCACAAGTCCGCGGCAGCTGGACAAAAGTGGGTCACTGGTGAGGCAGGCCAGAGAAAGGATTAAAGGGGGTCCTGTGCCATGCTCCTGAACTGCCTGGGAGTTGACCGAGCCCCTCACCTGGTGGACGCAGCACGGCTCGGGCAGTCATTCCCTGCAGAAGTGACTTGGATATTAACCGTGAGTAAAGACCCTGGACTGCAGTACGTTGTCTGTGTGCTTTTTCGCTCCTCCGGCACTACCGGTACTGGGACTCTCACCACCATCACTCCCACCATCCACTACACTGCCCTGGGGCCGCACTCTTCCCGTGGGGAGTCACATCATCCCAGCTGCATACATCATCAGCCCCAGCGGTCTGCCCTGCAGCGGCGGTTCCTAACAACCGCAATCCACGGGTGGCGTAGTCGGACATAATCAATAGCACATAATGGACTACCACTGGCCTGACCACCCTGAGCCACGGAACCGGGTTGCCACTACTACTCCCATCGTTCCCTGTTGCCCGGATCCGAGTGCCCCACGGCCCAGGGGGCGAGTCAGCTTTGGCGTAGTCGGCAGGATCATTACCCACCCGCCACAAGCGGGTATTGCGCGCCTGAAAAAAGACTGTTTTATTGTACGAAAGATGGCGCCCGCCCCAGAAGAACGAGCGCCATAATGTGCACGCCAAAAGACAACAGGAAGCCACCTCCCATCGTGGGCCAGGTCCCAGAATGGCGCCAAAGAAAGAGCCCGCCCCCAACAGCCCTGAGCACGGCTGTGGAGATGTCCATCAAGGTGGGGGCGCTGCCCCTGAAAGTGATTGTCACCAAGTTGTCCCGGGACCACCCCCAATGGGGGTGGGAAGAGAAGAAAACTGTGGGGCAGGGCGTGGTCTGGATCAGTCTGGCCAGGTCACACCCAAAGATAGAGACAGGAACCAGCTCCAGCGCCCTGGCGCGTGGCCTGCTGCAGGCCGAATCCCCATGCAGCTTCACGGAGCTGCTAGCACACCTCCCCAAGGAAGACCCCGAGTATGTGCGGGCTGCGCTGGAGGAGCTGGACCGGAGGATGGTCCGGGCGCAGCGGGACGTGATTGCCGGGTGGAGAGAAGAAATGGCCCGGCGGGCCGTGATCCTGCAGCAGGAGGCGCCGTCGACATCCAGCGGCACACCAGCCACCGAGGGCAGTGAAAGCAGAGCGGAGGCCGAGGACGACGCCGCGGAGGAGGCCGCGACAGCAGAGACAGGTAACGGAGATGCCCCTACCCCGAACCCTGGGGCCGCCGACCTGCCCCTGCACCCTGTTGCGGAGCCCAACGTACCTGAACCCGCCATCGACACCGTGCCTCCACCGCTACCAACCGGTTCCCAGGCCATCGACACCACCAGCGAGCCCCGCCCCACGCCGTGCCCTCTGACCCCAGGCGTGATCAGCAGACCACAATCGCAGGCCCGGTTGCAAGGCCTAGCGCCCCCGTACGCCGCCCGTCGACGGGAGTACTGCCGCCAACAGCTGGAGGTGTTCGAGAGGGAGCAGCGGGAGCGGCGCATGAAACAGGAGAAGCTGCAGGCCCAAAGTGCGGAGCAGAAGATGAAGGCCCGACGAGATCCCCGAGCTGCCCGCGGTCCCCGAGTCACCGGGACTGTCGTGAAATTTCACATGGAACATGGCTGCGGTTTCATCCGAGACCCTGAGACCATCAGCGATGTGTTCGTGACGAGGAGAGATGTGGAGAGCCACCTGCCGGAGGGTCATCGAGGGCGAGATCTGTTTCCAAGGGATGTGGTGTCTTACACCCGACACCAAGGCGTGAAGGGATGGTACGCCCTCCACGTCCACAGAGTAGTAGAGGAGGAGGAGCAGCACTACTCGGACTCTGAGTACCAGGAGGGCCCGGACGGGCCTGAAGATCATGAGGAAGAAGGAGCATCAGGAGGACACCGTTACCAGTGAACGGTAAAGTGGAATTGTACATAGTTACCCGTCAGGGTACAAAGGAACTGTTTGGGACTGTTTCCAGAATAAAGTGTGGTCCCCGCTGGGACTGATATAGGACTGTTTGACTGTTGCCCTATCCCCTAAGTAACCTGACTGAGGACTGAGAGCAGCCATCCCTCTTCCCTTTAACAGGCTGAGGACTGTGAGCAACCATCCCCCCTTTTCAACCGGCCGAGGACTGGGAACGGCCAATCCCTTGTATATAGTTGGCTTCCTAAAGCGCCCCCTACTGGTTTTATATAAAAACCGCAACGTCTACCTCAAGACAAGTTTACTGGACTGTTGCACTTAGAAGAAGAAAGAACACCTGGTCGCAAGTTGCACCGCGGCCATGATCCAAGGATACAAGAATGTGTCTTATTTAAAAAATGTTTTATATGAAGAGTTTAATATGCTGCTAGAAAATGTTTTACATAATTTTGAGACCGTTTTATATGATAAGTGACAAAAGAGTTCCAGAAGTATTAGTATGTGTTTTATAATAGTGTGACAAGAAAAGAAAAGTGTGTCCCATAAAGGGAGTTGAACAATGTCGTCCGTTTCTAAATGTAAAAAGTTTTAAAAAGTTTTGCATGTCCTGTAATTAACTGTTTTTGCTCTTTTCAAGCCCGAGGACGTGCTGTGCTTTACCAGGGGGGAATGTAGCGCCCCGAGGGTTCGGCCGCTACAGGGGTATTGCACCTCAGACCAGAGGTGTGATATTCCACTCCTAGGTAAGGATGGAGTATGGACCAGGGCTCAGTTAGCTGCATACAGCACACACACTCCATTTCCGAGGGACAGCTCAACGGTGCTCCCACTAGACAGAAGTGCAGGCACGACCGACTATGTCCCTGCCTGGAGTGGGGAGGGGGGTGGAACACCCAGTGCTGTAGGGGCAGATAGGGGTTGGTTCCTGAGCGTAGGAAGGAGCTCATTGGTTGCTGGTCACCTGGGCTCATGGTCAGAGGGAGGTATAAAAGGTGGGCACCATCTTAGAACAGTGTTCAGTCGGTGAGGAGAGGAGAGCTGACAGGGAGCAGCAGCTCAGGCTGAGTGCTGCTCCAAAGGCAGGCCAAGAGAAGAGGCCGGAACCTGAGAGGAGAAGGAGAAGTGGGCCTGGAGAAGAGGCCAAGGGAAGGAGGAGAAGACAGAACAGGGAAAGAAGGAGAAGAGAGAGAGAAACAGAAGGGCTCAGGAACAAGAAGGTGGAAGGGACCCTAAGAACCCACGAGAATCCAGGGTGAAGGGTCAGGCAGATTAAGGGTACCGGATCCCAAGTTGGTGGAGGAGAAACTACCCTCAGCCAAAGACCGGTCGTCGTGATCATTTATTGGTGCGACACCTCATCAAACCTGCTAGGAAGGCACCATATAGGACAGCGGAGGACGGGGCCCACGTTTACCCGCATAAGTCCGCGGCAGCTGGACAAAAGTGGGTCACTGGTGAGGCAGGCCAGAGAAAGGATTAAAGGGGGTCCTGTGCCATGCTCCTGAACTGCCTGGGAGTTGACCGAGCCCCTCACCTGGTGGACGCAGCACGGCTCGGGCAGTCATTCCCTGCAGAAGTGACTTGGATATTAACCGTGAGTAAAGACCCTGGACTGCAGTACGTTGTCTGTATGCTTTTTCGCTCCTCCGGCACTACCGGTACTGGGACTCTCACCACCATCACTCCCACCATCCACTACACTGCCCTGGGGCTGCACTCTTCCCGTGGGGAGTCACATCATCCCAGCTGCATACATCATCAGCCCCAGCGGTCTGCCCTGCAGCGGCAGTTCCTAACAACCGCAATCCACGGGTGGCGTAGTCGGACATAATCAATAGCACATAACGGACTACCACTGGCCTGACCACCCTGAGCCACGGAACCGGGTTGCCACTACTACTCCCATCGTTCCCTATTGCCCGGATCCGAGTGCCCCACGGCCCAGGGGGCGAGCCAGAAGCTTTTCCCAACCTCATGCCGGCGGCGGCCGGGTGTCCATACTCGGTCCCCAGCCGCCACTTTATTTCCCGGTATCGCCTCCGCCTTCCACAAGCACGGGTCCCAGAACATTACTGATGTCCTCCCCAGTGCACTTACTGGGAAGGACCGCCTAACCACAAACACGTGGACAGGTGAATGCGGCCAGGGACGGTACGGAACAAGTACACAACTTTTTTTGCTAAGAGTTGTATTTAGCCCGGTGAAAGGACTGGCATAGAGGGAAACCGTATGTACCCTGTGTGTAATTTCTCCCAGGAAGTCCTCCAAAGCTGCTTGCACTTGAAATGTGGCCAGAACATTACTGCTGGTACTTTTCTGTGGGAATTTGGGTTTTCTCCTACCAACCTGGAATATTTCCAGCAAACTATGGTACGACGCCATGGTATTAGCACTGCCCCCAGTACCAGTAGCGAAGCCATCCCCAATTTCCTTCTCAGGAATTTTATTTGGTAGACTGAGTGGCTGCCCAAATACATTTTCTCACAAAAGAGCTGAAGATACAGTGGCAGTAGGTGCAAGTTTCTCCAGCCTGTTAGATATTAGAGGGTGAACGGCAGCACATTGGATCAGTGGTTAGCGCTGAAGCCTTGCAGCGCTGGGATCCTGGGTTCAAATCCCAGTAAGGACAATATCTGCAAGGACTTTGTATGTTCTCCACGTGTTTGCATGTGTTTCCTCCTCAGTAAAAAAGCTGCCATAGAGTGTCCGGGAACCTTCCACACACTTTTCTTAGCCAGGACTGCTTCTCGGCAGGGTTGGACGGTCCCACCAGAGAATCCTCTGGTGTGCCTTGGCTTTTACCTCAGGAGAGTTCATGATAGCGCTAACTTTGCAGCTGCTATGGGGCTCTTGAGCGGGTGAGAAAGGTTAGCCCTCAGAATCAAATCCTCTGGTGGGCACAATGTTTTTCAATCTATAACAGCTTCTCAGTGGGAGATGTATTTCACCACAGCCATATTCTTTAGCTCGGTGAAAGGACTGGAAACCGTATCTGCCCCAGCTGTCATTTCTCCGTCACCAGGTTCCGCCCATTGTCACACACGACCCTGCCTGGCTGTATGTTCAGCGGTGAGAGCCACAGATCAGACTGCTGTGTTACAGCTTTCAACAACTCTGCAGCGCTGGGCGGTTTGTCAACTAAGCATTGAGCATGTTATCTTCAGCACAGCCTGTTGCCGCTTGGCCAAGGCAGTGCTGTAGTAATGTCAGCTTGTGACTGATGTGATCATTTCGGAGATGGAGGAGGAGGTGCATGAGCTGAACAATGTGATTACATTGAGGTTAAATTGGTGACGCTGTTTTTTTATACTAAAGAAAGATCCTATTGTTTTGTTTTTTTACATTATTTTTTAAGACAAATGCATTCACCTGGAAATGTCATTTTAACATTTTACAACCTTATCTGGCAATGTGGTGTGTGACACATCATCAGACATATCCTTTTTTATTTATGATGGAGGGACTCTGAAAGTCATAAAGCCTATTTTTACAGGGACATCAGACGGCCCTTACTATTCTTAAAAGGCCAGCAGTCGGCCCTAGCTATTGTTAGAGAGCCATCAGCCGGCTATGCTTTGTTATTCCCATATACTGTTATTGCGTATCCAGTGACTGCAAGGGCTGCCAAAAATTTGGACGCAACCCAATACCCCTTTGAAGAGACATAGAGAAAGGTCGCAGTAAAAAAAATGTTCCCATTATAAAAGAGCGGGTTTCCTATAGTGGTAATGCCCATGCTGTGACTGCAAGGGCTGCCAAAATTTGGGAAAAACTCCACTAAGAATTTAAAGACACATAGAGTAGGGCCACAGTAACAAGGTACGACATGTTCCCATTAGAAAGGAGAGGGTCTGCTATACAGTGATAGGGTATGCAGTGAGTCCAACGGCTGACCAATTTTAGGAAAAACCCCACTAAGAATTTAAAGACACACAGAGCAGGGCCCCAGTAACAAGTACGACATGTTTCCATTAGAAAGGAGAGGGTCTGCTATACAGTTATAGAGTATGCAGTGAGTCCAACGGCTGACCAATTTTAGGAAAAACCCCACTAAGAATTTAAAGACACACAGAGCAGGGCCACAGTAACAAATATGACATGTTCCCATTAGAAAGGAGAGGGTCTGCTATACTGTTATAGGGTACGCAGTGAGTTCAAGAGCTGACCAATTTTAGGAAAAACCCCACTAAGAATTTAAAGACACAAGGAGGAGGGCCACAGTAACAAGTACGACATGTTCCCATTAGAAAGGAGAGGGTCTGCTATACAGTTATAGTGTATGCAGTGAGTCCAACGGCTGACCAATTTTAGGAAAAACCCCACTAAGAATTTAAAGACACATAGAGCAGGGCCACAGTAACAAGGTACGACATGTTCCCATTAGAAAGGAGAGGGTCTGCTATACAGTTATAGGGTATGCAGTGAGTCCAACGGCTGACCAATTATAGGAAAAACCCCACTAAGAATTTAAAGACACACGGAGCAGGGCCACAGTAACAAGTACGACATGTTCCCATTAGAAAGGAGAGGGTCTGCTATACAGTTATAGGGTATGCAGTGAGTCCAATGGCTGACCAATTTTAGGAAAAACACCACTAAGAATTTAAAGACACATAGAGCAGGGCCACAGTAACAAGGTACGACATGTTCCCATTAGAAAGCAGAGGGTCTGCTATACAGTTATAAGGTATGCAGTGAGTCCAATGGCTGACCAATTTTAGGAAAAACCCCACTAAGAATTTAAAGACACATGGAGCAGAGCCACAGTAACAAGGTACGACATGCTCCCATTAAAAAGGAGAGGGTCTGCTATACAGTTATAGGGTATGCAGTGAGTCCAACGGCTGTCCAATTTTAGGAAAAACCCCACTAAGAATTTAAAGACACACAGAGCAGGGCCACAGTAACAAGTACGACATGTTCCCATTAGAAAGGAGAGGGTCTGCTATACAGTTATAGGGTATGCAGTGAGTCCAATGGCAGACCAATTTTAGGAAAAACCCCACTAAGAATTTAAAGACACACAGAGCAGGGCCGCAGTAACGACAAATTCCCATTAGAAAGGAGAGAGTCTCCCATAATGTTGGCCTATGCAGTGAATGCAAGGGTTGCCAAAAATTTGGAGGCACTTCAATGCCCCTTGGAAGAGACGTAGAGGAGGGCCTCATAAAAAATGTTCCCATTAGAAAGGAGCAGGCCTCCTATACTTGTAATGCCCATGCACTAAGTATATGGGCTGGCAAACATTTACCCCTGGGCGGTATACATGAACATACTGTATAAAAAAAAAATTCTCGGGCATCATAAACACTCTTTAAAAAAATTATGTGGGTGTTGCATCACGGACCATGGTCACCCTGGTGATATGGTGGTGGAGGATGAGGAGAAGGAGGAGGACAAGAGCAAATAGACAAAATCAGGAAGCATATACCCATGTGTGGGTGTGAAAAGGTGCATGGGAATACACCTCCCAAGAAAAGACACTGCATTTGAGTTTATGTTACGCTGCTATCATTCGGTTGTGTTGAGATGTCTGGCCCAATCCAGCCCTTGTTCATTTTTATAAGAGTCAGCTTGTCAGCATTTTCAGTTGACAGGCAGATGCGCTTATGAGTTATAATTCCACCAGCGGCACTAAAAACCCGCTCTGATAAAACGCTGGCGGCAGGGCAGGCCAGGACCTCCAAGGCATAGAGAGCCAGTTCATTCCACGTATCCAGCTTGGATACCCAATAATTATAAGGCACAGAGGAATCACGGAGGACGTTGGTACGGTCAGCAAGGTACTCCCTCAGCATCTTCCCAAACTTTGCACTCCCTGTGAGAGTACCCGGCGCCTCAGGGCTTGTGCGATGAGACGGTCTGAGAAAAGTCTCCCAGAACTTTGACAGTGTTCCCCTGCCTCTGCTGGATTGTAGTTGTGTCTCTCTCGCCTGTACTCCTTGGTTGTCCAACGAAGTGTTCCCTCTGCCGCCAGCGTTTTCAGATAAGAATTTTTTTAATAGTTCCGCAACAAGCGCCTTCTGGTACTGCCCCATTTTTGTAGACCTGTCCGCCTCAGGAATAAGAGATATAAAGTTCTCCTTGTAGCGTGGGTCTAGAAGTGTCACCAACCAGTTATGACTGTCACCCAAAATTTTGAGAACGCGAGGGTCATGGGAAAGGCAGCGTAACATAAACTCAGCCATGCGTGCCAGACTGCTAACAGGCAAGACTTCCGTGTCCTCACCAAGAGGATGACTGACCTTGCTCTCCTCCTCCTCCTCTCTGTCCTCTGGCCATCCACGCTGAACAGACGGTATGACAGCTGTGCAGGTAGTACCGTCTATAGTGCATGAAACTAGCTCCTGTCCTTCCTCCTCCTCTTCCTCATTGTCACCCAATCCACGTTGGAATGAGATGAGGCTTTGCTGTATGTAATCACCATGTGTGGTTCCTTGCTCCATCTCATCGTGCTCCACCTGCAATGTATACTCTTTGATTGTGAGCAGAGAGCATTTCAGAAAACAGAGAAGCGGGATGGTGATGCTAATTATGGCGTCATCACCGCTCACCATCTTGGTGGAGTCCTCAAAGTTTTGGAGGATGGTACATATGTCTGACATCCATGTCCACTCCTGAGGTCTTATGTGTGGAGTCTGAACTGAATACCGATGGCCTTGTTGATGATGGTACTCAACAACTGCCCTCTTCTGTTCACAAATCCTTCCCAACATCTGCAGTGTAGAGTTCCAACTCGTGGGGACATCACACACAGCTGGAAGCTGCAAACGCTGCTGAAACACTGCAAGGGCGGCGGAAGCTGTAGCTGACTTTCTAAAATGGGTACACAGGCGGCATACTTTAACAAGCAGATCCGGCAGCACCAGGTAGGATTTGAGAAACCGCTGAACCACGAGGTTAAGCACATGGGCCAGGCATGGTACGTGTGTGAGCTCGCCTCGCCTCAGAGCCGCCACCAGGTTCCGGCCATTGTCACACACGACCATGCCTGGCTGTAGGTTCAGCGGTTTGAGCCACAGATCTGCCTGCTTTTTCAGAGCTGTCCTCAACTCTTCAGCATTGTGCGGTTTTTCACTTAAGCATATTAGCTTCAGCACAGCCTGTTGCCGCTTGGCCGAGGCAGTGCTGCAGTGCTTCTAGCTTGTAACTGATGTGGTCATTTCGAAGATGGAGGCTGAAGAGGAGGAGCAGGCTGAGGAGGATGAGGTGCAGGAGCTGTAGACCGTGGGGGCAACCCTGATTGACCTAGGGCCCGCAATCCTTGGCGTCGGGAGGACGTGTTCCGTCCCAAGGTCCTACTGGGTCCCGGCTTCCACTATATTAACGCAGTATGCCGTCAGCGAGATGTACCACCCCTGCCCACAAGCACTTGTCCACGTGTCTGTGGTTAGGTGGACTTTACCGGTAACTGCGTTGTTAAGAGCACGGCTAATGTTTTGGGACACGTGCTTGTGTAATGCGGGGACTGCACACCGGGAGAAATAGTGGCGGCTGAGGACCGAGTACCGAGGGACGGCCGTCGCCATCAGGTTGCGGAATGCTTCCATCTCCATGAGTCTAAAAGGCAACATTCGAGTGCAAGCAGTCGTGAAATGTGAGAATTTAGTAGTGTGGCCTGTGGGGCGTTGGCTGCATATTTGCGCTTGCTTTCCAAGGACTGGGGTATGGACAACTGAATGCTGCGCTGGGTCAAGGACATGGACGTGCTTCCTGATGCTGCTACTTGAGAGTGTACAACGACAGGTGCAGGGCAGGAGGCGTCTTCGCATGCACCATGGACAGAGGATTGGCTTGCATGCACAACAGCAGAAGAAGCAATGGTGCCACCCGCAGACACTATTCCTGGACCCTGGGGTTCAGCCCACAAAGTCGGGTGCTTTGCTGCCATGTGCCTGATCATGCTGGTGGTGGTCAGGCTGGTCGTTTTGCCACCCCTACTGATGCTGGCCTGGCAGGTGGTGCAAATGGTCTTTTTGGGGTTATCGGCAAAGTCTTTAAAACACAACCAGACTTGGGAAGACTTAACAGTTGTACTGGCAACTTCCTTTGTGTTGGTGTTACAGGGAACGGTTGCCTGCCTTCTGTCTGCGGCCGCCACACTGCTTTTTCCTGCCTTTTGGGGTGCTCTGCCTCCCTGCCCCTTGTGTGCTGCTGTCCTCGCTCTGCATGTCCTCCTGCCAGGTTGGGTCAGTTACTATATCATCCACCACCTCGTCTTCCACTTCCGCACCCTGGTCCTCCTCCTGACTTTCTGGCAATTGTGTCTCATCATCGTCCACTTCTTGTGACACTTTCCCACCGTCGCCTTTGTGTGACCGTGGCTGCTCAAATATTTGGGCATCGCTACATGCGATCTCCTCTTGCCCCTCTTCAAGTGGACCGGGCGAGAGGCCCGAATCTATAAATGGAAAAGTGAACAGCTCTTCAGAGTGTCCAAGTGTGGGATCAGTTGTCTCTGGGTAATCGGCATGGTGGGAGGAAGGAGGATCAGGGTGAGGAATATGCGGTCCAGACTCACGGCTACTGAGACTTGACCGTGTGGAAGACAGGGTAGTGGTGGTGGTGGCTAAGCGAATGGAAGCATTATCCGCTATCCAACCAACAACCTTTTGAGACTGCTCTGGGTTCAATAGTGGTGTGCTGCGGTCCCCTAGAAATTGGGACAGGAAGGTCAGACGAGAAGATGTGGGTGTTTGTTGTGGCAAAATTTCGGATTGCCCACGGCCTTGTCCTCAGCCTCTGCATGCACCATTACCATCACGTCCAGTTCCCCGTCCCTTGCCACGTGCCTTGCCCATTTTAAATGGAGGACAGTATCTTCCACGCTCACTACAAATGACTGAGCTTGGAGCGAACTTATATGTGATCCGTGTGATAGAGAAAACAGAGTTTTAAATACCTGGCCTGTAGGTAAGTAGTTTGAATAGCAAACTGGTGTTTTTTGCTTCAATGACACACTAAAGGAAATTTTTAATAGAGGCTAGAAATGGCAGTATATTCTGACAACGTATATGTGATCCGTTTGACGGAGAAAACATAGTTTTAAATACCTGGCCTGTAGGTAAGTAGTTTGAACAGCAAACTGCGGTGAATTGCTTCAATGACACACTAAATGAAATTTTTAATGGAGGCCAGAAATGGCAGTATTTTCTGACAACGTATATGTGATCCTTTTGGCGGAGAAAGCACAGTTTTAAATATCTGGATTTCTAGCGCTCTAATATGGAAAGGACCTGGCTGTATTCTGAAGTGCCAACAAGCAAATGGTGCAGAAAAATGGTGTTCTCTGGATTGCTTTTTAAGCAAATAATGAGGATTAAGATCCAAAGAAAAGTATTCCTGGCCCCTGAGACCTGGGCCTTTGTATAGAAATATCTAACAGCAGCAGAAGGCAGAATTGGAATGGAGCCTCTTGTGCTATATGCACTGCAGTCTGCTATATACACTGCCTGCCTGCCTATACACCCTGCCTGCCTGATATCTCTGCAGATAGATTAGTCCTCAGAAGGACTGTTTGTTAAGATGGATATTTGTAATGTACGTTTTTTCTCCCTAGAGTACCTAATACACAAGCAAATCTGTCCTTGACACAGCAGCACCTCTCCCAAAACAAGCAAATGGCGCAGAAAAACTGTGTTCTCTGGATTGCTTTTTAAGCAAATAATGAGGATTATGATCCAAAGAAAAGTATTCCTGGCCCCTGAGACCTGGGCCTTTGCATAGAAATATCTAACAGCAGCAGAAGGTAGAATTGGAATGGAGCCTCTTGTGCTATATGCACTGCAGTCTGCTATATACACTGCCTGCTTGCATATATACACTGCCTGCCTGATATCTCTGAAGATGGATTAGTCCTCAGAAGGACTGTTTGTTAAGATGAATATGTGTAATGTACGTTTTTTCTCCCTACACTACCTAATACACGATCAAATCTCTCCCTGACACAGCAGCAGCTCTCCCTACACTGTCTGATCCGGAGTGACTGTGACGAGCATGGCGGCGCCAGGTCTGATATAGACCTGATGACGCTGTGCGGCCAGCCAATCACTGTAATGCCCACAACCAACATTCGCGTCGGTATTACAGTGCATGGCAGGCAATCCCTGCATGTTCATTGGCTCTCTAAAGAGCGCCAAACATGCAGGGAGGGGACCCGAGTTCCTGCCCAAGCAACCCAGAAATACTCGGCGAGCGCCGAGCATCTCGAGCAGTGAGATGCTCGGGCAAGCACCAAGCAGTGGCGAGCATGCTCACTCATCACTAATAGAAACACGTCACCACTGTATTTTTCACCCACTCCTGGTTTCAGCTTACAAACACTGGTGTAAAATACTGACCAAATACTGAACGTGTGAACATGGCCTTAGTGTCCAAATGGTCAGTTCATCCATGATTATTGTTTCAAGAGTTTTACTTCTGTGTTAATAGAAAATTAATAATACACAAGCCGAAATGTGAGAAACCCATACGTTTTTGCTAGATTTTATAGAGCATGCATGCATTTGAAATGTTGAAAGCTTAGAAAATGTTTTGGGGGTTAAAAAGTAATAGTTGTTTCATTTTTATTTCATAAATCAATAGTACACATGACAATAAAAAAAACTTTGTGATATATCTTATGAGAGACATCTTCTTTCACCTCCCAAATTCATCTTTCCACTCTCAATTCGGTGAAGACAGATTTTCCCATTACTAAAATAAGAGATGACAGTTGGTGCTTTTAAATTTCCATAGAGAGGTGAGGGAGAGGAGGAGGATGGGTCAGACAGACATTCTAATGCAAATTACACTTCTTCATAGAACTTTATGAGCACCAACTGTCATCTCCTACCTCAGTAATGGGAAAATCTGTCTTCACTGAAGACAGATTTTACCTGTGAACTGAGAATATTGAGAAGAAAGATAGATTCCTTTAATAAGATAAATTACAAAGTTTTTTATTTTCATGTGTACTGTTGATTTATGAAAAAAGAATAAAACAGTTACTCTTTAAGTTACCACATGATATAGCACGAGATATTATCCCATAGTATACAGTAGGTTACGCTATGCTTCGCTGTCTACTTGAAAGCTATTACCGTAAATCACTGGAAGAAATTAGACATGACACTGTTAATATATTATTCTATAATTTTGCAACTAACTGGGATAAATACAGTGTATTTTTTTATTTTTTACTACAAAGAAGCATATTCCAAAATTGTTATTTATCATTGTTATAGCAATTGTGGAGGTTAATAAATATATTGCTGAGCTGAGACCATTATAAGGGTTCACTGTACCCCCATGATCAAAGATATTGATGACCTCCTTCCATATATACAAATTAAAGGGGTTTTCCCACGAACGAAAGTTCATTTTAATCAATAGATCTTGGAATAATAATAAGTTTCACAATTGGATGTGTTTAAATAAAATGTTCCTGTGCTGAGATAATCTTATAAATGTGCCCCTGCTGTGTACTGTGTAATGGTTGTGTCTCACCGTGCTGGAACATGGTCAGATCATACCACATCTGGGCAGGGGGGAGGAAGGAAAAGAGTATACAGACATTACAGCACGGGATTATCTCAGCGCAGGAAAATTTTATTTAAACACATCCAATTGTGGAAGCTATTATTATTCTGAGATCTATTGATTAAAATGATCTTTTGCTTGTGGGAAAACCCCTTTAGAGAGCACTTTTAATTTCATCCTAATTTTAGCTGTTTTCATTGCATACACAGATGTCAGACACAGACACTAGATCCAATTTTCATAAGAAGTCAATTAACGCACTACTATTTTTTTGGATTGCGGGGGGGAAACATGGGAGCCTTAGTGCCTGCCTATGAGATCAAAACTTGCAAAAGATTACCGCTTGGAAACTCAAGCATTCATGTTAGACCAGGAATTTAAAGGCACATGACATTAATTTATACCTTGTGTCTCCAGAGATAAAATATTGTCTATCCCATGAGCCCAGACACAATTAAAACAACCATGTGTATGGGACTCATTTACCTTGCATATGTTTTTCAGTTTGTATTATGTCTTTATTTGGGATCTAAAGAGTTGTGGACAGCGCCAAGTCTAAAGAGGATATTTGCATATGTCTTTTTATAGCAAAAACTTATTCTATAGTGCACAAACACACACAGAATAAAAATATGAGAATTACACATGCACAACATGTATCTGATAAGTTACAATCGAAAGTAATAAAGGGCTAATTATTAGGATTCCAGTTGATAAATATATGGTTCTCCTGTAAGCATCACTAGCAATTTGTCTATGAGGGAGGTATTTTATGCCTTGATCCTAAAAGCAAACAAGGTAATCTGCAAACCTCTGTTTCACAGAATTATGTATAATGTATGGCACAGTTTTTATTGATACAAGACTAGAGATATTTGCATGGTCCAGAGGACTGTTCTTCCATGCACTGTACACATAGGATCCCTGATTCTGGAGCTCCCTCCTCCCTCTTCGCTGCTGTCTTCTGTCCTCTGTCTTGGTGTTTGTTTTATTGGAGCCTGGGGTGTTCTTTTGATCAACTCAATCTCTCTCTGGCACTTGAGTCCTGATTGGCTAAAGGGTTTAGAGGGAAAATCTTTAATTAAGTAGATAATCTCTTCTTAGTAGGTTTGCAGCTCCATTTCTCTACCCCCTTGGTTCTCACTTGGGATCCCTTACTGGTCCTGACTTAAACTTGCAGAAGAACAATCTTTGCTTATAGTGTCAAAGGGTTTTCCAGTGTTGGATTATGTTGTATATTGGCTCTCTGTTGATCATCTTCCTTCTATTTCTAGTAAATTTTGGGAACACTTGGTAAGTACCAGTGAGTGTCATTAACACCTATTTATCTCCTGTATGAGGCTAGGCTTTATTGCTTTTATTATTACTATTATTAATACATCCTTGTTATTTTTATACTTACATTACAACATTAAGCAGGTAACAGACAGGTCACATAGGTAATGTATTTTATTCATTTAGATTAAAGGACTGATGCTTCTTGATATAAATACCCTTTCCAAATGGGATAGATAGAAGGTAGATCGATAGATAGATAGATAGATCTGTAACTATTATGTATTAATATATAAATATTATTTCTGTGAAATTTTCAGAAAAAAATATTCCTTACTAAGGAATAACTGCAAATCCAGGGTACATTCCTTACATCTCTCACACTTCTAGACACATGCTGAGTTTCAAGCATGTGATGTAGGGTCATGAAATGCAGACAGACGATTTTGCCCTAACCAAAAAGAGCTATACTTTCATCGATGTTTTACTTTATACTGCCGGGATTTTCATGTTTAAAGATTTATTTTCGTGTATAAATATGATCTATTCGAAACCATTAAGTTGCAATGATAATGTGAGTTCTTGGTTTTAACTGATTGACACAAATGTTTTTTTTTTTTTAATAAATAGAACTAGGAATGTTAATATCTAAACATACATAATTTTCCGTTATAATATATAAAAAATGTAAAACTATAAAATATATGGGATAATAAACACAGAAAAGGACAAGATAGATAAACAGACAGATACTATAGGAGTTAATTCCAATGTTAACTTTCCTTTTTTATTTATGTTTATGAATTTAGTATACTTTTACATACAAATTAATATATTTTCAAATGTATGTATTATTTAAAAAAATATATAGAAACAAATAATTATAAGCAATCCCAAATTAATTAAAAAATAATCATTTCATCTACAGATTTGAAGTTATTAGAGCTGACAGCTTATAGCAGTATTGGCTTATTGGCTTGTGTAAATGTCAAATATTTTCTGTCATAATGTGCAATGGCATGGTAGAAGTAAAACATTAATATTTCATGTTTGCATATTTTTTAATAAAGTAGAAAATGAGAATAAAGCAGTGTAAGCATCTATTCTTACACTGTCTATACATACCACATTTTTTTTTATCTGGGAGGAAGAAACAGTACAATATTTTTCAAAATATGAAACAATGTATCATTGCGTTATGTGAAATACATTTTCATTGCCCACATCTATTTCTCTCTGCTTATATTGAGCTAAATACTAATGACTGAATGTTCTAAGTAATGGAGCAGATTGGCATTTGTTAGAGCTAATGTAATTATCAATAATATCCGTAAATTTAATTAAATCATTCATGATAGTCGATGACACAATAGCCACAATACAGCAATCATTATGTGGGTCCTTTATTTATGTCTACATGAGCATCAGTCTATTTTTTTATATTCTAGTTGATATCAATAAAATATGTTCATCATTAAATATATTAGTTTATTCATTAGATTTCCTTTCTAACATTTTTATTATGAGTTTATTATTTTTATTTCTTTACTTACGAATCACAGTATAATTAGTAAAATCAAATCTAAAATAGTCACTCAGCAATATAATAAAATATTCCTAACTGTGCATTTATTTTTAAGTGGTAGAATTCTGAATTTCTTAGGTTATTATTATTTATTATGCTTTGATTATATAGTGCTATCATATTCCGCAGCAAAATTACTTTTTGGTGAATTTTTGACGCTTCGTATTTTCGCTGCACAATAAATGCAGCGTTTTACAGTTCCAGCAAAGTGGATGGGATCCATAGAAATATCATGTGCACTGTGCTTTTTTTTACCCTGGGTAACCTGATTTGCGGTGCGTTTTTAAATCCACAACATGTCGATCTTTCTTGCAGGTACACACAGTTTTATGTGCTGATTTTCCCTATTGCATATGCGTTTTTAGCTGATTTCCGCTGCGGAAACACACTAAAAAACACATGTAATCAACACAACTGTTTCAATAAAGTGTTGTCAAAGCCAAATACCAGAAAGCATCAAAAAGAAAGCAGCTTAATTTAAAACATGACATACTAAAATGATGTAAGAAAATGAAAAAACGCAATGTCAAAAATGTGATAAAAATGCGAGTTACCTATTTTAGCTAATAGATGCGGAAATACTGCAGAAAATCTGCAACTACAATAGATCACCAAATACTCATTGAGGGAACATAGCCTAAGAGTATGCTCACACATCACGTTTTTGCTGCGTTTTTCTACGTGTTTTTTGCCCTGACTGTCTCAGTAAAGTGTATGAGATTTCTGAAATTTTCCTTGCAGATTTGAAGCAGTTTCACATCTGCGCCATGTCAATTTTTTCAGTGTTTTTGCAGCATTTTTTACCTATTCTAAGGAAAGGGGAGAATGCATAAAAAAAATTAAAAAAGTGGCAAAAACACTCTTTTCTTATGCAGCATTTTTCATGCGAAGAGATATGTTTTTGATTTAGAAATGTCTGCAGCAAATACTTAACGAGTGTACATAACATTATTACATCTGTGCTACCTTCAATAAATAATAAAAAGTTGCAGTTGTATATAAAACAGTATTCCTATACAAAACCATAGTTTTATGCTAAATTTTATGTTTGACTATAAACCATCTCATTAAAGGTAAGCACTTTTCGGGGGGCAGATATGTCAGATATTAGGATATGAGAAATATGTAATAGATAAAAGCAACTCTATTCAATACCAAAGTTTCCATTCACAAAAGTTCAAATACTGGCTGCTGTTTCCTGAAAAGAGTCTAACCTTTATACTTACAACAGATATTTTGTATCGGAGTTTGGAGATAAATGATAATAAATCATTATCTGTGTGCACAAATGATCATGTTTCTTATGTATAGGGCTTAAAATGATGTGACCCAGTAATAATAGCGGCTACCACACACCAAGATCCTTTGAATTGGAATTCCCACGACGTTAAGCATTATTATTAGGATGGAATGCCTTGGAAATTTATGGAATCTAAGATTCTAATTCGAAGTCACTTTTGTAATTAGCCTAAATGATCAGGATTCCACCTTAGGTCAAAGCCCTGCAAGATAGGACATAAGCAGTAAATAATGGTCTTCGCATTCTTAACTCATTCTATAGACATAGGCTTTTTTTTCTTAAATTACATAAGGAACATTCTTTTTCAAAGTGTTTTTGGTACATTGGTATATTGATGATATTTCAATCAACTTTTGAGTTTAGGATTAAAAAAAATCTATTTTTTTTACTCAAGAACAGTGACAATCTTGTCCATGGGTTAAGCCTTAAATTGCAGCTCATTTCAAACCGCTTGAATGAGGAGGAGTTGCAATATGACACAAAGCATGGACAAGTAAGATGCTGTTTATTTGGGATATTATATCCTTTTTGTTAATTATAGAAGCATCTTTATTAAGTGTTCTTGGAATCTTAAAATTCTATAAGGAAAAAAAGTATTTATTGGACTAATTTTTCAATGATCTACCTGATATTCAACTGAAAACTGAAAAATATTTTTTGTGGGTAGTAAAGTAACATTTTTTTTATACTTATTTAATTACTATTAAAAAGATGAAATAAAATGAAATTACTTTGGTTGTGACCACTGTAAACATTGAAAGGAGGTGGCTGTCAACTTTTACCATAAAGTATGATTATAATACATTAATAGAAAAAACCTTACTACCCTTTTGGCAAAGCATTTCTGGGATGAAAGTGAAGCTGTGAATGGTTGTGAAGGATGTTTGTTTTGATATGTGACCCTGGACTTACAGGCATACTAATTACACTAAGCCTTTCCACTGATAAAAGATAAGACTGTCCTTAGTTTATGACTGTCATAAAAAGCAGGCAATCCTCCAGATAGCCAGATATGTGCATCCCATGATATGGAGCCTAATGATAATGATCAGTTGTTTCCAGGAATATTTATGGTTTAGTGGTTTATTCAGACTTTAGAACCTTTTCTTTTTGGTTCCTTAGTTCCTTAGATAAATGTTTAATCAATGAACATACATATATAGTCTTATAATATGATAACAGCTAATATTGTAATAATGGAGCATTTAGAATCAGACAGTTCCCCGTTTCTATATGAATTGTAGTGTAGGATGAAATAACTGAGGCCTGAATATCTATGGCTGTAGGGTGGATACATTTTTACACCTGAAGACCCAGGCTCCCGGCGGTTTTACCAAACTGAATTTTGAACCCTATGGAGATAAGGGTGCTTTCACGTTCTATTAGGCACCCATTCATTGGCCCCATTGTGGTTTATGTCCGAACCCCCTGCAAAATGGGATTTGAACGTATGCGCCGACAGGGCCATAGACTATAATACTGTCGACAGAGCGAACGAGCACTCTTCCATGCATCATTTTCAGGTGTGTATGCCTACTGGAGGTGGACACTCAGATATAGTAGATTTAATCTGGGTGTCCTCCTCCAGTAGGCTTATACGCCCGAATATGATGCACGGCAAAGAGCATGTTCACTCTGTCAGCACCATTATAGTCTATTGCCCTGTCTGCACATACGTCCTAATCCCGTTTTGCAGTGAGTTTGGACATAAGCCCCAACGTGGGCCACTGAAGGGGTACATAAACGCAATGTGAAAGCACTCCAACAGTTTAGTTCAGTAGAATTGTTCAGTCCCTGATGTTATGACTATAATGTGAGCATAAAAATGCATCCCAATTAGTGTTGAGCCACCCCCGTAGTGTTCGAGTTCGGTTCGGTTCGTCGAACACCCGTGTGTTCGCCGAACTGTTCGTCGAACTGTTCGTCGAACACCTTCGAACACCGTTAAAACCAATGGCAGGCAAACAAAAACACATAGAAACACATAGAAAACACCTTCAAAAGTGTCCAAAAGCTGACAAACTGCTCAGAAGACATAACTAACACATGGAAAAGTGACAAGTACATATAGTCATGCGAAAATAAAAGAGGTGGAGGAGTAAAAGGAGGGGGAGACACAGATATAGGCATGTCATGCCCTTCTAAAATCCAAAAAGTGAGAAGCCGACACGGCCAGTCCGCTCCTGCCCGTGCCACCTCCGTGTCGCCGGGTTTGTGCCAGAGCCGCGGTGAACCCTGATGGCCAGCCCCCCTCTCCCAATACTGGTGCCTGTCCGCTGGTGGGTCGAGCGAGCCCCCCTGTGGTGGAGGCAGCTCTAAGCTTTTTAATTTAAATTGTCTCTCTAATTTGAATGAATACACTTTAAATCCATTTACAAGGATCTATTGGAGGGCAAGTCTCATGCCAGCAGCCGCGTAATTCCAGCTCCAGTAGCGTCCACTAAAGCTGCTGCAGTTAAAAAGCTTTTATAAGGATCGAGCTCGGCTGTCCACCGCAAGGCATCCTACTGCCAGTCCCAGCCCCTATGCCTTGGGGTGCCTCCTGATGCTCTTCACTGAGTATCCCGTGGTCCCGAAGCATTTCCTTTGAAAAAATGAAGTGTCCAAACTACAGGTGGTGTAGCTTGCTTAACAGCCGGGATAATCCGCTGACTAGCAGACCCTGCTACTAGGCACAAAGTATTTCCTGGGCTAGATGCAGTTAAAAATTTGTAATTAGATACTCTCGTTGGATGCTGAGAAAGCATTCCATAGAGTCTCCTGGCACACCATATATGATTCTCTTAAAAAGCTTGGGGTAGGGGTCTAGGGGACCCTTTTATAGCCAAAATCACGGCCCTGTATCGCAATACGTCACCTAGGCTGAAGATAAATGGAACTGTAGCACCCTGAGGGCTCGGTTGCTACAGAGGTATTGCACCTCACCCAGAGGTGTGATATCTCACTCTCAGGTAAGGATGTAGTGTGGATCAGGACCCGACACCTGCATGCATTACACCACATTGCCGTGGGGCAGGGCGACCAATATGCCCCTGAGATGGGCACGACAGTCCCTGTCCCTGGCTGGAGTGGGGGGAGGGAACACTGAGGAAGGGGAACCCTGTAGTGCAGGAGCAGGGAGGAAGCAGTTCCTGGGTGCATTGAGAAGGGAGTATAAAAGGTGGGCACCATCTTAGTTCAGTGCAGAGAAGTCTGAGCAGAAGTGGCAGGGAGCAGGGGCTCTGCATGAGCTCTGCTCCGGAGGCGGGCCTAGTAACAGAGGCCCAGGCCTGGAAGAGGGAGAAGGAAGGAAGAGGAGCGGACAAGGCTCCAGGAACGAGGAACGAAGGGATCTCAGGGGTGCGGACGGGCGAGTCGCCACCGCACGCCAGAATCCACCTGCGTGGAGGGGTCAGGCCAAAGGGGGAGACCGGTCCCTGAAACTAGTGGAGGCAGGAAACGACCCTCAGCTAGAAACAGGAGGCTGTGACATTTTATGTGGCGCAGCCCCTCGCTACACCCGCTAGGAAGGCACCACATAGGGTCAGGGAAACTGGCGCCAAGTTTACCAAGAGGAGGCCCGAGGCAGCCGGACAGAAGGGTTGGTAAGAAAGGCCAGACAAAGGACACACAAAGGGGGTCCTGTGAAGCGCTCCAAAGTTATCTGGGAGTTGTCTGAGCCCCTCACCTGGTGAGCACAGTACGACGTGGGCAGCCGTTACCTGCAGACGTGGTCTGGATAATAAGAACTGTGAGTAAAGGCCCTGGACTGCATCACTGACTCCGTGTCATTACTGCTGCTGCCCTGCACCATCACCCCCATCCTCCGCATACACTGCCCTGAGGCTATACTCCTCCCGTGGGGAGTTATGCTACGCTCTGCTGCACCCACAACACCAGCCTCAGCGGTCTGCCCTGGAGCGGCGGTTCACTCTGACCGCAATCCACGGGTGGCGTAGTCGGACATTTAAACATCAAAACCACATAAATAGTTCCGCCACTGGTTTGACCGCCCTGAGCCACGGAACCGGGTTGCCGCCACGGAGACTACAACCACCAGCATCCACCAAAAAGGGTCCGGCTCCGGGTGTCCCAAGGCCCAGGGGGCGCGTCAGAACATTTTCATCACCTTTCACAATCACCAATGGGACAAGGCAGGGATGTTCTCTGTCCCCTCTCTTATACATCCTAGTGACGGAGCACCTGCTCTCATCAATTCGCCATAACCCCAATATTAGGTGGATTGAGGTGGGAGGCACCGAGTACAAGTGCTCTCTATTTGCTGATGATGTCCTAGTATATATCACTCAATCACATATATCCATCCATGCTGTTATGGCTGAAATAGATCACTTTGTTACATGGTCAAATTTTAAAATCAATGCAGCGAAGTCTGAGGCCCTCGATGTCTCCCTCCCCAAATCCATATAGGATTCCATCCAGTCCAACTTTCCCTTTGCCTGGCCCTCACAGGGTATCAAATACTTAGGAATTCCTATTCATAGAGACCTCTCCCATCTATGTTATCTTAATTTTGGGCCCTTTATTGAACAACTCCATACAGACCACGGTTGGCAAGTTAGAACTGTAAGATTCACTACGTGAACCACTGGTGTTTTGTGGAAAAGCACATGTACACTGTGTTCCAAATTATTATGCAAAAAGTGTTTAGGAGTGATAAGGGAAGAATTTGTTTGTTTGTCAGTTAAACTCATTGATGGTGATGTGTGTCAGGGCTCTTTATATCACTGTAAGCAATTGCAGACACCAGTGCTAATTAGTTTGTCAGGTGTGTCCAATGAAAGGCAAGACTACTTAAGAAGGCTCTCTCACATTATTCAGCAGCCTACATTTTCTGCCAAAATGGGAAAGAAAAAGGATGTGTCGGCTGCTGAGAAGCAACAAATTGTGGAGTGTTTAGGTCAAGGCATGACTACAATCAACATTGTGCGATGATCAGGATGAAGTGTCTTGGCAATCAAGAAGTATGTAGCTGATTCACAGTACACACGTGTGCGTGCTGATAAGGGCAAATTGAGGACTCTTTCCTACAGGCAATTACGTCAGGTTGAAAGAGCAGCGGCAAAAAAGCCTTGTCATAGCAGCAGACAAGTTTTTGAAGCTGCTTGTGCCTCCAACGTCCCCCGAACAACAAGATGCAGGGTCCTTCAGAGGTTTGCAGCTGTGCATACGCCATCCTGTCGACCTCCTCTATCCACTTCACACAAGCAGAAACGGCTCCAGTGGGCCAAACATTACATGAAGACTGATTTCAAAACTGTTTTGTTCACGGATGAGTGCCGTGCAGCGCTCGATGGTCCAGATGGATGGAGTGGAGGATGGCTGGTTGATGGACACCCCACGCAAACACGGCTACAGCGCCAACAAGGAGGAGGTGGAGTAATGTTTTGGGCTGGAATCATGGGGAGAGAGATTGTCGGCCCCTTTAGGATCCCTGAAGGCGCTAAAGATGAACTCCATAATGTATGTGGATTTTCTCAAACAGCACTTCCTGCCATGGTTCAAGAAGAAGAACCGTGTATTTCACAGCAAGATCATTTTTCTGCATGATAATGCACCATCTCATGCTGCACATAAAACATCTGCATCTCTGGCTGATATGGGCATAAAAGGGGACAAACTTATGGTGTGACCCCCATGCTCCCCTGACCTCTACCCCATTCAGAACCTTTGGAGCATCATTAAAAGGAGTGTCTATGATGGCGGGAGGCAGTTCACATCTAAGCAACAGCTCTGGGAGGGTATTCTGTCCTCATGCAAAACAATTGAAGCAGAAACCATCCAAAACCTGACAAATTCAATGGACGAGAGAGTTCAGAAGCTCCTTTCGAACAAGGGGTCCTATGTGAAAATGTAACATCACCTAGAATAAAGTTTTGAGTTGAAAACTGTTTGATTTCAGTTTCTAACAACCTGCTAATGCTTATAATTTCAAAAATGACCATTTTTTTGGTCTTTATTAAAATGAAAAGGTTGATCGAAAAGTTTGGGGGATCTAAGAGTGTGGCAACCCAGTAGTCATGATTACTTCGAATTCTGACAATATGAGGGTCATGCTGCAGGTAGTGCAGCAAGAAGGCACTTATGTGTCTTGCGCATCTCGGAGCCCCAAAATTATTTTCCGGGCTAGATGCAGCTAAAAATTATTTTTAATTTTAAATCTGGTGGAGCTTATTATAGATGGCCTAATAGGATCAGTGCTGCACACTGCTACAAAGCCCAAAATATTTTCCAGTCAAGATACAGATAAACATGATTAGTAATTTGAAAGCTTAAAACGGTTGGTAGGGTGATTTTAAACAATCATCAAGCTTTTACTCTCCCCAGGATGACACAGGGGTAGAAAAGTCGTTTCGGATCCATGATTTGTTCATCTTTATGAACGTGAGTCTGTCTACATTATCAGTGGAGAGCCGCGTGCGCTTATCTGTCAGCACACCACCAGCAGCGCTGAACACACGTTCAGACAGAACGCTGGCTGCGGGGCATGACAAGATCTCCAAGGCGTAAGTGGCTAGCTCCGGCCATTTATCCAGATTGGAAGCCCAAAAAGAGCAAGGGTCCAGTGACGCAGTCGTGGCTTCAATGTTTACTTGGAGATACTCCTGTACCATCGTCTCTAGGCGTTGACTATGTGTCAGACTTCTTGTCTCCTGTGGCCTTGCAAAGGATGGGCTAAAAAAGTGGTGAAATGATTCCGCAAAATTGATGTTACCACCAGATACTGTGGTTCTGTTACAGTTTGAGTGCTGAACACTTGACGGTCCCACGGTTGGCAAGTTGGAACTGTGAGATTCACTACGTGCACCACTGGTATTTTGTGGAAAAGCACATGTAAGATTCTGCAACAGTCTCTGCTGATACTCCTGCATGCGTGCATCCCTTTCTATGGCAGGAATAATTTCTGCAAATTTACTTTTGTACCGGGGATCTAACAGTGTGGCAACCCAGTAGTCAGGATTATTTCTAATTCTCACAATTCGAGGGTCATGTTGCAGGTAGTGCAGCAAGAAGGCACTCATGTGTGTTGCGCATCCAGGAGCACCAAGTCCCTGTTGTGTTGGTGGCGAGGTAACAATCATGCTTCCTTCCTCTGTCCTCTCCCCCCAACCTCGCACAACAGAAATGTGATCAAGGTCTCCCTCATCTGATGAGTCTTCCATCAGTTCGTCCTCCACTTCTTCCTGGGCTCCTGCACCTTCCTCACTAGTTTGGCTGCTACCATGCGCCCTGGTAAAACCATCTCCCCCACCCTCACATGCCTGCCGCCTTGGTGCTGCCGACCGTCTGGACCTTGCAGATGTTAGCCCTTCCGCATACAACTCCTCCTCCTCTACTTCCTCCACCTCCTCTTGTGCCACCACCTGACTCCGAATTCTGTTTAACATGTGCTCCAGCATGTAAATCACCGGAATAGTCATGCTGATAATGGCATCGTCAGCACTAAACATCTTCGTCGCCATTTCAAAACTGTGCAGAAGGGTGCATAGGTCCCTGATCTGAGACCACTCCTCCAGCGTGATTTGCCCCACCTCTGAATCTCGTTGGCCCAGGCTATACGTCAGAACGTATTGCACCAGGGCTTGTCGGTGCTGCCACAGTCGCTGCAACATGTGCAGAGTTGAATTCCACCGGGTAGGCACATCGCATTTTAGCCGGTGAAGTGGCAGGCCCAACGACTTCTGTAGAGATGTAAGTCGCTGAGCTGCGGGATGCGAACGGCGGAAGTGAGCACACAGCGACCGTGCCCTCTGCAGAAGGCCATCTAGTCTGGGATAGTGGGCTAAAAATTGCTGGACAACCAGGTTCAACACGTGAGCCATACAAGGCACGTGTGTGACATTGCCCCGGCGAAGGGCCGCACCCAGGTTTGCAGCATTGTCGCACACGGCCTTCCCTGGTTTCAGGTCCAGTGGAGACAACCATTCATGAAATTGGTTCTCCAGAGCTGACCACAACTCCTCAGCTGTGTGACTCACATTTCCCAGACATTTCAATGTAAAAACCGCCTGATGACGTTGAGCCCTACTGCCAGCATAGTAAGGAGGTGTGCAGGATCCCTTCTGCGCAGTTAGAAAGCTTGTGGCATGACCAGACAGGCTTTGGGTGCAGGTGAAAGACCGAGAGGAGGTTGAGGAGGCAGAAGCAGTGGAGGAACTTTGACATAAAGAGGATTGAAGCACAACTCGTGGGGACGGCAAGACTTGGACAGCAGCCCCTTGTCCTGCTGTCACCATAGTTACCCAGTGCCCAGTCAGCGACATGTAACGCCCCTGTCAATGCCTACTCGTCCAAGTGTCTGTGGTGAAATGCACCCTGTCACACACAGAGTTTCTCAAAGAAGCGGTGATGTTGTGTGCGACATGCTGGTGGAGCGCAGGCACACCTTTCTTTGAGAAGTAGTGCCGACTGGGCATCTGGTACTGGGGCACTGCGACGGACATAAGGTCTCGAAAATCCTCTGTGTCCACCAGGCGGAAAGGCAGCATTTCTGTAGCCAAGAGCTTGCAGATGGTGAAATTCAACCTCTTAGCTTTCTCATGGCTAGGAGGAAATGGTCTTTTACTTGTCCACATCTGAGGGACCGAGGGCTGGCTATTGTGCTTAGACGGGGTTGATAAGGGTGTCCCCGGCAAACTGCCGGTCTGTGAGGAAGATGCAGGCGGACATGTTAGGTTGCCTTGATCCAAAGGTGGTGCTATCGATGTCGGACAGCGCTCAACACCAGCTGCTGTTACCACCTCCAAAGAAAATGATGACCTGCCAATCACGCTGGCTGTTGCGGGTAAAGAGGTGGCAGGTCTGCGCCCCAAAACAGGTGTGACTGCTGTCCCCCCAGTCACAGAGGATGAAGAGGCCGCGGATGCACAAGATATGGCAGACGGTGGTTGGCCCGGCCGGCTAGGCCGCATTGTAGCACACTGAGCTTCCCACTGCAACTTATGCTTCATGTCCATGTGCCGGTTCATGCATGAAGTACTCAAACTATGTATTTTTTGGCCTCTACTTAGCTTTTGCTGACAAATGTTACAGATAACACGAGTTGGGTCATCTTTATCGATCTGAAAAAATGCCCAGGCTATGCAAGGCTTAGCACCCATGCGACCTGAAGAGCCACCACGACTTGTGGTGAGAGGCAGAGTTGTGTTTGAGGATGCAGTTGTTGACGTGCTTCCAGTACTACGTCTCTGTCCAGGAAGGCGCAACCTGACCTCGTCGTCACTAGCATCTTCCTCCACCTCCTCTGCTGACCTCATCTCTTGGCTGACTGTGGGTTGACAGTAAGTGGGATCTCCAACCTCATCATCATCACCCTGTGTGTTATCACACCCGTCGTCCTCAGAGCCAACCTGTTCCTGCCCTGACAAAAAACTAAAGTTGTCGGTCCAATCAGGTATTTGAGTCTGATCATCGTCTTCCTCATTGTCTCCACCAACAGGAGTTACAGTTTGGGAATGAGGGTCTACATTATGGTCAGAACCTTCTGCGTCTGGTCCTGGATCCGACTCATAAAGATTCTGGGCATCAGTGCAGATCATTTCCTCGTCTGGATTCACAGAAGCGCTGGAGTCGACCTCTGATTCCCAGGCTATAGTATGAGTAAACAGCTCTGCAGACTCAACCATCTGTTCTACCTCATACTCAGACGGGCAGCTGGAGATTTGGGAGCTGTGAGGAAGCAAGTGCGATTTGGGTGACACCTTTGAGGACTGGAGTATTTGTGATGTTGAAGTTGATGTGGAGGAGAGCCCACTTAAAGGAGCACTTGATATCCGTTGAAGCACCTGCTGTTTTTGTGCCTCATCTGGAATTTGTAGCGATTGGCGTGGCCGTAAGAAAGGGATCTTATCACATTGTCCGCTAAAAGAAGTAGACATTTTAGTTTGGCTGGAAGATGGTCTTTCTTCTGCAGATGTTACTGTTGCTTTAACACCTACCCCACGGACACAACCTTTTTTCCCCTTCCCAACACGCCTATTCCCCTTTCCACCAGCAGCAGGCCTTTTTCCACTCATTTTGGTGGTTAACTAATTCACAACTCTGGAGTTGTTTGCACAAAAAAACAATGGATGGTAACCGAGCAGAGCTGAGTGGCCAAACTGTGGTATTAGGCCAAAACCATTGGCTGGGTTAGATGCAGAAAAAAATATATTCAGTTTGCAACCTGATGGAGGTCAGTATAGATGGACTAATAGAGAAAGTCCGACACACTGCTAGAAGGCCAAATATTTTTTCAGAGCTAGATGCAGAAAAAAATTATATTCAGTTTGCAACCTGATGGAGGTCAGTATAGATGGATTAATAGAACAAGACCCACACACAGCTAGAAGCCCAATATTTTTTCAGAGGTAGATGCAGAAAAAAATATATTCAGTTTGCAACCTGATGGAGGTCAGTATAGATGGACTAATACAACAAGTCCCACACACAGCTAGAAGCCCAAATATTTTTTCAGAGGTACTGTAGATGCAGATAAAAATTAGTTTTAATTTGCAACCTGATGGAGGTCAGTATAGATGGACTAATACAACAAGTCCCACACACAGCTAGAAGCCCAAATATTTTTTCAGAGGTACTGTAGATGCAGATAAAAATTATTTTTAATTTGCAACCTGATGGAGGTCAGTATAGATGGACTAATAGAGAAAGTCCGACACACTGCTAGAAGGCCAAATATTTTTTCAGAGCTAGATGCAGAAAAAAATTATATTCAGTTTGCAACCTGATGGAGGTCAGTATAGATGGATTAATAGAACAAGACCCACACACAGCTAGAAGCCCAATATTTTTTCAGAGGTAGATGCAGAAAAAAATATATTCAGTTTGCAACCTGATGGAGGTCAGTATAGATGGACTAATACAACAAGTCCCACACACAGCTAGAAGCCCAAATATTTTTTCAGAGGTACTGTAGATGCAGATAAAAATTATTTTTAATTTGCAACCTGATGGAGGTCAGTATAGATGGACTAATACAACAAGTCCCACACACAGCTAGAAGCCCAAATATTTTTTCAGAGGTACTGTAGATGCAGATACAAATTATTTTTAATTTGCAACCTGATGGAGGTCAGTATAGATGGACTAATACAACAAGTCCCACACACAGCTAGAAGCCCAAATATTTTTTCAGAGGTAGATGCAGAAAAAAATATATTCAGTTTGCAACCTGATGGAGGTCAGTATAGATGGACTAATACAACAAGTCCCACACACAGCTAGAAGCCCAAATATTTTTTCAGAGGTACTGTAGATGCAGATAAAAATTATTTTTAATTTGCAACCTGATGGAGGTCAGTATAGATGGACTAATACAACAAGTCCCACACACAGCTAGAAGCCCAAATATTTTTTCAGAGGTACTGTAGATGCAGATACAAATTATTTTTAATTTGCAACCTGATGGAGGTCAGTATAGATGGACTAATAGAGAAAGTCCGACACACTGCTAGAAGGCCAAATATTTTTTCAGAGCTAGATGCAGAAAAAAATTATATTCAGTTTGCAACCTGATGGAGGTCAGTATAGATGGATTAATAGAACAAGACCCACACACAGCTAGAAGCCCAAATATTTTTTCAGAGGTAGATGCAGAAAAAAATATATTCAGTTTGCAACCTGATGGAGGTCAGTATAGATGGACTAATACAACAAGTCCCACACACAGCTAGAAGCCCAAATATTTTTTCAGAGGTACTGTAGATGCAGATAAAAATTAGTTTTAATTTGCAACCTGATGGAGGTCAGTATAGATGGACTAATAGAATGATGCTATGCCCAAAAGATTTTACTTCACTAGGTGCAGTAAAAAAATTGGTATTCTATACACAGGTGGTATATCTTGCAGCACAGATAGGCTACTCCACTGACTAACACACTCTGCAATAGGCCAAAAAGGATTAGCTTTGCTAGATTCAGCCAAATGCTGTGAAAAAAACTTGCACAGCACTGGCACAGACCTGCCTGGCAAAAACTGATAGGAACTGATGTAACCTAGTCCTGAAAAGGACTCCAATTACAATTAGTCTTTACTCCCACAACCTATCTATTTAAGAGCACAGACCTCCGTGATAAAAGTCGTAGGAAATGCTGTAACCTAGTCCTTAAAAGGACTGCAATCACAACTATTCCCTACTCCCAAGCTATCTGTATATTTGTGCGAAAATTGGCTTGAAATTAACAAGGTATAGCGCACACAGCAACAGCGGTGCCGTCTAACACGCAGCTGCAGCAGTGAGAAAATGGTGGCGACGGGGAAAATGGCTTGGTCTTATAGGGCAAGGACATGTGACATACACTGCCAATGACACATGCCCTTGCTTGTGTGAAAAAAAGCACTTCGCTCCGTGTGTGCGCTGCTGATAGGCTGACAGATTGCACCTCCCCACTGCAAATGCGGGAAAGAGAAAAAAAAATGGAGATCTTCATTGTTCCTGCAGAGATCCATCCCCTGCCCCTCCCCCCGCCCCGCTGTACACTCAAACTGCGTATTAACATTAATTTTCATCATTACTGAGAAAAAATCCAGTTATGATTTTGGTGCACGAACAGTTATCGAACATAACCTCGAACAGCCGAATTTTTATCAAATTGTTCGTGTTCGCCGAACGGCTCGAACACCGCCCAAAACAGCTCGAATTTGAGATTGGCGAACAGTTCGAGTAGAACAACGCTCATCTCTAATCCCAATTATTCTTCTATAATTTTACTGTATATTACAATCTCACACCAATAGGATAAACAGTGATCGGACTACTACAGTAAAAAAACCTCAACATCTGTGCTTTTTTTTACGCTGCATAACTTGATTTGCGGTGTGCTTTTTGAAATCCACAACATGTCGATCTCACTTGCGGGTACACGGAGTTTTATGTGGAGATTTTCGTGACAAAAATACAAGTTGCCTAATTTAACTAATAGGTGCAGAAATACTGCAGAAAATCTGCAACTACAATAGATCACCAAATACTCATTGTGAGAACATAGCCTAAGAGTATGTTCGCACATCACATATTTGCTGCGTTTTTTTGTGTCTTTGCTGTGAAAAATACAGCATTTTTCAGAAATCTCATGCACATATTGCTTATTTTTTCCTTGCAGATGTGAAGTGCTTCTGCAGCATTTTTCACCCATTATAATGAATAGGAAAAATGCATAAAAATACATAAAATAGGAATTCTACTGCATACTAAAATTTCATACCACCATATTAAATAATGATTGGATTACTTCAGCAAGAGTAGTTTACTATGCATTCTCTTCATTACTCATGATATCTTAGGGAAAGCACTATATTAAGATGCAATTATTAGCCCCCCCACGCTATAGATAGATAACCATTGTTTGGCCGGCAATAATCTCGCCTGACTCTCCCATACACAGGAGCACTTGCTCTGCTGAGCGATCCTGTGTTCTCTATGAGATAGCTGCTGCCAGACTTCTCTGGCAGCGGGTAATCTCTTAGGGCGTAGTCAGACAGCCATATAAATCAGGCTGAGATCAGGTCGCAGTGCTCGGACTGGCCGCAGTTCTCCTGACCTGAGCATGACAGCTGCATAGAAATATATAAAGCTGTCACGCTTGTGTTGGGATTGCCGCCAGCCAGTCCATACATTGCAGTCCAATTTTGGTCCAATTTATACGGATATCTGACTGCGGCCTTAGAAAAAAAAAGGATCAGCAGTCCAAAATCAGCCATGCAAATTAGACTGCTGAACGTATCGATACCAGCAGGTTCAACCAACATAAGTCTACAGTGTGTGGGGGCCGTTAGAGTAAGGTGCGCATTGTGGACATAGATCCACAGAATAGCTAAAGTGGTACCCAATTTTTTATGATAATAAATAGCATAGGGATAAAATATAACCTTTATTAGAAAATTAATTAAAAAGGCCCAAAGTGAAAATGTGCAACCATAAATACAAGACGTACCATAAAGTACTAAACAAGAATGCAAACAGGAAAAATTTGCCTAAAGTACAGACAATCCTGTGTAAAAAATGGTCAAAACATAACCTGTGAAAGACCACTTCCCAGGTAAAGTGGTGGATTCTTTAACCGTGCTATCAATAATAGAGTCCACCAAATGACCATATCCTCTCTAGCATAGTTCCCACCAGTCAGTAAACCAAATCAATGTACATTATATTGAACAGGTATACAACTAATATATGACTATAAGGGAAAATGTAGGCTAGCTTAGTACATAAAAAAAATCAGCCAAGCATATAGAAAAAATACTTTTTTCAGTTTTAGACAAAGCATATAACCACATATAAACAATATCACTTTGTGGTGTAGCAGAAATATCATACAATCTAAGAGGAAACTTCAAAACTTATCTGATCCTCCATTAGTGATGGGTATGAAGTCTTATATAGGCGGGCTCCCGATGCGTTTCCCTTTTGTCATCAGGGGAGTAAAAGTGTCCATGATCATGCCCCCATTCATTAGATATGATAAACGTTTTGTACATTTTCCAAACTGATATGGTGCCTCTTATATACACGTTGCACACTAAACTAGCGTTACACTTCCGGGTATGACGTCACATCCTGTGCGCTATCCAGCAGGACGCAAGAAAAATGACAACATCCGGTCTGTGGAACGCATATGGAGCGCACCATTCCCGTGCATGCGCAAATGATAATCAAGGATTACCTCATAAACATCACATTTCAGCGATGGGTGTGTTCAAAACATACACGCTCTTAATGGTAACTCACTAGACGCAGAGCTCCTTATCATACATCAGCGTCCTAAAGTGATCCAGTGAGCCGAAGGCAAACAACCAATGGGGTCACCCCAGATCACATACCACAAAGTAATGCACAGTACCTAGTCACAGTATAAAGTAGATGAATGCGTGCCCAGAGACGCAGGATCACCAAGGCCAGGATAGATGGTATATATATACACATATAGAAACTAGGGATCACTGAGCTTGCGTGGATACAACACAGGATAAAGGTGGCAAGGTGGGAAAAGGAGAAAGAAAGGAGGATCTAACAAGGCCCTAACAGTAAACTAAGGGCTAACTGACCCTACCTAGCGCGGAGGTTGGCACCCTATGGGGAACGAGAATGGTGCCCCCACTCATCGGCGGCTAACCCTCTCTACAATAAACCCTAAAAGGCCCTCTATCGATAAAAAAGATATGAAAGATAGTTGTTCATTTAGGCCTAATGGCTGCAATGTCTTGAGCCAAAAAATCCATTTGCATTCTTTTTGTAGGATTTTTTGGTCCCAGTTCCCACCTCTTACGGAGGGTATAATCTTATCAATCCCCATAAACTGGATATAGTTGACATCACCCCCATGATTATCATTGACATGATTCGATACCGGGGTGTCACGTTTATTAACAATGTCACGGACATGTTCTCTTATACGCTTTCTAAATTCTCTTTTAGTCTTGCCCACATATTCCATGCCACAACGACATGTGGCTTTGTATATCACTCCTGTGGTACGGCAATTAATGAAATGTCATATGGTGTATTCCTTCCCGGTCACATTCCCCAGAAAGGACCTACCCTTCGTCACAGATTTACATGCGCAGCAATTTCCACATCTAAAGCAGCCCTTTGTTTGATTACCCAACCATGATGGATCAGGAGTCTCTTTGAAAAAACTGTGTACCAGCCTATCCTTGAGTGACCTACCCTTACGAAAAGTGATTTGAGGAAAGGGACCCACCATCTCTCTAATGTCTGCATTCATAAGTAAAACAGGCCAGTGACGTCTAAGAATCTCTCTGACCCCTTTGGCCCCACTGGAAAAAGTGGTAATAAACCTAGATATGCTGGCCTCTTCCTTGGCAATCTTCGGGGTTAACAGAGTCTTACGGTCTTTAATCAATGAGTTATTATAGGCTTCAGAAAGAATGTGTTTGGGATAGCCTCTCTCAATAAAACGTCCACGTAAATCATTGGCCTGCTTTTTGAAAACACTGAGATCAGAGCAATTCCTACTTATCCTTAAATACTGTCCTTTTGGAATACCTCTATTAAGAGGGCCAGGATGGCCACTCTCCCATCTCAAGAGAGAGTTTGTGGCTGTAGGTTTTCTGTAATTGCTAGTGCTCAATTCGCCATTATCGCTTCTCTGAATGCAGACATCAAGAAACTGCAGTTTATTGTAGTTACACTCATGTGTAAATCGTATACCAATATTATTCATATTGAGTTGTGTAACAAAATCACCAAAAAGAGTTTCAGATCCCCTCCAAATGACAAATATGTCATCGATGTAGCGCAGCCAAACGACGACATTGTCACTCACAGGGATGGCTGGTTCACAGAAGACCATAGTTTCCTCCCACCAGCCCAGGAACAGGTTAGCATATGAGGGGGCACAAGGGCTCCCCATCACAGTACCCCTGAGCTGGTGGAAGTACTTTTTGTCAAAAAGAAAAATTTTTTTTGTGAGACAAAATTCAAGAGCGCGCAGGACAAAGGTATTATGTCTGCTGAATTGACGACCTCTAGTCCTTAAATAGTGGTCTATTGCTTGTAATCCCATTGCATGTGGAATGGAAGTATATAATGCTTCTACATCAATGCTGCACAGTAACATATCAGGTTCAAGGCAGATCCCATCTATTTTGCTCAGAAGGTCTGTGGTATCGCAAACATACGAGCTCAGTGACCCCACGAATGGTTTAAGTATATGATCAAGATAAATACCCAGATTTTGTGTAATACTGTTGGTTCCCACCACTATAGGTCTACCCTTTAAGGGATTACAACCTTTATGGATCTTAGGCAAACAATAGAAAGTGGCCATCGTCAGGTATTCTGAATAAAGAAAATCTCTCTCCTTTTTGTCCAAAACTCCAGTGGCAACCCCCTCATCAACCAGAAGCCTCAGCTCCCTCATAAGACCTGTTGTGGGATTGGTGGCTACAACTTCATAACTAGTATGATCATTAAGTAATGTCATACATAAATTTTTATAGTCTACAGTATTCATTACTACTATATTCCCACCTTTATCTGATTGTTTAATAGTAATATTGGTATCACTTTCAAGATTACAGAAACTCTGCATTTCAAGTTTCATTAGATTATTCCTAGAAGAAGATTTTGTAGACGATAAGTCCATAATGTCTTTAGTAACTAGATCAAGAAAGACGTCTATAGATCCAGGGTCACCAGATTCCGGAGGCATATTTTTACTATTATTTTTAAGGGTTGTAAAAGGACCATTACCATCAAAAGCACAATTACCATCTCCCAAATGATAGAGGAACCTCACATCCTGAAGTAAATCCTCTGCAATGTCTAGTTCAGAACAGGTCCTCCTATTCTCGCGATTAAAATGTTTTTTCCACCTCAATTTCCTAATGAAGAGATTGAGGTCTTTGATGGTTTCAAAATGGTTGAAATCAGTAGTGGGAACAAAGGAAAGACCTTTACTCAAGACACACATTTCTGTGTAGTTGATTGGCCTAGAGGATAAATTAATGACCTGCGATTCGTGTTCTACAGCAGAGCTCCTGTGAGATTGATTAAATGAAGGGAGGGGGGACAAATATTTATTGTGTTTCTTATTAGAGGAGGTACCAGTTTTCAGCGGCCACTGCTGGAATTTAGACGGTTGCGCAGAGGGTAATTGTACTCTAAAAAAACATCCTTTGGAGGAGATCTCCTACCACCTCCCCTATTGCCACGATTGCCCCCTCTCCCTCTTCCTCTACCCTTCAAGTATCTAGGCCGAGTTTCTGAATCAGAATTTTCTGTTTCAGAGGAACAAATATCAGTCTCTGGTCCCCTCTGGGTACGTCCTATAGATATGGAATATGCTTTATTGTCTCTGAACGCCTGAAGATCTCTACTATATAGTCTATGTTTGCGTTCTTTCAGATGGAACTGAAATTTCTCTAGACCATTTTGGAGACCCAACTCCTTGTTTAGGAATTCGGGTTCTACTGAGAATTTTTTGTGATCTCAATCTGTTCTTTAAGAGATTCATTAAGATTGTGTAAATTGGTTCTTTCCTCTTCGAACAAAAGTTTCATAAGTCTCAAGGAACTTTCTGTTGCTTCTTTTTCCCATTTAATCAATAAATTTGGATTTTTATAACGATAACCCGGTGACAAAGCAATCCTGAGGTGGCGTGGTACAATGCCTGATTTTATATAGTTATCTAGGCTTTGTACTTCCCACCATGATACAATTTGGTCTCTATAGGTCTTAGTGAGGTCCTTAAACGCTGTATTGAATGAGGGAGTATACCTTTTCTGGACAAAAGTACGGTCTGAAAAGACCTCCTTGGCCTCAGTGATCCATACGTTCGTATCTATATCTGTTGACAGGAAGCCTGCCATACTCCAGAAAAACTCCAAAAATAGCTAAAGTGGTACCCAATTTTTTATGATAATAAATAGCATAGGGATAAAATATAACCTTTATTAGAAAATTAATTAAAAAGGCACAAAGTGAAAATGTGCATCCATAAATACAAGACGTACCATAAAGTACTAAACTGGAATGCAAACAGGAAAAATTTGCCTAAAGTACAGACAATCCTGTGTAAAAAATGGTCAAAACATAACCTGTGAAAGACCACTTCCCAGGTAAAGTGGTGGATTCTTTAACCGTGCTATCAATAATAGAGTCCACCAAATGACCATATCCTCTCTAGCATAGTTCCCATCAGTCAGTAAACCAAATCAATGTACATTATATTGAACAGTTATACACCTAATATAGGACTATGAGGGAAAATGTAGGCTAGCTTAGTACATAAAGAAATCAGCCAAGCATATAGAAAAAATACTTTTTTTTCAGTTTTAGACAAAGCATATAAGCACATATAAACAATATCACTTTGTGGTGTAGCAGAAATATCATACAATCTAAGAGGAAACTTCAAAACTTATCTGATCCTCCATTAGTGATGGGTATGAAGTCTTATATAGGCGGGCTCCCGACGCATTTCCCTTTTGTCATCAGGGGAGTAAAAGTGCCCATGATCATGCCCCCATCATATCTAATGAATGGGGGCATGATCATGGGCACTTTTACTCCCCTGGTGACAAAAGGGAAACGCGTCGGGAGCCCGCCTATATAAGACTTCATACCCATCACTAATGGAGGATCAGATAAGTTTTGAAGTTTCCTCTTAGATTGTATGATATTTCTGCTACACCACAAAGTGATATTGTTTATATGTGTTTATATGCTTTGTCTAAAACTGAAAAAAAAGTATTTTTTTCTATATGCTTGGCTGATTTCAACTTCTGGGTCATACAGAGCGTAGCGTGACCCTGCCAGTCTGCAGAGCGCTGACGTCACTGAGAAGCGGAGAATGGTGCTGGACACCGGAGAGAGCAGCGGTGAATATATTAATACACTCACCCTACATTTCATGCATGTACACACACATTTATTGAACAAAACAGTTAGTGAAAGTGCATTATTAAGCTGCAGATTTTCTAAATGCAAAATCTGCAGCTAATATGCTAATTTAGCCTGACAAACAATTGGAACTTTCGCAATTGGAGTGTATCTTGCAAAGGCATTTGTTGCTGTACCACATAACAGCTTTATACTGACGCTCAAGAAGCAAGGACTAGGGGAACTACAGGTGTTTCTCACAAAATTAGAATATCATCAAAAAGTTAATTTATTTCAGTTCTTCAATACAAGTGAAACTCATATATAGAGTCATTACAAACAGAGTGATCTATTTCAAGTGTTTATTCCTGTTAATGTTGATGATTATGGCTTGCATCCAATGAAAGCACAAAAGTCATTATCTCAGTAAATTAGAATACTTTATAACAACAGCTTGAAGAATGTTTTTAAAATCCAAAAATTTGGCCTACTGAAATGTATGTTCAGTAAATGCACTCAATACTTGGTTGGGGCTCCTTTTGCATCAATTACTACATCAATGCGAAGTGGCATGGAGGCAATCAGCCTGTGGCACTGCTGAGGTGTTATGGAAGCCCAGGTTGCTTTGGTAGCAGCCTTCAGCTCGTCTGCATTGTTGGGTCTGGTGTCTCTCATCTTCCTCTTGAGAATACCTCATCGATTCCCTATGGGGTTAAGGTCAGGCGAGTTTGCTGGCCAATCAAGCACAGTGGTACTGTTGGTTTTAAACCAGGTATTGGTACTTTTGGCAGTGCGGACAGGTGCCAAGTCCTGCTGGAGAATCAAATTTCCATCTCCAAAAAGCTTGTCGGTAGAAGGAAGCATGAAGTGCTCTAAAATTTCCTGGTAGACGGCTGCGATGACTTTGGTCTTGATAAAACACAGAGGACCTACACCAGCAGATGACATGGCTCCCCAAACCATCACTAGACCTCAAGCAGCTTGGATTGTGGCCTTTCCACTCTTTCTCCCGACTCTGGGACCTTGATTTCCAAATAAAATGCAAAATTTACTTTCATCTGAAAACAACACTTTGGACCACTGAGCAACAGTCCAGGTCTTTTTCTCCTTGGCCCAGGTAAGACTCTACTGGCGTTGTCTATTGGTCATGAGTGGCTTGACACAAGGAATATGACACTTGTATCCCATGTCCTGGATACATCTGTGTATGGTGGCTCTTGAAGCAATGACTCCAGCAGCAGTCCACTCCTTGTGAATCTCCACCACATTTTTGAATAGCCTTTTCTTAACAATTCTTTCAAGGCTGCGGTTATCCCGGTTGCTTGTGCCCCTTTTTCTACCACACTTTTTCCTTCCACTCAACTTTCCATTAATATGCTTGGCTACAGCACTGTGAACAGCCAGCTTCTTTAGCAATGACCTTTTGTGGCTTACCCTCCTTGTGGAGTGTCAATGACTGCCTTCTGGACATCTGTAAAGTCAGCAGTCTTCCCTATGATTGTGGAGCATACTGAAAAAGACTAAAGGACCTTTTTAAATGCTTCGGAAGCCTTTGCAGGTGTTTTTTGTTAATTATTCTAATTTACTGCGATAATGACTTTTGTGTCATTGGCTGCCATAATCATCAACATTAACCGAAATAAACACTTGAAATAGATCACTCTGTTTGTAATGACTCTATATAATATATGAGTTTCACTTTTTCTATTCAAGAACTGAAATAAATTAAGTTTTTGATGATATTCTAATTTAGTGAGAAGTACGTGTATATGCAGATGGGCAAGGAATTGGCTAAAAGACTGGAAACAAAGAGTCATCAAAAATGCTACATTCTCTAAATGGGACATAGTCAGCAGTGGAGACCACAGGGATCTGTGCTAGGACTGATTCTTTTCAACCTCTTTATTAATGACCTTGTGGATGGGATTGAGAGTAAAATGTCAGTCTTTGCTGATGACACCAAACTATGTAGGATATTAAAATCTGATCTTGACATTACAATATTCCAAAACAATCTGGATAAGATGACTGAATGGGCAAACACTTGGCAGATGAGATTTTGTGTAGATAAATGTAGAGTAATGCACCTAAGGTGGAGTAATCCTATTGCTGCATATACATTAAATGGGAGTATACTCGGGACTATAGAACAGGAGAAGGATTTGAGTATTCTGGTTACAAGCAAACTGAGCAGCAGTACTCAATGTCAAGCAGCAGCCGCAAAAGAACACAAGATTTTAGGATGTATAAAAATAGAGATAAAATCCCGTGATCCCAATGTATTGTGTTACCCCTCTATAAAAGTCTTAAGATTCCAGAGTCCTCAGTGGTTGATACATTTTAATGGATAACTGAAAAGATGGTAACAAATTGCAAGCTTTCGAGACTACTCAGGTCTCTTTAACAGGCATAGTATACTATGCCTGATGAAGAGACCTGAGTAGTCTTGAAAGCTTGCAATTTGTTACCATCTTTTCAGTTTGCCATTAAAAGGTATCAACCACTGAGGACTCTCAGATTTTTATATTTTTCTATCTACTGGCTAACACGGTACAAAGATATATACTGTATATTACCCCCTATAAATCACTTGTAAGGCCACATCTAGAATATGGGATCTTGTTTTGGGCTCCACATTTGAAAAAGGATATTCAGAAGTTAGAGTCAGTTGAAAGGCGGGCAACTAGATTATTACCAGGGATGGAAGTCCCTGGCAGCTTAGCTCCACCTCTTTTTTAACTCCTGACCTAGGTAGGTCAGGTAGCTAGCTGCTAGCTAGCTGCTTCACTCCTCCCCCTACTAAGGACTTTGCAGTGATTGTAATTCTGATGATGGCTCATGCAGGGAAAAGAGACTTATTGTTTCTACAAGGAGCTAAGAAAGATTCAGCCAGTCTGTTTTTAATCACGTGATGTCATAGACTTAATGGAAAATAGAAGAATTACCTAGGAAGAAGGGCAAACTGAGCAATTGTAAGTATACAGTGCTATATAATATGATGACTGCAATATATTAACAGAATAAAACTTTTGATGGGAGTGCTTCTTTAACAGAATTTTCTCCTCTCTCCATACAGGACACATGTACACTTAGCTGTTGAGTTGAGTGTGCATGTGTATGGGTAGTTAGGAGAGGTATATGGTCAACCTAAAACGCTGTAATAAATGTAAAATGTAATGTTCTGAAACCCTAAAGGAGTTGTCCTCATTTGACAATCCCTCAGTGGCCTTTTCTGCCAATAAGGTGATAACAGGTTGCGTTAACCACCAGTGATTGGCTATGATCAGCCTGGGAGCATGGAAGCAAGTGTTCAATGCCCCTGCAGACACTAGGGAGAACATGTGAATCACACTGTCATAATTTAAATGAATGTGTTGTCCGTACAATTGCACAGATATGCCTGGTCCTCACAAGTGACAGACTCTTTTGTATTCAAGATTTGTGAATGGAGTTGCAGTATATATCCATTATAGGAGCCCTGAACGTGTATTTTCATCTCAAGTGTTGGTGCCCTTGCCAACATCTATCTGTCTAAACTACCACATACACATGCACACTATGCATGTATCATCTCTTTGGTTAGAGTTTCCAGGCCCATTTACACAGTTGATAGCCGAGTAGTTTGACTTTAACCTAAGAAGTTTGTGGGGTCTTAAAGCGATCATACACCCTGTAACTAAAAAGTGACTATGCATTTCTCATCTGTAGTCACACTACCTGGTTCCCTCTATTTGCCCCCTGCTACCTCCTCTCACACATTGGCACTATGTTCTTCTTGCTTTCAAGATGGCCTCTGCAGTGGCACCTCCCCTGTGTTGAGGGATTGGTAAGGCAGGGTTGGTGTGGTTTAGACAGGGGCGTAACAACCATGACCGCAAATATCGCGACCAGGCCTATGTGGGTGGAGACTTGCCGACACCAGCACAAACTTCAAATGGATGTGCGTCCTCGGACGCACATTCAACTGAAGTGTATTGTGGCGCAGACACCCGTCGGGTCCGTGCGTGGCAGTACACGCTGTCTTACAATCAGAGGCCAGCAGCTGAAGTCAGTGTGCACATGACTGGGGGCGCGTGCCAGTGACGTCATGTGCTCCCGTCGTTTGCACGCTGAAGTCAGCTGCTGGCTTCAGAAGAAGACACAGAGCAGCGGCAGAGCAGAGGTAAGGTGAGTATAATGGTTTATTTTTTTTGTATGGATTAAAGAACAGTGGCAGAACGGGGGACATATACCAGGATGGGGGATATATATATATACCAGGATGGGGAACATACATTCCAGGATGGGGGATATAACTATATAATACCAAGATGGGGGATATGTATTCCAGGATAGGGACCAGGATTATTATTATTATTATTTATTATTATAGCGCCATTTATTCCATGGCGCTTTACATGTGATAGGGATATAGATAACAAAAGCATTTACATAATCTTAACAAAACGAGTCAGCGACTGGTACAGGAGGAGCGAGGACCCTGCCCGCGAGGGCTCACAGTCTACAAGGGATGGGTGAGGATACAGTAGGTGAGGGTAGAGCTGGTCGTGCAGTGGTGTTTACTGCAGGTTGTAGGCTTGTCGGAAGAGGTGGGTCTTCAGGTTCCTTTTGAAGGTTTCCACGGTCGGCGAGAGTCTGATATGTTGGGGTAGAGAGTTCCAGAGTAGGGGGGAAGCACGGGAGAAATCTTGTATACGATTGTGGGAGGAGGAGATAAGAGGGGAGTAGAGCAGGAGATCTTGTGAGGATCGGAGGTTGCGTGCAGGTAAGTACCGGGAGACTAGGTCACAGATGTATGGGGGAGACAGGTTGTGGATGGCTTTGTATGCCATGGTTAGAGTTTTGAACTGAATTCTCTGGGCAATAGGGAGCCAGTGAAGGGATTGACAGAGAGGAGAGGCCGGGGAATAGCGGGGGGACAGGTGGATTAGTCGAGCAGCAGAGTTTAGGATAGATTGGAGAGGTGCAAGAGTGTTGGAAGGGATGCCACGGAGCAGGAGGTTGCAGTAGTCGAGGCGGGATATGATGAGGGCATGCACTAGTGTTTTTGCAGAGTCTTTGCTGAGGAATGCACGGATCCGGGAGATGTTTTTGAGTTGGAGTCGGCAGGAGGTGGAAAGGGCTTGAATATGTGGCTTGAAGGAGAGATCAGAGTCCAGGGTTACCCCAAGGCAGCGAGCTTGTGGGACTGGGGAGAGTGAACAGCCATTGACGTTGATGGATAGGTCGGATGGGGGATGTGAATGAGAGGGTGGAAAGATGATGAACTCTGTTTTATCCATGTTGAGTTTTAGAAACCTGTCGGAGAAGAAGGATGAGATGGCGGACAGACATTGTGGGATTCTGGTTAGTAGGGAGGAGATATCGGGTCCAGAGAGGTAGATCTGTGTGTCGTCAGCATAGAGGTGATACTGAAAGCCGTGAGACTCTATGAGCTGTCCCAGGCCGAAGGTGTAGATGGAGAAGAGCAGAGGTCCTAGAACTGAACCTTGGGGGACACCGACAGATAGGGGGCGAGATGAGGAGGTGGTGCGTGAGTGGGAGACGCTGAATGTCCTGTTTGTTAAGTATGAGGAGATCCAAGATAGAGCCAAGTCCGTGATGCCAAGAGATGAGAGAATCTGGAGTAAGAGGGAATGGTCCACTGTGTCAAAGGCAGATGACAGGTCCAGAAGGAGGAGGATGGAGTAGTGTCGCTTGGATTTGGCATTTAGTAGGTCGTTGGTGACTTTGGTCAGGGCAGTTTCAGTCGAGTGATGCGGTCGGAAGCCAGATTGTAGACGGTCGAAGAGGGAGCAGGAGGAGAGGTGGGAGGACAGTTCAAGGTGGACATGTTGTTCTAGAAGTTTTGAGGCAAAGGGGAGGAGTGATATGGGGCGGTAGCTGGTCAGAGAGGAAGGGTCAAGGGAGGGCTTTTTGAGGATGGGTGTGATTGCGGCATGTTTGAAACATGAGGGGAAGACTCCGGTTGTTAGTGATAGATTGAAGAGGTGGGTTAGGGTTGGGATGAAGACTGAGGTGAGGTTAGTGATGAGGTGGGATGGGATTGGGTCAAGTTCGCAGGTGGTGAGGTGTGATTTGGAGAGTAAAGAGGAGACTTGACCTTCTGTAATGGTGGAGAAGTGGGGTTTGGAGGAGGAGGGTTGAGTAGATATGAGGAGGGGTTGTGTGGACTTTAGGCCAAAGTTTTGTCTGATGGTGTCAATCTTCTATTTGAAGAATGAGGCAAAGTCGTCGGCTGAGATGAGAGAAGAGGGAGGAGGTGCTGGGGGACGAAGGAGAGAGTTGAAAGTGTTAAATAGCTGTTTAGGGTTGTGAGATAGGGAGGATATGAGAGATGAGAAGTAGGTTTGTTTTGCTGTAGTGAGTGCGGACTTGAAATTAGTGAGGGATTGCTTGAATGCGATGAAGTGCTCGATGGAGTGTACATATACATACCAGGATGGGGGATGTACAGTACAGACCAAAAGTTTGGACACACCTCATTTAAAGATTTTTCTGTATTTTCATGACTATGAAAAGTGTACATTCACACTGAAGGCATCAAAACTATGGATTAACACATGTGGAATTATATATTTAACAAAAAAGTGTGAAACAACTGAAAATATTCCTTATATTCTAGGTTCTTCAAAGTAGGCACCTTTTGCTTTGATGACTGCTTTGCACACTCTTGGCATTCTCTTGATGAGTTTCAAGAGGTAGTCACCGGAAATGGTTTTCACTTCACAGGTGTGCCCTGTCAGGTTTAATAAGTGGGATTTTCTTGCCTTATAAATGGGGTTGTGACCATCAGTTGTGTTGTGCAGAAGTCTGGTGGATACACAGCTGATAGTCCTACTGAATAGACTGTTAGAATTTGTATTATGGCAAGAAAAAAGCAGCTAAGTAAAGAAAAACGAGTGGCCGTCATTATTTTAAGAAATGAAGGTCAGTCAGTGCGAAAAATTGGGAAAACTTTGAAAGTGTCCCCAAGTGCAGTTGCAAAAACCATCAAGCCCTACAAAGAAACTGGCTCACATGAGGACAGCCCCAGGAAAGGAAGACCAAGAGTCACCTCTGCTTCTGAGGATAAGTTTATCCGAGTCACTAGCCTCAGAAATTTCAGGTTAACAGCAGCTCAGATTAGAGACCAGGTCAATGCCACACAGAGTTCTAGCTGCAGACTTATCTTTTTAACAACTGTTAAGAGGAGACTTTGTGTAGCAGGCCTTCATGGTAAAATAGCTGCTAGGAAACCACTGCTAAGGACAGGCGACAAGCAGAAAAGACTTTTTTGGGCTAAAGAACACAAGGAATGTACATTAGACCAGTGCAAATATGTGCTTTGGTCTGATGAGTCCAAATTTGAGATCTTTGGTTCCAACCACCGTGTCTTTGTGCGACGCAGAAAAGGTGAACGGATGGACTCTACATGCCTGGTTCCGACCGTGAAGCATGGAGGAGGAGGTGTGATGGTGTGGGAGTGCTTTTCTGGTGACACTGTTGGGGATTTATTCAAAATTGAAGGCATACTGAACCAGCATGGCTACCACAGCATCTTGCAGCGGCACGCTATTCCATCCGGTTTGCGTTTAGTTGGACCATCATTTATTTTTCAACAGGACAATGACCCCAAACACACCTCCAGGCTGTGTAAGGGCTATTTGACCAGGAAAGAGAGTGATGGGGTGCTACGCCAGATGACCTGGTCTCCACAGTCACCAGACCTGAACCCAATCGAGATGGTTTGCGCTGAGCTGGACCGCAGAGTGAAGACAAAAGGGCCAACAAGTGCTAAGCATCTCTGGGAACTCATTCAAGATTGTTGGAAGACCATTTCCGGTGACTACCTGTTGAAGCTCATCAAGAGAATGCCAAGAGTGTGCAAAGCAGTCATCAAAGCAAAAGGTGGCTATTTTGAAGAACCTAGAATATAAGACATATTTTCAGTTGTTTCACGCTTTTTTGTTAAGTATATAATTCCACATGTGTTCATTCATAGTTTTGATGCCTTCAGTGTGAATGTACAATTTTCATAGTCATGAAAAATCTTTAAATGAGAAGGTGTGTCCAAACTTTTGGTCTCTAATATATATATATATATATATATATATATATATATATATATACCAGGATAGGGGGATCCCTGGCCAAATCTTGCATCTGGGTCCATTGGACTCTAGTTACGTCACTGGGTTTACACTTACCACTGCAATCTCCATACTACTATGGTGGCCATCTTGGAAGCAGGAGGAATAAAATGCCAATCTGAATGGAGGAGACAGCAGGAGGTAAACAGAGGGCACCAAATAGTGTGACTTTACATGACAAATGTAAACCAAAAAGATTTGATCCTAATCACCAAACACCATAATTCCATAATGTAAAATAAGGGTCTTCTTTGGAACCGTATCAGCAGTCAGGCTGTTTATAATGTATAGATACATTAGTCAGGTAGTATTATTTTACCATATACTTACTCCTTACAATAGTAGACCTCGATCTGTAATGTATGGGTGTAATATGGTCCTGCTGAGCATAAAATTTGGATATTTTCATCTTTTTATTCTGTATTGAAATAAAGCATTCATTATCTTTTCATTACTTGTGATCTTGTTGGTCTTATTTGTAAATTAGGTCATTTTTTGACAGATGTAAGGCTCACTTATTTCAATTGCTCTGGGTAAAAAAGTGGACCGTACTGGGACCAATGTTATCCAATGGGGCAGTGCAGATGAGCAATTTTTTTCATTCACCGAATCTCTGTGTGAAAAGAATTGCAGCCTGCACTAGTTTCTTCTGTAAAGGATAAGACTCGCCCATTCAAGTTTATGGTTGCGCAAAAAAAACCTGTTATTTACAGATATATTGCCAATCTTTAACATAGGAAACTGTAAATGGTCTTGGAAATTAATATCTGCTGCTGTAAAATCACCAACTGAATATGGATTGTACACAAATTGTGTACAGATGGCAAGTGAGAAAGTGAGTTTCTGGATGAAACTGATGATTTTTTATATGGTCGTATGAACCTGGTCATATAGTCACTTTTTACTTCTAGGGAGGAGGGTTGCTTCACAGCATTTTATTTTTAATAGAAAGCCAAAATGATTGAACTGAAATATATTATATGTTTAATCCATCATAGAAAATATCTGTTCTGCAGTATAGAGATAGCAGCCAAGTTGAAACAGTTTTGAAAACAGTTCACCTCACTGTTTTGTAGATTTGTTTATATAGAATTCTATAATCGGTAAGATTTTGTCCACCAACAATTTTCTTGATAGCATAACTTATTGTCTTGAAGAATTTTGCTGGTGTCAGCTTAATACAGTCCACATTAAGAAATTAACAATTTAGATAAGGCAGCTGCTGATTTTCAAAAAAGGCATGAGTGATCACAGACTGTGCTAATGTGTTTGCCCAGACCTGGAAATTCTTGTAGTAATTGTGTTAATTGGACATGAGAATGAACATAAAGAGGGACAGAGATAGAGAGTGGAATTTATTCATGAGCAGGAAATGTCGAGGTCTTATATGTTACACGGTCTTGTCTAGACACGTATACTTGCATTGCATTCCAAACCGTATCGCTATTCATCTAATAGCAGATTATATAGGAGACTGCTTAATATAAAGCTGGATATAGATGTATGTTACACAACCTTTTTTGTGGACAATTAGTAAATTAGAAGCCCATCAGTCAAAGAATGTTTGTGTATGTAAAGTCAAAAACAAGGAAATTTGGTCTCTTCAAAGCCATCCATTAACTTTAACATAGTCCAATTGCAGATTAGAGAATATTGGTATTAACACTGCAGTTCCCTCACCCTTAGATCTACTTCATACCAGGTGTGGCTTGGTTTAGAGTTAATAGGATTATGATAATGTTGACTGGTCACCAACATCAATGTTTTTCCACATGTTCTTTATCCCCTTTTGTCCTGTGGTAACAGAGGTTACCTCTTCAAATTAATCCCCCTGGTATCCTGTTTGGTTCTAAATGCTTTACAACATTTCACTACCTAAATACATTTGATTTGAAGAGGTCAGATGAAGTGCTTGGAATAGTAACTGAATGGAAACACATACTAGAATTATGCAGGTCTGCAATGGCTGTTCTCCTTCTTTCAATATCCTATTTTAGAAGAGTTCCATAGAAATGGAGTGTGGGATTTTATTTTAAACCTCTTTGTAATTAAATGCTTTTTGGAACTAGCTTTAAGTCAAGAGCTTGACACAACTGAAAGTGTTGAAGCCCAACCAGAAAGTTGTAGCCTTTGCATCATCCACTCATGAGTTTTAGAACTGAGTTTTTTGACTGAAGGATGAATGCTTTTTAATGGGAATACTATATGGAGAAGTATTTATTCAAATCCAAAGGGACACCTGACAGAGTATATATACAGTCCTGCTCATGGTTATTGGCTCCCATGAATTGCAAGAAGCTTATAGATGGCTACTAGAAACGTTTGGAGGCTGTCATCAATGCCAAAGTGTGTGCAATCAAGTATTAATTATGGATGCCTTTATTGCTGCACATGCTGTTTAATCTGTTTCTTCTTTGAAATTGCAACATGGAAATTGAAAAACAATGTTTTATTGTTATATTACTTTGGACCACTAATTAAAAAATCCTGAGGAGTTAACTTTGGTACATTTCCATTTATTTCTGAAGATATTGTACAGTCTATAAAAAAATGAAGGGGTGCCGATAACGATGAGCAGGACTGTATGGAATAGGGTATGGACATAACTTTTTACATATTCAACCCCTAAAATTTAACTGTTAATAAGGATATTTTAAAAAATTCCCCAAAAAATCCCACCAAAGTAAGTGAAGTGCATGAAGGAGGAAAAAAAATATATTTCTTCTTTCATCCTATACTCTTGTTTTTTTTCCCTAATTTGAATGGAGATGGGGATTCTCTATGCAAATTGAACAATACATATAATTTCTGAAATTGTATGTGTCAAGGTTCTGCAAACCCATTTAACCATTGGAATGTAGTTAAAGCGCCAATACACATTTGACAAAACTTGAGCAAACTCATTGTTTTCAGGCAACACTATAAAGTGAATAAAAACCACCCAACTCTTCTTAAGAACAGATGTTAGGACAAAGAAGGGTTGGGCATGTTGGATTTCAACATGCTTGATTCCTCTTTCCATGTCAGGTAAAGTGCTTCGAGTTGTGTGGCTTTTTAACCTTTCCACAGTGAAACAGAACATAACAAGTGTGCATGTTGTGACAAAGTCACTGGTAAAGTGCTGGAGGGGACATATTTTTCCCTGAGGCTGTTTGCGTCAGTGAAATAAAACCATTAAATTTCCTCCAGCATGTTATTTGTTGAGAGGGGTTAAGTGAATGGCCATTGGGAAGGGTGGGAGGCCATTCACCATATCTCCCCACCTCAGGGTATGGTCTGGGTGAGTTTAAATACACGGCCAGCTGAGACAATCAGTGTTCAGGAGGTCTGGAGTGAGGAACTCCAGATCTGTTTGTGTGAAGCTATCCTGAACCACATGGAGTGTCTGAACTCTAAGAAGGTGGATTCCTGCTACCACAAAGATTGTGCTTTTGTGTTGTTATTTTGCTTTGTTCTTCCTGTTTGCCCAGCGTGCTTTGTTTTCTTTTATAGACTCAGTGTTGGTTTATGCTGCATTTTTTAATAAACCAACCAGAAGTTTTAAAGAGACAGCGTACCTGTGTCTACCTCCGTGTGCAGCTGAGTGAGCGATCTACCACAATGTTTACGGTGGAGTCCGAGCAAATAACTTTTTATATTACTGGCTAATGACTCTTACAGTAATAATTTCTCCCCCATATCATACTATGCCTACTTGTGTTGAGCAAGCGTGCTCGTTCAACCCTTTAAACGAGCACTCTCAGGTGCTCGCCGAGTAGTTTCCCTGCATGTGTCACAGCTGTCAAACAGCCATGACACATGCAGCCCCGGCGGCTCAAACAGAGATGCCAAGCACGCCGAAACTACTCAGCGAGCACCCGAGTGTGCTCGTTTAAAGGGTTAAACGAGCATGGTTGCTCAACACTAATGCCTACTATCATCTAATTTATAGGATTCACCTTAATAAATGTTCATGGTCAGCTTAAAGGGAACCTGTTTTATTGAAGTTGGTATTTAACCTGCAAGCAGAATGTTCTAGAGCAGAAGGAGTCGATCAGATTGATGTACATTTTTGTGGGAAAAGTTTTAGAACACTTCGCATTTTTTCTATTAAAATCCCTGGTGTTTGTATGAATAGGAGTCTGGTGAGAGGTCCTATTTGTGAGTGACAGTCTTCCCTGTATAACTGTGCATGCAGAGATATCTGTCAATCACTAGTAGGATTGCCCACTGGACTCCTGTATACAAACACCAGGGATTTCAACAAATAAAATCCAAGTTATACTGAATCTTTTCATACAAACCTAGATATCATTCTGCTCAGCTTCTCCTCTACACTACGCTGACCACAGATCAGACTGGATTATATAGTGACATGCTCCCTTTAATGCTTCTAAATTGTGGCTTCCATTTATAATGGACACCAAAACATTATAATAAACCAGTTGAACCAGTGGCACCTGACAGATTCCATTGACTGAAAGTAAGGACTGCTAGGTTCTACCGAAGTGTCCATCATTTTGACAAGGAAAATAGTACTGCATGATGACGTCAATGATTCAGATGCAAACAGGGCATATTTTTTTTAACAGAATGCAAATTCATTAAAGATGTTCGCTACATTATTGTAACATCTGTGTCTGTAACATGAGTTTTTTATTACTCTTTTAGGTGAGCCTTTGGCGGGGCATCACACTATATAAACCACCAGTGCCAATAATAATTTCACCATACTTTGGTTCATTTCCATTTACTCTGCTCCCACTTTGCTAGTTTGATTCCTGTTTCTGACCTCAGACAGTGTTTTTTAGTATTCTGCTGCCTAACATCTCTGTTCCTGACCTCGTATTTGACGCACCCCCTGGGCCATATTCTTTAGGGGAATACCCGGAGCCGGATCAGATGGGGGTTGTAGTCTCCGAGTGGCTGTGACCCGGTCCGTGCCCAGGGTGTCAAGCTCAGAGTATGTGGCAGTCCTACAGATGTTACAAAGTTCTTTATGTCGACTACGCCACCCGTTGTATTGCGGTCACTACGGCCGCCGCTGCAGCAGGGTCCGCTGAGGCTGATGGTGTTGGTGCAGCTTTTGATAGTATAACCCCCAACGGGTGGGGTATAGCCTCAGGGGGTCAGGTGCAGAGGATGGGGGTTGTGGTGGTGCAGCGTAGATGATAATTAAAGACAGAGTCGGGTTGTGCAGTTCAGGGTGTTTACTTACTGCAGATATTCCGGTCACTCCGGCCTTGAGTGACCACCCGAGCCGTGCTGCGTCCACCAGGTCCTGGATTCAGCCAACCCCCAAGCAAGTCCGGAGCGTGTCCCTGAGCCCTCCTTCTTGTCCTTTCTTCTGGCCGTCCCCACCAGGGATCCACCTAGGTCCAGCTCCCTCGGGCCTTCTGTTGGGAGACCCTTGGCCTTGGGTTCCCTGACCCTACACGTGGTTTGCCTTCAGGGTGGATGTGGTGGGTGGCCGTGGCAGATCCTGCCCACGGCCTCCGGTCTCTGGCTGAGGTATGCTTTAGCCCCCACCAGTTTGGGATCCGGTACCCTGTTGCCAACTCTTCACCCTAGGGTTGTACTTGGGTTCTCAGAGTTCCTTCTGTCTCCCCCTCTCTGGGTCTTTCTTGTTCTCCTCTCTCACTCTCTCTGGGCCTGGGGCTGCTCTGCTCCTCTGCTTTCTTCCACTGCTCTGCAAAGTCTTCACTACAACAGGCTGACTGACTGACCCTGATCTTAGATGGTGCCCACCTTTTATACTCCCTCTATGTGTGAGCTCAGGTGACCAGCACCCAATGAGCTCCTATATTTACCCAGGCTGCTCCCCCTATCTGCCCCTACACTACTGGGATGTACCACCCCCCTCCCACTCCAGCCAGGAACAGACTCGGTCGTACCTGCACATTTCTAAGTGGGAGTACCGTTGGTCTGCTCCTCGGAAATGGGATGTGTGTAGTGCATGCAGCTTTCTGAGCTCAGTTCCACACTCCATCCTTACCCGGGAGTGGAATACCACACCTCTGGGTTGAGGTGCAATACCCCTGTAGCAGCCGAATCCTCAGGGTGCTACATTCCCCCCTGGTAAATCACAGCACGTCCTCGGGCTGTAAGATATAAAAACACCAAAACATACAATTTTTGCATAAACAACATAATAAAAACATATAAAACATATATATCAGCAATAAAACTCTTTTTTTTTTTTTCATAAATAACATTCTCGTAGACTTCTCTTGCTTCTAGCTCCTCCTCCGGACACTGTGCAACGTGTGCCCGGGAAAAGTGCAACAGTTTCTCTAGAAAAATGGTTTTCCTATAAAACCGGTAGGGGGCGCTTTAGGAAGCGCAACTATATACAAGGGGATATGGCCGCTCTCAGTCCTTGGCCAGGTATTTAGGAAAGGGATGACCGCTCTCAGTCCTCGGTCAGAGGGATTAAGGGAAATACGGGTAACAGTTCAATTCGCTGGTCCCAACGGGGACTATAATAGCAGCAACAGTTCACTGTGCCCCGACGGGCAACTATATACAGCTTCTACTCTGCTGTACTCAACGACGACGTCCTCCTGCTCTTTCTTTGTGATTAACTTTAGCTTCAGACCCGTCCGGGTCCTCTTGCTCCTCCTCACACCGCAGCTCCTCCTCCGTCAGGCGATGCACATGGAGGGCGTAGGGTCCTTTGGCACACTTGTGCCGGGTGAAGGTGACCTCGTCCCCTATATAAAGGTCACGACCTCTGTGTCCCTCCGGTAGGTGGGACTCAACGTCTCTTCTTGTCACGAAGACGTCGCCTGGGGTGCGGTGATCTCGGATGAAGCCCCACCCGTGCTGCATATTGAACTTGATCACAGTCCCGGTGGAAGGGGGACCATGAGCTGCACGGGGACTCCTCCTGGCCCGGCTCTTCTGCTCCGCGCTCTTTATTTGGGCTTTTTGTTCCCGGACCCGCCTCTCTCTCCGCTCCCTCTCGAAGACCTCGAGCTGCTGCCGGCAGCACTCTGAACGCTCCACTGCAGCTGCCCGGGTCTCCTGAGTGAACCCCATGAGATCTTCTCCGGTGGGGTCCCACTCAAACTGTGCCTCCTCTAGCGGGGGCGAGGTCCTTTTTACGGGCTTTGGAACCGGAATCAGGGGTTCGTCTAGGGGTCTCTCTTTCCGGAGTCGAGGATGGTGAAACTCCGGTGGCCATATAAAGGGCTGCCCATCCGGGCACGTATGTTGGGCGAACAGATCTTCTCCCAGATGCGGCACTCTTGGTTTTATGGGCGCGGTGGTGGTGGCGCCCGGGTTGCCCAGGCCTTGCTGCCAGGCCTGGGGCACCTGGAAAGTGAAGGGCACCGTAAGGACGGCGGCGCCCTGGGCTACTTGGCCCTGCGACCAGGCCGGTGGCTCCGCAGAGGTAGGGGGCGCTGTTGGTATTGCGGCGCCCGGGGGTACTAGGCCTTGCGACCAGGCTGGTGGTACTTCCTGCTTGGTCACGCTCGGGGTCGAGGCGTGTGACGTCACAGGGGTCGCGGCTGCGGCTTCCGGTTGTGGCCTAGTCTGCGGCGGTGACGTTGCAGCGACGGGCACGGCAGGGGATACTTCGGGCTCTGCGACGGGGAGCTGGGGCAGGTACACGGTTTCCCGGTTTGGGGTAGAGACGTCCCCTTTACCTGCCTCCCTTCGTTCGGCTCCCTTCTCGGCGCCGTCTCCGGCCTTCAGTCCTCCTGCGCCATCCTCAGAGGCGGTCTGTCTCCTCGTCTCGGGTGGCGTGCTCCGCTGACGAGTTCTTGTCTGCTGGACCATCTCACGGCTCCATTCTGCTAACGTCTCTCGCTGCACCCGGGCCATCCTCCGTGCGAGGCCCTCCAGCGCAGTCTGTGCACACTCCCGATCTCGGGGGAGCTGTGCCAAGACCTCCACTAAGCCTAGTGGGGTCGTTGCTTCTAGCAGGCTCCTGACCAACGGGTCGGTGCTGCTCTGCTCTCCTCCCGTTGTCTCCAGCAGGCCTTCTGGAGTGGCGACCGGCAACAGGCTCCTGACCACTGGGTCGGTGCTGCCTGGAGTGGCGGCCCGCATCAGGCTCCTGACCACTGGGTCGGTGCTGCCTGGCTCTCCCTCCATCTCCGGGTAGGCTCTTTCTGGACTCTGCTCCAGGCTTCTTGTCTCCGGGTGCGCTCTCTCCAGACTGCTCCAGGCGACACCCATCTTTGCTCTCTTCTTCTCAGTCCTCCCACTTCGAGGGCGGTTCCGGGGCCACTTGGTGATTGTCAGCTCCAGGGGCAGTTCTTTCACGCTGACAGACACCTCTAGCATCACAGTCTCTGTTGGTGGGGGCGGTTTCCACTTTTGGCGCCATTTTCGGTCCTGGCCCACGATGGGAGGTGGCCTCTTGCCACCCTCTGGCACGCCCATAATGGCGTCCGCTCTTCCAAGGCGGGAAACCTTTGGAAATGGCGGGAATCGTCTCCCAGTGGCGGGAAACTCTGCAGATGGCGGGAAAAAGCTGTTAATGGCGGACAACCGGCGGGAAACGACCTGTGATGGGGTCCGATGGCGGGGACCCTCCGGAACCGGCAGGAGACTTCTTTTTGAGGTAAACTTGTTCTTTTCTTCAGGCACGCAGTACCCGGGTGTTGCGGGCACGAGATCCTGCCGACTACGCCAAAGTTGACGCACCCCCTGGGCCATATTCTTTAGGGGAATACCCGGAGCCGGATCAGATGGGGGTTGTAGTCTCCGAGTGGCTGTGACCCGGTCCGTGCCCAGGGTGTCAAGCTCAGAGTATGTGGCAGTCCTACAGATGTTACAAAGTTCTTTATGTCGACTACGCCACCCGTTGTATTGCGGTCACTACGGCCGCCGCTGCAGCAGGGTCCGCTGAGGCTGATGGTGTTGGTGCAGCTTTTGATAGTATAACCCCCAACGGGTGGGGTATAGCCTCAGGGGGTCAGGTGCAGAGGATGGGGGTTGTGGTGGTGCAGCGTAGATGATAATTAAAGACAGAGTCGGGTTGTGCAGTTCAGGGTGTTTACTTACTGCAGATATTCCGGTCACTCCGGCCTTGAGTGACCACCCGAGCCGTGCTGCGTCCACCAGGTCCTGGATTCAGCTAACCCCCAAGCAAGTCCGGAGCGTGTCCCTGAGCCCTCCTTCTTGTCCTTTCTTCTGGCCGTCCCCACCAGGGATCCACCTAGGTCCAGCTCCCTCGGGCCTTCTGTTGGGAGACCCTTGGCCTTGGGTTCCCTGACCCTACACGTGGTTTGCCTTCAGGGTGGATGTGGTGGGTGGCCGTGGCAGATCCTGCCCACGGCCTCCGGTCTCTGGCTGAGGTATGCTTTAGCCCCCACCAGTTTGGGATCCGGTACCCTGTTGCCAACTCTTCACCCTAGGGTTGTACTTGGGTTCTCAGAGTTCCTTCTGTCTCCCCCTCTCTGGGTCTTTCTTGTTCTCCTCTCTCACTCTCTCTGGGCCTGGGGCTGCTCTGCTCCTCTGCTTTCTTCCACTGCTCTGCAAAGTCTTCACTACAACAGGCTGACTGACTGACCCTGATCTTAGATGGTGCCCACCTTTTATACTCCCTCTATGTGTGAGCTCAGGTGACCAGCACCCAATGAGCTCCTATCTTTACCCAGGCTGCTCCCCCTATCTGCCCCTACACTACTGGGATGTACCACCCCCCTCCCACTCCAGCCAGGAACAGACTCGGTCGTACCTGCACATTTCTAAGTGGGAGTACCGTTGGTCTGCTCCTCGGAAATGGGATGTGTGTAGTGCATGCAGCTTTCTGAGCTCAGTTCCACACTCCATCCTTACCCGGGAGTGGAATACCACACCTCTGGGTTGAGGTGCAATACCCCTGTAGCAGCCGAATCCTCAGGGTGCTACATATTGACTCAGCTTCCTGACCATCCACTGCCAGGCTGCTCCTCCAACTCACAACCATTTTTTAGACTCAACCCAGGCACCCCTGTGTAAGATCCCTGTACAGAGGTTAAAGGGTGAATGCAAGGGAACCCTTGGGATTTGCTTGACAAATTTGCTTGACAGAGAAGCAAGCATAAAGCCTGTCCATGGAAGCCCCTATTTAAAACTGCCAGCCTACCACGCCTACCATATGTTGGGGACATGATTTTGTGCCATTTACTAATATGGTGGGTGAAATAAGTGTTGAACACGTCACCAATTTTCTAAGTAAATATATTTCTAAAGGTGCTATTGACATGAAATTATCACCAGATGTCAGTAATAACCCATCCAATTCACACAGGCAAAGAAATCAAGCCATAGATGCTCATAAATAACTTGTGTGTAATAATGAGAAATGATACAACTAGGAGAAAGTATTGAACACAAGAAGAAAGAGAGGTGCAAAAAGCCATAGAAAGTAATGACACCAGCTGAAATGTTTTAATAATTAGAAAGCATTCCTGCCACTTAGTAAAAAATAATAGCTAGTTCATCTGATGGCCCATAAAAAGGGGTCTCATTACTAAGGTGCCACACAAGAAACATCTCATGATGGGTAAAACCAGTGAGCTGTCTCAAGACCTTTGCAACCTCATTGTTGCTATTCATACTGATGGCATTGGTGACAGAACAATTTCTAAACTACTGAAGGTTCCAGTGAGCACTGTTGGGGCCATAATCCGGAAGTGGAAAGAACATAATTTCACCATGAACCGCGAACAATCAGCTGCTTCCTGTAAGATTTCAGACAGAGGAGTGAAAATAATTAAGAGAAGAGTTGTACAAGAGCCAAAGACCACCTGTGGGGAGCTACAAAAAGATCTGGAATCAGCAGGTATAATTATTTCAAAGAAAACTTTAAGTAATGCACTCTACCGCCATGGCCTGTATGCATGCTTACCAAGCAATACTCCATTACTGAACAAAAAGCATGTTCAAGTGCGTTTAAAATTTGCTCAACAATATTTAGACAAGCCTGTGAGATACTGGGAGAATGTAATCTAGTCAGATGAGATCAAAATTGAACTCTTTGGATGCCTTAATACAGAGGTCCCCAACCGCCGGTCCGCGGACCAGGACCGGGCCGTTGGGGTTTTTCAGCCGGTCCGCGGGGAGAGGGGGCCCCTCCAGCCTCCAGCAGGGCCGCCATCAGGGCATGACTGCCCTGACTCCAGTATGGGGCCCGGCCGGTAGGAGCCCCCTCGGAGCCCCCCTCTTGTGCGTCTCTCTCCTCATGGGGCCCCCGGCCGCATGCTAAGCGCCGGGTCTGGGACATCTTAGCGCTGCGCTGCTGCGGCAGCACCTTCATGATTCCCCTGACTTCCGGTCATGTGACGGCGCCGTCACATGGCCGGAAGTCAGGAGAACCTGGTGTCAGCGATTTGGACGAGCGCCAGGATTCTGCAGGGATCGCATGGGGGTAAGTATAACAAGTTTTATTTTTTTTTAAATACAATTAACTAGGAGTGGGGGGAATGGGAGATGCACATGGGGGGAGGGGAGAGATGAGAGATGCACATGGGGGAGGGGAGAGATGAGAGATGCACATGGGGGGAGGGGAGAGATGAGAGATGCACATGGGGGGAGGGGAGAGATGAGAGATGCACATGGGAGGGAGGGGAGAGATGAGAGATGCACGGGGGGGTGAGAGATGCACGGGGGGGTGAGAGATGCACGGGGGGGATGAGAGATGCACGGGGGGGATGAGAGATGCACGGGGGGTGGATGAGAGATGCACGGGGGGGTGAGAGATGCACGGGGGGGATGAGAGATGCACGGGGGGTGGATGAGAGATGCACGGGGGGGTGAGAGATGCACGGGGGGGATGAGAGATGCACGGAGGGGATGAGAGATGCACGGGGGGTGGATGAGAGATGCACGGAGGGGGATGAGAGATGCACGGAGGGGGATGAGAGATGCACGGGGGTGAGCTGCACATGGGGGGGTGAGAGATGCACATGGGGGGGTTATGTTTACATAACTTTGTTGCCTTATGAAGGGCGGGGGGGGGCCCCCAAAAATTTCTTGCACAGGGGCCCACTACAGTCTGTGTCCGCCCCTGGGATGAAGTAAATGCAGCTGAACAGCAGCTGTCAGGACAGCTGCCCTGTCCTGCTGCAGGGCGTGATGGGGCCTCAGTGATGCGGCTCCTGGCACAGCACATTATGTGGGGCTCCTGGCATAGCTCCTGGCGGGGACCTGGTCTACACTATATGATAAGTATGCACTAAACTCCAAATCCCTCCATTACCCCGCCCCCATATGACCAAAGCCCCGCCCAACCCACCCCCTCCTTGCTGGGCCATGGAAAAATGATCTTGCTTCAAGCCGGTCCCTGGTGCAAAAAAGGTTGGGGACCACTGACTTAATACACACCATGTTTGGAGGCCAAAAGGAACTGCATATCACCCCAAAAACACTATAACAACAGTGAAGTTTGGAGGTGGGAACATCATGGTGTGGGGCTGTTTTTCAGCATACGGGACTGGCAAAGTTCATATGATTGAAGCAAGGATGAATGTATCGAGACATTCTTGAAAATCTGCTGCCATCTACAAGGCTGATGAATATGAAACGAGGGTGGACATTTCAGCAAGACAATGATACCAAACACAACGCCAAGGAAACTCTCAACTGGTTTTAGAGAAAGAAAATAAAGCTGCTACAATGTCCCAGCCAATCATCTGACCTGGATCCAATAGAAAATGTATGGAAGGAACTAAAGCTCAGAGTTCATAGAAGGAACTCATGAAACCTTCAGGATTTGAAGAGTCTTTGTGTGGAAGAATTGGCCAAAATCACACCTGAGCAATGCATGCGACTAGTTTCTCCATACAGGAGGCGTCTTGAAGTTGTCATCACCAACAAAGGCTTTTATATGAATTGTTAATTACATTTTAGTAAGCATGTTCAATACTTTTTCCCTGTATTATTTCTCATTATTTATTACACTTAATTAATGGACATCTATGGTTCTTTGACTGTGTGGATTGGATGAGTTGTTGTCATCTGGTGAGAATTTCATGTCAATAGCACCTTTAGATATATATTTACTTTGGTGAAATATTTAATATGTATTTCAACCACTGTATATCTCAAAGAGTCACTATTAAGTGTGCATTTGTCACTGATCTCTGACTTTCAAGGGTTAAGTCTCAACCACTTTACTCCTTAACAGTTGCTATGGTAGTCTAGTCACATGACATCCAGACGACAGCACAGGTTAATCAGACTCTCTTCAACAGCTAGGCATTCTTTATCTAGGCAACACTTTTGAGTATCTGCCTTGCACAGCTCTATGCTACACTATTACTCCCAAATACCAAATTAAGGTCTATAGGGTAACCAAATTTCCACTTTAGTCACTACCAGCCAATAGATTTATCTCAATCCTCTCTAGGACCAACTACAGTGTTCCCTGGATTTGGGCACCATACTATTCTTCACCACCGTCAGTATATTCCCACAGGCCCAAGCAAAAAAGCTGACAATTCTCTTCAGCCAATACCAATCAGGCTATAATCCACAGGGACACCTTGCAGATCTACTGCCCACTTAATGCAACGTTTTAGCGCAGACATATATATTATTAAGTTGTAGATTGCCGTTCCCCCTGATGTAAACTTATCAGACCTCACTGGCAAAGGAAGTTGAACTGTCTGCCACTCAAAAGTCAGCATCAAATATTCAGGGCAACCTTTTCACCATGCTTCTCTTTGTCCACAAGTCACCTCCTCCAATTCAGCAACCTTCCAGACTCCCCTCCAGCCTAACATTCTCTCAGAACAGCGGTATATAAGACCTACACCACACACAGTGCAATGCACAATGCATCCCTAGCCCTTTCCTATTAGTGCAAGAATACTACATATTACATCACCACACTCCATTTCTTAAATTTTTGTCTCTCACCTAACCTATTAATACAGTGATGCATCATATTGCACCGCTATGAATCCGACCAGCAGCCTGCTCTTTCCAAGCTAACTAGGACAGCACTCTTTTAACTCTGACTATTCCCAATAAGCCACATATACCCTTTCTCAAGTCACAGCACATTTACCGTATTTTCGGACTATAAGACGCACCAGACCATAAGACGCACCTAGGTTTTAGAGGAGGAAAATAGAAAAAAAATTTAAGCAAAAAGTGTTCACAATGCACTTTTAAGGGGGAGGGGGTCTTCAGCTGACACTGGTATAGGGGTAATGTCCCGCAATTCTGACAATATCCCCCATCCTGGTATACATGCCCTCCCTTCCTATTATACGTGGCCCCCATCCCCATCCTGGTATGCCTGGCATCCCTCCATCCTGGTATGCATGGAACCTCTCTATCCTGCTATGCATGACACCCCTCATCTTTATCCTGGTATGCATGGCACCCCTCATCCCTATCCTGGTATGCATGGCACCCCTAATCCCTATCCTGGTATACATGGCCCCCTCATCCTTATCCTGGTATGTATGATCCCCCTTATCCTTATCCTGGTATGCATGGCACCCCTCATCCTTATCCTGGTGTGCATGGCCCCCTCAGCCGTATACTGGTATGTATGATCCCCCTCATCCTTATCCTTGTATGTATGGCCCCTCATCCTTTTCCAGGTATGCATGGCCCCTCATCCTTATCCTGGTATGTATGGCCCCTCATCTTTATCCTGTTATGTATGCCCCCCTCAGCCTTACCCTGGTATGTATGGCCCCCTCATCTTTATCCTGTTATGTATGCCCCATCATCCTTATCCTGGTATTCATGGTCCCCCTAATCTCCATCATGCTGCACATAAAAAAAATAAACACTCCTACTCACCAGGTTGAATATTCATGCCTTTTAACAGCGGGCACAGACAATTCCGGCAGCAGCAGGAGCCGCGCTACTGCTACACTGTGTGCCGCTGTTAAGGAGCATGAATATTCAGTGCTCCCCATGCAGCGGGGACAGTGTAGGCTGCAGCAGGCGGCTGCTGCCTCCTGTGCCCCGCTCCTCCACCGCTACCGCTCCCCCCCACACCCCACACAGCATATATATATACCCCCTCCTCCCCCCCAACATTCGGATTATAAGAGATCCCCCCCATTTTCCTCCAAAATTTTGGAGGAAAATAGTCCGAAAAATACGGTGTATAAGAGAAAAACTCATTTAGGCTAAGTTCCCACTATGAGTTTTTGATGCTGCGTATTTTCGCTGAGCAAAAAACTCTGTGTCTTACAGCTCCAGCAAAAGTGGATGGGATTTAATAGAAATCACATGCACACGCCCTACCGTGCGTGTTTCTGATAAGCAACAAGTTAAGTTTTCTTGCAGGCTTGCTGTGTTTTATCTGCGGATTACCCACACAGATTTCTATTAGATGCATAAAATCAAGAGGTTAAAAAACGCATAAGCATATTTAGTACTGTAAGGCAGTGATGAGGCCATATTCAAGGACCGTTACGTGTCCCCCAGGGTGTGTCTGGAAACATACTGAACCCGCTGGAGAGTGTTGTAATCACAGCCACAGCTGTGGTTACAACACAAAATAAAAGTAAGTGTGGACTGAGTCAAGTTATTTGACCAAGTCAGATTTAGAAAAACCTGATATGAGCATTTATTTTTGGAAAGATCTGTAGGAAGGTAGTGGGACGGATCTTTCCCCCCCAGGTCTGGGTTTTACAAGTGGCCCGTGGTGATGATTCACATTTAAACCTGCAGGTAATGGTTGGGTGTGTCAGTGTTGGTTTCATGTGCAGCAGAGCTGGAGGTTCTGTGTGTGCTTGGTTGTGTGAGGTTGAACACAGACCAGAGCCAGAGACTTAGGCAAAACCGTTGCGCGCCCGGGATTCCTATAGTAGGGCAGGTGCTAGAGACTTGGGCAAAGCCATTACTGCACCCGAGATTCCTACGGTGGTGCAGGCACCCACGGCACAAAACTGTACACGGATGTTCCGGCTGCAAACTAGATGAAAAAGGTTTGAGTTTATTTTGTAAACTAGCAAATAAAGACTTTTATGTTGAACTTACCTGGGTCACTGCCTCGCTATCATGCTGGTGTGAAATCCGCTACCTTACAGTATGTTTTCGCTGTGGAAATGCACTACAAATGCAGGTAATCCACACATGACTGTATCAATAAAGTTTTGCCAAAGCTAGGTACCAGGAAGTATCAAAAATAAAGTAGCTTTATTTAAAACAAGACATAACAACAAGAGACAAAAACAATAGCGTCAAAAACAATAAAAACACAGGTAAAAAGACGCACCTTTGGGGACATTTTATTTTTTTTTACTTTAACCCCTTCACCCCCGACCCTGTTTTCACTTTCCTGACCAGGACAAATTTTACAACAAAGTGTCACTTTATTATGTAATAACTCTGGAACGCTTCAACATATCCCAGTGATTCTGAGACTGTTTTTCATGACACATTGTAATTTAGATTAATGATGAATGTAGGTCGATAATTTTGGAAATAAACGTGAAAATATCAGAAGTTTTGCCGAAAATTTAGCAGTTTTCTAACATTTTTATGCCCTTAAACCAGAGAGTTATACCACACAAAATAGTTAATAAATAACATTTACCACATGTCTATTTTATATAAGCATCATTTTTAAACATCATTTTTTTTGTTAGAAAGTTAGAAGGGTTAAAAGTTTATCGCCAATTTCTCATTTTTCCAACAAAATTTACAAAACCAATTTTTGTAGGGACCACATCACATTTGAAGTGACTTTGAGGGGCCTAAATAAAAAAAAATACCCAAAAGTGACTGTATTTTAAAAACTGCACCCCTCAAGGTGCTCAAAACCTCATGTAAAAAGTTTATTAACCCTTCAGGTGTTTCAGAGGAATTAAAGCAATGTGGAAGAAAAAAAATAAAAATGTAATTTTTTTCCCACAAAAATGTTGCCTTAGCATTTGCAGTGCCCCTGATGTGCCTAAACAGTGGAAACTCCCCACAAGTGACCCCATTTTGTAAACCACTAGGTGTAGTGAGCTCCTTTGTTGTTCAATTTCTGCTGAATGTGCAAATACCCTACATGTAGTCGGGAACTACTGGTCAGGCACAATGCATAGCTCAGAAGGTAAGGAGCACCATATTGTAGTGAAGATTTTGCTGTTATTGTTTGTGGGTGCCATGACCCACTGGAAGAGCCCCTGAAGTACCACAATAGCAGAACACCCCATAAGTTTTATTATTATTATTATTAATTTATATAGCGCCATTGATTCCATGGCGCTGTACATAAGGGGTTACATACAAAATAAGAATATCACTACAGTAAACAAACTAACAAAGATAGACTGGTACGGAGGGAAGAGGACCCTGCCCTTGCGGGTTTACATTCTATGGGAATGGGGAGGAGACAGTAGGTTGGGGGGGTTGCAGTAGTAGTAGCTTCAGCGTTGTTGAGGAGGCAGCGGGGTCATGGCAGGCTATAAGCTTATTTGAAGAGATGGGATTTCAAGTTCCGTCTCAAAGATCCGGATGTGGTGGATAATCGGACGTGTTGAGGCACAGAATTCCAGAGGATGGGGGATATTCGGGAGAAATCTTGGAGGCGATTGCGTGAGGAACGGATAAGTGTGGAGGAGAGAAGGAGGTCGTGGGAGGACCGGAGGTTACGTGAGGGAATATATCGGGAGATTAGTTCAGAGATGTACGGAGGAGAGAGGTTATGGATGGCTTTGTAGGTCAGTGTTATTAGTTTGAACTGGATGCGCTAGGCAATTGGGAGCCAGTGAAGCGATTTGCAAAGGGGCGTAGCAGAGGAGTAGCGAGGCGAGAGATGAACAAGTTGTGCAGCAGAGTTGAGGATGGACTGGAGGGGTGCGAGAGTGTTAGCAGGGAGGCCACAGAGGAGGATGTTGCAATAGTCGAGGCGAGAGATGATGAGGGTATGCACAAGCAGATTAGTAGAGTTAGGGTTGAGGAAAGGACAGATTCTGGAAATATTTTTGAGCTGGAGGCGACAGGAGGTGGCGAGAGCTTGGATGTGGGGTTTGAAGGACAGGGCAGAGTCAAGGGTTACTCCGAGGCAGCGGATTGTCGGTACAGCGGAAAGAGTGATGTCGTTAATTGTGATAGATAGATCAGGTGGGGAAGATGTGCGAGATGGGGGAAAGATAATGAGTTCAGTTTTGTCCACATTGAGCATGAGGTAGCGGGAGGAGAAGAAGGAGGATATGGCTGCTAGACATGCTGGGATTCTGGACAGCAGAGAGGTGACGTCTGGGCCAGAGAGGTAGATCTGGGTGTCATCAGCGTACAGATGGTACTGGAAGCCATAGGATTTTATGAGCTGTCCCAGGCCAAAGGTATAGATTGAGAAGAGTAGGAGTCATAGGACAGAGCATTGAGGGACTCCAACAGAGAGGGGCAGGGTGAGGAGGTAGTGTGGGAGTGGGAGACGCTAAATGTGCGGTTAGAAAGGTATGAGGAGATCCAGGATAGGGCAAGGTCTTTTACGCCAAAGGAAGAGAGGATCTGCAGTAGGAGGCAGTGGTCAACTGTATCGAAAGCAGAAGACAGCTCAAGTAGAAGGAGTACAGAGAATTGTCTGTTAGCTTTGGCTGTAAGTAGGTCATTGGTGATTTTGGTAAGGGCAGTTTCGGTGGAATGGTGGGGGCGGAAGCCGGATTGTCGGTTGTCGAAGAGAGAGTTAGATGAAAAGTGGGAGGAAAGTTCAGCGTGAACGTGTTGCTCAAGGAGTTTGGAGGCAAATGGGAGCAGCGATATGGGGCAATAGCTGAACAGGGCGGATGGGTCGAGGGATGGCTTTTTGAGGATGGGCGTGATTGTGGCATGTTTGAAGGCAGCAGGGAAAGTACCAGAGGATAGTGATAGGTTGAAGAGATGGGTTAGGGATGGGACGAGTGTGAGGGTGAGGTTAGGGAGGAGGTGGGATGGGGTCGAGTGCACATGTGGTGAGGTGTGATTTGGAGAGGAGATGAGTAACGTCTCTTTCCGTGATGTTGGGAAGGGAGGTTATAGGGGTAGGGAAGTGGTGTGGAAAACAGAGGGGTTGTGGTGGTCGGACAGTAAAGACTTGCCGTGTTTGGTCAATCTTGTTTTTGAAGTGTGTGGCAAACTCCTCAGCAGAGATGATGGAGGTCGGAGGGGGCAGTGGAGGGCGGAGAAGAGAGTTGAAAGTGTTGAATAGTTGTTTGGGGTTGTAGGATAGGGAAGATATGAGGGTTGTGAAGTAGGCCTGTTTAGCAGAGGTGAGTGCTGATTTGAATACGAGCGATGCTTGTTTGAATGCAGTGAAGTCATCTTGAGTATGTGTTTTCTTCCAACGCCGCTCCGCAACCCTGGACGCTTGTCGAAGCTGTTTAGTGAGGCTGTTGTGCCAGGGTTGATTGTTGACTCGTCGCGCTCTGCCATGCATAAGAGGGGCGACCGAGTCAATAGCTGATGCGAGAGTGGCATTGTAGAAAGCAGTGGCGCTGTCTGTGTCATGGAGTGAGGATATAGATGTCAGTGGTAGAACAGAGTCAGAGAGTGTGTGTCTAGATGTGCAAGGTTTCTGCGGGGGTGTGCTAGTTGCTGGACATGGGTGACAGGTGAGGAGGACAGGGATGAGAATGTTAGTAGTAGGTGGTCAGATAGGGGTAGTGGGGAGGTTGTGAGGTTAGATAGGGAGCAGAGTCGGGTGAAGATGAGGTCTAGTGTGTGTCCTTCTGTGTGGGTGGCTGAGGAGGACCACTGAGTAAGTCCAAAGGATGAAGTAAGCGACAAGAGTTTTGATGCTGCTGACTGGTGAGTGTCAGTGGGGATGTTGAAATCGCCCATGATGATTGTGGGAATGTCAGCCAAGAGAAAGTGAAGAAGCCAGGTGGAGAATTGGTCCATAAAGGCAGTGATTGGGCCCGGGGGTCGGTATATGACAGCCAATTGGAGGTTGGAGGGAGAGTAAATGCGGACAGAGTGGACTTCAGAATAAGGGAGGGAAGAGGAGGAGAAGGGCTAACGGTGCAGTTGTTTGAGAGGAGAAGACCCACTCCTCCACCATGTCTGTTTCCAGGGCGAGGAGTGTGGGTGAAGTGGAGGCCGCCATAACACAGCGCAGCAGGAGAGGCAGTGTCAGAGGGTGTTAGCCATGTCTCTGTGATGCCCAGGAAGGAGAGATTACGAGAGGTAAAGAGGTCATGGACAAAATGGAGCTTGTTGCAGACAGAGCGTGCATTCCACAGTGCTCCAGAGAGAGGGAGCAGCGGGGTGGGCGTCAGGGGGACAGGTTTTGCGTAAGAGGGGTTGTGGTAGTTTGCAGTTGGTTTGATGCGACAGGTGAGAGAATTGGTGGAAGGTGCAAGTTGTGGGGGTCCAGGATTGGGAGATATGTCGCCAGCAGTGAGGAGAAGCAGAACGAGGGACAGCAGGTGGGAGAAAGAGAGTGTCCGGCTTTTTTTATGTTTTGGGAGGATTGATCTGAGGTTGAGGAGCAGGTCTGTAGATGAGGTTAGGTGGGGAGGAAGGAGGGAAGGAGAGATGATGATTTGGTTAGAGGGTGCTGGGGTGTGGGGATAGCGAAGGAGAGTGAGGATTAGAGGGGCAAAAACAGTAAAAGCATATGTAAGCATGATGAAAGTGTAAGGGAGAATGAGAAAGAGAATCTAAGTACAAGTAGTAAATAGTTCTTTGTACCTTCTGGTCACTTCTGGCCCATTTCTGGCATATTTCATTTCTAGCCCCTTAAAAAGCGACCCTTTGAAAGCCAGACCTGGCTCCCTTGATTTATGGAGCTCTGGCCAGCACATTAGGTGGGTCAGGTGTGTGCAGGAGGGGAGGAGCCGCACGGACACTGCTCACAAAAGCATGGGTGGAGGGGGACTAATTAGGACACAGAGGCTAAATGAATTCAGGAAACAGACATCTAGGGACCAGTGTGTATTGGGATCAAAGGTTTGAGGTGATGATCATGCAGATTGGGACAAACAGACCAAGGACAGATAGAATGAAATTAGCAGGGATCAGTGGATACACAGCAGATAACGGAAGCAGGAAACATACCGGGAGACAGATAAATACAGTTATGAAAGACAGTCAGATATGCAGCATGGAGTGTGGGGTCAGATGACGTACCGGGAGACAGATAAATACAGTTATGAAAGACAGTCAGATATGCAGCATGGAGCGTGGGGTCAGATGATGTGCCGGGAGACAGATAAATACAGTTATGAAAGACAGTCAGATATGCAGCATGGAGCGTGGGGTCAGATGATGTGCCGGGAGACAGATAAATACAGTTATGAAAGACAGTCAGATATGCAGCATGAGTGTGGGGTCAGATGACGTACCGGGAGACAGATAAATACCGTTATGAAAGACAGTCAGATATGCAGCATGGAGCGTGGGATCAGATGACGTACCGAGAGACAGATAAATACAGTTATGAAAGACAGTCAGATATGCAGCATGGAGCGTGGGATCAGATGACGTACCGGGAGACAGATAAATACAGTTATGAAGGACAGTCAGATATGCAGCATGGAGTGTGGGGTCAGATGACGTACCTCCACCTGCAGAGCCATAAGTGACCCCATTTTACAAACTACACCTCTCAATGAATTCATCTAAGGGCGCAGTGATCATATTGACACCATGGGTTTGTCATACAATTTTATTCAACTGGGCAGTGAAGAAAAAATAATTACATTTGTACCAAAAACTTTTGTTTTAGCCCCAAATTTTACATTTTTACTAGGAGAAATGGGTAAAAATGGCACCAAAATTTGTAACACAGTTTCTACTGAGCTTGGAAATACCCCATATGTGGCTGTACAGTACTGTTTAGCCACATGGCAAGACTCGGGAGGGATGGAGCGCTATTTGACTCTTAGAGCACAGATTTTCCTAGAATTATGGACTCCTTATACAGAGCCACTAAGTGCCAGAAGAGCAGAATCCCCCTCAAGTGATCCCATTTTGGAACTACACTCCTCTGGGAATTTATCTACAGGTGTAGTAATGATTTTGACTCCATGTGTGTTTTCCATAAATGAGCAGCAATGAATGTTGCCAAGTGAAAACTGCAAATCTGCCATTGTAGTGCCAATACATTGTAGTGCCCATTACATTGTAGTGGCCAGTATGTTGTAGTGCCCAGTACGTTATGCCCAGCTTGTGCTTTTGGAGACATGCATCCGTAAATTAAGTGGGCTCTCATCGCTACTGAAATGCGAAACATGTGAACGCTAAATGTGGTTTAAGCATTGTGGGGCTCAGAAGGGAGGGGAGCATTTGGATTTGGGAGCTAAAAAGTAATCGCTGGATTACTTTTGGGGGGCAAAGAGCCATAGTGCTTTTCCAGAGCCACAGTTTCTCCATCTGCCTCATTATAAGGAATCTTCTGCTGAACCACGTATTTCAGGGATTTACACGGAAACCCTGGTGTTAGCGCTCAGAGCAGAGCAGAGCCTTACTGCGATCTTTGGGAGACAGAATGAACAAATAAAAAAGCAGATAAAGAATTGGTTTTAATTTTTTTTAACACCATTATTCATGCTGTAAAAGTGATTAGACATCTTTATTCTTCGGGTTGGTGGAATTACAGTAGATTTAAATAGTTTTTTTACATTTGGCTACTATCACACACTAAAAGATGCTTTTTTTTGCAAAAGCAAGTTTTTGCCACGCCATATTTTGAGAGCTATAATCTTTCAATATTTCTGCCAACAAAGTCATGGGAGGGCTTGTTTTTTGCAGGATGAGTTGATGTTTTTATTGGTATCACTTTCGGGCACATAACATTTTTTGATAGCTTTCTATTTCAATTTTTAGTAGGCAGAATAAACAAAAAACAGCAATTCAGGAATTTTTTTTTTCTTATGCTGTACAACCTTGTGGTAAAAGTAATGACAGTTTTATTCTTCGGGTCAGTATGATTACAGCGACACTACATTTATATCATGTTTTTGCCGCTTTTACACAACTATTTTATAGAAAAAAAAGAGCTGTTTTTGCATCACTTTATTCTGACAGCTATAGTTTATTTACTTCTCAGCTGATGGAGCTGTATGGTGGCTTATTTTTTGCGGGACAAGATGATGTTTTCAAAGATAACATTTTTATTTACGTTTGATTTTTTGATCGTGTTTTGATCGGCAGTATGATGAAAAAGCATAGTTTTTTTGCCACGTTTTTTATAAAAAAGTTTACGGTGTTCCCTGAAGGGGTTAACTAGTCTAACAGTTATATAGATCAGGTCATTCCTGACCGAGTCGACTATCACATAAGCTGAGCTTCCGGTGGCAGTCACGCTGGCACAGCTCCTGTGCACGCACAATTGCCATGATGGACCTATTCGGAACCACTATCCGACCATGACATATAGGTACTGTAGATCAAATGTCATGAAGGGGTTAATGCATGTATTTGGGGATAAAAATAATTTTTGCATTTGGATTGCACTAAAAACTGTTTGGCTTACAGGCACTTTCTCTCCCTGCACATTCAACTTTGATTTGGTCTATGGTCATAAATCAGGTCAGAAAAGGCAGATAAAAGAGAAAGCCAGCCATAGAAAGTGAAACACAAAGGCTATAGAAGGCAAGCTGTGTAAATTTTTCAATGTCATCCAATAGCAAAAATGTTTTTTTTGTCACAACTATATGCATTTAAGTGCAAAACAATATTTTCCCCAACAACCCCTCCAAAGGAAAACACACAAAGAAAAGGATACATAGCAGTCGATAATTGTCAACAGATTAGGGATTTTACTTTTTGCCCCTCTAACAATCTATAAATGTAAATGCTGCTTATAAAGACATGCTGTAACTAGTGATGAGCAAGCCGAGTATTTCCGGGGTTGCTCGGCGGGAGCTCGGGTCTCCTCCCTGCATGTTTGGCGCTCTTTACAGAGCCAATGAACATGCAGGGATTGCCAGCCAGTCACTGTAATGCCGTAGCCATGTTGGTTGTGGGCATTACAGTGATTGGCTGGCCGCACAGCATCATCAGGTCTATATCAGACCTGGCACCGCCATGCTCGTCACAGTCACTCCGGAATCAGACAGTGTAGGGAGAGGTGCTGCTGAGCTAGAGGGAGATTTGCTTGTTTCTAGTTAGTGTAGGTGTACCAAACTATATTAGAGACACATATCCATCTCAACAAACAGTCCTTCTGAGAACTAATCCATCTGCAGAGATATCAGGCAGGCAGTGTATATAGGCAGGCAGGCAGGGTATATAGCAGACTGCAATGCACTTAGCACAAGAGGCTCCATTCCAGTTTTGTCTGATGCTGCTGTTAGATATTTCTAAAAATAGGCCCAAGTCTCAGGGGCCAGGAATAATTTTTTTTTATCTTAATCCTCATTATTTGCTTAAAAAGCGATCCAGAGAACACCGTTGTTCTGCACCATTTGCTTGTTGACACTGCTGAATACAGCCAGGTCCTTTCCATATTACAACGCTAAAAATCCAGCTATTTAAAACTGTAGTTTGTCCATCACACTTATCACATATAATTGCACAGAAAATACTGCCATTTCTGGCATCCATTAAAAATTTGTTTCAGGGTGTCAGTGAAGCAATTGACACCGGTTTGCTATTCAAAATAGTTAACTACAGGCCAGGTATTTAAAACTGTGGTTTGTCCGTCACACGGATCACATATACGTTTTCAGAAAATACTCTCATTTCTGGCCTCCATTAAAAATTTGTTTCAGTGTGTCAGTAAAGCAATTGACACCAGTTTGCTGTACAAAATAGTTACCTACAGGCCAGCTATTTAAAACTGTGTTTTCTCTGTCACACGGATCACATGACGTTTTCAGATAATACTGCCATTTCTGGCCTCCATTAAAAATTAGTTTCAGTGTGTCAGTGAAGCAATTGACACCAGTTTGCTGTTCAAAATAGCTAACTACAGGCCATGTATATAAAACCGTGTTTTCTCCGTCACATGGATCACATATACGTTTTCAGAAAATACTGCCATTTCTGGCCTCCATTAAAAAAATATTTGAGTGTGTCTGCAAAGTTTTTGACACCGGTTTGCTGTTCAAAATAGTTACCTACAGACCAGGTATTTAAAACTGTGGTTTCTCCGTCACACGGATTACATATAACTTCGCTCCAAATTCAGCCATTTGTAGTGAGCGTGGAAGATATTGTCCTCCATTTAAAATGGGCAAGGCACATGGCAAGGGACGGGGAACTGGACGTGATGGTGACGGTGCATGCAGAGCCCGATGCCGTGGGCAAGCTGAAATTGTGCCACAAAAAACGCCCACATCTTCTCGCCCGACCTTCCTGTCCCAATTCCTAGGGGACCGCAGCACACCACTATTGAACCCAGAGCACTGTCAAAAGGTTGTTGGTTGGATAGCGGATAATGCTTCCAGTCACTTTGCCACCACCACCACCCTGTCTTCCACAAGGTCAAGTCTCAGTAGCCTTCCTCCCATCATGCCGAGTGCCCAGAGACAACTGATCCCACACTTGGACACTCCAAAGAGCTGTTCACTTTTCCATTTATAGATTCGGGCCTCTCACCCGGTCCACTTGAAGCGGGGCATGAGGAGATCGCATGTAGCGATGCCCAAATATTTAAGCAGCCACAGTCAAACGAAGGCAACTGTGGGAAAGTGTTACAAGAGGTGGACGATGATGAGACACAATTCCCAGAAAGTCAGGAAGAGGACCAGGTTGCGGAAGTGGAAGACGAGGTGGTGGACGATATAGTAACTGACTCAACCTGGCAGGTGGACATGCAGAGCGAGGACAGCAGCACACAGAGGGAGGGAGGCAGAGCACCCCAACAAGCAGGAAGAAGCAGTGTGGTGGCCGCAGACAGAAGGCAGGCAACCTTTTCCCGTAACACCAACACGAAGGAAGTTGCCAGTACAACTGTTAGGTCTTCCCGAGTCTGGTTGTTTTTTAAAGACTCTGCCGATAACCCCAAAAAGGCCATTTGCACCACCTGCCAGGCCAGCATCAGTAGGGGTCGCAAAACTAGCAGCCTAACCACCACCAGCATGATCAGGCACATGGCAGCAAAGCACCCGACTTTGTGGGCCGAACCCCAGGGTCCAGGAACAGTGTGTGCGGGTGGCACCACTGTTTCTTCCACTGTTGTGCATGCAAGCCAATCCCCTGTCCATGTTGCATGCGAAGATGCCTCCTGCCCTGCACCTGTCGTCGCACACTCTCAAGTAGCAGCATCAGGAAGCACGTTCACATCCTTGTCCCAGCGCAGCGTTCAGTTGTCCATGCCTCACTCCTTGGAACGCAAGCGCAAATACGCAGCCAACGCCCCACAGGCCACACTACTAAATTCCTACATTTAACGACTGCTTGTGCTCGAAATGTTGCCTTTTAGGCTCGTGGAGACGTAAGCACTCCGCAACCTGATGGCGGCGGCCATCCCTTTGTACTCTGTCCCCAGCTGCCACTATTTCTCCCGGTGTTCCATCCCCGCATTACACATGAACGTGTCCCAAAACATTAGCCGTGCCCTCAACAACGCAGTTACCGGGAAAGTCCACATAACCACGAACACGTGGACAAGTGCTTGTGGGCAGGGACGGTACATCTCGCTGACAGCACACTGGGTTAACATAGTGGAAGCAGGGACCCAGTCGGACCTTGGGACGGAACACGTCCTCCCGACGAGAAGGATTGCGGGCCCTAGGTCATTCAGGGTTGCCCCCACAGACTGCAGTTCCTGCACCTCATCCTCATCAGCTTCCTCCTCCTCTTCAGCCTCCATCTCTGAAATGACCACATCAGTCACAAGCTGGAAGCACTGCCTCGGCCAAGCGGCAACAGGCTGTGCTGAAGCTAATATGCTTAGGTGACAACCCGCACAATGCTGAAGAGTTGTGGACAGCTCTGAAAGAGCAGGCAGATCTGTGGCTCACATTGCTGAACCTACAGCCAGGCATGGTCGTGCGTGACAATGGCCGGAACCTGGTGGCGGCTCTGAGGCAAGGTGAGCACACACACGTACCATGCCTGGCCCATGTGCTTAATCTCGTGGTTCAGCGATTTCTCAAATCCTACCCAGAGCTGCCGGATCTGCTTGTTAAAGTATGCCGCCTGTGTGCCCATTTTAGAAAGTCACCTACAGCTTCCGCCACCCTTGCCGTGTTTCAGCAGCATTTGCAGCTTCCGGCTCACAGTCTGGTGTGTGATGTCCCCACGTGTTGGAACTTTACACTGCAGATGTTGGGAAGGATTTGTGAGCAGAAGAGGGCAGTTGTTGAGTACCAGCATCAACAAGGCCGTAGGTATTCAGTTCAGACTCCACACATAAGACCTCAGGAGTGGACATGGATGTCAGACATATGTACTATCCTCCAAAACTTTGAGGACTCCACCAAGATGGTGAGAGGCGATAATGCCATAATTAGCATCACCATCCTGCTTCTCTGTCTTCTGAAATGCTCTCTGCTCTTGATCAAAAATGATGCATTGCAGGCGGAGCACGATGAGATGGTGCAAGGAACCATACAGGGTGATTACACACAGTCCAGCTTCATTTCATCCCAATGTGGATTGGGTGACAATGAGGAAGAGGAGGAGGAGGAGGAAGAACAGGATCTAGTTTAATGTGCTATAGACGGTACTACCTGCACAACTGTCATACCGTCTGTTCAGCGTGGATGGCCTGAGGACAGAGAGAAGGAGGAGGAGGAGAGCATGGTAACTCCTCCTCTTGGTGAGGACATGGAAGTCTTGCCTGTTAGCAGTCTGGCACGCATGGCTGAGTTTGTTACACTGTCTTTCCCATGACCCTCGCGTTCTCAAAATTTTGGGTGAGTCATTACTGGTTGGTGACACGTCTAGACCCACGCTGCAAGGAGAACTTTATATCTCTTATTCCTGAGGCGGACAGGTCTACAAAAATGGGGCAGTACCAGAAGGTCCTTGTTGCGGAACTATTAAAAAAATTCCCATCTGAAAATGCTGGTGGCAGAGGTTATAGTTCGTTGGACAACCGAGGACTACAGGCAAAAGAGACACAACTCCAATCCAGCAGAGGCACTGTCAAAGTTCTGGGAGAATTTTCTCAGCCCCTCCCATTGCACAAGCCCTGAGATGCGGGGTACTCTCACAGGGAGTGCAAAGTTTGGGAAGATGCTGAGGGAGTACGTTGCCGACCATACCAACGTCCTCCGTGATTCCTCTGTGCCTTATAATTATTGAGTATCCAAGCTGGATACGTGGAATGAACTGGCTCTCTACGCCTTGGGGTCCTGGCCTGTCCTGCCGCCGGCATTTTGTCAGAGCGTGTTTTTAGTGCCACTGGTGGAATTATAACTGATAAGCGCATCCGCCTGTCAACTGAAAATGCTTACAGGCTGACTCAAGGCTGAACTAGGGTTGGTTTGGGCCAGACTTCTCAAGACCACCAAATGATAGCAGCGTAACATAAACTCAAATCCTGTGTCTTTTTTTGGGAGGTGTATTCCCATGCACCTCTTCACACCCACGCATGGGTATACGCTTCCTGTATTTGGCTATTTGCTCTTGTCCTCCTCCTTCTCCTCATCCTCCACCACCATATCACCAGGGTGACCGTGGTCCATGATGCAACACCCACATGATTTTTTTAAAGGGTGTTTATGATGCCGTAAAAAAAAATAAATTATACCTTATGTTCATGTATACCCCCCAGGGGTAAATGTTTGTCAGCCCATACCCTTAGTGCATGGGCATTACAAGTATAGGAGACAAGCTCTTTTCTAATGGGAATATTTTTTATGAGGCCCTCCTCCACGTCTCTTCCAAGGGGCATTGGAGTGCATCCCAATTTTTGGCAACCCTTGCATTCACTGCATATGCAAACATAATGGGAGACCCACTTCGTAATAATGGGAACATTGTTTTCAGGAGGCCCTCTGACCTCCTCGTCTCTTCCAAGGGGCATTGGAGTGCCTCCACATTTTTGGCAACCCCTGCATTCACTGCAAAGGCAAACACAATGGGAGATTCACTTCCTAATAATGGGAACATTTTTTTCAGGAGGCCCTCTGACCTCCACGTCTCTTCTAAGGGGCATTGGAGTGTCTCCAAATTTTTGGCAACCCTTGCATTCACTGCATAGGCAAACACAATGGGAGACCTACTTCCTAATAATGGGAACATTGTTTTCAGGAGGCCTCCTCTAAGTCTCTTCAAAGGGGTATTGGGATGCGTCCAAATTTTCAAAGTGGCATTGGGGTGCATCCAAATTTTGGGCAGCCCTGCCACTCACTGCATACGCAATAACAGTATAAGAGACCCACTCTTTAGTAATGGGAACAATAAAACATAGCCGGCTGATGGCTCTCTAAGAATAGTGAGGGCCGACTGCTGGCCCTTTAGGAATAGTGAAGGCCACCTGATGGCCCTATAAAAATAGGCTTTGCGACTTTCAGAGTTCCTCCTTCATAAATGAAACACGATGTGTCTGATAATATCTCACACACCACATGGCCAGATAAGGTTGTAAAATGTTAAAATGACATTTCCTGGTGAATGCATTTGTCACGGTTGAAAGCAATGCAAAAGTGCAAAAACGCATCAAAAACGCTAAGTGTGAACATAGCCCAAGGTGTGGAGGAGTATTTTTGTTTTTGGTTATTTATTTTGCTTTATATACAAGTCATTACCCTGGAAAGGATGTTCCCTAACATATTTCCCAGGAAAATCCATTTTGGTTTCATTTTTTTATATGTTTTTTTGTGAGTCCGTAAAAATGGCGTAATACCTCTGACAATGTTGTTGCAGAAGTGACCTGGGAGTCAGAAATGCTTCCAGGGGTCTTCCCCATGCTGTTCCCATGTCATTTGAGCACTATTCCCATTGATTTAGGCAATTTTTAGGCCCTCTGCAGACCGCCGGGGGGAGCCGCCTGAAAAATGCTTAAGTTTCCCATAGACTTACATTGGGCTTGTATACCCGAGCATCAAGCACCCGAGCATTTTAGTGCTCGCCCATCACTAGCTGTAACCAATCTGAATTCTTGAAACCCTTTAAAGGCCTAGTGCCCACGATGCAGAAATGCTGCGGATTTTTCCTGAGCGTTTGGGATTTTAAATGCGTTTTTCCTGCCAGGTAGAAGCGTTTGTGAAGCATTTTTAACATGCGATTTCGCATGCAGATTGTCAAGCGCTTTTCAAAGCGATTTTAGCATCACTTGGAAAAGTGCTTGACAACTTGGTCACACTATATAAATTCATGCAACCAGCATGGATTTATGTTGTGTGACCAAGTTACGATACTGCAAATGCAGCATCAATAGTAAAAAACATTATACTCACTTTCCGATGGCCCCCGGTCTCCTGTACGGTGCGTCTGGTGTCTTCGGTGGCTCGCGGTGCTTTAAAAAGGACCTTCCATGATGTCATTTAGTCATGTGACAGATCACGCGATTGTCGACGTCAGCAGTCACGTGACCTGTCACATGACTAAATGACGTCATAGAAGGTCCTTTTACACTACCGCGAGCAGCCGAAGAGCTAGCAGCGCCGCCGGGAGCAGACAGGGGGCCATCAGAAGGTAATTTGTTTTTTTTTAAATTTTAATTATTTTTTAACTACAGGTACTATGGTAGCCGGGTCTGGAGGAGAGTCTCCTCTTCTCCAGACCCGGGTACGACCTGCGCATTGAATCGCATAATATCCGCATGTGTACTTGTAGTCATGCGGATGTTATGCGGTCCAATGCAAGTCAATGGTGACGATTTCGCCGCGATTCCGCAAAATTAATGGTTGTGCTGCGGATTTTTCCGCAATGATAATCCGCAGCGGAAATTTCCACAGCATGTGCACAGCACATGCGGATTATCATTGGGAAGCATGGCAGACAACTTAACAAGACTTTTTAATGCGTTTTCGCGGCGGAAATAGCGCCGGGAAACACATTAAATCCGCATTGTGGGAGCGCAGCCTAAGTGATACTTGTTACTGACTAACTGGATAGGTTGTACAATTAGTTTCAGCAAAAAGTGGGTCATAGCAATCAATTGGATTACTATTTTAATGTTCCATAGGAAATTGGAGAAATATGGGTAACCCTTGTCAGATGACATTTTCTTGGTAGCTTTAAATAGACCTTTTATTATTTTGCCAGATAGGAAATGTGCAGTTACTAGTGTAGCACACTTTGAACAGCAGTTGTTTTCCATCTCCAGAGTCAGTGGGTAAGTCCCTCTCTCCTGTAGAGTGTAAACTTTTATGACTAGCGGGGTCTTGTCTCTTGCCTGTAATGTATTAGCTTTGATGATCAATGGGGTCTTTTCTCTCCTGTAGAGTATAAGATCTTATGACCAGTGAGGTCTTCTCTTTCGCCTGTAAAGTATAAACTTTGAGGATCAGTGGTATCCTCTTTCTCATGTAGAGTGTAAGCTCTTATGATCAGTGGAGTCCTCTCTCTCTCTTCCTCTCTCACTTGTAATATATAATCTCTTATGTTCAGCAAGGTTGTCTCCCTCTCTCCATTCCACTACATGTATTTTACGAGCAATTACAAGCTTTACTGTATTGAAATTCACATGATTTCATTCAACGCAAATCGAATTTTGGGGGAAAATTCATCGAAGTCTACTAATTTGAATTTCAAAAGATTTCCTTTGTTTATATCAAATCAGGAATTGGGAAGAAACGGTGGCTCTGATTAGCGCTGCCAAAAGGTAGGGAAAATACAATACCGCTAGGGTATTACCGCTAGATACTTGCCTGATAAAGGAGCTAGACCAGCTTTGAAATGCGTAGCATTCAATAAAGGTCTTATTTTTATAATAATACCCTAGCAGTATCGTATTTTCCCTACATTTCACAGTGCTAATCAGACGCACCGTTTCTTCCCACTTCCTGATTTAATTTCTGGATCTCTTGACGGGATCCAGTGGGTGGAGCAGTAGCCATTGGATAACACTCTATACCTTTCTCAGTGTTGTCCCTGGAGTTGTAGTCATTCAGGTGAGGAAATTCACCACTGAGATTTGTGTTTTTCTAGTTTCATCTGCGCAAGGTGCGCTTTTTGCCCTTTTTTTTTTCTTTCATCTAGTTTATATCAACTTAGAGGTTTTCCAGCTTGTAAAAAAAGTGTAATAATTGTATAATGAAATGAATTATAAATTTCCAAAGTACTTTGTTTCAATGTCTCACAATTTTTAAGAATATTTTTGCAACATACCTGTTTACATCCAGGGGCTGTGATAAGTATCAGGCTTTTCTCAACTCGCTGCATTTGTATCAGGTCTTGACATGACAGTCCTCTGGGCAGAGGTATGGAGTATGTGCCACAGTTGCTGATGCAATGGGGTGCCAACAAGCCGCTGTACCTTATACCAGAGTATTTAAATACAAGACAGGGGCAACAAACTAAATCTTTGTCTGGGGTGAAAGAAATCCAATTGCATTTATTCTCTCCAAGCTAAATAGATTGGACTATAGTAGTTTTCCCCAGTGATTGATGTAGACAGTGAGAAGTATAGGGGTTGTTTGACAATTACAACTTTTCATCTATGCACAGGATAAGTGATAGATTAATGACCACTGGGAGTTCTACCACTGCATTTATTGCCAAAGGGATTGACAAAAATAGCCGCAGTCCATCTCATAGACAATGTTTGGAGCAACAGGCCACATGAGTGACCACCTCTCCATTCAACCATTGTCATTATCAGTGAGGGCTCAAAAGGTGGATAGGTGATACGTTTTAATAGCGGTATATCCCATCTAATTTTTTTGAATATCTGAAAGGAAATTAAGTGTTAGATTTCCATCTCTGAGTTCTAAAAAATAAAGCTAACACTACCTACATGAAGATACAATAAATTATGAAATTCACAAATTTTTGACATCTATCTACTCAAAACAAGTGAATGAAAGATTCCTGGCATGGTCTGAATGATGAAGTTGGGGTTTGTTTGTTTCTTTCAATTAATGGTTTGCTCTGACTCTTACAGGTCAGTGAACAATTTTCTGATGACCGGCCCCAAGGTAAGAGACATTCCTTTGATCAACATGTAGACTTTGTAAAATGATTTCTGGCCTGTGCAAGATCTCATTTGTAATCAGCAGAAAGATTATGGCTTTGTATTAACTACTTTTGTACATGTGTGAATATGAGTCTACTGTAATGGCTGACAGGCTAAGAAAATATACATTTTTAAGGAAACGCATAACCAGCAATTCTGCTAATTATACATTCATATACTGTATGTCTACATTGACATATTAACATAACTCGTAGGATAAAACCAAGTTAGATTACTATTCATGGTCTTATAGTTAGGAGTTTGGAAACATCTCTTAGATGGGTAGGGTTTGGAGATTCCTTCCCTTCTCTCCTACATCTTGCTGTGCAATGTGAATTTGGTTAACTCGGATTTTGTCATCATACAAAATGATGGCACATCACTAGAACTTGGCATAATTTTCTTATCTACGGGAGTATATTTCCCAGTGATTCTGAGAATAAAGGGGCCCGCAGCAAGGATTTAGTGTTATTGCTTCTTCAAAGCTTTACATAGCTACTGCCTTTCAGGGATCTGCAGTAAAGGCCTATTCAGGTCCCCTCATTCTCAGGATGAATCCAAGCAATGGGACCTCAATTAATCAGAAAGTAATGGCCTATTCCAGAGATATGCTTTTATTTTTTTGCGATGGCAAAACACCTTTAACCCCTTCACCTCCCAGGCAATATTCCATTTGGGGTTTTTTCAACCCTCCTTCCAAGAACCATAACTTTTTTATTTTTCTATCAATATAGCCGTGTCAGGGCTTGTTTTTTGCAGGATGAGTTATACTTTTGAATGACATCATTCATGTTATCATGTGATGCACTGCAAAGCAGGAGAAAAATTCCAAGTATGTTGAAATTGCAAAAAAAAGGACAATTCCACAATTGTTTTTTGTTTTTTTATTTACCATGTTCTCTATATGGTAAAACTGACCTGGCAATATAATTCTCCAATACAACTATGCACATATCAAATATGTATAGATTTTGTTTATTTAAGTGGTGAAAAAAATTTAGGAAACTTGTAAGAAAAAAATAATTGCTTTTGGTTCCAAATTCCGAGACCCGTAATGTTTTCATTTTTCAGGTTATGGGGCTGAGTGAGAGCTTATTTTTTGCACCCTGAGCTGACGTTTTTACTGATACCATATTGGGTTAGATACGACGTTTTGATCACATCTTATTGCATTTTATTGCAATGTTGCAGCGGCCAAAAAAACATAATTCTGGCGTTTTCACTTTTTTCTTCATTACGCCATTTACCAGTAGGATTAATTGACTTTCTATTTTGATAGATCGGACTTGTACGAACGTAGCGATACTAAGTATGTGTATTTTTTTACTTATTTTTAATTGTTTTATTTTTAATAGGGCAAAAAATTAGAAATTTTGTGACTTTTTTATTTTTTTCATCACAACCCATTGGCGCCCCGCGACGACATCAAGGGCGTGCTGGTGGTAGTGTGGAACGACGCACTCTCTGTCAACGCGTGGTAAATGCCGCTGTCAGAAATTGACATGTGCTGGGAAAGATGTGGGCTTGGCGTGTGAGCCCACATCAAAGTCAGGGACACGACTTTTGACGTACAACTACACCAAAAGTCGTAAAGCAGTTAAAACAGGAATTATTTTTGACAGTGTCAGGATTTTGTTTTAGGACATTTTAGTACGGTTCCTATTTATATACAAAACTGTCCTTAACCTGAAGCGCAGTGCATAAAACATTACTTCTTGATACACTTTATCTCTGGAAAAAGCTACAATAATAAGAATGCTGCCCAAGTCATATATATTAAAAGTGTTCTCCCATGAACAAAGTACATTATAATCAATAGATCTTGGAATAATAATAAGTTCCAAAATTGGATGTGTCAAAAATAGTGTTGAGCGAGCACTAAAATGCTCGGGTGCTCGAAGCTCGGGCCGAGTTCACTGTGATACTCGGGTGCTCGACCCGAGCAACGAGCCCCATGTTAGTCTATGGGAGACCCGAGCATTTTTGCGGCGGCACCCTCGGCAGTCTGTAGAAAGCCTAAAAAGTGCCCAAAACGATAGTGACAGTGCTCAAATGACATGGGGACAGCACGGGAAGCATTTCTGACCCCCAGGTTACTGCTGTCAACAACGTGGTCAGAGGTATTAAGCCACTTTTACGGACTCACAATAAAACATTCAAAAACGAAACTGAAACTGTTTTCCTGTGACATATGCTAAGGAACATCCTTTCCAGGGTAAAGACTTGTGTATAAGGTAAAATAAATAACCAAAAACAAAAATACTTCTCCACACCTTGGGCTATGTTCACAAGTAGCATTTTTTATGCGTTTTTGCACTTTTGTATTGCTTTCAACCGTGACAAATGCATTCACCGGGAAATGTCATTTTAACATTTTACAACCTTATCTGGCCACGTGCTGTGTGACACAAGCATACAGTGCTGAAAAGACATGGGAACAGCATGGGGAAGACCCCTGGAAGAATCTCTGACACCCAGGTCACTGCCTAAAAGTGTGCCCATCAGAAGTGATCCTTGCCGCATCAGAAGATGCAGACTTGCAACTATCCCCGTGCAAGTCCTTGTCCCAGGGCAGTGTTCAATTGTACCTCCCCCATTCCTTGCAATGCAAGTGCAAATATGCAGCCAACCACCCACCCAACCGCAGGCTGCAATACTATACTGCTAGCTTGCACTTGAAATGGGGCCTTTTAGTTTGGAGGAGGCCCAAGCTGGCCACTACCTCATGGCTGCTTCGGCAGCGAGGTCTCCATACTCAGTCCCCAGCCACCACTATTTGTCCCGGTAACCTTCCCCACACTTTTCTTAGCCTGGCCTGCTTTAGGAAAGCATTGGATGAGCCCACCAGACAACCAGACTCCTCCGGTGGGCCCTGGCTTCTCCATCAGGGGAGTTGAGAGTGCCAAGGTGAGGAGCATGATGATGATGATAGAAGTTAGCATCTGCTTTGTTTTCTTGGAATGCAAGCGTAAGTGGCAGCCTGCCACCCACCCACCCCCAGGCTGCAATACCATACTGCTAGCTTGCTTGCACTTGAAATGAGGCCTTTTAGGCTTGTGGAGGCAGACGCCGGCCACCATGTCATGGCTGCATCGGCGGCCTGGTATCCATACTCAGTCCCCAGCTGCCCGGCGACCGGGTATCCACACTCGGTCCCCAGCCACCAGGGGGAGGCCGGGTGTCCATACTCGGTCCCCAGCCGCCCCTATTTGTCCCGGTGCGCCTTATACACAAGTGCACATACCAAAACATTACCTGTGCCCTCCCCAGTGCATTTAGTGGGAAGGACAGCCTATTCCGCTGTAGTGTGTACACGCCAACCCCCTGTTCATGGCACATGCGAAGATGCTTCCCGCCCTGCACCTGTCGTTGCAGACTTGCAATTATCCACGTTCAAGTCCTTGTCCCAGGGCACTGTTCAATTGTACCTCCTCCATTCCTTGCAATGCAAGCGCAAGTATGCAGCCTGCCACCCACCCACCCCCAGGCTGCAATACCATACTGCTTGCTTGCACTTGAAATTGGGCCTTTTAGGCATGTGGAGGCGGAATCTGGCCACCACGTCATGGCTGCGTCGGCGGCCTGGTATCCATACTCAGTCCCCAGCCGCCCGGTGGCCGGGTGTCCAAGCTTGGTCCCCAGCCGCCCGGTGGCCGGGTGTCCACGCTTGGTCCCTAGCCGCCAGGGGGCGGCCGGGTGTCCATACTCGGTCCCCCGCCGCCCCGCGGCCGGGTGTCCTTAAACGGTCCCCAGGCGCCCCTATTTGTCCCGGTGCACCTTATACACATGCGCGCATAACAAAACATTACCAGTGCCCTCCCCAGTGCATTTAGTGGGAAGGACAGCCTAACCACAAACACGTGGACAAGTGAATGTGGCCAGGGCCAGCGCCGGCCACCATGTCATGGCTGCATCGGCGGCCTGGTATCCATACTCAGTCCCCAGCTGCCCGGCGGCCGGTTGTCCACACTCGGTCCCCAGCCACCAGGGGGAGGCCGGGTGTCCATACTCGGTCCCCAGCCGCCCCTATTTGTCCCGGTGCGCCTTATACACAAGTGCACATACCAAAACATTACCTGTGCCCTCCCCAGTGCATTTAGTGGGAAGGACAGCCTATTCCGCTGTAGTGTGTACACGCCAACCCCCTGTTCATGGCACATGCGAAGATGCTTCCCGCCCTGCACCTGTCGTTGCAGACTTGCAATTATCCACGTTCAAGTCCTTGTCCCAGGGCACTGTTTAATTGTACCTCCTCCATTCCTTGCAATGCAAGCGCAAGTATGCAGCCTGCCACCCACCCACCCCCAGGCTGCAATACCATACTGCTTGCTTGCACTTGAAATTGGGCCTTTTAGGCATGTGGAGGCGGAATCTGGCCACCACGTCATGGCTGCGTCGGTGGCCTGGTATCCATACTCAGTCCCCAGCCGCCCGGTGGCCGGGTGTCCAAGCTTGGTCCCCAGCCGCCCGGTGGCCGGGTGTCCACGCTTGGTCCCTAGCCGCCAGGGGGCGGCCGGGTGTACATACTCGGTCCCCCGCCGCCCCGCGGCCGGGTGTCCTTAAATGGTCCCCAGGCGCCCCTATTTGTCCCGGTGCACCTTATACACATGCGCGCATAACAAAACAATACCAGTGCCCTCCCCAGTGCATTTAGTGGGAAGGACAGCCTAACCACAAACACGTGGACAAGTGAATGTGGCCAGGGATGGCCCATCTCACAGACGCCTTCACACTGGGTTAATATTGTGGAAGCCGGGACACAGTTGGACACTGGGATGCAACACGTCCTCCAGACATAGAGGATTGCGGGTCCTGGGTCAATCAGGCTTCAACAAAAAGTTCAGAAGGTAGACAGCAGCAGTGGTCGGCCTCCTACACAATGAGTAAATTATTCATGATCATGAGGCCATGCATCTCCTTAGCTTTCTATTCCTTGGAATGCAAGCGCATGTATGTAGTAGCGGCTAAGCCTGAGGTGGTCAGCGTTTTGGCGCAAATCCTACCTCCTCCGAGGATTGCTGGATGTTTTCCTGCTACTATCCCAGTTCTATGACTCCCGTTAAAACAAAGATTCAGGTGATGAATGATGGATGAGGTGGTGGCAAAGGAGAAAGAGCAGGAGGAACAGGGACCATTCATATCAATATCAGGCCAGTCAACCACACATGTCTTGTAGGATATGTTTCTGTACCAAAAGGAGCGGTTCGGTTACACAGTTATAGGGCATACAGTGAGTGCAATGCCTACCAAAAATTTCGAGGCACTCCAATGCCCCTTGGAAGTGACATGGAGGTCAGAGGGCCTTAACTAAACCGTTTTTTCCATTTATAGCAACTGGGTCTCCTGTACACTGTTGGCCTAAGCAGTGAATGGAAGGCTTTCTAAAAATTATGAGGAACTGCAATGCCCCTTGAAACAGACGTGGATTACAGCGTACTAAAAACCTTCTACCCATTATTGGGGAGTGGGTCTCCCTTAGTGTTCTCCTATGCATTGAAAGCTGACTAAAATTAGGAGGAAATGCAATGCCCGTTGGAAGAGTCGTGGAGGTTAGAGGTAATTAAAAACAACATTTCAATGCCCTTGGAAGAACTGTGGAGTTCAGAGTGGTTTAACAAGACGGTTTTAATGCCCCTTGGAAGAGACGTGGAGGTCACAGTAGCTTAACAAGACGATTTTAATGCCCCTTGGAAGAGTCGTGGAGTTCAGAGTGGTTTAACAAGATGGTTTTAATGCCCCTTGGAAGAGACGTGGAAGTCCCAGTGGAATAAAAAGACAATATAAATGCCCCTTGGAAGAGTGGTGGAGGTCCCTTTGGAATAAAAAGACAATATCAATGCCCCTTGGAAGAGTGGTGGAGGTTACAGTGGAATAAAAAGACAATATCAATGCCCCTTGGAAGAGTGGTGGAGGCCGCAGTTGAATAAAAAGACAATATCAATGCCCCTTGGAAGAGTGGTGGAGGTCCCAGTGGAATAAAAAGACAATATCAATGACCCTTGGAAGAGACGTGGAGGTCACAGTAGCTTAACAAGACGATTTTAATGTCCCTTGGAAGAGACGTGGAGTTCAGAGTGGTTTAACAAGACAGTGTTAATGCCCCTTGGAAAAGACGTGGAGGTCACTGTAGCTTAACAAGGCGGTTTTAATGCCCCTTGGAAGAGACATGGAGTTCAGAGTGGTTTAACAAGACGGTTTTAATGCCCCTTGGAAGAGACGTGGAGGTCCCAGTGGAATAAAAAGACAATATCAATGCCCCTTGGAAGAGTCGTGGAGGTCCCAGTGGAATAAAATGACATTATCAATGCCACTTGGAAGAGTGGTGGAGGTTACAGTGGAATAAAAAGACAATATCAATGACCCTTGGAAGAGTGGTGGAGGTCGCAGTGGAATAAAAAGACAATATCAATGATCCTTGGAAGAGTGGTGGAGGTCCCAGTGGAATAAAAAGACAATATCAATGCCCCTTGGAAGAGTGGTGGAGGTCCCAGTGGAATAAAAAGACAATTTCAATGCCCCTTGGAAGAGTGGTGGAGGTCGCAGTGGAATTTAAAGATAATATCAATGCCCCTTGGAAGAGTGGTGGAGGTCGCAGTGGAATAAAAAGACAATATCAATGCCCCTTGGAAGAGAGGTGGAGGTCCCAGTGGAATAAAAAGACAATATCAATGACCCTTGGAAGAGACATGAAGGTCACAGTAGCTTAACAAGACGATTTTAATGCCCCTTGGAAGAGACGTGGAGTTCAGAGTGGTTTAACAAGACAGTTTTAATGCCCCTTGGAAGAGACGTGGAGGTCACAGTAGCTTAACTGGACGGTTTTAATGCCCCTTGGAAGAGACGTGGAGTTCAGAGTGGTTTAACAAGAGGGTTTTAATGCCCCTTGGAAGAGACTTGGAGGTCCCAGTGGAATAAAAAGACAATATCAATGCCCCTTGGAAGAGTGGTGGAGGTCCCAGTGGAATAAAAAGACAATATCAATGACCCTTGGAAGACACGTGGAGGTCACAGTAGCATAACAAGACAATTTTAATGCCCCTTGGTAGAGACGTGGAGTTCAGAGTGATTTAACAAGACGGTTTTAATGCCCCTTGGAAGAGTGGTGGAGGTCACAGTAGCTTAACAAGACCGTTTTAATGCCCCTTGGAAGAAACGTGGAGGTCACAGTGGAATAAAAAGACAATATCAGTGCCCCTTGGAAGAGTGGTGAAGGTCACAGTGGAATAAAAAGACAATATCAATGCCCCTTGCAAGAGTGGTGGAGGTCCCAGTGGAATAAAAAGACAATATCAATGACCCTTGGAAGAGACGTGGAGGTCACAGTAGCTTAACAAGACGATTTTAATGCCCCTTGGACGAGGCGTGGAGTTCAGAGTGGTTTAACAAGACAGTTTTAATGCCACTTGGAAGAGACGTGGAGGTCACAGTAGCTTAACTGGACGGTTTTAATGCCCCTTGGAAGAGACGTGGAGTTCAGAGTGGTTTAACAAGAGGGTTTTAATGCCCCTTGGAAGAGACGTGGAGGTCCCAGTGGAATAAAAAGACAATATCAATGCCCCTTGGAAGAGTGGTGGAGGTCCCAGTGGAATAAAAAGACAATATCAATGACCCATGGAAGACACGTGGAGGTCACAGTAGCATAACAAGACAATTTTAATGCCCCTTGGTAGAGACGTGGAGTTCAGAGTGATTCAACAAGACGGTTTTAATGCCCCTTGGAAGAGTGGTGGAGGTCACAGTAGCTTAACAAGACCGTTTTAATGCCCCTTGGAAGAAACGTGGAGGTCACAGTGGAATAAAAAGACAATATCAGTGCCCCTTGGAAGAGTGGTGAAGGTCACAGTGGAATAAAAAGACAATATCAATGCCCCTTGGAAGAGTGGTGGAGGTCCCAGTGGAATAAAAAGACAATATCAATGACCCTTGGAAGAGACGTGGAGGTCACAGTAGCTTAACAAGACGATTTTAATGCCCCTTGGACGAGGCGTGGAGTTCAGAGTGGTTTAACAAGACAGTTTTAATGCCCCTTGGAAGAGACGTGGAGGTCACAGTAGCTTAACTAGACGGTTTTAATGCCCCTTGGAAGAGACGTGGAGTTCAGAGTGGTTTAACAAGACGGTTTTAATGCCCCTGGGAAGAGACGTGGAGGTCCCAGTGGAATAAAAAGACAATATCAATGCCCCTTGGAAGAGTGGTGGACGTCCCAGTGGAATAAAAAGACAATATCAATGCCCCTTGGAAGAGTGGTGGAGGTCCCAGTGGAATAAAAAGACAATATCAATGACCCTTGGAAAAGACGTGGAGGTCACAGTAGCATAACAAGACGATTTTAATGCCCCTTGGAAGAGACGTGGAGGTCACAGTGGAATAAAAAAGACACTATCAATGCCCCTTGGAAGAGACGTGGAAGTCCCAGTGGAATAAAAAGACAATATCAATGACCCTTGGTAGAGATGTGGAAGTCACAGTAGATTAGCTAGACAATTTTAATGCCCCTTACAAGAGCCATGCAGTACAGCATATTAAAAACATTATTCCCATTATTGGGGAGTGGGTCTCCCATAGTCTTTGCCTATGCCTTCCAAGCAAAAGCTGCCAAAAATTAGGACGGAGGAACTTGCAATGCCCCTTACAAGAGCCATGCAGTACAGCATATTTAAAACATTATTCCCATTATTGGGGAGTGGGTCTTTGCCTATGCCTTCCTAGCAAAAGCTGCCAAAAATTAGGACGGATGAACTTGCAATGCCCCTTACAAGAGCCATGCAGTACAGTATATTAAAAACATTATTCCCATTATTGGAGAGTGGGTCTCCCATAGTCTTTGCCTATGCCTTCCAAGTAAAAGCAGCCAAAAATTAGGACGGAGGAACTTGCAATGCTGGCAACACGGACCATGGTCACCCTGGTGGTATAGTGGTGGTGGAGGCTGAGGATAAGGAGAAGAGCAAAAAACAGCCGAAATGAGGAAGCGTATACCCATGTATGGGTGTGAAGCGGTGCATGGGAATACACCTCCCGAAATAACACAGTGGATTTGACTTTATGTTACTCTGCTGTCATTTGGTGGTGATGAGAAGTCTGGCTGGACAATCCAGCCCTTGTTCATTTTGATAAGGGTCAGCTTGTCTGCATTGTCAGTTGACAGGCGAGTTCGCTTATCAGTTATAATTCCCCCAGCGGCACTAAAAACACGCTCCAATAACACACTAGCGGCAGGGCAGGCCAGGACCTCCAAGGCGTACAGAGCGAGTTCATTCCAAATGTCCAGCTTGGATACCCAATAATTAAAAGGCACAGAGGAATCACGGAGGACGCTGGTACGGTCGGCAAGGTACTCCCTCACCATCTTTTGAAACCTCCTTCTGAGAGTACCCCACACCTCAGGGCCTGTAAGCTGGGTGGGTCTCAGAAAACTGTCCCAGAACGTTGACAGTGTTCCCCTGCCTCTGCTGGGTTGCAGTTCCGTCTCTCTCACCTGTACACCTTGGTTGGGCAACGAATTGTGACCTCTGCCGCTAGCGTGTTCAGATGGGAATTTTTTTAACAGTTCTGCAGCAAGGGCCTTCTTGTACTGCCCCATTATTGTAGACCTCTCCACCTCAGGAATAAGAGAGTGAAAGTTTTCCTTGTAGCGGGGGTCTAAAAGTGTCACCAACCAGTAATGATGTCACCCAACATTTTGACAACGCGAGGGTCACGGTTAAAGCAGTGTAACATAAAGTCAGCCATGCGTGCCAGACTGGTAATGGGCAAGACTTCTGTGTCCTCACCAAGATGACGACTGACCATGCTCTCCTCCTCCTCCTCCCCCCTGTACTCAGGCCACCCACGCTGAACAGATGGTATGACAGTTGTACAGGTACTACCGTCTACAGCGCATGATAACAGCTCCTGTTCTTCCTCCTCTTCCTCCTCCTCTCCCTCATTGTCCCCCTATGCACGTTGGGATGAGATGAAGCTGGGCTGTGTGTAATCGCCCGCTACGGCTTCTTGATCCATCTCATCATACTCTGGCTGCAATGCCTCCTCTTTAATTCTCTGCAGAGAGCGTTGCAAAAGACAAACAAGTGGGATGCTGACGCTAATGATGGCGTCATCGCCACTCACCATCTTGGTGGACTCCTCAAAGTTTGTCAGGATGGTACATATGTCAGACATCCAGGTCCACTCATGAGGTCTTATGTGTGGAGTCTGACCTGAATATCGACGGCCTTGTTGGAGCTGGTACTCCACAACTGCTCTCTTCTGCTCACAAATCCTTTGCAACATGTGGAGGGTAGAGTTCCAACGTGTGGGGACATCACACACCAGTCGGTGTGCCAGAAGCTGCAAACGCTGCTGCAACACAGCAAGGGCGGCGGAAGCTCTAGCCGACTTCCAAAAATGAGCTGACAGGCGGAGTACTTTGACGAGCAGATCTGGCAACTCGGGGTACGATTTAAGAAACTGCTGAACCACAAGGTTAAGCACATGAGCCAGGCATGGTACCTGTGTGATCTCGCCTCGCCTCAGAGCTGCCACCAGGTTACAGCCATTGTCACACACGACCATGCCTGGATGTAGGTTCAGCGGTCTCAGCCACAGATCTGCCTACTCTTTCACAGCTGTCCACAACTCGCAAGCAGTGTGAGGTTTATCACCTAAGCTTATGAGATTCAGCACAGCCTGTTGCCGCTTGGCTGAGGCAGTACTGCAATGCTTCCAGCTTGTAACTGATGTTGTGATATCTGAGATGGAGGCTGAACATGAGGAGGAGGAGGATGATATGCAGGAGCTGTACACTGTGGGGGCAACTCTGACTGACATAGGGCCCGCAATCCTCGGTGTGGGGAGGATGTGTTCCGTCCCAAGGTCCGACTGGGTCCCGGCCTCCACTATGTTTACCCAGTGTGCCGTCAGGGAGATGTACCGTCCCTGGCCACAAGCAATTGGCCACGTGTCCGTTGTCAGGTGGACTCTCCCAGTAACTGTGTTGTTGAGGGCACAGCAGATGTTTTGGGACATGTGCTTGTGTAGTGAGGGGATGGCGCACCGGGCAAAATAGTGTTGGCTGGGGACCGAGTACCGACCACCGCCATAAGGTTGCGGAAGGATTCCGTCTCCACCAGCCTAAAAGGCGGCATTTCCAATGCTAGCTGTCGTGAAATGTGCAAATTTAGGACTGTGGCCTGTGGGGCGTTGGCTGCGAATTTGCGCTTTCGTTCAAAGGTCTGGGATATGGACAATTGAATGCTGCGGTGGGACGTGGACGTTGATGCTGTTTCTTGAGAAACTGCCATAACAAGTGAAGACTGAGAGGAGGGGGCATCTTTGCATGCAGTATGGACAGGGGATTGCCTTGCACGCACAACAGGGGGTTCTCTTACATGCACAACAGCGGAAGAAGCAGTGGTGACACCCGCTGACACTGGTCGTGGACCCTGGGGTTCGCCCCACAAAGTCGGGTGCTTTGCTGACATGTGCCTGATCATGCTGGTGGTGGTCAGGCTGGTAGTTTTGTCACCCCTGCTGTTGCTGGCCTGGCAGTTGGTACAAATGGCCTTTTTGGGGTTATCAGCAGAGTCTTTAAAAAAATTCCAGACTCTGGAAGACCTACTGGTTGTACTGATAACGTCCCTTGTGTTGGTGTTACGGGGAACGGTTGCCCGCCTTCTGTCTGCGGCCACCACACTGCTTCTTTCTGCCTGTTGGGGTACTCTGCCTCCCTCCCCCTGTGTGCTGCTGGCCTCGCTCTGCATGTCCTCCTGCCACGTTGGGTCAGTTACTAGATCATCCACCACCTCCTCCTCTTCCACTTCCGCACCACGGTCCTCCTCCTCACTTCGTGGCAATTGTATCTCGTCATTGTCCACCTCTTGTGACAAATTGCCAGCGTCGCCTTCCTGTGGCCGTGGCTGTTCATATATTTGGCCATCGCTACATGGGATCTCCTCTTCCACCACTTCAAGCGGAGCAGGAGAGGGGCCCAAATATGGAAATGGACCAGTGAACAGCTCTTCAGAGTGTCCAACTGTGAGATCAGTTGCTGTCTGACGACACTCGGCATGGTGGGAGGAAGGAGCATCAGAGTGAGGAGGAATATGCGGTCGAGACTCACGGCTACTAAGACTTGACCGTGTGGAAGACAGACCGGAGGTGGTGGTGCCCAGGTGACTGGAAGTATTATCTGCTATCCAATTAATAACCTGTTCACACTGATCAGTTGGCAACAGTGGTGTTGTTGTGTCCTTCCCTAGTAATTCGGTCAAGAACTGGAAGCGAAAAGATGTGGCTGTTGGTTGTGGCACATTTTTACCTTGGCCACGGCCCCGTCCTCTGCATGCATCATCACCAGAACGTCCAGTTCCACGTCCCTTGCCACGCGCCTTGCCCACTGTAAATTAAGTAACATAGCTTACACTCACACTATCAATGGCAAAAGGGTAATAAAATGAGATTAGAACCGTGGAAGAGGAAAACCTCAGTTCTAGTTCTCTGGCCTACACCAGAATCTTTTAAACAGATATATTTGTGTCTGAACAGTCAGCGAGACACTCAAACTGTTTTTTTTTTATGCAAAAAAGGCAAAAAGGTGGATTACACCTGTTGCATCGGCGTCTCTGTCTCCTGCTAGGCAGAGACGCCGTCCCTCTCACCTTCCTGTGCAGCGCACAGCGTCCTCCAGCGCTCCTTCCCTCGCTGCTGCCGGCGCGCGCTCCTTCCCGGGCACTGTGCTTAGGGCACGCGCGTGCTCCCCCACTCTTAAAGGGACTGCGCGCGCCGTCCTAAGGAGTCCCCGGCCAATAGCCGGAGGACTTCCCATATATAAGGCACCTCCTCCAAAATGGAGGTGCCCAAGCAAAGTTGTTGCAAAGCATACTCACCTCTGCTTCAGCCCTCAGGTCCCGTTGCCATCCTGACTACCAGTCCTGTTTGCCTGCTTGTCTTCTCTTCAGCCCGACAGTCTGTCTCCTGCATCCGCCTGTCTGTCTATGGGCAAGTCCACCTGCGGACCAGGAAGCACCTGCCAGTTACCTGCCTGCTACCTGCCGTACCTGCTAGCCCGCTCACCTGGGAGCGCTCACCTGATACCCGCCTGCTAGCCTACCTGGAGGCTCCGCCGTCACTTGCCGTGACCACCTGCCTGCCAGCTAAGAGACTCTTACCCGCTCAGCCGTCACTTGCCGTGACCGCCTCCCTGCCAGCCAAGAGACTCTTACCCGCTCAGCCGTCACTTGCCGTGACCGCCTGCCTGCCAGCCAAGAGACTCTTACCCGCCCTGCCGTCACTTGCCGTGACCGCCTGCCAGCCAAGAGACTCTTACCCTCTCAGCCGTCACTTGCCGTGACCGCCTGCCTGCCAGCCAAGAGACTCTTACCCACTCAGCCGTCACTTCCCGTGACCACCCGCCTACTCACCCAGAGACTGCTACCTACCTGTTGTGTCCACCCGCTACTCCGGCCAGTCCCAGCTACCTGACCCGTGGGAGCCACCTGCTCTATTACAAGGGCGTCCCCAGTATAACACCTGCCCCTCGGGGTCCCTCCTTGTTCCAAGGCACAGAGGTTCCACCACCCGGCCCCGTTACAGTTTGCTTGGGCCATGGAACCCGGTGGCACCCAAGCTCCCTCGCTCTCTGACCTGTTCCACGAAGTCTCCTGTCAGAGATCCCAACAGGAATCCATCCTGAACAACCTGCGTAATGTCAACTCCCGCCTGGACACACTGACTGCTCCACCTGGACCTGCCTCCAGTCGTACAACTCACGCCCCGGCAGCGCCGCTGCCCATCAATGCCATGGTACCCGGTCCAGGTCCCCGGCTCTCTGCATCGCCTCGTTTTGGTGGAGATCCCGCCTTGGCTCGAGGCTTCATTAACCAGTGCACCCTGCACTTTGAACTCTTGGCACATCACTTTACCACCGACCGGGCCAAAGTGGCCTTCATCGTGTCCCATCTCACTGGGGAAGCACTGGCTTGGCTAAATCCCCTGTGGGAGAGAGGGGATCCCCTGGTATCCAACTTGTCAGCTTTCCTCACTGCTTTCCGGAAAGTCTTTGATGAACCGGGACGAAAGACCTCGTCAGCCTCCTCTCTGCTACATCTCCGCCAAGGGAGTCTCACCGTTGGCCAATATGCCATACGGTTCCGTACCCTCGCTTCTGAGCTTGCCTGGGATAACGCGGCCCTGCTGTCCGTCTTCTGGGAGGGTCTTTCCGGTCGGATTAAAGATGAACTTGCCTGTCGGGACATCCCTACCACCCTGGATGACCTGGTGTCACTTGCTACCCAGATTGACATCCGGTTCCAGGAACGTACCAAGGAAACCACCCGTGAGAGAAGGTTTCCCCGCCTTGCTCCTAACTTCCAGAGACCTGTCTCTTCTTCAGTCACTCCCCAGGCACTCACCCAAGCCCATGCAGGTCGACCAGACCAAGTTGGTCAAATCCCGCCAGGAGTCACGCCGAGCCGAGGGGAGCTGTTTCTATTGTGGCAGCAAGGAGCACCTGATCCGTTCCTGCCCGGAGAGGCCGGGAAATGTAAGTCCTCTCCCTCCCTGACTTTGTCTGTCTCTTTCTCCTGGGGAGAGGATCGGCACTTTGAAATCGCCCACCTGGACTCGAGCTGCTGGGAACCTCATCTCCCAGTCCTTGGTAGAGAGATACCGTATTCCCACCAGGCCTCTCACTGAACCTTTGTCAGTTGCCTCCGTGGATGGTAGACTACTTCCAGTGCCCATCCTGCTCGTCACTGAACCCTTAACTCTGCAGGTGGGAATGCTGCACTTTGAGAAGATCTCCTTCCATGTGCTATCCGGACTCTCTCACTTCCTGTTGCTAGGTCTACCTTGGCTCCAGACACATGAACCCGTATTGAACTGGCGATCCGGTAAAGTACTCCGGTGGGGTCCAGACTGCCATAAGACCTGCCTGGTTCCGGTCCGCCCAGCTCGCCCTCCGCCTACGCCAGCTAATCTACCCGGTCTCCCGGCTCCATACTGGTCCTATGCGGACGTCTTCGGTAAAAAGGAAGCAGAGACGTTGCCACCCCATAGGCCATATGACTGCCCGATCAACCTGGTACCTGGCGCCACTCCTCCCCGTGGGCGTATCTACCCATTGTCTGCGGCCGAAACCCGGGCCATGTCTGAATCCATTGAGGAGAATCTGGCTAGGGGATTTATCCGAAAATCTACCTCCCCGGCTGGAGCCGGATTCTTCTTTGTCAAAAAGAAAGACTGCTCGCTACGTCCCTGTATTGACTACAGAGGACTCAATCTAATCACTGTAAAAAACAAATACCCCCTGCCGCTCATCTCCGAATTGTTTGACCGTCTCAAGGGCGCCAGGATCTTCTCCAAGCTGGATCTACGAGGAGCATATAACTTGGTCCGTATCCGTCAAGGAGACGAGTGGAAGACTGCATTCAATACCCGGGACGGTCACTATGAATACCTTGTGATGCCCTTTGGTCTCTGTAACGCCCCCGCTGTCTTTCAAGAGCTGGTCAACGACATCTTCCGTGACCTCCTATACTCCTGCGTAGTGGTATACCTGGACGATATCTTGGTCTTCTCTCCGGATCTCCCCACACACCGGAGGGATGTTCGTCAGGTCCTGCTTAGGCTTCGGCAGAACCACCTCTATGCCAAATACGAGAAGTGCCTCTTCGACCAGACCTCCCTTCCATTCTTGGGCTATGTTATCTCCCAGACACATCTGCAAATGGATCCCGAGAAGCTCTCTTCCATTCTAAAATGGCCCCATCCAGAGGGAATGAAGGCGATACAGCGATTCCTGGGCTTCGCCAATTACTATCGTCTTTTCAGCCCACACTTCTCGTCCCGGACTGCTCCCATATCAGCGCTTACCCGTAACGGGGCAAATCTCAAGGTATGGTCGCCTGAAGCCGAGGAGGCCTTCCTTTCCTTAAAGAGAGCCTTCGCCTCTGCCCCCATCCTGCACCGTCCGGACTGCAATAAACAATTCTACCTGGAGGTTGATGCCTCCTCCTCCGGAGCCGGAGCGGTACTCACCCAAAAATCTTCTACCGGGAGAATGGTAACCTGCGGCATCTTCTCCAAAATCTTCTCCTCGTCTGAGCGCAACTACTCCATAGGAGACCGTGAATTGCTAGCCGTCAAATTGGCACTGGGGGAGTGGCGCTATCTGCTTGAAGGGGCTCTTTACCCGGTGATCATCTACACGGATCACAAAAACCTGGCATGTCTCCAAAATTCCTAGAGACTTAATCCTCGCAAGGCCCGGTGGTCGTTGTTTTTTGCCCGCTTTGACTTCATACTTCATTTCCGCCCGGCGGACAAGAACGTCAAAGCTGATGCCTTGTCCCGGTCCTTCCTGTCCTCCGATCAAGAGGAGGAGCCTACGCACATCATTGACTCCTCCAAGGTGATGAATGTGGCCCCCTTGGATCTGACTCGTCTTCCACCCGGAAAGACGTTTGTAGCGGTACCAGATCGGGAGAGGGTTCTTCACTGGGGACATTCTTCTAAACTAGCTGGCCATGCTGGCCAAAAGAAGACCTTCCAGCTCATTACCCGGCATTACTGGTGGCCTACCCTGCGTAAGGACGTTGTAGACTTCGTCGCGGCCTGTTCATCCTGTGCCCGTAACAAAGTTCCCAGACATCTACCAGCTGGACATCTCCTGCCCCTTCCCGTACCTGCTGCTCCATGGCAGCACATTGCTATGGACTTTATCACCGATCTTCCTGTTTCTGCCGGTTGTACAGTCATTTGGGTGGTCGCTGACCGCTTTTCTAAAATGGCCCACTTCATTCCCCTGCCTGGTCTCCCATCTGCACCCGAGCTGGCTAAAGACTTTATCCGCCACATCTTCCGTCTCCATGGCCTACCCCTCCACATCGTGTCGGATCGTGGGGTTCAGTTCACCTCACGCTTCTGGAGAGCCACATGTAAGCTGCTAGACGTCACCCTGGATTTCTCCTCCGCTTACCACCCACAGTCCAATGGTCAAGTGGAGCGGATCAATCAGATCCTGACCAGCTACCTCCGGCACTTCGTTAATGCCCACCATTCGGATTGGGTGGATCTCCTACCATGGGCCGAATTCTCTTATAATAACTATGAGAGCGAATCCTCTTCCAAATCCCCGTTCTTTATAGTCGGTGGCCAACATCCTCGGATTCCAGTTCCTGTCTCCGCTTCTGTGGACAACCCTGCCGCGGAGTCTCTTGTCAGCGAATTTTCTACTATTTGGGAGAGTACCAGGTCCGCTCTTCTTCTGTCCTCCGAGCGGATGAAGAGATATGCTGATAAAAGACGTCTGGATCCGCCTCAATTCCATCCGGGAGACAAGGTTTGGCTCTCTTCCAAACATGTGCGGCTCAAAGTACCCTCCTACAAGTTGGGCCCTCGATTCATCGGACCCTTCGAAGTCCTCAGGCAAATTAACCCAGTGGCCTACAAATTAAAACTCCCGGCCACCCTACGCATTCTCAACTCCTTCCACGTATCCCTCCTCAAACCAGTTGTCCTTAACTCTTTTTCCGACAATCCAGGTACTCCTCCTACTCCGGTTTCTGCTGAGGACGTCTTTGAAGTGGAGAGTATCCTGGCCACCAAGAGGGTAAGAGGGAGAACCTTTTTTATGGTGGATTGGAAGGGGTTTGGTCCTGAGGAAAGAACTTGGGAGCCCAGGGAGAATATCAACGCTCCTCTTCTCCTTGAGAGATTTCGCTCTGGCCTAAAAAAGGGGGGGCCTAAAGGGGGGGGTACTGTTGCATCGGCGTCTCTGCCTCCTGCTAGGCAGAGAAGCCGTCCCTCTCACCTTCCTGTGCAGCGCACAGCGTCCTCCAGCGCTCCTTCCCTCGCTGCTGCTGGCGCGCTCCTTCCCGGGCACTGTGCTTAGGGCTCTCTTAAAGGGACCGCGCGCGCCGTCCTAAGGAGTCCCCGGCCAATAGCCGGAGGACTTCCCATATATAAGGCACCTCCTCCAAAATGGAGGTGCCCGAGCAAAGTTGTTGCAAAGCATACTCACCTCTGCTTCAGCCCTCAGGTCCTGTTGCCAGCCTGACTACAAGTCCTGTTTGCCTGCTCGTCTTCTCTGCAGCCCGACAGTCTGTCTCCTGCATCCGCCAGTCTGTCTATGGGCAAGTCCACCTGCGGACCAAGAACCTGCCAGTTACCTGCCTGCTACCTGCCGTACCTGCTAGCCCGCTCACCTGGGAGCGCTCACCTGCTACCCGCCTGCTAGCCTACCTGGAGGCTCCGCCGTCACTTGCCGTGACCACCTGCCTGCCAGACAAGAGACTCTCACCCGCTCAGCCGTCACTTGCCGTGACCGCCTGCCTGCCAGCCAAGAGACTCTTACCCGCTCAGCCGTCACTTGCCGTAACCGCCTGCCTGCCAGCCAAGAGACTCTTACACGCTCAGCCGTCACTTGCCGTGACCACCTGCCTGCCAGCCAAGAGACTCTTACCCGGTAAGCCGTCACTTGCCGTGACCGCCTGCCTGCCAGCCAAGAGACTCTTAACCGCTCAGCCGTCACTTGCCGTGACCGCCTGCCTGCCAGCCAAGAGACTCTTACCCGCTCAGCCGTCACTTCCCGTGACCACCCGCCTACTCACCCAGAGACTGCTACCTACCTGTTGTGTCCACCCGCTACTTCGGTCAGTCCCAGCTACCTGACCCGTGGGAGCCACCTGCTCTATTACAAGGGCGTCCCCAGTATAACACCTGCCCCTCGGGGTCCCTCCTTGTTCCAAGGCACAGAGGTTCTACCACCCGGCCCCGTTACAACACCCAGATTTGAACCGTGGAAGAGGATAACCACAGTTCTAGTTCTCTGGCCTACACCAGAATCTTTTAAACAGATATATTTGTGTCCGAACAGTCAACGAGACACTCAAACTGTTTTTTTTAATGTAAAAAAGGCAAAAATGTGGATTACACCCAGATTTGAACCGTGGAATAGGAAAACCACAGTTCTAGTTCTCTGGCCTACACCAGAATCTTTTAAACAGATATATTTGTGTCTGAACAGTTAGCGAGACACTCAAACTGTTTTTTTTATGTAAAAAAGGCAAAAAGGTGGATTACAACCAGATTTGAATCATAGAAGAGGATAACCACAGTTCTAGTTCTCTGGCCTACACCAGAATCTTTTAAACAGATATATTTGTGTCCGAACAGTCAGCGAGACACTCAAACTGTTTTTTTTTTTATGTAAAAAAGGCAAAAAGGTGGATTACACACAGATTTGAACCGTGGAAGTGGAAAACCACAGTTCTAGTTCTCTGGCCTACACCAGAATCTTTTAAACAGATATATTTGTGTCTGAACAGTCAGCGAGACACTCAAACTGTTTTTTTTTAATGGAAAACAGGCAAAAATGTGGATTACACACAGATTTGAACTGTGGAAGAGGAAAACCACAGTTCTAGTTCTCTGGCCTACCCCAGAATCTTTTAAACAGATATATTTGTGTCTGAACAGTCAGCGAGACACTTAAACTGTTTTTTTTTTATGTAAAAAGGGCAAAGAGGTGGATTACACCCAGATTTGAACCGTGGAAGAGGATAACCACAGTTCTAGTTATCTGGCTTACACCAGAATCTTTTAAACAGATATATTTGTGGCTGAACAGTCAGCGAGACACTCAAACTGTTTTTTTATGTAAAAAAGGCAAAAAGGTGGATTACACCCAGATTTGAACCATGGACGAGGAAAACCACAGTTCTAGTTCTCTGGCCTACACCAGAATCTTTTAAACAGATATATTTGTGTCCGAGCAGTCAGCGAGACACTCAAACTGTTTTTTTTATGTAAAAAAGGCAAAAATGTGGATTACACCCAGATTTGAACCGTGGAAAAGGAAAACCACAGTTCTAGTTCTCTAGCCTACCCCAGAATCTTTTAAACAGATATATTTGTGTCTGAACAGTCAGCGAGACACTCAAACTGTTTTTTTTTATGGAAAAAAGGCAAAAAGGTGGATTACACCCAGATTTGAATCGTGGAAGAGGAAAACCACAGTTCTAGTTCTCTGGCCTACACCAGAATCTTTTAAACAGATATATTTGTGTCTGAACAGTTAGCAAGACACTCAAACTGTTTTTTTTTAATGGAAAACAGGCAAAAAGGTGGATTACACACAGATTTGAACTGTGGAAGAGGAAAACCACAGTTCTAGTTCTCTAGCCTACCCCAGAATCTTTTAAACAGATATATTTGTGTCTGAACAGTCAGCGAGACACTTAAACTGTTTTTTTTTATGTAAAAAAGGCAAAAAGGTGGATTACACCCAGATTTGAACAGTGGAAGAGGATCACCACAGTTCTAGCTCTCTGGCCTACACCAGAATCTTTTAAACAGATATATTTGTGTCTGAACAGTCAGCGAGACACTCAAACTGTTTTTTTTATGTAAAAAAGGCAAAAAGGTGGATTACACCCAGATTTGAACCGTGGAAGTGGAAAACCACAGTTCTAGTTCTCTGGCCTACACCAGAATCTTTTAAACAGATATATTTGTGTCTGAACAGTCAGCGAGACACTCAAACTGTTTTTTTTTTATGCAAAAAAGGCAAAAAGGTGGATTACACCCAGATTTGAACAGTGGAAGAGGATAACCACAGTTCTAGTTCTCTGGCTTACACCAGAATCTTTTAAACAGATATATTTGTGGCTGAACAGTCAGCAAGACACTCAAACTGTTTTTTTTATGTAAAAAAGGCAAAAATGTGGATTACACCCAGATTTGAACCGTGGAATAGGAAAACCACAGTTCTAGTTCTCTGGCCTACACCAGAATCTTTTAAACAGATATATTTGTGTCTGAGCAGTTAGCGAGACACTCTGTTTTTTTTTAATGTAAAAAAGGCAAAAAGGTGGATTACACCCAGATTTGAACTGTGGAAGAGGAAAACCACAGTTCTAGTTCTCTGGCCTACACCAGAATCTTTTAAACAGATATATTTGTGTCTGAACAGTCAGCGAGACACTCAATCTGTTTTTTTTTATGGAAAAAAGGCAAAAAGGTGGATAACACCCAGATTTCAACCGTGGAAGAGGAAAACCACAGTTCTAATTTCCTGGCATATACCAGACTTTTTTAAATAGATATATTTGTGTCTGAACAGTCAGCGAGACACTTAAACTGTTTTTTTTCATGGAAAAAAGGCAAAAAAGTGGATAATACAGAGGTTTGAACCGTGGAACTGCAAAACCACAGTTCTAGTTATCTGGCCGAAACCAGACTCTTTTAAACAGATCTATTTGTGTCTGAACACTCACAGACACACTCAATTTTTTTTTTGGGGGGGGGAATACCAAAAGGTTAATAAGACGGGTATTTGTACAGTCAAACTGAGGGAAAAAAAAAAAAGAGGATTTAGATAAAGAACAAAGGATTTTTCCTGGCCCCTGAGACCTGGGGCTAAGTCTAGCAATTTGAGCAGCAGCAGAACACAGGACTGTAATGCAGTGTTTGTTGGTATAACCACTGCGTCTCCTATACAGCCTGCCTGCCTGATAACTGGGATGGATATTAGTCCTCCGAAGGACTGTTTGTTTGATTTTGCAGGCTTTAGAGACCCTACATTACCTATTTCGCAGTATAAATCTCTTCCTAGCACAGCAGCACTCTCCCTACACTGTCTGATCCGGAGCGACTGTGTCCAAGATGGCGACGCCCAGTTTTAAATACTCGAGGTGACGCTGTGCGGCCAGCCAATCACTGTAATGCCCACAACCAATCTTAGAAATGTGCCCATGCTATGGAATGTGTAAAGGCTGTGTCTGACCACGCAGAGCTGCTCCCTTCCTTATGGATGGCGTATACCACAATTTCTAGCCAGGCCAAGTCAATTATATAGTATACAGATAAAACAAGGTAACATAACTCCCTCCTGAGGTAACAGGATTCACTGCCTGAAGTAACGTATTTTCCTGCCTGAGGTAACACATTAACCTTCCTGAGGTAGCACAACAGGGAGTGTTTCTGCCAGGCCACCAGTCCTCTGAGCTCATGATAAATCAAGTCAGTGACATAGGAGCAGGGCCAGGACAATGTATTTTTCTGCCCTAGGCAGATGAAGCCAATGGCAGCGCCACCCCCGCCCCAATACAAAGGATTGGGTCAGAAATTAAGGTAACAGGACCCCCAATGCACCTCCCTCCTCCCCCACGATGAGTTAGATAACAAGTTCTGATGACCAATTCCACTAGAATTGTTACGTTTTTCACCATAAAATGCCAGCAAAGTAAAAAAAAGTGGTGTACTTTAGGGATGTGACTTAACAGGGAGTGCAATTTCAATGTTATTTTTGCAGACCATATACACAATATGGGGGAAAAATAGCGATATTCATCCCTGATATCCTATATTTTTAATATCAAACCCAAGGATAGTCATGGAAACTAATAAAGCTTAACTATAATGGGACTGTTTGGTTTCAATTAAGGTGTTCAGCATTTGGCAGATACCCTAATGGAAAATAAACAGACCTCATTATAGATAAAGAGATACGTTTGATAGTTTTTTGTGTGATGCGACAAACAGTGTGCACAAAACTGATGGTGGTTCTGGTGGTGTATTCCAGTACTGGTGACATATTCATGTAGTGATGGTTGTTCTGATGCAAACATCTGCAAGGAGTTTGTATGTTCTCCCCGTGTTTGCGTGGGTTTCCTTTAGGTTCTCCGGTTTCCTCCCACACTCCAAAGACATGCTGATAGGGAATATAGATTGTAAAGCGCTGCGGAATATGTTGGCGCTATATATATAAAAAGATTATTATAATTATTTTCTGATGGTTCTGGGGATGTATTCATGCAGTGATGATGATTCTGGTGATGAATACAGTCATGGACGAAAGTGTTGGCACCCTTGAAATTGTTCCAAAAAATGTTTTTTTTTTCCCAGGATATTATTGCAATTACATATGTTTTGTTATACACATGTTTATTTCCTTTGTGTGTATTGGAACAACACAAAAAAAACTAAGAAAAAAGACAAATTGGACATAATTTACACAAAGCCCCAAAATGGGCCCCACAAAATTGTTGGCACCTTTGCAAAATTGTGGGTAAACAACTTTATTTCAACCATGTACAGTAGTGCTCCTTTCAAACTCACCGATGGCAAGTAGCAGGTGTGGACAATATGAAAATCATGCCTGAAACCAGATAAAAAGGGGAGACTCAGTCTTTGCATTGTGTGTCTGTGTGTGCCACACTAAGCATGGAGAACAGAAAAACGAGAATTGAACTGTCTTGAGAACCAAAATTGTTGAAAAATATCATCCATCTCAATCTCAAGGTTACAAGTCCATCTCCAGAGATCTTGATGTTCCTGTGCGCAACATAATCAAGATGTTTACAACCCATGGCACTGTAGCTAATCTCCCTGGACGTGGACGGCAGAGAAAAATCGATGAAAGGTTGTAACGCAGGTTAGTTCCGATGGTGGATAAGCAGCCCCAATCAAGTTCCAAAGAACTTGATTGGGTGCATCAGTGTCAGCGCAAACTATCCTTTGACATTTGAATGAAATGAAACGCTATGGCAAACACTTTCGGCCATGACTGTGCGGCTTCAGGCCTTTATTGATTGTGGTTCTGCAGCAAATTTCGTTGATACCAAGGTTGCAAAGGATCTTGGTTTACCCTTACTAAAATTAGGTGTTCCTATGAAAATCACTGCTATTGATGATACACCTCTCACCCATGGCATGATGAAGTATGTCACTAAGGAGGTGTCCCTGCTTCTTGGTACGTTACATTTTGAATCTGTCAAATTTTTTGTTGTTGAGAACTTGTCCACGGCTTTTGTCTTGGACATGGCTTGCTTACGTAAATATAACCCGGTCATTGACTGGCACCAGGGTGATATTGTTCGCTGGAGCCATGAGTGTCAGCAGAAATGTATGTCCTTTTCTGTGAATATGTCTAAAGCTATATCAAGTGGTTTACCTCATGTATTCAGAAATTTTGCTGACGTATTTTCTGTGTCCGGATCTGAAAAACTACCCCTATACAGAGATTATGATTGTCCCATAGATTTGTTACCTAACTCCCGTCTCCCCAGAGGTAAAATATATAATCTTTCTGGTCCAGAATGTCAAGCCATGTAAAATTATATAGTAGATAGTTTGCAAAAAGGGTTCATCTGACCGTCCATCAGTCACCAGTAGGCATCGGTTTCTTTTTTGTTGATAAAAAAGATGGTGGTCTCAGACCTTTTATTGACTATCGCAAACTTAATTCAATTACTGTAAAGAATCAGTATATTCTGCCATCATCCTCATCCCTGATCTCTACAACTAGCTTCTGGGAGCCTGTTGGTTCACCAAACTTGATATCAGGGGTGCATATAACCTGATCCATATAAGAGAAGATGAGTGGAAGACGGCATTTAACACACCAGAGGGTCACTATGAGTGTCTTGTGATGCCTTTTGGGCTAAGTAACACGCCGGCTGTTTTTCAAAATGTTGTTAATGACTAGGGATGATTGGAAACAATGGGGACCCGAACTTTTGAGATGGAAAATATTCTCTCTCTCGTCCCGGACTTCCCCCGGAGCTGCGAACATTGCAACGGACTTCTGGAAAACGTCTGTGTTCGGCAATTAGCACCAGACCCTAAGTGTTCAGTAAGAATCCCGAACTTTTAAGTTCGGTTTCGCTCATCTCGATTAATGACATATTCAGAGATATCAGTGATCAAAATGTGGTTGTCTATTTGGATGACATCTTGGTTTATTATCCTGATATTAACTCACATAGGCAGGGCCGCCATCAAGGCATTACTGCCTTTACTGCTGTATGGGGCCCGGTGAACAACTGTAAAGAGCGGGGGCCCAGTCTGGGGCCCCTCCTCTTCTGCTTCTGCTCACCGGGAGAGCACATGATGAACTGGAGCAGGGGTGGGGAGAGCACATGATGAACTGGAGTGGGAGGTGGGGAGAGCACATGATGAACTGGAGTGGGGGGTGGTGAGAGCACACGTTGAACTGGGGGTGAGAAGAGCACATGATGAACTGGGAGTGGGGGGTGGGGAGAGCACATGAACTGGAGTGGGGGTAGGGAGAGCACATGATGAACTGGAGTGAGGGGTGGGGAGACACATGATGAACTGGAGTGTGGGGTGGGGAAAGCACATGATGAACTGGAGTGGGCGGTGGGGAGACCACATGATGAACTGAAGTGGGGTGTAGGGAGAGCACATGATGAACTGGGAGTGGGGGGTGGGGAGAGCACATGATGAACTGGGAGTGGGGGGTGGGGAGAGCACATGATGAACTGAAGTGGGGGGTGGGGAGAGCACATGATGAACTGGAGTGATGAGTAGGGAGAGCACATGATGAACTGGGTGTGGGGGGTGGGGAGAGCACATGATGAACTGGGAGTGGGGGGTAGGGAGAGCTCATGATGAATTGGGAGTGGATGGTGGGGAGAACAAATTAATTGGGAGTGGGGGGAGGGAAGAGCTAATGATGAATTGGGAGTGGGGGTGGGAAGAGCAACTGATTTGGCAGTGGGGGTGGGGAGAGCTAATGATGAATTGGGAGTGGGGATGGGGAGAGCAAATAAATTGGGGGTGGGGGCTGGGAGAGCAAATAATGAATTGAGGGTGGGGAGCTCAAATAATGATGAATTGAGGGTGGGGGATGGGGACAGCAAATGATGAATTGAAGGTGGGGGTGGGGAGAGCAAATGATGACTTGAGGATGGAGTGGGAGAGCAAATGATAATGAATTGAGGGTAGGGGACAAAAAATGATAAATTGGGGGTGGGGGAGAGTAAATGATGATGAAGTGATGGTGGGAGAGAGAGAGGACATGCCAAAATGAATTGGGGCGGAGGGGGGCATGTAAATATAATGAATTGGAAGAGTGGGGGGCGTTGAGGATGATGGAGTGTGACTGGTAATGAATTGAGTACAGATTCTAATTAATTTATAGATTTATTAGGTGGGGAAAGTGGCTATTTACAGTTAGTGGGGGAGCACTGGTGAAGTACAATTTATATTTGGAATGGTGGGTTGCATAATAACTAATTATATATAAATGGTGGGTGCACGTGTGTATTCAGGTGTGTAGTGTAGAAGTTGGGGAATGTGCTCTAGATAACTGTGTTATTTTATGCAGAGACGAGTCCTGGCTGGATAAAGTGATGGCGGTCTGCACTTGATAAAGGAGAAAAGCGAAGATGAAGGACTTCAACTAGAAACGTCACTGGTGAGTCAGTGTGTTATCTGTACACTGACAATATACACTATGTACTATGTACAGAGCTTCTGTGTATAGTGTCACTAGTGATCACTGTATTACCTGTACACTATATACAGAGTTCCTGTGTACAATGTCACTGGTGATCACTGTATTACCTGTACACTGACACTATATACAGAGCTCCTGTGTATAATGTCACCGGCGATCCCTGTCTTACCTGTACCCTGACAATATATAAAGAGCTCCTGTGTATAATGTCACTGGTGATTACTGTATTACCTGTACACTGACACTATATACAGAGCTCCTGTGTATAATGTCACTGGTGATCCCTGTATTACCTGTACTCTGACACTATATAGAGCTCCTGTGTGTAATGTCACTGGTGATCCCTGTATTACCTGTACACTGATACTATATACAGAGCGCCTATGTACAGGGTGGGCCATTTATATGGATACACCTAAATTAAATGGGAATGGTTGGTGATATGAACTTCCTGTTTGTGGCACATTAGTATATGGGAGGGGGAAAACTTTTCCAGATGGGTGGTGACCATGGCGGCCATTTTGAGGTCGCACATTTTGGATCCAACTTTATTTTTTCAATGGGAAGAGGGTCATGTGACACATCAAACTTATTGAGAATTTCATAAGAAAAACAATGGTGTGTTTGGTTTTAACGTAACTTTATTCTTTAGTTTTTTACAAGTTTATGACCACTTATAAAATGTGTTCAAAGTGCTGCCCATTGTGTTGGATTGTCAATGCAACCCTATTCTCCCACTCTTGACACACTGATAGCAACACTGCAGAAGAAATGCTAGCACAGGCTTCCAGTATCTGTTGTTTCAGATGCATGATGCATCTGTTGTTTCAGAAGCATGGTTGTGGCCCAGAAGAGAGATTCTGGGTCCCGGGGAGTAATATCAATGCCAAAAATCTGATCAGGAAGTTTCATCTTTCGTTTCTTAATAAGCCTAGTTCTAAGTGACCAGGGGGCCCTCATAAAAGGGGGATACTGTTACATTTCCACCAGAACCTGCTTCTGCAACTTCTGTTTCCTTCACCAGGCGCTGCCGTATTCACTCTGTTGGCTGTGCTGGTGATAGAAATGTCAGAACCAGAAGCTCTGGATGGTGGGATCTGTCCAGCTACTAAAAGTAGAGTGGCTGGGACCTGTAGTATCGTCAGTCTGGAAGTATGGGTGTGTATGCTTCCAGCTGAAGTTATCAGCTCCCTGCTCCAGCCAACTGGAGAACACCACACCCTACTACTAAGGCTTCCAGCTTGCTGCTGGAAGCTGCCAGATATAGCTTAGTGTTTCACTGGCTTGGTTAGTGTACTTCTCTTTTGAATCCAGCTTGTTTTTGACTATTCTTACAGATTCTGATTTTGTCCTTGACATGACATCTTGGCACTGATCTTGCTTGGCGACTATTCCTATCTCTGGAGGGCAGTCCTTCCATGATAGCATTCCACTCTGTCCTATTGTAAAACCTGATCCCTGTACAGGGGTTAAAGGGTATTGGGATTTCTCTGGAGTCTGCCAGACAGAGTGGCTTGCAACTATTTTGCATATGATTAGTTATGTAGATTCTTGTCATGTCACTGCATTGTTACTGTTTTGCTTCTAAAAATGTAAATTTCTATTTTAGTTATTTTGTTACTATTTTGTAAATCCACCTTTGGCTTTCAACACTGCTTGAAACCTTCTGGGCATGTTTTCTATCAGATTCAAGCATGTCTTACCTGAAATCTGATCCCAGGTCTCTTCTACATCTTCCCAAAGTTGGTGTATACTAGTCGACTCACTTAGGTATGTATACAGTGTTTTCTTCAACTCTACCCACAAGTGTTCAATTGGGTTGAGGTGTGACGGCCAAACCAGCACCTCTACTTCATTGTCATTGAACCATTTCTTTGCCAATCTTGACGTATGCTTCGGGTCATTGTCCTGCTGGAACACTATGTCATCCTTTTCATACCCATAGTACTTGAGTGTACGAAGTAACTCATCTTGTAGGATACTCACATATAGCTCAGCATTGAGACCACCATTGATCCTGGTCAAATATCCAACGCCTTTGGCTGTGAAACAACCACATACTGTATCATCAGGCTTCCTCCACCGAACTTGACAGTTCCTTCAATTTCTCTATCCGTTAGTCCCTTTTTCCCTTGTTTCTTCCAGATTCATTTGCATCTATCAGAGCCTAGTCTATTAACTTTTGTCCCATCGCTATAAATCACCTGTTTCCAATTCTCTACTGTCTACTTTTCGTACTTTTTTGCAAACTCAAGCAAGCGCGTCTTATGACAATATTGAAGTTAAGGCTTCATCACTTTTTTGGGCCACCATTCCAGACTTGTGTAATGTGCGCTGCACAGTACTTGCATCCTGAAGTCTGTGATCTCACTATTATGAAGCATACGAGTCACCTCCACTGCCATGTTTGTCGCTTCAGAACTGACAGACCTTGGGATGAGCTGACTTGTTGACTCCGATATTTTGCCTGGAAGTCCACCTCTTGGCTTTTGAATGGATGGACGGACTTCATTTCGTATTCTTCCAACTGTTATGGCACCCACATGATACAGTTTGGCAATTTTGTTTTCTGAGAGGCCGCTATTGATGAGCTAGATGATGCTGTTTCTCTTTTTTTGGGAAATTTTCTTCATGGCTCGCGATGGGCGAACCCCTGACTGTTCGGGTGTGGCGGGTTCAGCCAAGCAGTTTATTAAAAGTTTGGGTTCGGGTACCAGAACAGTACCCGATCATGGACCCCATTCATATGTATGGGGGACCCAAACATCCCTGGTTTCCCCCACTGTCATCTGTATGACTGCGCTGGAAACATGGGCTCTGAACGGTGGTAACGTGCTCTGAACGGCGGTCAGAGCGCTGTGGGATCACGCTTTCAGATGTCAGCGTCATCCCGCATCTGTGACAATGACCCATGGTAATAAGCTTATTGCGGTCAGAGGCGGCGGCTGATGAGACTACTACCCCCATTAGCCGGCGCCTGCTGTCACTGTAAATAGCGAGCACAGGCACCGCTGGATGGTAGCAATAGTTTCTTATCAGTCTGCACCTGTGCTGAAAGTAAAAAAAAAAAAGAAGTTAAAATTAATAGAAAAAAAATCAAATAAAAAAAAAAGCACATTATAGTCACCTACATCTTGTCCCCAATGCCCTCGACCCCTGCAAAAAATTAAAAATAAAAAGACACCATATACTCACCTTAAAGCCTAATCCCTGATGCCCATGTCACCTGTAATAAAGAAGTAATAATAAACCACCATAAACCTCACCTATTGGCTGTAATCCCAGGGTCTCGGGGGTCCCACGCTGATCTCATTAATAGAACAGCCACATCGTTACATGTGACCGCTCGATTCAGCAGCCGGCAATACACTTTTTACCGTGGGTCACTGTCACAGCTGCGGGATAACGCTGACATCTGACAGCATGATCCCACAGCACTCTGACTGCAGTAACAATGTTATCACAGATCAGAGCTCGTGTTTCCCGCGCTGTCATGCAGATGACAGCCTGGGAAACAGCCGAACAGCCGGTGTCCGAACAGTAGGTGTTTGGTGTGGACCACGAACTTTACTGTTCGAGTTCGCCCATCTCTATTCATGGCTTCTCCTCAAAGTTGTCATTTGTGGTATACAGGAAGAAAAAGATTTTTCCACCACCAGTAGCAAAACAGTAACAATGCAGTGACATAACAAGAATCTGCATAACTAATCATATTCTAAATAGTTGTAAGTCAAATTTATGCATGCGATAGCGAAAATGATTGTCTATAAAATGATGGTAGCCTCACGTTCGAAGCAGTAGTGGATGATGAGATATAGAGCTTGAAAGTCAAAAGTTCAAAGCATTGTCACCCTTTTTGCTCGTCAGTGTATATAGTATGATGTCCAAAACAGCCCCCCATGTATAGTATGATGACTTCCATGGCACCTTATACAGTATTATGGCCCCCACAGCACCCCACACAGTATGATATCCACCACAGCCCCCCATACAGTTTGGTCACCATAGCCCCCAGTATAATGTCCTCTACAGCCCCATATATAGTATGGTCACTGTAGCCAATCATATACTTTTGTTGTCCTCCTCACAACTCCTCATTTGCTGCCCCCCCCACACACACAGCCCATTATTTCATGGCTTCTTGCACAGCCCCTCATTTCATGGCCTCCCACTGCTCCTGATTTCATGGTCCCATGCACAGCCTCTTATTTCACCCCTCTTATTTCATTCACAGCCCCTCATTTCATGGTCCTATGCTCAGCTCCTCATTTCATGGACCCATGCTAAAACCCATAATTTCCTGCCCCCACGCCGCACAACCCTCATCTCATGGCCCCCCGCACAGCTCCTCATTTCATGGTCCCCACACAGCTGCTCATTTCATGCTCTCCCCCCACAGCCCCTAATTTCACGGCCTCCCGCACAGCCCCTAATTTCATTGCCCCCCCTGTCCAACCTCTAATGTCATGGCCTCCCGCACAGCCCCTAATTTCCTGCCCCCTCCTGCACAGCCCCTAATTTTATGGCCTCCTGCAGAGCTCCTCCCTTCATGGGCAAATAATTCTCCTCTTGCCCAATAACTGACCTAGTAGTGGAAGCAGCCGCGGCCTTGTCCATCACTCAATGTCCTCCTTGACACTTCAGTCTTTTCTTCTGCACGTTTGCTGCAGGAGTCCGCGCCACAAAACACAATAACAATATCCTCTGATATTGCATTTTTGCTGTGTTTATTTTAAGCATTTTCCCCCTTATTAGATGCATTTTGGTGCAAAATTGAAGAAACGTTTTTAACGCTTTTTTAATGGTACAGGAAAGCTTTGATTCTGCAAACGATTTGATTCTGAACTCAAAAATGCAACAACCTTTTTTTTTTTTTACATGTGTTTTTTTCAAGCTCCACATAGAAGCCTAAGGAGAAAAAAAGCACCAAACTGCACAGTACAACAGCATATTCAGATGCAGACTTGAGGGCAGAAGTTTTCATGAAATCACATCTACTTCACTTGGATATTTAGGCCATGTTCACATGTAGCGTAAATGCTACATTTTTTTCTGCTGCTTTTTTGCACAGAAAGTCTGCTTTGTTTCACTGTCCAAGCACAGTGTATGTGATTTAATAAATACTGTGCATCTAAAGACTCAGCTGAACTGTGCAGTTTTAGTGCTTTTTTTCTCTCTAGAAGTTTCTTTGTGGAATCTAAAAGGAATGCATATAAAAAAAATTGCAATTTTTTAAGTGCAGAATCAAAGTGTTTCTGTACTATAACAAAACACTTAAAAAACAGCGACTCATATCTGCATCAAAAATGCATCAAATAAGGGGGGAATAAAAATGGAGCAATGATGCAACAATCAGAGAAGATTGTTATTGCGTAGTTTGGCGTGGACACCAGCAGAAAACATAAAACACAAAATTTATGTAAAGTGTGAAAACGATCTTACAGACACAAAAAAGCCAGATGTCATATAGTGAAGCTACATAAAGATGAGAAGGTTCTGACTGTTATGACTGTGAATGAATGAACAAAAAATAAATCCATAGATCCTAACTAGAGATGAGCATTACACACAGATAACATCATGCCTGCTCTGGCTAATCAAAAGCCACGCCGGGGATGGCAGAAGATAAGAGATTCACAGACCTCCTGTCCAGCCAGCAGATAGCACTGACCTGGATGCTGGATCAGATTCCTGTGAATCAACATGCTCATCGTTAGGCTGTGTGCCCACGATGCGTTTTTTAAGCGTTTCCGCAGCGGCAATTCCACTTCAGAAACGCTTAAAAAATGCATGGTAGAAGGCCTGCCATGTTCCCCAATGATAATCCGCATGTGCTGTGCACATGCTGCGGAAATTTCCGCTGCGGGTTATCATTGCGGAAAAAACGCAGCACTACCAATTATTTTGCAGAAGTGCTGCGTTTTCGCCACCATTGACTTGCATTGGAACGCATGGAATCCGCATCACTGTATATGTACATGCGGAATCCATGCGTTCCAATGTGTGGATGGTACCCGGGTGTGGAGGACAGGAGACTCTCCTCCGGACCCGGGTATCATAGTACCTGTAAAAAAAATAATAAAATAAAAAATAAATATTATCTTTACCTTCTTATGGCCCCCGCTGCTCTTGTCTTCACTTGCCGGCAGCTCGTGGTGGACTGAAGGACCTGCGCTGACGTCATAGTCATGTGACGGCAGGTCCTTCAGTGCAGTGTACCGGCAGCCAGGACAGAGCGAAGCAAGACTGCGGGGGCCATCAGAAGGTAAGTATAGATTTATTTTTTTATTTTTTACCATTCTTTCGATCACACTATATAAATCCATGCTGTTTGCATGGATTTATATAGTGTGGCCAAGTTGACAAGCACTTTCCAAGTGATGCTAAAATCGTTTGGAAAGCACTTGTCAACCCGCATGCGGAAATGCATGTGAAGAACGCTTCACTTCCGCTTGTCCCTGGCAGGAAAAATGCATGTACAATCCGCATGTACAATCCGCATGTACAATCCGCATGTACAATCCGCATGTGTTTTTTCTGCCAGGGAGAAGCAGAAACGCTCAGGAAAAAATCCTGAGCATTTCTGCATCGTGGGCACATAGCCCAAGTCCTAATCATCCTGGATACAGCAGACAGTCCCAGATTTGGCTCTACGCCATGCAGTCTCAGGCCTCTGCTGAATGTCACTCACTGCCACCGTCCCTCTGACAACTCCCAGGATAGAATTTGTCCCTCTTTCTGTTCTTCAAAAATTGGGAGGTATGATTGATTGTGAATCTGGATTAGACTAGATGATGCACTGCCGAGAATGATGACCTTTTGTGCAGTATAAAACATTTCCCCAAATGAACAAGCGTTCTGCTCATTCATCTGGTGATTGGCAGCCTGTTTACACTGAAAGATTATTGTTCTTAGGAATGCTCATTCACGGCAAACTTTAGCATAAATGCACCTTAAGGAAGGCAGGGATATTATCTTAAAGGGGTTGTCCAGAGTTTTCCAGAAACAGCACCACTCTGGAATAAGTCTGGTATTCAGTTGAATTAGTATATAGGACAATACAGATGCACCCAATAAAGCATTGAGCTTGTGTTTTTGAGGAGTTTTGTGTTTTGAGGAGAATTTGAAGAGTTTCTGCTCAGTTTCCCATTCAGTTTCTGTTTTAAAAACTCCTAAAAAAACTCAGTTTGCATATACCCATAGTGTCACAGGTGTATCAGAGGTGACAGTCGCCCTGCAGTTTGTTGCAGGAGATCTCTACGTTTGGCATTACAGACATCTTCTTAGATGAGAGGCTGTCTCTAGGACCTAGCGGCTACCTCCCTCTGGTAATTAGCTCCCTGGCCTGGTGTATATATACCTGGTGTGTCTGAGTGGGAGGTGCCGGCTATATTCATTTCTACTTGTGAAGGCTTAGCAAGAGCAATACTTCGTCCTCTCTGTAGCTTGAGGCCGAGTTCGCATTTGTCTGGAGTCGTCTAATGCTAAGCATTCTCCCCCTGTTTGTCTACCCTTGTTGTCTATAGAGTTTAGTGGAGATCGACTAGTGCTCATCCCCTCTCATCCCTAGCCTTAGCCATACACTAGGGAAAGACAGGGCAAGGCACACATTCTGCGATTGCTGAAGAGGCAATATAGGGACGGTAGTTGAGACAGGGTGACACTAGACCAGACTAGGATGTCTCCACTTTCCCCTTTCCCTGGTGTCTGGGCTCCCTTTCCCTCTTCCCTCTGTGTTGCACTAAGTCTTTCCCACACCTGGCGTGACATTATAGCTGGCCGAGCATGTTTTGAAACGGAAAATAAAAAATAAAAAAAAATACTGACTTTTTTTTTTCTGTGTGCTTTTGGGTGTGCACCTTTTTTTTTTTCCTTTCTCCCTTGGTATGGGTTCAGTTGCAGAGCTTGCAGAGTGGCTGCACAGGCTGTCTCTGGAGGTGAATAACCTCCGTGGTGAGGTACAGCAGCATTATCAGCGGTTGCAGGTCACCAATGTGGGGGTCTGGATTTGCCTCCTCATCGTGCTTATGACTGTCCTATTAACCTGACCCCCGGAGCTAAACTACCGAAGTCCAGACAGTATAATCTTTCTGGCCCTGAGAGACAAGCCATGAAGGATTTCATTGCGGAAAGTCTGGAGAAGGGACATATCAGACCCTCATCTTCGCCCGTGGCGGCAGGGCTCTTCTTTGTGAAGAAAAAAGATGGCGGTCTACGTCCCTGTTTAGATTTCCGTCAATTAAATCAAATTACCATCCGTGATCCATACCCTCTTCCTCTGATTCCTGATTTGTTCAGCCAGGCTGTGGGAGCTAAGGTATTCTCCAAGTTGGATTTAAGGGGAGCCTACAACCTGGTTAGAATCAGAGAAGGGGACGAATGGAAAACAGTGTTCAATACCCCGAAAGGACATTTCATGAGTCTGGTTATGCTTTTTGGTTTTGACCAATGCACATGCGGTATTCCTGCATTTCATAAATGATATTTTCCATCATTTCGTGGGGAGGTTTGTGGTGGTCTATCTGGACAATATTTTGGTTTACTCACCTGATTTTGAGACTCATCGAGGGCATGTTAAGCAGGTGCTCCAGATATTAAGGGATAACAAACTTAATGCCAAACTAGAAAAATGTGTTTTCGCTGCTCACGAGGTGCAGGTTTTTGGGGTACTTATTGTCATCTTCGGGTTTTCGGATGGATCCGGAGAAGATCCGTGCAGTCCTTGACTGGGAACGTTCCAAGAAACTGAAGGCTCTACAACGCTTTCTGGGCTTTACTAATTTTTATCGGAAATTCATCCAAAATTACTCTGTGTAATGCACACGCCCGGACTGACTGACGTGTGCGTGTTTAGTGGTTCCACTGTGCCATGAACCGGAGAGTGCCTGGAGGGGCGTAACTAAGTATCTGCCCGATCCGACCAAGGTATACGACGCCAGTGCACCAGGGAGGAACCGAGCAGAGGGACTAGGGTCTACTCCACGTCAGACTCCGGACACGGCTGTTGACCCACACCGGGGAATACAGGAACAGGCAGACTAGAGCGCAGGCTGGGTAGGGTCCAGTACAGACTGGGAGACAAATTCTGAGCCGCAGATGCGGTAAACAAACAGAGTAAAGCGAAACCGCAGGTGCAGTAGACAAGGCTGAGCAGAGCAGAACCGCAGACGCGGTAGACAAGGCTGAGCAGAGCAGAACCGCAGACGCGGTAGACAAGGCTGAGCAGAGCAGAATCGCAGACGCGGTAGACAAGGCTGAGCAGAGCAAAACCACAGACGCGGTAGACAAGGCTGAGCAAAGCGAAACCGCAGACGCGGTGGACAGGGCTGAGCAAAGCGAAACCGCAGACGCGGTGGACAGGGCTGAGCAAAGCAAAACCGCAGATGCGGTGGACAGGGCTGAGCAAAGCGAAACCGCAGACGCGGTGGACAGGGCTGAGCAAAGCGAAACCGCAGACGCGGTGGACAGGGCTGAGCAAAGCGAAACCGCAGACGCGGTGGACAGGGCTGAGCAAAGCGAAACCGCAGACGCGGTGGACAGGGCTGAGCAAAGCGAAACCGCAGGCGCGGTGGAGAGGGCTGAGCAAAGCGAAACTGCAGACGCGGTGGACAGGGCTGAGCAGAGGGGACAGGGCTCTGTTCACACGGAACAGACTGGAAGGGAAAGGCAGAACCAGGTACACACAGGATACTTGCAATGAAGTAGCGAGTGGACTCTAAACTCACAAACAGGAGTACAGAGACAACGAGTAGGAGATAGGTACGGGATCAGATTCTGCAGGAAAAGGGAAGGTACGGACATAGAGAAAAACAGGAAACAGGCTAGGAGAGTATTCAGACAAGAACAGACACAGCAGCAAGATACAGGAGCGGGTCTAGGTATGCGGCCCCTAGAAGGCGGAACGAACAGGCTAGGAGCGTGTACACACAGGCCTGGAAATACAGCCTCCAGGATAGGCAGAAGACAACAGGCTAGAAGATAATACAGACAGGACACAGTTCAGACACGGGAACTGATACCGAAGGCAGGAAACATAAACGGGACCTGGCATATCAGTGACCAGAAGCCAACTGACAGAACACAATGCTCAGGCAGGGTTTCTTGGGAGGAGCTGGGTTAAATACCAGGTGACAGACAGCAATAGGCTGAGAACGCACAAGGGGTGTGTCTGCAGCAGGTACAAGAAACAGGAAGTGATCGGGCGCCGCCCTTAAGCAGCAGAAACAGAGGCAAGCAGACAGCTTGGAGGGAAGCCAGACTAGCAGACTGGACTGGAGATCAAGTGCGCGCTCTTGCACAGTGGGAGATGGACCACTATGCAAGGACGCCGCCAGGTATGTTACACTCTGTTATTGTGAAACCCCTTACTGACATGACTAACAAGGGGCCTGATTTTTCCAAATGGTCGGATGATTCCCTCCAGGCTTTTTCTTCCTTAAAGAATCATTTTGCCACTGCACCTATACTCAGTCAACCCGATGTTTCTCAAACCCTTTATTGTGGAGGTTGATGCGTCGGATGTCGGGGTTGGGGCTGTGTTGTAGAATCATAGAATCATAGAATGGTAGAGTTGGAGGGGACCTCCTGGGTAGTGTTGAGCCACCCCCGTAGTGTTCGAGTTCGGTTCGGTTCGTCGAACACCCGTGTGTTCGCCGAACTGTTCGTCGAACTGTTCGTCGAACACCTTCGAACGCCGTTAAAACCAATGGCAGGCAAACAAAAACACATAGAAACACATAGAAAACACCTTCAAAGGTGTCCAAAAGCTGACAAACTGCTCAGAAGACACAACTAACACATGGAAAAGTGACAAGTACATATAGTCATGCGAAAAGAAAAGAGGTGGAGGAGTAAAAGGAGGGGGAGACACAGATATAGGCATGTCATGCCCTTCTAAAATCCAAAAAGTGAGAAGCCGAGACGGCCAGTCCGCTCCTGCCCGTGCCACCTCCGTGTCGCCGGGTTTGTGCCAGAGCCGCGGTGAACCCTGACGGCCAGCCCCCCTCTCCCAATACTGGTGCCTGTCCGCTGGTGGGTCGAGAGAGCCCCCCTGTGGTGGAGGCAGCTCTAAGCTTTTTAATTTAAATTGTCCCTCTAATTTGAATGAATACACTTTAAATCCATTTACAAGGATCTATTGGAGGGCAAGTCTCATGCCAGCAGCCGCGTAATTCCAGCTCCAGTAGCGTCCACTAAAGCTGCTGCAGTTAAAAAGCTTTTATAAGGATCGAGCTCGGCTGTCCACCGCAAGGCATCCTAGTGCCAGTCCCAGCCCCTATGCCTTGGGGTGCCTCCTGATGCTCTTCACTAAGTATCCCGTGGTCCCGAAGCATTTCCTTTGAAAAAATTAAGTGTCCAAACTACAGGTGGTGTAGCTTGCTTAACAGCCGGGATAATCCGCTGACTAGCAGACACTGCTACTAGGCACAAAGTATTTCCTGGGCTAGATGCAGTTAAAAATTTGTAAGTAGATACTCTCGTTGGATGCTGAGAAAGCATTCCATAGAGTCTCCTGGCACGCCATATATGATTCTCTTAAAAAGCTTGGGGTAGGGGTCTAGGGGACCCTTTTATAGCCAAAATCACAGCCCTGTATCACAATACGTCACCTAGGCTGAAGATAAATGGAACTGTAGCACCGAGGGCTCGGTTGCTACAGACGTATTGCACCTCACCCAGAGGTGTGATATCTCACTCTCAGATAAGGATGGAGTGTGGATCAGGACCCGACACCTGCATGCATTACACCACATTGCCGTGGGGCAGGGCGACCAATATGCCCCTGAGATGGGCACGACAGTCCCTGTCCCTGGCTGGAGTGGGGGGAGGGAACACTGAGGAAGGGGAACCCTGCAGTGCAGGAGCAGGGAGGAAGCAGTTCCTGGGTGCATTGAGAAGGGAGTATAAAAGGTGGGCACCATCTTAGTTCAGTGCAGAGAAGTCTGAGCAGAAGTGGCAGGGAGCAGGGGCTCTGCATGAGCTCTGCTCCGGAGGCGGGCCTAGTAACAGAGGCCCAGGCCTGCAAGAGGGAGAAGGAAGGAAGAGGAGCGGAGAAGGCTCCAGGAACGAGGAATGAAGGGATCCCAGGGGTGCGGACGGGCGAGTCGCCACCGCACGCCCGAATCCACCTGCGTGGAGGGGTCAGGCCAAAGGGGGAGACCGGTCCCCGAACTAGTGGAGGCAGGAAACGACCCCCAGCTAGAAACCGGAGGCTCTGACATTTTATGTGGCGCAGCCCCTTGCTCCACCCGCTAGGAAGGCACCACATAGGGTCAGGGAAACTGGCGCCAAGTTTACCAAGAGGAGGCCCGAGGCAGCCGGACAGAAGTGTTGGTAAGAAAGGCCAGACAAAGGACACACAAAGGGGGTCCTGTGAAGCGCTCCAAAGTTATCTGGGAGTTGTCTGAGCCCCTCACCTGGTGAGCACAGTACGACGTGGGCAGCCGTTACCTGCAGACGTGGTCTGGATAATAAGAACTGTGAGTAAAGGCCCTGAACTGCATCACTGACTCCGTGTCGTTACTGCTGCTGCCCTGCACCATCACCCCCATCCTCCGCATACACTGCCCTGAGGCTATACTCCTCCCGTGGGGAGTTATGCTACGCTCTGCTGCACCCACAACACCAGCCTTAGCGGTCTGCCCTGTAGCGGCGGTTCACTCTGACCGCAATCCACGGGTGGCGTAGTCGGACATTTAAACATCAAAACCACATAAATAGTTCCGCCACTGGTTTGACCGCCCTGAGCCACGGAACCGGATCGCCGCCACGAAGACTACAACCACCAGCATCCACCAAAAAGGGTCCGGCTCCGGGTGTCCCAAGGCCCAGGGGGCGCGTCAGAACATTTTCATCACCTTTCACAATCACCAATGGGACAAGGCAGGGATGTTCTCTGTCCCCTCTCTTATACATCCTAGTGACGGAGCACCTGCTCTCATCAATTCGCCATAACCCCAATATTAGGTGGATTGAGGTGGGAGGCACCGAGTACAAGTGCTCTCTATTTGCTGATGATGTCCTAGTATATATCACTCAATCACATATATCCATCCATGCTGTTATGGCTGAAATAGATCACTTTGTTACATGGTAAAATTTTAAAATCAATGCAGCGAAGTCTGAGGCCCTCGATGTCTCCCTCCCCAAATCCATATAGGATTCCATCCAGTTCAACTTTCCCTTTGCCTGGCCCTCACAGGGTATCAAATACTTAGGAATTCCTATTCATAGAGACCTCTCCCATCTATGTTATCTTAATTTTGGGCCCTTTATTGAACAACTCCATACAGACCACGGTTGGCAAGTTAGAACTGTAAGATTCACTACGTGAACCACTGGTGTTTTGTGGAAAAGCACATGTACACTGTGTTCCAAATTATTATGCAAAAAGTGTTTAGGAGTGATAAGGGAAGAATTTGTTTGTTTGTCAGTTAAACTCATTGATGGTGATGTGTGTCAGGGCTCTTTATATCACTGTAAGCAATTGCAGACACCAGTGCTAATTAGTTTGTCAGGTGTGTCCAATGAAAGGCAAGACTACTTAAGAAGGCTCTCTCACATTATTCAGCAGCCTACATTTTCTGCCAAAATGGGAAAGAAAAAGGATGTGTCGGCTGCTGAGAAGCAACAAATTGTGGAGTGTTTAGGTCAAGGCATGACTACAATCAACATTGTGCGATGATCAGGATGAAGTGTCTTGGCAATCGAGAAGTATGTAGCTGATTCACAGTACACACGTGTGCGTGCTGATAAGGGCAAATTGAGGACTCTTTCCTACAGGCAATTACGTCAGGTTGAAAGAGCAGCGGCAAAAAAGCCTTGTCATAGCAGCAGACAAGTTTTTGAAGCTGCTTGTGCCTCCAACGTCCCCTGAACAACAAGATGCAGGGTCCTTCAGAGGTTTGCAGCTGTGCATACGCCATCCTGTCGACCTCCTCTATCCACTTCACACAAGCAGAAACGGCTCCAGTGGGCCAAACATTACATGAAGACTGATTTCAAAACTGTTTTGTTCACGGATGAGTGCCGTGCAGCGCTCGATGGTCCAGATGGATGGAGTGGAGGATGGCTGGTTGATGGACACCCCACGCAAACACGGCTACAGCGCCAACAAGGAGGAGGTGGAGTAATGTTTTGGGCTGGAATCATGGGGAGAGAGATTGTCGGCCCCTTTAGGATCCCTGAAGGCGCTAAAGATGAACTCCATAATGTATGTGGATTTTCTCAAACAGCACTTCCTGCCATGGTTCAAGAAGAAGAACCGTGTATTTCACAGCAAGATCATTTTTCTGCATGATAATGCACCATCTCATGCTGCACATAAAACATCTGCATCTCTGGCTGATATGGGCATAAAAGGGGACAAACTTATGGTGTGACCCCCATGCTCCCCTGACCTCTACCCCATTCAGAACCTTTGGAGCATCATTAAAAGGAGTGTCTATGATGGCGGGAGGCAGTTCACATCTAAGCAACAGCTCTGGGAGGGTATTCTGTCCTCATGCAAAACAATTGAAGCAGAAACCATCCAAAACCTGACAAATTCAATGGACGAGAGAGTTCAGAAGCTCCTTTCGAACAAGGGGTCCTATGTGAAAATGTAACATCACCTAGAATAAAGTTTTGAGTTGAAAACTGTTTGATTTCAGTTTCTAACAACCTGCTAATGCTTATAATTTCAAAAATGACCATTTTTTTGGTCTTTATTAAAATGAAAAGGTTGATCGAAAAGTTTGGGGGATCTAAGAGTGTGGCAACCCAGTAGTCATGATTACTTCGAATTCTGACAATATGAGGGTCATGCTGCAGGTAGTGCAGCAAGAAGGCACTTATGTGTCTTGCGCATCTCGGAGCCCCAAAATTATTTTCCGGGCTAGATGCAGCTAAAAATTATTTTTAATTTTAAATCTGGTGGAGCTTATTATAGATGGCCTAATAGGATCAGTGCTGCACACTGCTACAAAGCCCAAATTATTTTCCAGTCAAGATACAGATAAACATGATTAGTAATTTGAAAGCTTAAAACGGTTGGTAGGGTGATTTTAAACAATCATCAAGCTTTTACTCTCCCCAGGATGACACAGGGGTAGAAAAGTCGTTTCGGATCCATGATTTGTTCATCTTTATGAACGTGAGTCTGTCTACATTATCAGTGGAGAGCCGCGTGCGCTTATCTGTCAGCACACCACCAGCAGCGCTGAACACACGTTCAGACAGAACGCTGGCTGCGGGGCATGACAAGATCTCCAAGGCGTAAGTGGCTAGCTCCGGCCATTTATCCAGATTGGAAGCCCAAAAAGAGCAAGGGTCCAGTGACACAGTCGTGGCTTCAATGTTTACTTGGAGATACTCCTGTACCATCGTCTCTAGGCGTTGACTATGTGTCAGACTTCTTGTCTCCTGTGGCCTTGCAAAGGATGGGCTAAAAAAGTGGTGAAATGATTCCGCAAAATTGATGTTACCACCAGATACTGTGGTTCTGTTACGGTTTGAGTGCTGAACACTTGACGGTCCCACGGTTGGCAAGTTGGAACTGTGAGATTCACTACGTGCACCACTGGTATTTTGTGGAAAAGCACATGTAAGATTCTGCAACAGTCTCTGCTGATACTCCTGCATGCGTGCATCCCTTTCTATGGCAGGAATAATTTCTGCAAATTTACTTTTGTACCGGGGATCTAACAGTGTGGCAACCCAGTAGTCAGGATTATTTCTAATTCTCACAATTCGAGGGTCATGTTGCAGGTAGTGCAGCAAGAAGGCACTCATGTGTGTTGCGCATCCAGGAGCACCAAGTCCCTGTTGTGTTGGTGGCGAGGTAACAATCATGCTTCCTTCCTCTGTCCTCTCCCCCCAACCTCGCACAACAGAAATGTGATCAAGGTCTCCCTCATCTGATGAGTCTTCCATCAGTTCGTCCTCCACTTCTTCCTGGGCTCCTGCACCTTCCTCACTAGTTTGGCTGCTACCATGCGCCCTGGTAAAACCATCTCCCCCACCCTCACATGCCTGCCGCCTTGGTGCTGCCGACCGTCTGGACCTTGCAGATGTTAGCCCTTCCGCATACAACTCCTCCTCCTCTACTTCCTCCACCTCCTCTTGTGCCACCACCTGACTCCGAATTCTGTTTAACATGTGCTCCAGCATGTAAATCACCGGAATAGTCATGCTGATAATGGCATCGTCAGCACTAAACATCTTCGTCGCCATTTCAAAACTGTGCAGAAGGGTGCATAGGTCCCTGATCTGAGACCACTCCTCCAGCGTGATTTGCCCCACCTCTGAATCTCGTTGGCCCAGGCTATACGTCAGAACGTATTGCACCAGGGCTTGTCGGTGCTGCCACAGTCGCTGCAACATGTGCAGAGTTGAATTCCACCGGGTAGGCACATCGCATTTTAGCCGGTGAAGTGGCAGGCCCAACGACTTCTGTAGAGATGTAAGTCGCTGAGCTGCGGGATGCGAACGGCGGAAGTGAGCACACAGCGACCGTGCCCTCTGCAGAAGGCCATCTAGTCTGGGATAGTGGGCTAAAAATTGCTGGACAACCAGGTTCAACACGTGAGCCATACAAGGCACGTGTGTGACATTGCCCCGGCGAAGGGCCGCACCCAGGTTTGCAGCATTGTCGCACACGGCCTTCCCTGGTTTCAGGTCCAGTGGAGACAACCATTCATGAAATTGGTTCTCCAGAGCTGACCACAACTCCTCAGCTGTGTGACTCACATTTCCCAGACATTTCAATGTAAAAACCGCCTGATGACGTTGAGCCCTACTGCCAGCATAGTAAGGAGGTGTGCAGGATCCCTTCTGCGCAGTTAGAAAGCTTGTGGCATGACCAGACAGGCTTTGGGTGCAGGTGGAAGACCGAGAGGAGGTTGAGGAGGCAGAAGCAGTGGAGGAAAAATGACATAAAGAGGATTGACGCACAACTCGTGGGGACGGCAAGACTTGGACAGCAGCCCCTTGTCCTGCTGTCACCATAGTTACCCAGTGCCCAGTCAGCGACATGTAACGCCCCTGTCCATGCCTACTCGTCCAAGTGTCTGTGGTGAAATGCACCCTGTCACACACAGAGTTTCTCAAAGAAGCGGTGATGTTGTGTGCGACATGCTGGTGGAGCGCAGGCACACCTTTCTTTGAGAAGTAGTGCCGACTGGGCATCTGGTACTGGGGCACTGCGACGGACATAAGGTCTCGAAAATCCTCTGTGTCCACCAGGCGGAAAGGCAGCATTTCTGTAGCCAAGAGCTTGCAGATGGTGAAATTCAACCTCTTAGCTTTCTCATGGCTAGGAGGAAATGGTCTTTTACTTGTCCACATCTGAGGGACCGAGGGCTGGCTATTGTGCTTAGACGGGGTTGATAAGGGTGTCCCCGGCAAACTGCCGGTCTGTGAGGAAGATGCAGGCGGACATGTTAGGTTGCCTTGATCCAAAGGTGGTGCTATCGATGTCGGACAGCGCTCAAGACCAGCTGGTGTTACCACCTCCAAAGAAAATGATGACCTGCCAATCACGCTGGCTGTTGCGGGTAAAGAGGTGGCAGGTCTGCGCCCCAAAACAGGTGTGACTGCTGTCCCCCCAGTCACAGAGGATGAAGAGGCCGCGGATGCACAAGATATGGCAGACGGTGGTTGGCCCGGCCGGCTAGACCGCATTGTAGCACACTGAGCTTCCCACTGCAACTTATGCTTCATGTCCATGTGCCGGTTCATGCATGAAGTACTCAAACTATGTATTTTTTGGCCTCTACTTAGCTTTTGCTGACAAATGTTACAGATAACACGAGTTGGGTCATCTTTATCGATCTGAAAAAATGCCCAGGCTATGCAAGGCTTAGCACCCATGCGACCTGAAGAGCCACCACGACTTGTGGTGAGAGGCAGAGTTGTGTTTGAGGATGCAGTTGTTGACGTGCTTCCAGTACTACGTCTCTGTCCAGGAAGGCGCAACCTGACCTCGTCGTCACTAGCATCTTCCTCCACCTCCTCTGCTGACCTCATCTCTTGGCTGACTGTGGGTTGACAGTAAGTGGGATCTCCGACCTCATCATCATCACCCTGTGCGTTATCACACCCGTCGTCCTCAGAGCCAACCTGTTCCTGCCCTGACAAAAAACTAAAGTTGTCGCTCCAATCAGGTATTTGAGTCTTATCATCGTCTTCCTCATTGTCTCCACCAACAGGAGTTACAGTTTGGGAATGAGGGTCTACATTATGGTCAGAACCTTCTGCGTCTGGTCCTGGATCCGACTCATAAAGATTCTGGGCATCAGTGCAGATCATTTCCTCGTCTGGATTCACAGAAGCGCTGGAGTCGACCTCTGATTCCCAGGCTATAGTATGAGTAAACAGCTCTGCAGACTCAACCATCTGTTCTACCTCATACTCAGACGGGCAGCTGGAGATTTGGGAGCTGTGAGGAAGCAAGTGCGATTTGGGTGACACCTTTGAGGACTGGAGTATTTGTGATGTTGAAGTTGATGTGGAGGAGAGCCCACTTAAAGGAGCACTTGATATCCGTTGAAGCACCTGCTGTTTTTGTGCCTCATCTGGAATTTGTAGCGATTGGCGTGGCCGTAAGAAAGGGATCTTATCACATTGTCCGCTAAAAGAAGTAGACATTTTAGTTTGGCTGGAAGATGGTCTTTCTTCTGCACCTACCCCACGGACACAACCTTTTTTCCCCTTCCCAACACGCCTATTCCCCTTTCCACCAGCAGCAGGCCTTTTTCCACTCATTTTGGTGGTTAACTAATTCACAACTCTGGAGTTGTTTGCACAAAAAAACAATGGATGGTAACCGAGCAGAGCTGAGTGGCCAAACTGTGGTATTAGGCCAAAACTATTGGCTGAGTTAGATGCAGAAAAAAATTATTTTTAATTTGCAACCTGATGGAGGTCAGTATAGATGGACTAATAGACCAAGTCCCACACACCGCTAGAAGCCCAAATATTTTTTCAGAGCTAGATGCAGAAATTTTTTTTATTCAATTTGCAACCTGATGGAGGTCAGTATAGATGGACTAATAGACCAAGTCCCACACACTGCTAGAAGCCCAAATATTTTTTCAGAGCTAGATGCAGAAAAAAATTATTTTTAATTTGCAACCTGATGGAGGTCAGTATAGATGGACTAATAGACCAAGTCCCACACACCTCTAGAAGCCCAAATATTTTTTCAGAGCTAGATGCAGAAAAAAATTATTTTTAATTTGCAACCTGATGGAGGTCAGTATAGATGGACTAATAGACCAAGTCCCACACACCGCTAGAAGCCCAAATATTTTTTCAGAGCTAGATGCAGAGAAAAATTATTTTTAATTTGCAACCTGATGGAGGTCAGTATAGATGGACTAATAGACCAAGTCCCACACACTGCTAGAAGCCCAAATATTTTTTCAGAGCTAGATGCAGAAAAAAATTATTTTTAATTTGCAACCTGATGGAGGTCAGTATAGATGGACTAATAGACCAAGTCCCACACACCGCTAGAAGCCCAAATATTTTTTCAGAGCTAGATGCAGAAAAAAATTATATTCAATTTGCAACCTGCTGGACGTCAGTATAGAAGGACTAATAGAACAAGTCCCACACACTGCTAGAAGCCCAAATATTTTTTCAGAGCTAAATGAAGAAAAAAATTATTTTTAATTTGCAACCTGATGGAGGTCAGTATAGATGGACTAATAGACCAAGTCCCACACACTGCTAGAAGCCCAAATATTTTTTCAGAGCTAGATGCAGAAAAAAATTATTTTTAATTTGCAACCTGATGGAGGTCAGTATAGATGGACTAATAGAACAAGTCCCACACGCTGCTAGAAGCCCAAATATTTTTTCAGAGATAAATGAAGAAAAAAATTATTTTTAATTTGCAACCTGATGGAGGTCAGTATAGATGGACTAATAGACCAAGTCCCACACACTGCTAGAAGCCCAAATATTTTTTCAGAGCTAGATGCAGAAAAAAATTATTTTTAATTTGCAACCTGATGGAGGTCAGTATAGATGGACTAATAGACCAAGTCCCACACACTGCTAGAAGCCCAAATATTTTTTCAGAGCTAGATGCAGAAAAAAATTATATTCAGTTTGCAACCTGATGGAGGTCAGTATAGATGGACTAATAGAATGATGCTATGCCCAAAAGATTTTACTTCACTAGGTGCAGTAAAAAAATTGGTATTCTATACACAGGTGGTATATCTTGCAACACAGATAGGCTACTCCACTGACTAACACACTCTGCAATAGGCCAAAAAGGATTAGCTTTGCTAGATTCAGCCAAATGCTGTGAAAAAAACTTGCACAGCACTGGCACAGACCTGCCTGGCAAAAACTGATAGGAACTGATGTAACCTAGTCCTGAAAAGGACTCCAATTACAATTAGTCTTTACTCCCACAATCTATCTATTTAAGAGCACAGACCTGCCTGATAAAAGTCGTAGGAAATGCTGTAACCTAGTCCTTAAAAGGACTGCAATCACAACTATTCCCTACTCCCAAGCTATCTGTATATTTGTGCGAAAATTGGCTTGAAATTAACAAGGTATAGCGCACACAGCAACAGCGGTGCCGTCTAACACGCAGCTGCAGCAGTGAGAAAATGGTGGCGACGGGGAAAATGGCTTGGTCTTATAGGGCAAGGACATGTGACATACACTGCCAATCACACATGCCCTTGCTTGTGTGAAAAAAAGCACTTCGCTCCGTGTGTGCGCTGCTGATAGGCTGACAGATTGCACCTCCCCACTGCAAATGCGGGAAAGAGAAAAAAAAATGGAGATCTTCATTGTTCCTGCAGAGATCCATCCCCTGCCCCTCCCCCCGCCCCGCTGTACACTCAAACTGCGTATTAACATTAATTTTCATCATTACTGAGAAAAAATCCAGTTATGATTTTGGTGCACGAACAGTTATCGAACATAACCTCGAACAGCCGAATTTTTCTCAAATTGTTCGTGTTCGCCGACCGGCTCGAACACCGCCCAAAACAGCTCGAATTTGAGATTGGCGAACAGTTCGAGTAGAACAACGCTTATCTCTACTCCTGGGTCATCTGGTCCAACCCCCTGCTCAAAGCAGGATTCACTAAATCATCTCAGACAGATTTCTGTCCAGCCTCTGTTTGAAGACGTCCATTGAAGGGGAACTCACCACCTCTCTTGGCAGCCTGTTCCACTCATTAATCACCCTAACTGTCAAAAAGTTTTTTCTAATATCTAATCTGTGTCTCCTCCCATTTAGTTTCATCCCATTGCTTCTAGTCTTTCCTTGTGCAAATGAGAATAAAGATGATCCTTCTACAATGTGACAGCCCTTGACATATTTGTAGACAGCTATTAAGTCTCCCCTCAGTCTTCTTTTTTGCAAGCTAAACATTCCCAAATCCTGCAACCGTTCCTCATAGGACATGGTTTGCAGACCAGTCACCATTCTGGTCGCTCTTCTCTGAACTTGCTCCAGTTTGTCTATGTCTTTTTTAAAATGTGGTGCCCAAAACTGTACACAGTATTCCAGATGAGGTCTGACCAAAGAGGAGTAAAGACCGATAATGACTTCACGTGATCTAGACTGTATGCTTCTGTTAATACATCCCAGAATTGTATTTGCCTTTTTTGCTGCTGCATCACACTGTTGACTCATGTTCAGTCTATGATCTATTAGTATACCTAAGTCTTTTTCACATGTACTGTTGCTTAGCTCTATTCCTCCCATTCTGTATATGCTTTTTTCATTTTTATTGCCCAGATGTAGTACTTTGCATTTTTCCCTGTTAAAAACCATTCTGTTGGTTGCTGCCCACTGCTCCAGTTTATTTAGGTCTTTTTGAATCTTCCCTCTCTCTTCTCTAGTATTAGCTATCCCTCCTAGCTTTGTGTCATCAGCAAATTTAATCAGTTTACCCTCAATTCCTTCATCTAAATCATTGATAAAGATGTTGAACAATACAGGTCCCAGGACGGAGCCCTGTGGTACCCCACTTGAGACATTCATCCAGCTGGATGTGAAGCCATTTACAACCACCCTTTGAGTCCAATCACTAAGCCAGTTATGAATCCACCTAACAGTTGCCTGGTCCATTGCATACTTGGTCATTTTTTCAATAAGGATGGTGTGAGATACTTTGTCAAATGCTTTGCTGAAGTCAAGATATACTATATCTACAGCATTTCCCTGATCCACCCAGTCAGTGATTCTGTCATAGAAGGAAATTAAGTTAGTCTGACATGACTTGTTAGTTACAAACCCACGCTGACTCTGGTTAATCACTTCATTCTTATCCAGGTACTTACATACATGTTGTTTAATAATTTGTTCAAAGATCTTTCCTGGTATAGACTCACCGGCCTATAGTTCCCTGGGTCCACCTTCTTCCCCTTTTTGAAGATAGGAACAACATTTGCTCTTCTCCAGTCTTCTGGGACTTCTCCTGTTCTCCAAGAATTTTCAAAGATTATGGAGAGTGGTTCTAAAATTTCTTCTACGATCTCCTTCAGTACTCTGGGGTGTAATTCATCTGGACCTGGAGACTTGAACTCATTTATGTTAGCTAAATATTCCCTCACAATCTTTCTGTTTACAGATAACTTGGATTCCTCTATTCCTTTAAAAGGACAGTGAAGATTAGTTGATGTTACATTTTCTTTCTGAGAGAAAACAGATGCAAAATAGGAGTTAAAAAGTTCGGCCTTCTCAACATCCTCTCTTACCATTTCTCCATTTTCATCCTGTAAAAATCCTATAGCATCTTTGACTTTTCTTTTACTTTTGACATACCCCCAAAATCCTTTTTTATTGCTTTTGACATCTCTTGCAAGCCTTAATTCATTGTCAGCTTTAGCTAACCTGATACGTGCCCTGCAGGATCTGCAGACTGCATTATAATCTTCTTTAGATATGCCTCCCTCTTTCCATTTAATAAACATTTCTTTCTTTCTTTTTAGCATGTGTTTAAGTTCTGTGTTCATCCATCCTGGTTTCCTTAAATGCTTCCCATTCTTCCTACTTTTCGGGATGGTTAACGATTGTGCTTTGAGAATCTCATTTTTAAAAATTTCCCATCCTTCCTGTACATTTTTGTCCTTAAGGACATCCAGCCATTGGATCCCTCCTATTCTCTTTCTGAGTCTCTTAAAATCTGCCTTTCTAAAATCTAACCTTGAAGTTTGAGTCTTCACATGTCTTCCTCCTCTAGTTATCCAAAATTCTATAATAGCATGATCGCTGCCTCCTAGGGTCCCAGCCACCTTTACCTCCTCAACCATTTCCTCCCTGTTTATAAGGATTAGATCCAAAGTAGCAGATCCCCTTGTTTTCTCCCCTACCTTTTGGAAGATAAAGTTGTCAGCAAGAGAGGATAAGAATTTGCTTGACCTGTTAGTTTTACTTGAGAGAGATTCCCAACAAATGTCTGGATAGTTGAAATCTCCCATGACAACTACGTCATATTTTTTGGAGAACTTGGTCATTTGATACATAAAGAGTTCATCCATATCTTCAGCTTGCCCAGATGGCCTGTAGTAAATGCCTACAATGGTGTCCTTTCCGTTGTTCTCTCCTTGTATTCTTACCCAAACAGTTTCCACAGAACTCCCAGTCTCTGAAGCTTCAATCTCTGTGCAGATATACGCTTTTCTAACATACAATGCGACACCTCCTCCTCGTTTATCAAGTCTGTTTCTTGCAAATAAGTTGTATCCTTTTAGCCTTGTATTCCAATCATGTGTATCGTCCCACCACGTTTCAGTGATTCCAATGACATCATATTCCTTTTCCTGCATTAGTAGTTCTAATTCTCCTTGTTTGTTGCCCATGCTTTGTGCATTTGTATAAAAACATTTTAGTTTGTGATTGGTTTCTCTTCCTCCCATATTTTTATTATTTAAATTGTTTTGTCTTTGTTCTTCTTTTCCACTTCCAGTAGCAGAGATCTCAATAGTATTTGTCAGCTGTATGGCTTTTTCTGGCCTTTTGCTTCCCTTCCCACATTGTTCTAGTTTAAAGCTCTCCTGATGAGTGTAGCAAGGCGACTTCCAAATACATGTTTTCCAGTCTTCGTAAGGTGCACCCCATCTCTAGCAAGTAGTCCATCGTATAGGTAATTCATTCCGTGATCCAGAAATCCAAATCCTTGTTGACGGCACCATCGACGTAGCCAGTTGTTCACCTGTAGAATCTTATTCCACCTCATTGTTCCATGGCCATCCACTGGGAGGATGGATGAGAAGACCACCTGCGCTCCCAATTCTTTCACTTTCTTGCCTAAGTCTTCAAAGTCACTGCAGATGGTTTCCAGGTCCTTTCTTGCGGTGTCATTTGTCCCCACATGTATTAGCAGGAATGGGTAGTGATCTGTAGGTCTGAAGAGTCTTGATATCCTGTCAGACACATCTTTAATTTTTGCTCCTGGAAGACAGCACATTTCTCTTGAGGTTATGTCTGGTCTGCAGATAGCGGCCTCTGTTCCTCTTAGCAGGGAATCCCCCATGACCACCACTCTCCGTTTTTTCTTCACAACATTCTTCTTTCTCCATCCAGGAGGATTCTGAGGGCTTACAAGGTTCTTCATTGCTGGCAAAGTCTTATCTTGCTGTATTTCTTCATGGTTCTCCTGCGTGAGAGCCTGGTACTGGTTCCTGAGCAATATGGGTGCTGACTGCCTCTCGATCCTCCTGCTTCTGTGGGTCACATGCTTCCATTCCTCTGTTTCATCAGGTGCAGTTCGAATTTCTTCTCTTTCTGAATCATGAAGAGATAATTCTGCTCTGTCTAAGAACTCTTCACCTTCCTTAATGATTTTCAAGGTAGTTAACCTCTCTTCTAGATTTCGCAACTTTTCCTCCAACAGGGACACAAGCTTGCATTTCTGGCATGTGAAGTTTGGCTTTTCCACTGGCAAGTCTGTGAACATGTAGCAGGATATGCAGCTCACCAAATGGCTCCTGGACTCTTCCATGTTCTTACTGTTAATGTTCTGAAAACAGTGAAAAAAGCTTCAAAATGCGCACGCCGGGAGGGGCGCGGTTTACCGATGTCCTCTTTTCAGCTCCAACAGCCAAAATCCAGTGTTCTTTGAGCTCACGGAGACTCTTCACTTACCCCAAAATGCAGTGGGAATATGCAAATTATCTCCTCAGGACTCCTCCCCTGGTTTACCAATGTCCTCTTTTCAGCTCCAACAGCCAAAATCCAGTGTTCAGTGTTGTCTCGAGGTTCGTCCTCTGGTAAATGGCGTCCATACCCCTTCTTTTCTAAAAAATTGTCTTTGGCTTAGAGAAATTATGACGTGGGTAATAGGGAACTTTTGGCGATCAAATTGGCGTTCGAGGAATGGCGACATTGGTTGGAGGGGGCTGTCCATCCTATTACTGTTACTGACCATAAGAAGCTGTCATATCTCCACTCAGCTAAACGTTTCAACCCTAGGCAAGCCAGATGGTCCCTGTTTTTTACTAGATTCAATTTTGTTGTCACTTTTTGTCCAGGGGTCAAAAATGTCAAGGCGGAGCTTCCCTGGTGGTGGTGACCATGAGAACCCTGGACCGATATTACAGAAAGGGCTAGTCATTTCGGCACTTTATCCTGAACTGGAAGGTGAGGTGTTGGAGGCACAGGAACGTTATTTGTACCATTTGATCTGCACCGCAAAGTAATAAAGAACATCATAACTCTGTGCTTGCTGGGCATCCAGGTGGTAAGGCAACCGCAGGCCTCCTCTCTCGTTTTTGGTGGCCGGGGTTGCATCGGGATGTGAATGAACACATAGCTGCTTGTAGTATTTGCGCGCGTTCTAAAGTTTTGCATACCCGTCCGTCTGGTACTCTTCTTCCGCTACCTATCCCTAGTAGGCCATGGACACTCTTGTCCATGGACTTTATTACTCACCTACCGGTTTCTGCAGGCAAAATGGTGGTTTTGGTGGTAGTAGATAGATTCAGTAAAATGGTTCACTTCATCGCATTCCAACAATTCCAAATGCCAAGACACTTGCTCAGGTGTACATCATAACTCTGTGCTTGCTGGGCATCCAGGTGGTAAGACAACCGCAGGCCTCCTCTCTCATCGTTTTTGGTGGCCGGGGATGACAGACAGTCGCCCTGCAGTTGGTTGCAGGAGATCTCTACGTTTGGCATTACAGACATCTTCTTAAATGAGAGGCTGTCTCTAGGACCTAGCGGCTACCTCCCTCTGGTAACTAGCTCCCTCACCTGGGTGTATATATACCTGGTGTGTCTGAGAGGGAGGTGCCGGCTATATTCATTTCTACTTGTGAAGGCTTAGCAAAAGCAGTACTTCGTCCTCTCTGAAACTTGGGGCCGAGTTCTTATTTGTCTGGAGTCATCTAAAGCTAAGCATTCTCCCCCTGTTTGTCTACCCTTGTTGTCTATAGAGTTTAGCGGAGATCGACTAGTGCTCATCTCCTCCCTCACACATTCGGCGATTGCTGAAGAGGCAATATAGGGATGGTAGTTGAGACATGGTGATACTAAACCAGACTAGGAGGTCTCCACTTCCCCCTTTCCCTAGTTCCCTAGCAAAAACAAGCAGACTATCTTTCAGGCTTGAACTATCGTTTACCTGCTAATAAAGGTAAAATATAGTTGTAGACAAAGTACAAAAGAAACACGACGTCTTTCTCAAAAATGGCCAAAAAAAAGGACATGGTGCAAAGCAATGTCAGAACGACATTGCTGTGCACATGTTCTGTCTTATGTCATGTCTTCACGTTTCAGGCTTCGTGAAACTTTGATGCGTTAAAGAAGTGACATGCTCATACTTCGGCCAGCTTCGGCTTGGAAGCCTCCAACGGCGAGGCCACCTCAAGTATGACGGCAAAACTGTCGGCAAAGCTACTTAAGAAAAATGACCGTTTCCGTGAAGTAGCTTCACCTGAAAAAACTGGCAGGGTGTCCTGGCATCTAGATGCCAGGTGTGCATAGCCTGAGCAAGGAAATTTGCCTGATTTGAAAGCAAAGATAGAGCCCATTTAGGCTGAACACGACTGTTAAATGATCACAGATCAGCTGCATGCAAGCCTGCAAGCAAGACAGGCTAACCATACTTATTTGTGCACAAATCGATCAGTACTATAATCATCCTTAGCAAATAGAACATCATGTGCTAACGAGAATTACGAACAAGTAGACTTAAAAATTATCTCACCCAATGAACACGTTTTTTGCTTGTTCATCTGGTGATTGCTGGCCTGTTTACACAGGTTGACAAGAATGAGCAATCTTAGGCCTGTCTAAATGGCCTCTTATTCTCCAAAGATTCTTTTCCTTGTTATATGTGTGAAGAAATAGGATGTCATCACATAATTTACGTTTCTTACAGGCTTACCTTATCTACTCAAGCAGTGTGGCAGCTGGAGCACAAAGTGGTATTGAAGAGTGTAAATACCAGTTTGCTTGGGATCGGTGGAACTGTCCTGAGAGAACACTGCAACTTTCCAGTCATAGTGGACTACGTAGTGGTAAGAAGCTTCCAAACTCATCATGTTTATCACATAATTTTATATTTTATTTAGTAAAAAAATGTTACTTCTGAATTTGACATTTTGATTACAGCATTGTTGATGTATATGGTTAGTTAAATACTCCTGAGCCACAGTTGCCCATTACAACTTGGAAAAAGAATCCTAAAGGGTGCTTAAAGGTCATGCATTGATTATTGACACCTGAATAAACTTCTAGTTTTTTGGAATCTGGAGAGCCATTGCTTGGATTCAGCAAGCTTGTCTGGGTTGTTTGGCAATTTTAGTGTTTTTTTCCTGGTGGTGGAGTCCATTTTCATTTAAAGTTTCTGTCTTCTAATCAACCGGATTTTCTTTCATCTTCATTGGTCAATTTTTTTTGCTCTCCAAAACAGCAAGTTTTTATTAGCAAATTTCAAAATATACTCAACATACAGTGACTGGGGTTAATAAACCCTCAATTTCCCAAGTATCCTCTTTTCCAGACTGGAACCCTCATTCTACTGGATCTTCTACCACAGGCAGCAGCCACTATGAAACTGGATCTCCTACTCCAGTCTGGAGTATTAATTTCAACAGGATCCTCCTCTCCAGACTGGAATCCCAATACAACCGGACTCTCTTATCTCGTCTCCAGATTCCATTTACACCGAATTATCCACCACCTGGAGGCTCTGTTTCAGCAGGATTCATTTCCCCAGGTTAGAGTTTTCATGTTTTTACATAGGTCCATTTCTTCAGCTTGTAATTTTTATGCCCCTCAGGTGGTACTGAGCAGCTCCCTGGTTCTAGTTTTCAGAGACAGAAAACTGTAAAACTTGCCTAACGTATGAGGATATATACAGATAATATTAACGCTTCAACGTTTGTGTCTTTTTTTTGTAATCTCTTAACAAAAAATGACTTGTCATATGTGGAAGTCAAGAGTAGTTAATTTTATCAAACCTATTACATACATCTTTGAACTTTTTCTGTTTTTTGTTCACTATGTGGGAAACTATGATACATTAAAAATAGATCAAAATTTTGTCAGGAAATCTTCTTTTACAGCAAGATGGTTTTCCTCATAAAAAACAAGATCTTTTAAATGAAATGCCCTAGAATTGCCTTATTCAAAAGAAACCACAGCATGGCTAGTAACCTCAGAAAGATATGGAGTTTACCTGGCAAAAATAAATAGAGACAGCTCTGTTGTTGTCCAGCTGCAGATTACGAAGTCAATGTTAACCAGATGGGTCCTTGCCACTTTTTTTAACCAATGAAAATGCAAAACTCTATCATAAAAGATCACGTGCTTGATGACCTCTACAGGTATACAGAACCCATCAAGGAACCAAAATGGAAACCACTGGGTGCATCAGAAGACCTTTGCTAAATGTATTCATTGTTCAACTTGGCCATAAGGCCACTTTCTATAGGGGAATATAAGTAATCCTTTAAGTAAAATGATCAAGAGCATGACCAAAGCACACTGGGCACATGTTAAAATATTAAACATTTTGTACTTCTTGTCAGTATGATGATGGTTTTCATTGGGGATTGTTTTGCACAATATTGAAAATCTATAATTTAATTACTCTAAAATGATTTTATGTTTCAACATCTCATCCACATTTACAGTATTTTAATCTATTTGATTCAATACAGCTTCATAAAGAATCACAAATTCCAATAATTGTGTTCATTTTCTAATATTTTTTTTTAATTACATTTAACTGGTGAAATAATGTAATACTGCAATAGAAAGTAGGCTACTAAAAAAATCCAGAATACCGATATGATGTTGTTGTTACATTTTCTTATCACTTTGAGCCATACATTTGAAAGGTTTGGAAAGTGAAGTTTCTTTGCTTTACAAATGCAAGGTATATGCAAACATATGAAATACATTTAAATCAGTCTGACATCAGACTTTCCTTTAAATGAAATACAGTACAGTCCTCAATATTGAAATTGCAGCACCAAGAAGGAAAAATTATGGAATTATGTAAATCACAGGATAGACATGTTAATGATATGCAAATGATAAAAAAAATTAAAACAACATTTTCAAAACCTCTCGATTTTTTCAGTATAGAATATGATCACCAGAAATACACGCACCTACATGCCTTGGAAGATTATCAATAAGGTTAATGGTTGTCTGTATGAGCAACATTTGGTCGGGCATTGACCTGTTGAAAAACAGTTCCTGGGACACTTTGGAGAGATGGCCGTACCATTGGTTCCACGACTAAGTCAATGTAACACAGAGCTGTATCTAGAATAAAGACTAGAGGGGTACGGCTACTATACATTTTGCCACTCCACATCATAATCCCAGGAGTAAAACCAGTGTGACGTTCTCTTGTGGAAACCTTTTCATTGACCTTATGCCAATGATCTCAAAGGTAAATGGTGCAAATCAAGCTGGCAGTGGAGGTTGGAATGGATTACTATCCTCTTCAGTGATGACTCCCACTTTTGTTTTAGACATAATGATAGCTGGAGATTGGTCTGGGGACCATGTGGGCAGCGCCATAAAAAAGCTTTCAAGGGAGAATATAAAAGTGTCCCTGAAGCCATTTTTCAATTTTTTTCAACAACAAAAGGCCACTGTTAACTGAATAACCGCTCTAAAGTAACTCAACATTGCCTTCAGATACTCATTGGCTACATTCTTACTCTTCTTACTGGCTCCAACTTCTTTATAACTGTGCCTCTCTGCTCAGTGTAAAGTGTGTGTTTCTTCAGAGCTGACCAAGTGACCGCTGTAAACTATATTTCCCACAAGCTCCCTGCTTCTTCTCCAGACTCCCTGCACTCTCCTGTGCAGTGGCATATAAAAGTTTGGGCACCCCTGGTCAAAATTACTGTTATTGTGAACAGTTAAGCAATTGAAGATGAAATGATCTCTATAGGGCCTAAAGTTAAAGATGACACACTTACTTTGTATTATAGGCAAAAAAAAAATATATAAATATTGTCATCTTTTTCATTTTCAAAATTACAAAAAGTAAAATGAGCGAATGCAAAAGTTTGGCCCCCACTTGGAGATTTGTGTGCTCAGATAACTTTGACCAAGGTTTCAGATCTTAATTAGCCTGTCATGGTTATGACTTGTTCACTATCATTGTTAGGAAAGGCCAGGTGATGCAAATTTCCCTTGTGCCAAAAAACAGCCGCACTCTGAAAATGAAAATGGTGGAGGTCCACAAACCAGGAGAAGGCTATAAGAAGATAGCAAAGCATTTTCAAGTTGCACTTTCCTCAGTTCGAAATGTAATTAAGAAATGGCAGCTAACAGGAATAGTGGAGGTTAAGATAAGGTCTAGAAAACCAAGCAAAATTTCAGTGAGAGCTGCTCGTAGGATTGCTAGAGAGGCAAATCAGAACCCCCGCTTGACTGCAAAAGATCTTCAGAAAGATTTAGCAGATTTTCGATTTGTGGTACATTGTTCTACTGTTCAGAGACTCCTGCACAAATATGGTCTTCATGGAAGAGTCATCAGAAGAAAACCTCTCCTGCATCTTCACCATAAAATTCAGCGTCAGAAATATGCAAATGAACATCTAAATAAGACTGATGCATTTTGGAAACAAGTCCTGTGGAGCAATGAGGTTAAAATAGAACTCTTTGGCCACAATGATCAAAGGTATGTGTGGAGGAAAAAGGGCACAAAATTTCAGGAAAAGAACATCTCGCCTATCAATAAGCATGGGAGTGGATCAATCATACTTTCGGGTTGTATTGCAGCAAATGGCACGGGGAACATTTCACAGGTAGAGGGAAGAATGGATTCAATGAAATTTCAACAAATTCTTGATGCAAACATAACACCATTTGTAAAAAGTATGAAGTTGAAAAGAGGATGGCTTCTACAAATGGATAATGATCCTAAACACACATCAAAATCCACAATAGTACCTCAAAAGGTGCAAGCTGAAGGTTTTACAATGACCCTCACAGTCCCCTGATCTGAACATCATTGAAAATCTGTGGCTAGACCTCAAAATAGCAGTGCATACAAGACGACCCAGGAATCTCACAGAACTGGAAGAATTTTCCAAGGAAGAATGGATGAAAATCCCTCAAACAAGAATTGAAAGAATCTTGTCTGACTACAAAAAGCATTTACAAGCTGTGATACTTTCAAAAAGGGGGTGATACTAGGTACTAACCATGTACTAACATTTGCATCGGCCCATTTTCCCTTTTTGTAATTTTTATAATGTAAATATACAGTATATGACTCTATATATATATATATATATATATATATATATATATATATATATATAAATATATATATATATATATATTTGCCTAAACTACAAAGTAAATGTGTAATCCTTAACTTTAGGCCTTTTAGAGATCATTTCATCTTCAACTTGCTTAACTGTTCACAATAACAGTAATTTTGACCAGGGGTGCATAAACTTTTACATGTCACTGTACACAGCTGACATTACTTCCAATCTACTCTGTCATCTGCTATTGGTAAAAGGGGCAGAGCTGAGAGGAGGAGACATCAGTATGGTAATATAAAATTAATTAACCTAATTAATATGTATTAACAGTTATAGCAATAAATGTATTTGTTTTCTATCCCCACCACCTTGTGTAAAGATTTACAATCTCCCACTGAAGAATTCTATGTGTTTTAGATATATTTTCCCTATATGTGCCCATAGCAACTAATCACAAAACAGCTTTAATTTCACCAGTGATATTTAAAAAATGAAAGCTGAGCTCTGATTGGCTGCTGGGGATAAGAAAGAGTTTCTTTAACATACAGTTCAAATAAAGGCCCAGTTGTATTTATATTGTATTTATAGGTAGGAGGTGACCATTGTAACAAATACTGACAAAAATATTTATAATTTTAATGAGAAAAACCATTGGTGGTTTAGTGACTGAGAATTATGTGCTGGCTCCGCTGCTTCTATTACACAAGCAAGCAGCTCAGTCTCAGAGGAGAATAGCTGCTCATCATTTCACAGCAGCAGGCGCACGGTGCCCGTCCACCCTGAGCAGAGAGGACGGCGTAACCATACATGCACTGCCTGGACTGCACAGTGAGACTGCTAGAGCGAAGCAGGTATCTACTGAGCATGTGCAACCTGTCACTAAAGAACTACAGGAGCAACCAGGAAGGCGAAAGCCTCTGGCATACAGATTTTCAGAGCGTGATATCTGAAGCAGCGGACATTTTTGGAAATTGATTGAATTTCAAACGTTTATTTATTTTAGGGTTTTGAGCTGCTGAGCTATGATTTATATTGTGGAAATAACCTTTCACAGCGCTTCACAGACATTATTGGCACTGTCCCCATTGGGGCTCACAATCTACATTCCCCATCAGTATGTCTTTGGAGTGTGGGAGAAAACCGGAGAACCCGGAGGAAACCCACACAAACACGGGAAGAACATACAAACTCCTTGCAGATGTTGTCCTTGGTGGGGTTTGAATCCAGGACCCCAGTGCTGCAAGGCTGCAGTGCTAACCACTGAGCCACCTTGCTGCCGTCATAACATGCATACCATTAACGTGTCTATCCACCCTGTAATTTTCGATAATTCCACGACTTTTCCTTGTTGGTGTTGCAATTTTAATATTGAGGAGTGTAATATTTAATATGTATGCATTTTTTTCTACGCTAAGCCAAATAGCCTTATTGGCTCTTCTTTTCTGTATCGTAAAAAATGTTAAGACAAAGACTTGTTAAAAACAGATGCTAATAACTTATCTTTGTCCCTTGTACTTGTGCTATGCATAAGCATCAGTCATATGAATCAAATGTAATATTAACAATATTAACAATAGCCCAATATATCAGATAAAAAAGCACATCACACCTGTGTGATATTTTACACTATACAAGCTAAGCAGATTGTAATATTTTTAACAAATATTTCAGATATACATTGATTATTTTAGTGATCTCAATGTTCAAGGTTGTGTATATCATTACTATGGACTCCAAGTATAAAGTTCATTAACCATATAATTCATGTATATTTTTTTTACATTTAGTTCTATAATTACAGAGAATAACATTGTTACATAATAAACATACAAACTTCACCCTCTTTTTTATATTTTTACAGCCAACCGAGAAACTGCCTTTGTGCATGCTATCAGCTCAGCCGGTGTAATGTACACCCTGACACGGAACTGCAGCCTTGGAGACTTTGATAACTGTGGTTGTGATGATTCAAGAAATGGACAACTGGGTAAAAAAATAATTCAATTAAAAAATAAAATTCATAAGTATGTTCTTTTAACGCATTAGAACAGTGTTTCCCTAACTCCAGTCCTCAAGAACCAACCGATCATGTTTTCAGGATTTCCTTAGTATGGCCCAGGTGATGGAATTCTTACCTGTCCCTGTGATGCAATTATCACCTGGGCCATACTAAGGAAATCCTGAAAACATGACCTGTTGGTGTTTCTTGAGGACTAGAGTTAGGGAACACTGCGTTAGGCTACGGTCACACATTCAGTCTTTGGTCAGTATTTTACATCAGTATCTATAAGCCAAAACCAGGAGAGGAACAGTCAGAGGAAAAGTAAAATAGAAACCCGTCACCACTTCTGTATTTTTCCCCCACTCCTGGTTTTGGCTTACAAATACTGATGTGAAATACTGATAATGTGACCGTAGCCTTAAAATGATGCTTTGTGCATCAGATCAGTCACCAACTACAGAAATTAATGGACCCTATAAATGATCTTCAACTTGCCCATGAGGATGCCCTCTAAACATATTTTCCTTTCATGCATTAATATTTTTTCTTTTCAACTACCATAAATTTAATGAAAAATCTATTGTTCAAAAAGAAATAAAAAAATATACAGGCAAAAGGCAGTTAATTTTGTTTCTACACCATATTTGTGTAGTGATTATCCACAGTTGTACAGAGCCATAATATGACACCCATAGAGGTCTATAAGGCTTTTCTATAACTACGAATCCCTCGGATTTTATATGGAGGATTTTCTGGCAGGTCTGTAATGAATCATACTATTTTTCTGGTGCAAAAAAAACCCCATTTCACTAAGAGATGATCCATAATGCAGGGAATAATAGAAAGTCCCCATTAATTACAGTGTTTATTTTACATTTCACCTGTACATCAAAATACTTGTTTTGGTCTAGTCATTCTAAAATCATATGAGAATATTTTTACATGTGAAGTTTCCTTTTTTCACCTAATTAAAATTGTATTTTCCTAAATCATATATTCTGCAAGTCCAGATATTCATGCACATTTTGAAGATAGTCCTTTCAGTCAAGATAAATATATTACTTGTTGACGTTTTTTTTTGCCTACAGGTGGACAAGGTTGGTTGTGGGGAGGCTGCAGTGATAATGTAGGATTTGGTGAAGCTATTTCCAAGCAGTTTGTGGACGCGCTAGAGACGGGACAAGATGCTAGAGCAGCCATGAATCTCCATAATAACGAGGCAGGAAGAAAGGTACCGTCATAAGCTAAATGTTATCACTTTACTTAAAGGAGTTGCTAAAGACTGACATATTAATGACCAGGTGATAGGTCATTAATATCAGATCATTAGGGGTCCTGTGACAGCCAGATATAAACAGCATACAGATACAATACAGTATGGCTTCATAAACTGTTTAGCGGCTGTTCACACATCGTGCATCTAAGCTCCTATTGAAGTGAAAAGGAGCTGAACTGCAATATCAGGGAACAGCTACTACACACAGTGTACAGAGAAATATTGCTCGTACCTTGTCACCGACAAAGGTGATAATAGCTGATTGGTGGGATGCTGCTTTCATCTGATATTGATTAAATATTCTAATGATAGGTCGTCAATATGTCAGTCCTGGAAAAACCCTTTAAGACCCTGAAATTGTAGAAAAAAAAATCTAATAACCATAAAATAAGAAGATAAAATGAGTGTTATGACTGCCAAAACACATTCACACGGGTAACATACAAACCAGGGGAACAAATACCTGAATATAACAGGTCACTGTCTGACCCTGGTCTATACCTGCCTGATCGCGGAGGTTGGCACCCTAAGATAGTGCAATGGCACCCCCACTTGATGGCGGCTCACCCTGAATGTCCTTAGCAGCTCCTAGAATCACTAGAGTAGCAGTTTCCCAATAAATAAAGGAATCACACACAAAATATCTGCAACCAACACAAACTACAGCACAGTGAATGAATTCAACAAAGTCTATCACCAGCAGGAAACACCAGTAGGGGAAGGTATTTAAAGCTGCACCTGAAAGGTGATAGGACAGACAAACAGAGTAAATTAAAAACACCTTTTTCGACAGAAAAAAATACATGTTGTTAAAGTATGGCTTTGCAATTCATTTGGTGTCCAAAAATTAATGCAAGATCAGGAGCAGCCAGTCTTATATGACGTTATTAAGCATTGGGTAGTCAAGAAGTCTAGCCAGGGTTACCATATTTCTAAGAACTAGTCTCTTTGTGGCCTGCATGGGTCTTTTTAAAGGGAATCTGTCACCACTTTGGAGTTATCAGACCTCTACTATGGCCATACAGGGTATAGAAAAGTGAATCTATACATACCTGTATCGCCCATAGTAGAGGTTTGATTGCAGAGAAAAGCGGTTTAATTAATTCTATTTTGCACAGGTTTGGCGTCCGAGGGACGCCAAGCCATCCCCGCCTATGTGCTTATTATTCCCCCAAATCCCCGCCTATGTGCTTAATTATCATATTGCCCCCCTCCTCTGCACATCACAGGGCCCTGTGACAGGTCTTGCACTGTGCTCCCTGACTCCCCGGGCATACGCAAAGCGCCGCTCACATAGAGCGCGCTTTGCTTCATCCCGGCCCCGTCTCTCCATGCACTGCGCCGCAGGTTTCTATTGCGCAGGCACCGGAGAGTCACTGTCACTTCCCGGCACCTGCGCAATAGAACCCTGCAGCGCAGTGCACAGGCAGACGGGGCCGGGATGAAGCAAGGCGATGTTTATGAGCGGCACTTTACGCATGCCCGGGAAGTCAAGGAGCACAGTGCACGTCACAGGGCCCTATGACATGCAGTGGCGGGGGGGATATGATAATTAAGCATATAGGTGGGGATTTGGGGGAATAATAAGCACATAGGTGGGATTGCTTGGCGTCTGGGGGACTCCAAGCCTGTACAAAATAGAATTGATTAAATCGCTTTTCTCTGCAATCAAACCTCTACTATGGGCCATACAGGTAAGTATAGATTTGCTTTTCTATACCCTCTATGGCCATAGTAGAGGTCTGATAGCTCCAAAGTGGTGACAGATTCCCTTTAAAAGACATTATTTTATATGTACAGTCAAGAAACAACAATAAAGATAGCTTTAGTTTTCTATTGAGAAAATACAAAATAAATCATATAACTTGGATTGATTTTATAGGCCTGTTTTCTGACGAGGTGATTTTTTTCCCCGGTATTACGTTTTATTGGATTTTTTTTAACAACACTAATGCAATATACAACCCTATTCCAAAAAAGTTGGGATATGTGTGTATGATGTAAAGAAAACTATAATGCAATGATTTGGAAATCTCTTATAGCCATATTTTATTCACAACAGAACATATAACACAGATCAGAAAGTGAATGTTAGACATTTTTCCATTTCATTTAACTCATTTAGAAATTGACGGCAGCAACGCAACTAAAAAAAAGATGGGACAGAACCATTTCTAACATTGTGTCGCATCACCTCTTCTTTTTAAAACAGTCTGAAAACATATCGGAAGTGAAGAGACCAATTGCTGGAGTTTTGGGAGAGGAATATTGTACCATTTTTGTCTGATGTTGGATTCTAGCTGCTCCACAGTCCTGGGTCTTTGCCAGATTTTTTATTTCATAATGCCTCAAATATTTTCTATTGGTAAAAGGTCTGGACTGCGGGAGGCCAGTTCATCATCCAAACTCTTCTTCTGTGAATCCATGCTGTTGAGATAGATGCAGTATATGGTTTCGCATTGTTTTGCTGAAATATTCAAGATCTTACCAGAAGAAGACATTGTCTGGATGGGAACATATGTTATTCTAAAACTTCTATGTAATGGTCATCATTGATAGTGCCTTTCAAGAAGCGTAACCCCATAATATTGGAGATGCAGTCTTTTGAACGCTGAGTTGATAACAAGCTGGATGGCCCTTCTCCTCTTGAGTCTGCAGGACACGAAGTCCGTGGTTTCCATAAAGAATTTAAAATTTTGATTCAGCTGACCACAGACCAGTTTTCCATTTTACTTTTTATTTTAAATGAGCTTTGGCCCAAAGAAGACAGCTGTGTTTCTGGTGTTGATATATGGCTAACTGTTTTCACAATCAATGATTTCTGGAAGTGTTCATGCAGTGATTTGCATGACCGAATCATGCTCCTGTTTTAGTGCAGTGTCACCTGAGGGCCTGTAGATCATGAGCATCCAATATTGAGTGTCGGTTTTGTCCTTTGTGCACATAGATTTCTCCAGAATCGCTGAATCTTTTGATGATATTATGTACTGTAGATGGTGGGATACTCAAAGTCTTTGCAATTTTATTTTAGAGAATATTTTTTTTTAAATTGTATCACGATTTTTAGGCGCAGTTGTTCACAGATTGGTGAACCTCTGGCCATATTTGCTGCCCATCCTTGGAAAAATATCTAACTTTCACCTTTTGATCTGTGATCGATGTTCTGTTGTGAACAAAATATGACTATAAAATTTCCAAATTATTGCGTTCTAGTTTTCTTCACATTTTACACAGTATTCCAATTTTTGGGGGAATTGAGGTTGCACATACAATAGCAGAAGATAATCATACAAAAAGAAAAAGGAATCCGTTTGACATTATCACATGTAGAAACAATAAATAACTTACATTTCTCATAACAGTATACAAAAGGAGATCAAACAAGAGAAAATATTTAATAAACAAGTAACAACTTTTTTTTTCTATTGTATTATATAGGTTTTGTTAATCATTACCATAGCACTATAACACAAGATTATTGGGAAAGTTTCAAATACCCGCTTTCTCGTTAAGAGTCTCATGGTGACCATGTGTATAGATAAATAAATTAGTGAGGAACCAACAGTCTCAGGAAGGCCAAACTTTCTCTTTGTATATCCTCATTATAAAAGTGGTGCTAATAAACAGCTGAAGGAAATTGCTCCTAATGTAGATTGGTTATCTACTATCTAGACTAGGGACAGCAAAGTGTCGCAATGGAAATGCAATATTTCAATGTCATCTCTATAATAATCCGACTTCAAAACTATCTAAGTATATACCTTTGATTGGGTGGACATAATTGCTTCAGTGGTTTCAAGCGTCATGATTTTTCAGCTTTGGGAACCACAAAAATGTACGATCAACCCAACTTCTGGATATATTATAGCCATGTCTGGTGCGTGCAGGATGGTGAAAATATGGTCTGAAATATGGTGGTCAGATTATTAAACCAGAATGTTCCTATGGGAAAATATTACATAAATTAGAAGTGTGTCCTGAAACTGTCATTCCTTGAATATAATTAGCCATTCTCCTATCACATGATCATGAGCGGTGGGGGGCATCTGGATGGGACCCTTTAATCTCTTAGCGCAATATCATGTACATGTACGTGATTGCAGGGGTGAACTCATGTGGAGAGGGCTCAGGAGCTGAGCTCTCCATACATGGCAGATACCGGCTATTAAATATCCAGCGTCTGTCTCTAATAGCCGCAGCCTGAACTAGGCTCCAGCCAAGGCAGTTAACCATTTAAATGCCGCTGTCAACCTTTGACAGTGGCATTTAAATGAAAACCATACCGATCCTCCCGTGTGAGCCCCTTGATGTGATCACGGAGCGTTGATTTTTCACAATGACAGGGACCTGCTGAAGGCAGGGCTTGAAGTTTAGCCTCTGAGATGTTAAGAAGTAATGTATCAGTCTTGATAGTATTCATTTTATATCCAGGCAACTGAGTATATTGGTCTAGTGTTAGATGAATAATAGTTAGAGAGGTGAAAGGGTATATCACAGTTAGCAGAATGTCATCTGCACGCTGTTTTGAAAGGTTTATCTTTCATGTGAATCCTTTTATATCTAGATAAGCCTTAATCTGAGCAGCCAACGGCTCTAAACTGAGCATGTACAGAAGAGCGGATAGCAGACATCCCTGATTGGTATTGAGACAAACACCTGATAAAAGTGCATGAGGTACATGCACTAAAGGCTTCGGAATAGACGCCACCCAAGGCTCTGACAAAAGTCTCCGAGAAGCCAAAGTGATACAGTGTGAGAAATGAAAAAGACTTGTTAAGGCAGTCAAAGGCATTTTCTGCATCTAGGCGAAAAAGTACAGACTCCCCTCCACCCTGGTTAGCCAAGTGCACTATCCGCCTGGTGTTATATCCCTCCTGTTGCAAAAAGAACAAATCCGACCTGCTTGTTAAAGACGAGATGGGGAAGCCAGCAGCTGAAAAGTTTAGCTAACAGTTTAGTGAAGAAGATCTGAAGATTAGAATTTGGAAGCCTTAAGGACGATAGCTTGTATACTCCGATTGGTCCTTCCCTGGTTTGGGGACTACTGTAATAAAAGAAAAGAGTAGTATTATATCTGGAATATGATCACCTTCCATAAATGATGTAAAACAAATTAATTATATAAGGAGAACTTACTTCTGTGTTTTATAATATATATGGTGATTCCATCTAGACCTCGTAACTTATGTCCTGGTAGTTCTTAATGATCATTCCCAGCTCAATCATAGTGATAGACTGGTTCAAGGCCTTTTAGGGCAGTTTAGGCAAAAACAAAAGGACAGGCAGTTGTCCAAGAACTTATTCCTCACTTATTCAGCAGCGAGAAGGGTTGAAGAAAGTGAGTATATTCATACTATCTTTTTCTAATGTAAAAAACATTTTTTTTTACTTTTGAAAGAGGGTCTAAGCAGGGTTCTTGAATTAATTATTCATATTAGGAGGGTTTTGGTAGGATGGCTAGTTAACTGTGATACTGCTAATCTCAAATCTCCCTCACAGGCGAGATATCGCAATTTGGCATCTTTTCTTCATTTAGAAGAGAGTGTAATGCAGTCACCTCTAAATTCTGTTTTGGGGGCTTTCCATAGAATCGAGATTGATGAAGCAGTTGGAGTGTTCTCTGAAAAATAATGGAACAGGGATTTCCGCAATTCCATTGTGAGGGAATTAGATAGAAGGGATTCATTCAGTCACCAATGAGCCAAGCGAGATGGAGGGAGGGAAAGCTCTAATTCCAAAATAACTGGAGTTTGGTCTGAGCACAAGATTAGACCTACACATGCACCGCTCAAGGCTCGTAGTGTGAGTATGTTTAAAAAAAAGTCTGTGCAACTGTGTGTACAATGGGGATGAGAGTAAAATATATATTCTCGGGCTGTGTGACTATCTACTCTCCATAAGTCATACAATATATGAGAACAGTTACGTTTTTGGAAACCTGCTGACATGCAGGAGACATTTTGACTGGCGGTAGAGAAAGACAAAGCTAGCTTATCTCTCACTTCTGAGAATGACATACAGAGCCTTGAAAAAGTATTCATACCCTGTGAACTTTTCCACATTTTTTTACTTTACACCCACAAACGTAAATGTATTTTATGTGATATAACAACACAAAGTAGCAAGTATTTGTGAAATGTAAAGGAAATGATACATGGTTTTCTAAATTCTTTAAAAATGTAAATCTGAAAATTGTTATGTGCACTTGAATTCATCCCCCTATAGTCTGATACCCTTAGATAAAATCCTGATTAATCAATTGCCCTCCTGAATCAATACTTTGCAGGACCTCCTTTCGCTGCAGTTACTACAGCAGGTCTTTTCGGGTATGTCTTCACCAGCTTTGCAGATCTAGTGGCTGAAATTTTTTCCCATTCTTCTTTGCAAACTAGCTCTATCTCCATGAGATTGAATAGAGAACATCAGTGAACAGCAATTTTCAAGTCTTTCCACAGATTCTCAATGGGATTTAGGTCTGAACTGTTACTGGGCCATTCCATTGTAGCTCAGGAAGAATGTTTAGGGTCGCTGTCCTGCTGGAAGGTGTACCTACTCTCCAGTCTCGAGTCTTTTGCACCCTCTAACAGTTTTTTCCTGCAGGACTACCCTGCATTTAGCACTCTGACCAGCTTCCCTATGCCTGCTGAAGAAAAGCATCCCCACATCATGATGCTACCACCACCATGTTTGACGTTGGGGAGGGTGTTTTCAGGGTGATGTCCAGCGTTAGTTTTCCGTGTTTTGCATTTAGCCCAAAAAGTTCTTCTTTGATCTCATCTGACCAGAGCACCTTCTTCCACAAGCTAGCTGTATTCCTTACATGGCTTTTTTTTCAAACTACAAAACTTCTTATGACTTGCTTTCAAAATGGCTTTCTTTTTGCTACCCTTCCATAAAGGCCAGATTTTTGGAGTATATGACTAATAATTGTCCTGTGGACAGATTCTCCCACCTGAGCTATGGATCTCTACAGCTCCTCTAGAGTGACCATGGGCCTTTTGGCTGTTTCTCTAATTAGTGCTCTCCTTGCTTGGTTTGTTTGTAGTTGTGCCATACGCCCTAATTTTTTGGATGCTGGATTGGACAGTGCGCAGTGAGATGTTCAGATCTTGGGCTATTTTTTATAACCTAACCATGCTTTACTCTTCTCCACAATTTTATCCCTGACCTGTCTGGCGTGTTCCTTGGTTTTCATTATGCTGTTTGATCCCTAATATTCTGAAACAAACCTCTGAAGCCTTCACAGAATAACTGTAGTTATATTGAGAGTAAATTACACACAGGTGGACTGACTTTATTAATTATGTGACTTCTTTAGACAATTGATTATTCAGGATTTTATTTAAGGGTGTCAGACTACTGGGGGCTGAATATAAATGCACGTCACAATTTTTAGATTTATATTTTTAAAATATTTAGAAAACCATGTTTCTTTTCCTTTACTCTTCACAAATACTTGTTACTTTGTGTTGGTAAATCACATAAAATCCCCCCAAAATACATTTACGTTTGTGGGTGTAACATGAAAAATATGGAAAAGTTCACGGGGTATGAATACTTTTTCAAGGCACTGGATTAACATAACCACCAATGATATAACCTCCTCATAGAAACAGTGAATAGACTCAAGATATTGAATTAAATATATAGTTTATTTATTAATACATAGGGATAAAAATAGAACAAGGGAAGAATGGGAAATTACCCGGGAAAATACATGATCCCAGAAAAAGAATGTGGGGAATAGGTATATAAAATAGATAACGGTATCCCTGAATGAATATAGTATAAATATATATTGATATAAATATAGCAGCAAGTATATATACAAAACATTTAAATATATAAACACAAAAAATAATTCCAAGTGGATAGTTTACATATACCGTAATCATGTTGTGAAACATATATCAACAAGCCGCTATACAGCTCCATCAGCCGAAAAAATAAAAAAGTTATAGCTCTCAGAATAAAGCGATACAAAAAAAAATTATTTTTTCTATAAAATAGTTTTTATTGTGTAAAACCACCAAGACATAAAAAAAAATATAAATGTAGTGTCGCTGTAAACGTACTGACCAGAAGAATAAAGCTGCCTTATCAATTTTACCACACACGGAACAGCATAAAAAAAACAAAAAAACAATTCCTGAATTGTTGGTTTTTGTTTATTCTGCCTCCCAAAAATCAGAATAGAAAGTGAACAAAAATGTCATTTGTCCGAAAATGGTACCAATAAAAACGCCAACTTGTCGGGCAAAAAACAAGCTCTTACATGACTCTGTCGGCCGAAATATGGAAAAATTATTGCAAAATCTAGACATTTTAAAAAAAAAGCGTCTTTTAGTGTGTGACAGCTGTCAAACATAAAAACCCGATATGAATCTGGTATCAATGTAATCGCACCGACCCGAAGAATAAAGTCGTCTAATCACTTATACCGCACGAGGAGCGGCATAAAAAATAAACTTTAGGGTTAGGGTTGTGCTAGGGTTAGGGTTGTGCTAGGGTTAGGGTTATGCTAGGGCTAGGGTTAGGATTGTGCTTGGGTTAGGGTTGTGATAGGTTTATTGTTGGGTTAGGGTTGTGCTAGGGTTAGGGCTGTGCTAGGGTTAGGGTTGTGCTAGGGTTAGGGCTGTGCTAGGGTTAGGGTTGTGCTAGGGTTAGAGTTGTGCTAGGGTTAGGGTTGTTCTAGGGTTGGGGTTAGGGTTGTGTCGGAGTTGGGATTTATTCAACAGTAAAGAAAAAAAATTACGACGATATGGCAACTGATGTTAAGCACAAGTGCTCGCTACTTGAATTTGCATCGGGTGCTCGGGTATGCACAAAGTATCGCGAGTGCTCGAGTGTCATGCTCCGCCTTATATGTTTCGCGGCTGTTATACAGACAAAAAAAAACTCACAGGGATTGCCTGCCATGCACAAGCGATCCCCGCGTTTTTTTTTTAGGTGTCTAACAACCATGAAACATGCGGGACGAGGACTCGAGCTTGTCACTCGAGCACCCGCAATACATGGTGCATACCCGAGTACCCGATGCAAACTCAAGTAGTGAGCACTTGAACTCAAGACTAATGACAACTTATTCAATATGATGACCTAATGTTATCAAATTCTGTGTTGTACCTCTGGGTTCAAAATGTTCACTATACCCCTTGATAAAACCCTTGAGGGGTCTAGTTTCCAAAATAGGGTCACTTGTGGGGGATTCCCACTGTTTAGGCACATCAGGGGCTCTCCAAACACGACATGGCGTCCGCTCTCGATTCAACTTTGCGTTCAAAAAGTTACACAGTGCTCCTTCCTTTCTGAACCCTGCCGTGCGCCCAAACAGTGTATTTTACTCACATATGGGGTATCAGCATACTCAGGAGAAATTGCACAACAGTTTTTGGGATCCATTTTCTCCTCTTACCCTTGTGAAAATAAAAAATTGGGGGCTAAAAGATCATTTTTATGGAAAAATTTTGATTTTTTTATTTTCACGGCTCTACGCTATAAACTTATGTGAAGCACCGGGAGGTTCAGGGTGCTAACCATACATCTAGAGAAGTTCCTTGAGGGGTCTATTTTGCAAAATGGGGTCAATTTTGGGCAGTTTCCACTGTCTAGGCACATCAGGGGCTCTCCAAATGCGACATGGCGTCCGCTAATTATTCAAGCAAATTTTACATTCAAAAAGTCAAATGGCGCTCCTTCCCTTCCAAACCCTGCTATGCGCCCAAACAGTGGTTTTCTCTCACATATGGGGTATCAGCTTACTCAGGAAAAATTGAAAAACAAATGGTATGGTACAATTTCTCCTGTTACCCTTATGAAAATGCAAAATTGGGGCCTGAAAAACATTTTTGTGGGAAAAATGTGAAAATGTTATTTTTACGGCTCAATGTTATAAACTTCTGTGAAGCACCTTGGGGTTCAAGGTGCTCACCACACATCTAGATAAGTTCCCTGAGGGGTATAGTTTTCAAAATGGTGTAATTTGTGGGGGGTTTCCACTGTTTAGGCACATCAGGTGCTCCCCAAACACGACATGGCGTCAGCTAATTATTCAAGCAAATTTTACATTCAAAAAGTCAAATAGCACTCCTTCCCTTCTGAGCCCTGCCGTGTGCCCAAACAGTGGTTTTCCCCCACATATGGGGTATCGGCGTATTCAGGAGCAATTGTACAACAAACTTTGTGGTCCAGTTTTTCTGTTACCCTTGCGAAAATAAAAAAAATTGGGTCTAAAGTAACATTTTTGTGAAAAAAAGTTAAATGTTCATTGTTTTCTTCCACATTCCAAAAATTCCTGTGAAGCACCTGAATGGTTATTAAACTTCTTAATGTGGTTTAGAGCACCTTGAGGGGTGAAGTAAATATACCATACCTGTGGACAAATTGGTACTCAATGTAATATGGATATTTTATTCAATCAAATAGACACATTTATAAAAATCACATAAAAAAGGGAAACATAAAAGCACAAATAACACATAACACATAATATAGAGGTTGTAGAAAATATAAATAGTGTGTGAACATGGCTGGGGGAATAGTATAATTTCATACTGGAATCAAGTCTATATAATGATATGCAGAATGCAGAGTGTAAACAGGATCATGATTAGTGATGAGCGAGTATGTTCGCTACTGCTCGGTGCTCGCCCGAGCATCTCACTGCTCAAGATGCTCGGCGCTCGCTGAGTATTTCCAGGATTGCTCGGCGGGAGCTCGGGTCTCCTCCCTGCATGTTTGGTGCTCTTTAGAGTGCCAATGAACATGCAGGGATTGCCTGCCACTCACTGTAATGCCGTAGCCATGTTGGTTGTGGCATTACAGTGATTGGCTGGCCGCACAGCGTCATCAGGTCTATATCAGAGCAGGCGCCGCCATGCTCGTCACAGTCACTCCGGAATCAGACAGTGTAGGGAGAGGTGCTGCTGAGCTAGAGGGAGATTTGCTTGTTTCTAGTTAGTGTAGGTGTACCAAACTATATTAGAGACACATATCCATCTCAACAAACAGTCCTTCTGAGGACTAATCCATCTGCAGAGATATCAGGCAGGCAGTGTATATAGCAGACTGCAGTGCATATAGCACAAGAGGCTACATTCCAGTTCTGTCTGCTGCTGCTGTTAGATATTTCTATAAATAGGCCCAGGTCTCAGGGGTCAGGAATAATTTTCTTTTGGATCTTAATCCTCATTATTTGCTTAAAAAGCTATCCAGAGAACACAGTTTTTCTGCGCCATTTGGTTGTTGGCACTGCAGAATACAGCAAGGTCCTTTCCATATTACAGCACTAAAAATCCAGCTATTTAAAACTTTGGTTTGTCCGTCACACGGATCACATATAATTGCGCTGAAAATACTGCCATTTCTGGCCTCCATTAAAAAAAATTTCAGTGTGTCAGTGAAGCAATTGACACCAGTTTGCTGTTAAAAATAGTTACCTACAGGCCAGGTACTTAAAACTGTGTTTTCTCCGTCACACGGATCACATATACGTTTTCAGAAAATACTGCCATTTCTGGCCTCCATTAAATTTTTTTTCAGTGTGTCAGCAAAGTTTTTGACACTGGTTTGCTGTTCAAACTAGTTACCTACAGGCCAGGCATTTAAAACTGTGTTTTCTCCATCACACCGATCACATATACGTTTTCAGAAAATATTGCCATTTCTGACCTCCATTAAAAATTTGTTTCAGTGTGTCAGTGAAGCAATTGACACCAGTTTGCTGTTCAAAATAGTTACCTACAGGCCAGGTATTTAAAACTGTGTTTTCTCCGTCACACGGATCACATATACGTTTTCAGAAAATACTGCCATTTCTGACCTCCATTAAAAATTTGTTTCAGTGTGTCAGCAAAGTTTTTGACACCGGTTTGCTTTTCAAAATAGTTACCTACAGGCCAGGTATTTAAAACTGTGTTTTCTCCGTCACACGGATCACATATACGTTTTCAGAAAATACTGCCATTTCTGACCTCCATTAAAAATTTGTTTCAGTGTGTCAGCAAAGTTTTTGACACCGGTTTGCTGTTCAAAATAGTTACCTACAAGCCAGGTATTCAAAACTGTGTTTTCTCCGTCACACGGATCACATATACTTTTTCAGAAAATATTGCCTTTTCTGAAATCCATTAAAAATTTGTTTCAGTGTGTCAGTTAAGCAATTGACACCAGTTTGCTGTTTAAAATAGTTACCTACAGGCCAGGTATTTAAAAGTGTGGTTTGTCCGTCACACAGATCACATATAAGTTCACTCCAAATTCAGTCATTTGTAGTGAGCGTGGAAGATATTGTCCTCCATTTAAAATGGGCAAGGCACGTGGCAAGGGACGGGGAACTGAACGTGATGGTGATGATGGTGCATGCAGAGGCCGAGGCTGTGGGCAAGCTGAAATTGTGCCACAAAAAACACCCACATCTTCTCTCTCGACCTTCCTGTCCCAATTAATAGGATACCGCAGAACACCACTATTGAACACAGAGCAGTGTGAAAAGGTTATTGGTTGGATAGCAGATAATGCTTCCAGTCACTTAGCCGCCACCACCACCACCACCTTGTCTTCCACACGGTCAAGTCTCAGTAGCTGTGAGTCTGGACCGCATATTCCTCACCCTGAACCTCCTTCCTCCCACCATGCCGAGTGCCCACAGACAACTGATCCCACACTTGGACACTCCGAAGAGCTGTTCACTTTTCCATTTATAGATTCGGGCCTCTCGCCCCATCCACTTGAAGCGAGGAGATCGCGTGAAACAATGCCCAAATATTTGAGCAGCCACGGTCACACGAAGGCGACGGTGGGAAAGTGTCACAAGAGGTGGACGATGATGAGACACAATTGCCAGAAAGTCAGGAGGAGGACCAGAGTGTGGAAGTGGAAGACGAGGTGGTGGATGATATGGTAACTGACCCAACCTGGCAGGAGGACATGCAGAGCGAGGACAGCAGCACACAGGGGGAGGGAGGCAGAGCACCCCAACAGGCAGGAGGAAGCAGTGTGGTGGCCGCAGAAAGAAGGCAGCAACTGTTCCCCGTAACACCAACACGAAGGAAGTTGCCAGTACAACTGTTAGGTCTTCCCGAGTCTGGTTGTTTTTTAAAGACTCTGCCGATAACCCCAAAAAGGCCATTTGCACCACCTGCCAGGCCAGCATCAGCAGGGGTGGCAAAACGACCAGCCTGACCACCACCAGCATGATCAAGCACATGGCAGCAAAGCACCCGACTTTGTGGGCTGAACCCCAGGGTCCAGGAACAGTGTCTGCGGGTGGCACCATTGCTTCTTCCACTGTTGTGTATGCAAGCCAATCCCCTGTCCATAGTGCATGCGAAGATGCCTCCTGCCCTCCACCTGTCGTTGCACACTCTCAAGTAGCAGCATCAGGAAGCACGTCCAAGTCCTTGTCCCAGTGCAGCATTCAGTTGTCCATACCCCAGTCCTTGGAACGCAAGCGCAAATACGCAGCCAACGCCCCACAGGCCACACTACTAAATTCCCACATTTCACGACTGCTTGCGCTCGAAATGTTGCCTTTTAGGCTCGTGGAGATGGAAGCATTCCGCAACCTGATGGCGGCGGCCATCCCTCGGTACTCGGTCCCCAGCCGCCACTATTTCTCCCGGTGTGCCGTCCCCGCATTACACAAGCACGTGTCCCAAAACATTAGCCGTGCCCTCAACAACGCAGTTACCTGGTAAGTTCACCTAACCACAGACACGTGGACAAGTGCTTGTGGGCAGGGAAGGTACATCTCGCTGACGGCACACTGGGTTAACATAGTGGAAACCGGGACCCAGTCAGACCTTGGGACGGAACACGTCCTCCCGACGCCAAGGATTGTGGGCCCTAGGTCAATCAGGGTTGCCCCCACGGTCTACAGCTCCTGCACCTCATCCTCCTCAGCCTCCTCCTCCTCTTCAGCCTCCATCTCCGAAATGACCACATCAGTCACAAGCTGGAAGCACTGCAGCACTGCCTCGGCCAAGTGGCAACAGGATGTGCTGAAGCTAATATGCTTAGGTGACAAACTGCACAATGCTGAAGAGTTGTGGACAGCTCTGAAAAAGCAGGCAGATCTGTGGCTCACACCGCTGAACCTACAGCCAGGCATGGTCGTGTGGGACAATTGCTGGAACCTGGTGGTGGCTCTGAGGCGAAGCGAGCTCACACACGTACCATGCCTGGCCCATGTGCTTAACTTCTTGGTTAAGCGGTTTCTCAAATCCTACCCGGAGCTTCCGGATCTGCTTGTTGAAGTACGCGGCCTGTGTGCCCATTTTAGAAAGTCACCTACAGCTTTCGCCGCCCTTGCCGTGTTTCAGCAGCATTTGCAGCTTCCGGCTCACGGACTGATATGTGATGTCCCCACGCATTGGAACTCTACACTTCAGATGTTGGGAAGGATTTGTGAGCAGAAGAGGGCAGTTGTTGAGTACCAGCATCAATAAGGCTGTCAGTATTCAGTTCAGACTCCACACATAAGACCTCAGGAGTGGACATGGATGTCAGACATATGTACCATCCTCCAAAACTTTGAGGACTCCACCAAGATGGTGAGCGGTGATGACGCCATAATTAGCATCACCATCCCGCTTCTCTGTCTTCTGAAATGCTCTCTGCTCACAATCAAAGAGGATGCATTGCAGGCAGAGATGGGGCAAGGAACCATACAGGGTGATTACACACAGTCCAGCCTCATCTCATCCCAATGTGGATTGGGTGACAATGAGGAAGAGGAGGAGGAAGAGGAAGAACAGGAGCTAGTTTCATGCGCTATAGACGGTACTACCTGCACAACTGTCATACCGTCTGTTCAGCGTGGATGGCCAGAGGACAGAGAGGAGGAGGAGGAGAGCATGATCAGTCATCCTCTTGGTGAGGACACGGAAGTCTTGCCTGTTAGTAGTCTGGCACGCATGGCTGAGTTTATGTTATGCTGCCTTTCCCATGACCCTCGCGTTCTCAAAATTTTGGGTGACAGTCATTACTGGTTGGTGACACTTCTAGACCCACGCTACAAGGAGAACTTTATATCTCTTATTCCTGAGGCGGACAGGTCTACAAAAATGGGGCAGTACCAGAAGGCCCTTGTTGTGGAACTATTAAAAAAATTCCCATCTGAAAACGCTGGCGGCAGAGGTCACAGTTCGTTGGACAACCAAGGAGTACAGGCGTGAGAGACAAAAATGCAATCCAGCAGAGGCAGGGGAACACTGTCAAAGTTCTGGGACAGTTTTCTCAGACCCTCCCATCGCACAGGCCCTGAGGTGCGGGGTACTCTCACAAGGAGTGCAAAGTTTGGGAAGATGCTGAGAGAGTACCTTGCCGACCGTACCAATGTCCTCCGTGATCCCTCTGTGCCTTATAATTATTGGGTATCCAAGCTGGATACGTGGAATGAACTGGCTCTCCACGCCTTGGATGTCCAAGGCTGCCCTGCCGCTAGTGTTTTATCAGAGCGGGTTTTAGTGCCGATGGTGGAATTATAACTGATAAGCGCATCCGCCTGTCAACTGAAAATGCTGACAGGCTGACTCTTATAAAAATGAACAAGGGCTGGATTGGGCCAGACTTCTCAACACCACCAAATGATAGCAGCGTAACATAAACTCAAATCCAGTGTCTTTTTTTGGGAGGTGTATTCCCATGCACCTTTTCACACCCACACATGGATATATGCTTCCTGATTTTGGCTATTTGCTCTTGTCCTCCTCCTTCTCCTCATCCTCATCCTCCACCACCATATCACCAGGGTGACCGTGGTCCGTGATGCAACACCCACATAATTTTTTTAAAGGGTGTTTATGATGCCCGTAAAAAAAAAAATGTATACAGTATGTTCATGTATACCCCCCAGGGGTAAATGTTTGTCAGCCCATACACTTAGTGCATGGGCATTACAAGTATAGGAGACCCGCTCCTTTCAAATGGGAAAATTTTTTATGAGGCCCTCTAAGTCTCTTCCAAGGGGCAGTGGAGTGTCTCTCAATTTTTGGCAGCCCTTGCATTCACTGCATAGGCCAACACTATGGAAGACCATCTCCTTTCTAATGGGAATTTGTCGTTACTGTGGCCCTGCTCTATGCGTCTTTAAATTCTTAGTGGGGTTTTTCCTAAATTTGGTCAGCCGTAGGACTCACTGCATACCCTGTAACTGTATAGCAGACTCTCTCCTTTCTAATGGGAATTTGTCGTTACTATGGCCCTGTTCTATGTGTCTTTACATTCTTAGTGGGGTTTTTCCTAAAATTGGTCAGCCGTTGGACTCACTGCATACACTGTAACTCTATAGCAGACCCTCTCCTTTCTAATGGGAACATGTCGTACTTGTTACTGTGGCCCTGCTCTATGTGTCTTTAAATTCTTAGTGGGGTTTTTCCTAAATTTGGTCAGCCGTTGGACTCACTGCATACCCTATAACTGTATAGCAGACTCTCTCCTTTCTAATGGGAATTTGTCATTACTGTGGCTCTGCTCTATGTGTCTTTAAATTCTTAGTGGGGTATTTCCTAAATTTGGTCAGCCGTTGGACTCACTGCATACCCTATAACTGTATAGCAGACTCTCTCCTTTCTAATGGGAATTTTTCGTGACTGTGGCCCTGCTCTATGTGTCTAAATTCTTGGTGGGGTTTTTCCTAAAATTGGTCAGCCGTTGGACTCACTGCATACCCTATAACTGTATAGCAGACCCTCTCCTTTCTAATGGGAACATATCGTACTTGTTACTATGGCCCTGCTCTATGTGTCTTTAAATTCTTAGTGGGGTTTTTCCTAAATTTGGTCAGCCGTTGGACTCACTGCATACCCTATAACTGTATAGCAGACCCTCTCCTTTCTAACAGGAACATGTCGTACTCGTTACTGTGGCCCTGCTCTATGTGTCTTTAAATTGTTAGTGGGGTTTTCCCCAAAATTTGGCAGCCCTTGCAGTCACAGCATGGGCATAACCACTATAGGAAATAATGGGAAAAAAATTTTTACTGAGACCCTCCTCTATGTCTCTTCAAAGGGGTATTGGGTTGCGTCTGAATTTTTGGCAGCCCTTGCAGTCACTGCATACGCAATAACAGTATAGGAAACCCACTCGTTAATAATGGGAACAACAAAGCATAGCCGGCTGATGGCTTTCTAACAATAGCGAGGGCCGACTGCTGGCCTTTTAAGAATAGTAAGGGCCGCCTGATGGCCCGATAAAAATAGGCTTTGTGACTTTCAGAGTCCCTCCATCATAAATGAAACTGGATGTGTCTGATGATGTGTCACAGACCACATTGCCAGATAAGGTTGTAAAATGTTAAAATGACATTTCCCGGTGAATGCATTTGTCTTAAAAAATAACGTAAAAAAAACCAAACAGTAGGATCTTTCTTTAGTATAAAAAAGCAGGGTCGCCAATGTAACCTCAATGTAATCACATTGTTCAGCTCCTGCACCTCCTCCTCCATTTCCGAAATGACCACATCAGTCACAAGCTGAAAGCACTGCAGCACTGCCTTGGTCAAGCGGCAACAGGCTGTGCTGAAGATAACATGCTTAATGCTTAGGTGACAAACCACCCAGCGCTGCAGAGTTGTTGAAAGCTGTAACACAGCAGCCTGATCTGTGTTATGCACACGCCCGGACTGACTGGCGTGTGCGGGTGTTGTGGTTCCACTGGACCATGAACCGGAGAGTGCCTGGAGGGGCGTGACTAAGTATCTGGCCGATCCGACCAAGATGGCACGACGGCATACGACGCCAGTGCACTAGGGAGAAACCGGGCAGAGGGACCAGGTGCTACTCCAGGTCAAACTCCGGACACGGGGGTTGACCCACACAGGGATTACTGGAACAGGCTGGTTAGGCTGGCGCACAGACTGGAGGGTATAGGCAGGCACGACTGGTATGCAGGCAGGCGGGTAAAGGCAAGCGCAGCTAGAGTGCAGACAGGGAGGCACTAGCAGGTAGGAACACAGGCGGGATAGGACCCAGTACACACTGGGACTCAGGAACAATACAGGCAGAGGGGTACAGGCAAGCACAGCTAGAGTGCAGACAGGGAGGCACTAGCAGGTAGGAACACAGGCGGGATAGGACCCAGTACACACTGGGACTCAGGAACAGGCAGGTTAGGCTGGCACAGACTGGTGGATGTAAGCAAACACGGCAGGTATGCAGATGGGTGGATACAGGCGAGTATGCAGGCAGGGAGGTACTGGCCGAAAGGACGGGCTGGAGCACAGAAAGGTTAAGACCCAGTACAGACTGGGTCACAGAACCGCAGATGCGGTAGACAACCACAGCAGAGAGGGAACGCCCGAAGCGGTGGGCAAGAACAGAGCAGGACGGGGCTGCAGGAGCAGCGAGCACAAGCAGGGCAGGACAGGACTGCCGGAGCAGCGGGCAGAAGCAGGGCAGGACAGGACTGCCGGAGCAGCGGGCAGAAGCAGGGCAGGACAGGACTGCCGGAGCAGCGGGCAGAAGCAGGGCAGGACAGGACTGCCGGAGCAGCGGGCAGAAGCAGGGCAGGACAGGACTGCCGGAGCAGCGGGCAGAAGCAGGGCAGGACAGGACTGCCGGAGCAGCGGGCAGAAGCAGGGCAGGACAGGACTGCTGGAGCAGTGAGCAAAAGGGTCAGAGCGGAGCAAGGCTGCCGGAGCAGTGAGCAAAAGGGTCAGAGCGGAGCAAGGCTGCGGAGCAGTGATCAAGGAGTCAGAGCAGGCTAGAACCGCCGGAGCGGTAAGCAAAGGAGTCAGAGCAGACTAGAACCGCCGGAGCGGTGAGCAAAGGAGTCAGAGCAGGCTAGAACCGCCGGAGCGGTGAGCAAAGGAGTTAGAGCAGGCTAGGCTGAGTAGGGGGGACAGGGCTCTGTTCACACGGAACAGACAGGAAGGGAAAGGCAGAGCCAGACACCCACAGGGTACTAGCAGAGAAGTAGCGAGTGGACCACAAACTCACAAACGGGAGTACAGAGACAACAAGCAGGAGTTAGGTACGAGTTCAGACTCTGCAGAAAAAGGAAGGGAACGGACATAGAGGCAAAACAGGTAAAGGATAGGAGAGAGTTCAGACTGGAACTGAGTGTACGGAGGAGACCGACACCGCAGCGGAATACAGGAGCGGGTCTGGGAATACGGCCCCCAGAGAGGCAGGACGAACAGGCAAGGAGCGTGTTCAGACAGGACAGACAAGATACAGGAGCGGGTCTAGGTAATCAGCCCCTAGAAGGCGGGAGGAACAGGCTAGGAGCGTGTTCAGACAGGTCAGACAAGATACAGGAACGGGTCTAGGTAATCGGCCCCTAGAAGGCAGGAGGAACAGGCTAGGAGCGTGTTCAGACAGGCCTGGAAATACAGCCTCCAGGATAGGCAGACAAGAGAACACAGAACGGGACCTGGCACCTTCAGAGTGCAAGCACACACTGAATGAAACACTATGCTCAGGCAGGAATAGATGGGAGCAGCTGAGCTATATACCAGGTAACAGACAGCAATAGGCTGAGGACGCACAAGGGGTGTGACCCACAGCAGGTACAAAAAGCAGGAAGTGATCGGGCGCCGCCCTTAAGCAGCAGAAACAGACACAAACAGACAGCATGGAGGGAAGCCAGAGAGACATTCTGGACTGGAGATCAAGTGCGCGCTCTTGCACAGTGGGAGATGGACCACCATGCAAGGACGCCGCCAGGTATGTTACAATCTGTAGCTCTCACCGCTGAACATACAGTCAGGCATGGTCGTGTGTGACAATGGGCGGAGCCTGGTGACGGAGAAATGACAGCTGGAGTAGATACGGTTTCCCTCTATGCCAATCCTTTCACCGAGCTAAAGAATATGGCTGTGGTGCAATACAACTCCCACTGAGAAGCTGTTTCAGATTGAAAAACAGCAACTGCAAAGTTTGCGCTATCATGAACTCTCCTGATGTAGAAGCCAGGGCACACCAGAGGATTCTTTGGTGGGACCGTCCAACCCTGCCGAGAAGCAGTCCTGGCTAAGAAAAGTGTGTAGGAAGGTTCCCGGACACTCTATGGCTGTTTTTTACTGAGGTGGAAACCCATGCAAACACGGGGAAAACATACAAAGTCCTTGCAGATGTTGTCCTTGCTGGGATTTGAACCCAGGATCCCAGTGCTGCAAGGCTTCAGTGCTAACCACTGATCCAATGTGCTGCCATTCACCCTCTAATATCTAACAGGCTGGAGAAACTTGCACCTACTGCCACTCTATCTTCAGCTCCTTTGCGAGAAACTAATGTATTTGGGCAGCCACTCAGTCTACCAAATAAAATTCCTGAGAAGGAAATTGGGGATGGCTTCGCTACTGGTACTGTGGGCAGTGCTAATACCATGGCGTCGTACCATAGTTTACTGGAAATATTCCAGGCTGGTAGGAGGCAAGCAAATTCCCACAGAAAAGTACCAGCAGTAATGTTCAGGGACCCGCGCTTATAAAAGGCAGAGACAACACCGGGAGAAATAGTGATGGCTGGGGACCGAGTATGAACACGGGGCATGAGGCATGAGGTTGTGAAAAACTTCTGCCTCCACGAGCCTAAAAGGCCACATTTCAAGTGCAAGCAGCTGCCCAGAAATCTGGCAGTTAGTATTGCGGCCTGTGGGTGGGTGGCTGGCTGCATACTTGCGCTTGCATTCCAAGTAATAGAAAACTAAGCAGATGGTGGCCTCTATCATCATCATGGCCTCACCTCGGCACTATGAACTCTCCTGAAGGAGAAGCCAGGGTCCACCGGAAGAGTCTCCGGTATTCTGGTGGGTCCGTCCAACCCTGCCGAGAAGCAGCCCTGGCTAAGAAAAGTGTGGGGGAAGGTTCCCGGACACTCTATGACTGCTTTTTCAATGTAGATCGGACATGCTTATGCATGTTATTTCTCAAACCGCATTGAAGATCAGGCCATTGCCCAACTCTGTAGTCATGAAATTAAATGCGCAACGAAAGAGTTTTGTGTGTCAAAGCACCACCGACAAGTACGAGTTGATGTTGGATGGGCTGCCATTGCTTCTACAACAAGCTGCATTAGAGGACTTCCTGGGAGAAATGGCACCCAGAGTAGATACGGTTTCCCTCTATGCCAGTCCTTTCACCGAGCTAAAGAATATGGCTGTGGTGAAATACAACTCTCAGCAAAAAAAAGCTGTGGACTAGCTCCGTACCGTCCCTGGCCACATTCACCTGTCCACGTGTTTGTGGTTAGGCGGTCCTTCCCAGTAGGTGCACTGGGGAGGGCACAGGTAATGTTGTGGGATCCGTGCTTGTGGATGGCGGAGACGATACCGGGAGAAATAGTGGCGACTGGGGACCGAGTATGGACACCCGGCCGCCACCGGCATGAGGTTATGAAAAGCTTCCGCCTCCACGAGCCTAAAAGGCCACATTTCGAGTGAAAGCAGCTTTAGAGGACTTCCTGGGAGAAATGACAGCTGGGTAGATATGGTTTCCCAAGTCCTTTCACTAAGCTAAAGAATATGGATGTGGTGAAATACAACTCAGCAAAAAAAGCTGTGGACTGGCTCCGTACCATCCCTGGCCGCATTCACCTGTCCACGTGTTTGTGGTTAGGCGGTCCTTCCCAGTAAGTGCACTGGGGAGGGCACAGGTAATGTTGTGGGACCCGTGCTTGTGGAAGGTGGAGACGACACCGGGACAAATAGTGGCGGCTGGGGACCGAGTATGGATACCCGGTCACTGCCGCCATGAGATTGTGGACAGCTTCCACCGCCACGAGGCTAAAAGGCCACATTTCAAGTGCAAGCAGCTGTCAAAAATTTGGCAGTATAGTATTGCAGCCTGTGGGTGGATGGGTGGCTGGCTGCATACTTGCGCTTGCATTCCAAGGAATGGGGTAGGGACAACTGAACGCTTCACTGGGACAAGGATGTGGATGGTGATTGTTGCAAGTCTGCAATAACAGGTGCATGGCGGGAGGCATCTTCACATGCGCGAAGGATCACTTATGATGGGCACACTTTTAGGCAGTGAAATGGGAGTCAGAGATGCTTCCAGTGGTCTTCCCATTGCTGTTCCCATGTCTTTTCAGCACTGTATGCATGAGTCTGATGATGTGTCACACACCACATGGCCAGATAAGGTTGTAAAATGTTAAAATGACATTTCCCAGTGAATGCATTTGTCTTGGTTGAAAGCAATGCAAAAGTGCAAAAACGCATCAAAAACGCTACGTGTGAACATAGCCCAAAGTGTGGAGGAGTATTTTTGTTTTTGGTTATTTATTTTGCCTTATATACAAGTCGTTACCCTGGAAAGGATGTTCCTTAACATATTTCCCAGGAAAATCCATTTTGGTTACGTTTTTGTATGTTTTATTGTGAGTCCGTAAAAGTGGCGTAATACTCTGACAACGTTGTTGACAGCAGTGACCTGGGAGTCAGAAATGCTTCCAGGAGTCTTATCCATGCTGTTCCCATGTCATTTGAGCACTGTTCCCATCGATTTGGGCAATTTTTAGGCCCTCTGCAGACCGCCGGGGGGAGCCGCCTGAAAAATGCTCGAGTTTCCCATAGACTTACATTGGGCTTGTTGCTTGGGTCGAGCCCCCGAGTATTCCAATTTGCTCGACCAGAGCAACGAGTACCCTAGCATTTTAGTGCTCGCTCATCACTAATCATGATAACTAAATGCTGAAATGGCAAAAAGTCAGTATTATGGCATACAATGTATAATGGGTGATCCATTATTGAATATCTTATTACACCTACAGAGGCGGATAATCAACGTGAAATACTGACTCTCATAGATAACTGTTCTGTTAATGGTTTAGGGGATCTTCCCCATAATGGCTATAAGGGTTGCTGATTTAGTGCTTATTTAGCTTAGTGTGGTGAGAGTTCATGGACTAAGTGTCTGCTAACCCTGAGTTCTGGATATGTTCCTCTGACTTTGATTTCATAAAGATAATCACATTGTAAACCATGTTCTCAACTCAGCCTTCAATTCAAGGGCCAGAATCAACATATGTAATAGTGGTGGTCTATGGCATTCACATAGAGATTTTATATACAGTTGTGCTCAAAAGTTTACATACCCAAGCAGAATTTTTCCTTTCTTGGCATTGTTTCAGAGAATATTAATGATAACAAAAAAACTTTTTCTCCATTTTTCTCAACTCATGGTTATTGGTTGGGTGAAGCCATTTATTGTCAAACTTCTGTGTTTTCTCTTTTTAAATCTTAATGACAACCAAAAACATACAAATGACCCTGATCAAAAGTTCACATACCTTGGTGATTTTGGCCTGATAACATACACAGAATTTGACACAAATGGGTTTGACTGGCTACTAAATGTAACATCCTCACATGTGACCTGTTTGCTTGTAATCAGTGTGTATGCATAAAAACTGAGTGAGTTTCTGGGATCCAGACAGACTCTTGCATCTTTCATCCAGCCACTGATGTTTCTGGATTGTGAGTCATGGGGAAAGCAAAAGAATTGTCAACTGATCTACGGGAATAGGTAGTTGAACTGTAGAACACAAGAAAGGGATACAAAAAAATATCCATGGAATTGATAATGCCCGTCAGCAGCGTTCAAACTGTGATTAACAAATGGAAAATCAGGGGCTCTGGTAAAACCAAACCACGGTCAGGTAGACCAACAAAAATTTCGGCCACAACTGCCAGGAAAATTGTTCTGAATGCAAAGAAAAACCCACAAATAACATCAGCTGAAATTCAGGACTCTCTGAAAACTAGCGGTGTGGCTGTTTCAAGATGCACAATGAGGAGGCACTTGAAGAAAAATGGGCTGCATGGTCGAGTCGCCAGAAGAAAGCCATTACTGCGCAAATGCCACAAAGTATCTCGCCTACAATAAGGCAAACAGCACAGAGACAAGCCTCAAAACTTCTAGAACAAGGTAATTTGGAGTGATGAGACCAAAATGTAACCTTTTGGCCACAACCATAAACGTTACATTTGGAGAGAGGTCAACAAGGCCTATGATGAAAGGAACACCATTCCTACAATAAAGCATGGAGGTGGATCTCTGATGTTTTGGGGATGTGTGAGCTACAAAGGCACCGGAAACTTGGTAAAAGTTGAAGGAAAGATGAATGCAGCACGTTATCAGCAAATATTGGAGGCAAATTTGCACTCATCAGCCCGGAGACTGCGCATGAGACGTACTTGGACGTTCCAACATGACAACGATCCAAAACACAAGGCCAAGTCGACCTGTCATTGGCTACAGCAGAACAAAGTGAAGGTTCTGGAGTGGCCATCTCAGTCTCCTGACCTCAATATCACTGAGCCACTCTGGGGAGATCTCAAGCGCATAGTTCGTGCTAGACAGCCCAGAAATTTACAGGAATTGGAGGCTTTTTGCCAAGATGAATGGGCAGCTTTACCATCTGAGAAATTAAAGAACCTCATCCACAAGTACCACAAAAGACTTCAAGCTGTCATTGATGTTAGAGGGGGCAATACACGGTATTAAGAACTGGGGTATGTGAACTTTTGATCAGGGTCATTTGGATGTTTTTGGTTGTCATTAAGATTTAAAAAGAGAAAACACAGTAGTTTGACAATAAATGGCTTCACCCAACCAATAACCATGTGTGGAGAAAAAGTTTTTTGTTATCATTCATATTCTCTGAAACAAGGTCAAGAAAGCAAAAATTCTGCCGGGGTATGTAAACTTTTGAGCACAACTGTATTTGCCATTGCACTAATAACCTTCATTTTTGATTCTGTCATTGCAGTTTTCTTTAAATAAGCAGCAAGGTGACAGCAATGGGACCATGAGTTAAGGCCCTTATACACATTGCAACACTAATCATAAATAGCACATAGATGGCACATGGATGCGGTCTGTGATTTTTCACCGATCCATAGACTTGTACTGGTAATTTGGATCTGTGACTCGGATCATTAATGGACATGTCTTTGTGATTTTTTTTGTGCACACACAGCCTGCAAAAGAAATATGGACACGCGAATGCACCATAGACTTTAATGGGTGTGTGTTATATCAATGAAAATCATGGATAGAACGCATACACGATTCACAGAGGTCTTAGAGAACATTATGGGTTTTTTAACAGTTTCTAAGCCCTCTGACAAGTAGCCATAAACACTCTGGATGCCATAATATACGCTCATAAGCATAAAGCTGTAATCTAATCAAAATATCAACCATCCATAATGTAAAAAATTTGGGTAATAATAGTATACTAAAGAAATGCAGATGATACACTTCTCATTTAAAAAAGTATATATATATATATATATATATATATATATATATAAACAGTAGTCTCAAACTTTTACTTTATTGCAAGTATATTCATTGCATTACGAGATATGTTTGTTGGAGGGATTATTAACGTGCTAAAAGTAAATCATTTTGTTTACATGTATTTTTCTGTCCTGTGCAGGCAGTGAAAAGCACCATGAAGCGGACATGTAAATGTCATGGGGTCTCTGGAAGTTGCACTACCCAAACTTGCTGGCTTCAGCTTCCTGAATTTAGAGAGGTGGGCTATTACTTAAAGGAAAAGTATCACAAAGCTCTTAAGGTGGACCTGCTGCAGGGAGCTGGGAACAGTGCAGCCAGCAGAGGTGCCATAGCTGAAACCTTCAGTTCTATCTCGAAGAAAGAGCTTGTTCACTTGGAAGATTCTCCAGATTACTGCCTGGAGAACAAAACTCTGGGTCTTCTTGGGACCGAAGGCAGAGAATGTCTTAAAAGAGGCAAAATGCTGAACAAATGGGAAAAGAGAAGCTGCAAGCGCCTGTGTGCAGACTGTGGTCTGACTGTGGAGGAGAGAAGAGCAGACATGGTCTCCAGCTGTAACTGCAAATTCCATTGGTGCTGTGCTGTAAAATGTGAGCAATGCAGAAAAAGCGTGACCAAATACTTCTGTGTCAAGAAGGAGAAGCGTGAGAGGAGCGGAGGTGGCATTACACGCAAGAAAGAAACTAAGCTAAAAAAGAAGTTTTAGACCTTTACTAACTTGTCTGTAACTGCATTGTTCATAAAAGCCTTATAGCTGGAATGAAGATTCGATCTGGTCACCTGGTGGCTCAATACAGTGATATGGTTTCCTGCTGCAATTTCTAACTGGACTAATAAAATGTGCAGTTATACTGAAAGCATGCAACTTTTTGAGCTGTATTTCATCCCAGACAATGCATGCTTATGTTCTCAACATCAAAAAAAATACATACACCCTTCATCAATTTTTGGTTATGAGGACTGTCACCAAGCATACAATTCCTTGAAAACTTCTCCACACCTCACAAACTTTATTATAGTCCATAAGGAGCATAACTATAAGGCATGTAGAGGTAGCGGTATAATGTGAGCCCAAAGGCCCCTCTGCTTAGTAGGAAGACACCAGTATTACAAATGGCCATAGTTGGTGGGGGCCTGTGTTAAAGGGGCCTCAAATTACACTACTGCCTTTACAGTTTTATAGACATCAGATAGTTGGAATTTCAAATTATAATCCAATCACAAGAAAAATCTATTACGATCTTTTCAGAATTTTCTTAAGACTTTTTAGAAATTCTATGTGCCACGGTTTTGAATGTGTGGATATATAAAAAATATAGAGGTGCCTTTGTTACAGATGTGTTTTTAGATGCAGAAAGGACAATCCTATTTGCTATTAAGTTTATTTTAAGTTCATTGTAGATATTACTCTTTTTAGCTTTGGGTCTATGTTTTTCAGGAAACATTATTCATGCATTTTGTGCATTCAGATAGTCTAATACTTAGTGGGGGGTTTTAAGTGTTCTCCTGTTAAATTTGATTTAAAATTGTAAACAGATGTATGCACCAAGTAGAACACAAACAAGAACTGAATATCTTCTGATTATCGTTATTTCTAGAAAATTTTAATTTGTTTGTAATTTTACCAAAATATGTTATACACAGTGAGGTATACAAAAAAATATACAGTAGGAGCTGTCCAGCACTCAGATGAGTAAAAAATAAGCTTTATTCTTCCATTAAAAGCATGTGCAGAACACACATGGACAGGAGTGATTCCAAACTGATGCGTTTCGAATACATAAGGTATCCTTAGTCATAGCATATGTATTAAAAACGCGTATATTCGCAATGCCGTGTCGAGTCCGTGCACCGGTCTTCAGTTGATACAAAAAATATAGTTACAATTGCTCTTACCCCTACAAAAAGGAGTTGCACCACAAAATACTACTGAATTAATGATGTGACTTGTGGGAAAATTTAGCATTTTGATGTAACACTGGAATAATGTTAAGTGTTGTTTTTTGCCTTTTATGAAAATCAATGGTGAAAGAATCCTTGTATTTTATGATGACCATTGTTGCCAAGGGAATTTTATTTTTATACTTTATAATACTAACAGAGAGAGGCCTTGAGAACTTCGCCAGGCAAAATTGGAATTCAGTTTCAATTTAGCAAAGAGTACTTGGAGCTCCATATAACCTTCCTAATTCTTTTTGGGTAATTTTTCATTTCATTTTTTAGCTTGGACCAAATTTTTAAGGACTTTTACACTAGGTCATAATGATTCGAATAAACATTCACATTCACACAAACATTTGTTTATGGCCCAGTGTAACATGACAAGTAATGAAATGATGAACAATTATTTACTCAAATGACGTTGATTGCATCCTTTAAGATAAAAACGGTCCTTTATTAGCAGTATATCTCCTCATGTAAACTAAATTTGTGCTGCTAATAATGTAAACCATACGCGCAGGGAATAAACAATTGCCTTAACGATAATGAGCATTGCAACTGTTAAAGAGAAATTAACCTTTTTTTTATTATTTATTATCCTTTATTCCTTATAAAGTTACACATATTTGTAATGTATTTCATTAAGAGAACATTCCTCATCTGCACTGCTAGGCTTGTGTCATATTTGTCCTCCTTTAATATGTATACGAGACCTAAGATCCATTACCTTTAGGGTTTTTTCTTCCTTCTCTCCCAAACACTATGGTGCAGTGCTATTTCAATGCCCTATTCATCCTCCTTTTAAAACACCTTTTAACTGCTGCTCAGCAAATATCCTACCATTGTATTCATATAGTCTGTCTAAGGCATTTTTCATGTCTGAGCTTCTCTGCTTCTTATCCCTCTGCTCATCTCGCCCCAGCACTTAGATAGCAGAATAAGGCTATGTGCCCACGTTGCAGATTTGATGCAGAGCGTTTTTGCCTCTCTCTGGCAGAAAAAAACGCATGCAGATTTACATGCGGTTTTTCTTGCCAGAGAGAATCATTTTTTCAGCGGTTTTACATGCGTTTTCGCATGCGTTTTTTCAAGCACTTTTCCAAGCGATTTTGAGCATCACTTGGAAAAGTGCTTGACAAGTTGGTCACACAATATAAATCCATGCAACCGGCATGGATATATATTGTGTGACCAACTTAGATGCTTTAAATGCAGAATCTATAGTAAAAAAAAAAAAAAAAAGAATTAAAAAGTTAAAAATAAAAAAAACCTGTATATTCACCTCTCCGGCGGCCCCCGGTCTGCTCCCGGCAGCGTCCTCTCTCCTTGGCGTCCCGCGGTGTACTAGCAGGACCTACGGTGACGTCATTTAGTCAGCTGATGGCCACGCGACCATCACCTGACTGCTGACGTCAGCGGTCGCTTGACCATCAGCTGACTAAATGACGTCACCGCAGGTACTGCTAGTACACCGCGGGACGCGTGGTAGCCGGGATGAAGAGGATTTGTAGTATCCTCTTCATCCCGGGTACCACACGCACCGCGATTACGTTGCAAATTCGCAGCCATTGAACTTAATTTAAACCCAGCAAATCCACATATACCTGCGGGTTTGCTGCGTTTCAATGTTACTCAATGGCCGCGAATTTGCAGCGTAATCGCGGTAGAAATAGTCATGCTGCGTTATGCAATGGGAATTCGGCGCGCTAATTAGCGCATCATGTGCACAGCACATCCGAATTCACATTGCTTTGCATGGCAGATGGTTTTACAAGCGTTTTCGCAACCGTAAAAACGCCGCAAAAACGCTACATGGGCACATGGCCTTATTGTATACAGACTATTTCAATATAGTATATCAATCTTTATTAAGCAGCAGTTAAAAACAGCTTCTAAAGGTGCATTAACTTGGCATTGAAACAACACTGCAACAAAATGTTTGAAAGAAAAAGAAGCAAAACAGGTAATGAAGTGTATTGCAAAATATCCTAACTTTTTAATGCCTGGAGGATAAAAAAAAAAAAGGTTAGTCACTCTTAAATTGTAATATAACAAGAGACGTACTATGTCACCTACCGGTAGTTGTTTGGGGCAATTAGTTTGTGTTAGTGAAAAGACTTTTGGAGAGGCAATACAGTTACTTGTTTCTATGAGGTGCCAATAAAATAATTGACAACCTACCCCTGTGTATATATTAAGTATAAACAGGCTACTCCATCTGACCTTAATGAATTACGGTAATACATAGTGAAAGAGACTCCAAATATTGTAAGCAAAATTACATTTTCAATTTTGCCCGGAATAGTTTTCAAACAGTTTAATACATTTGTATATAGAAAGTTAAGCACTTTTGAGTTTAAATTATTGCACAGGTACTGGTGTATACATAATATAAAGGGTTAATTTAGCAATAGCTGCTATAGTACTGTTGTTACATTGATGACTTTGTCACATCATGGATTCCCTTTTAACAGCCCTAAATGTTAATTTTACATTGGGATGGAGGAACATCACACATGGGCACAGAGTGAACATTACAGCATAAATACATTGAGAGATTAACTACAATTTGTCAGGATTTTGCAAACAGGGCAGTTTGCTGGAAAGACTGGCTTAATATTTAGTATCCTATGATCGGTGCACTGGTAGCATCTGCTGCACAGTTTACTGTTACACAATATGTGCAGTTGTGTAGTGCATAGAGTTCTGTAGCTACATCTTCCCTAGATTTTAGGAGTCATTTGTAATACTTCACCAGATATGCAATATAGCGGCACATTTCTCTAAGCTAATGTAACTTGACAAAAGTCCACTAGGGACCAGTTTCTTAAGCCTCTTGGTTAAGTGTCCGTTACAGCGTGTATGAATAGGATTTGTATAAATGACTAAAATATAACCATTTTATTGTATGTTTTATAGAAAATTCAATAAAATCACAGTCGTATGTTTTGTTGTCTTTTATTAAATTGTTTAATTTTTAGGGTCTCATACATATAACCATCTCACAGATTACTATTACTATTTGTAAGCTATACAGCACTCCTGTTTTTGTGACTGGTGCTCGAGTAGGTTTCCACACCGTATGCTGTAGATGAATAACTTGGCTTTGAATGAATTAGATGAAACCTGTTCATTCTTAAGCTATCCAAAATAATAGACGTTTCACTCCACTGTTTCAGATCTTCATCAGATTGACTGCAAATTTGTAAAGTAAACAGGAAAAATGTAAGCCATGGTGTAGCGCTGCTATTACATAAGCAATAGATAGCTACACCAGTGCTTACAATGCTATGTTCTATTAAGAAATTTGCAGTCCGTCTAATGTAGACCCAAGACTGTGGACCGAAACATCTGAATTATTTTGGATTGCTTAAAGTTGTCCAGCTTTACGCTACAAGTCTGCACTCCATGTGACTGCAGACTTGTCAATCTTCAGATCGCATGCTATGAGGAATCTCCGGTGCCCGCTTCGGGAGTTTGACAGCAAGTATGTGATTTGCATAAACACGGCTACGTGCCGACTAGACGTGCACGACCTCGCCCAATACAAATGTATTGAGCGAGGCCAGACACGTCTAGTCAGAATGTGGCCGGAAGTATGCAAATCACATACAGTGGGGAAAATAAGTATTTTATACATTGCCGATTTTGCACGTTTTCCAACCTACAAAGAATGGAGAAGTCTGTAATTTTTATCGTAGGTACACTTCAATTGTGAGAAACAGAATCTTAAAAAAAAAATCCAGAAAATCACATTGTATGATTGTTACATAATTAATTTGCATTTTATTGCATGAAATAAGTAATTGATACAATAGAAAAACAGAACTTATTATTTGGTACAGAAACCTTTGTTTGCAATTACAGAGATCAGACATTTCCTGGAATTCTTGATCAAGTTTGCACATACTGCGGCAAGGATTTTGGCCCACTCCTCTATACAGATCTTCTCCAGACCTTTCAGGTTATGGGGCTGTCACTGTGCAACATTGAGTTTCAGCTCCCTCCAAAGACTTTCTATTGGGTTCAGTTCTGGAGACTGGCTAGGCCACTCCAGGACCTTGAAATATTTTTTAAGGAGCAACTCCTTAGTTGCCCTGGCTGTGTGTTTTGAGTCATTGTCCTGCTGGAAGACCTAGCCATGACCAATCTTCAATGCTCTTACTCAGGGAAGGTTGTTGGCCAAAATCTTGCAATACATGACCCCATCCATCGCCCCTGCAATACGGTACAGTTGTCCTGTCCCCTTTGCAGAAAAGCACTCCCAAAGTATGATGTTTCCCCCACATTGCTTCATGGTTGGGACGGTGTTCTTGGGATTGTACTCATCCTTCTTCTTCCTCCAAACACGGCAAGTCCAGTTGATACCAAAAAGTTCTATTTGGTCTCATCTGACCACATGACATCTCCCATGCCTCCTCTGGATCATCCAGATGGTCATTGGTGAACTTCAAACGGGCCTGGACATGTGCTGGCGTGAGCAGGAGGACCTTACGTGCCTTGCAGGATTTTAATCCATGACAGTGTAGTGTGTTACTAATGGTAATGTTTGAGACTGTTGTCCCAGCTCTCTACAGATCATTGATCAGGTCTTCCCATGTAGTTCTGGGCTGATTTCTGACCTTTTCTCAGAATCATCCTTACCCCACGAGGTGAGATCTTGCATGGAGCCCCAGAAAGAGGAAGATTGACAGTCAACTTGTGTTTATTTTCTAATAATTGTGTCAACATTTGTTGCCTTCTCACCAAGCTGCTTGCCTATTGTCCTGTATCGTATCCCATCCCAGCCTTGTACAGGTCTACAATTTTGTCCCTGGTGTTCTTAGACAGCTCTTTGGTCTTGGCCATGGTGGAGAGGTTAGAGGGTGATTGAGTAAGTGTGTGGACAGGTGTCTTTTATACAGGTAACAAGATCAATCAAGTACAATTAATTCAGGTAATGAGTACAGAGTAGGAGGGCTTCTTAAAGAAAAACTTACAGGTCTGAGAGAGACAGAATTCTTGCTGGTTGGTAGATGATCAAATACGTATTTAAAGCAATAAAATGCAATTTAATTATTTAAAGATCATACAATGTGATTTTTTAGCTTTTATTTTTAGATTATGTCTCTCACAGCTGAAGTGTACCTACAATAAAAATGACAGACCTCTCCATTCTTTTTAGGTGGGAAAACTTGCAAAATCGGCGGTGTATCAAATAATTATTTTCCCAACTGTATTTGCTCGCTCTCAGCGCCGGCGCCGGAGAATCCTCATAGCGTGCAGTGCTACCCTATGGCCGGACAACCCCTTTAAGAATTAAAAGTTTGCAGGTATTTCATAAGAGTATAGTTATTTATTAGTATCCATTACTACGTATGTTATCCATAAAGATATGAGCCCATACTGTACCTCTCCACTCGTTTACGATATTATATTAACATAATTTTTTTTTAAGGATTTATACAGAATCTGTGAGAACGTAAACTGTGGCATGTCCTGACAGTGCACTGCTGTATCACAGAAGGATTCACTGATGCATCATACAACAACACAGTGTCTATAGCTGCCACTGTAGGGACTCCTTGTAATGCATGGAGCTCTATATAAAGGGTTTTGCCATGTCCTTGAGACTCAATAGTTTTTTTTTCCATATGAAGGTACCATCTCTCTACACTAAACATACATTAAACTAATAAAAATGGATTCTTTATTTTTTATGTTTAGCAAAAAAAAAATCTTAAAGAGAACATGTCAGGCGATTCATGCTGTTCAAACTGCAGGCAGGAGGTATGGCACCCTGGCTTCACAATTGCGGTAAGGTATATTATTCTTACATTTCAGAGAAAATATACTTTAAAATCCTGCTAAGATATTGGGGTGTGATCACAGAACTATTAAAAGTTTTGTTGCAATTAGTTAACAGGGTCACAAAAAAACATGTTGAGAAAATAAGATGCACATTAACTGTCAAAAATTTGAGAAGAATCAAATATGAAGCAACAAGGAAGCAATTATCCTCTGGCGCTGCCATATTCCAGAACTGCAAGCTCCCTGGAGTGCCCAGAAATACAAGTTGTTCAGTGCTCAGAGATGTGGCCAAAGTAAGGGGAGCTGAAACCAGACCACCACTGATGAAGACACAGAAGTTGAGACCTCAAGACTGGGACAAGAAATATCTGAAGACAGATTTTTCAAAGGTTTTATAGACTGATGAGATGAGAGTGACTCTTGATGGACCAGATAGATTGGCTTGTGGCTGAATCAGTCATGAGCACAGACCTCCTCTTTGACTCAGATGCCAGCAAGGTGGAGGTGGGGTACTGCTATAGGCTGGTATTATTGAATTTGAGCAAGTTGGACCTTTTCAGGTTGAAAAAATCAACTCCTAGACCTACTGCCAGTTTTTAGAAAACACTTTCCTCAAGCAGTGGTACAGGAAAAAGTCTAGATCTTTCAAGAAAACCATGATTTTTATGCAGGACAAGGCTCCATCGCTGCATCAAAGTCCTCCACTTCTTGGTTAGCCAGTAAAGGTCTCTTCAAGATGAAAGAATAATGACATGGCCCCATCCTCACCTGAACTAAACTCTGATGAGAACTTGTGGGCCCTTCTTAAATGGGACATTTATGGTGAACAGTGAAAAGTGTCTGGGAGGCTGTGGTTAATGTTGCCCAAAACGTTCAACAGATTAAGAAACTGACATAGTCCCTTAATGGAATGCTTATGACTGTTATTGAAAAGAGGGGCTGCTATATTGGTCACTGATATATTTTTTAGATGTCAGAAATGTATTTTTGAACATTTTTTTAGCTGTTTGGTTACTATTCTCACTTTAACACTTGAAAATAAACAATTGGGATGGGAAAATGTACCAGTTTCCCAATATTTCTGCACACATAGACAACTTATTGAGAAACACAAACCCTCACTTTTACTTTCTTAAAATATTCCGTTTTTTTTTTTAATCAAGTAGCTTTATTAAAACACTTGTCAAAATTAAAATCATAGCAATTGGTGATATCTAAATATTGAACAATACAAACAAACGATCTGCCTATATATACATCCATTGTTCACTTGCAAGTTTTAAACAAATTATTTTTTTCCCCAAAGTAGCCAAAAGGTGGCTACTTTGAAGAACCTAGAATATAAGACATATTTTCAGTTGTTTCCCACTTTTTTGTTAAGTATATAATTCCACATGTGTTAATTCATAGTTTTGATGCCTTCAGTGTGAATGTACAATTTTCAAAATCATGAAAATACAGAAAAATCTTTAAATGAGAAGGTGTCTCCAAACTTTTGGTCTGTATTGTATACCTGGCTGAAATTGTGCAGCAGTGCTGTGATTCATGCTGCCCGTAGTTTGGGCAACAAAAATCACCTGACAAGTTACTTTTAAATATGTATTTCAGTTTTACACATTTATGGCTTGCTCAGTGGAAACCCGGAAGCAGTACAATAAGCAACCCATATACTTGGTTTTGCCCTAGAGCACATATTAAGCAATACTGAAAAAAAAAAATACTAGGAGACTTAGGCCACGGCACCATTATTAGTATTTGGTCAGTATTTTTTCTCAGGAGTGGGAGCCAAAACCAGGTGAGGATGAATCAGAGAAAAGGTATAATAGAAACAAGTCACCAATTCTGCATTTATCACCCACTCCTGGTTTTGGCTCCCACTCCTGAGAAAAAATACTGACCGAATACTGACCAAATACAGATAGTGGGGCCGTGGCCTAAGGGTGTAGTTACTCTTGCCAACTTGCAGCTTTAAATGACCACCGATCGGCTACATGTTTGTAGATTGGTAATTCTTTAATGGCGTGTTTATACAGGTCAACCGCACTTGCCATGTAGACAGAACAATCGGTAACGCAGGACGATGCGCTACTGAGAATGATGAATTCTTGAATATAATTTCTCCTAACAATCGGGCGTTTTATGTGTTCGTTGGTTTATTGGCATCCTGCTTACACAGGTGAATTATCGGGAAATGTGCATTCCTAGAAATGATTGCTCATGAAGCTAATGAAGGAAGAATGGATCTAGGTGTAAGAACATTAATAAGCCTCAACATGTATAGCTGGCCAGCAAGAAATGAAAAAATATGTCAGAGAAATGAAAAATGGAGAGAAATTACCTAGAAGAAGCCTACTAAAATGTGAAATTATATAGTCATAATATGAAGGAAAAGATGATTATCCTCCTTGGCAAATATGGCATTCATTCAACTGTAATCAGACCATTGAGGATCTCTTAATAAAGACTGGGCCATGCTTCATAGACCAACCAGCCTTAAATCCTAGATACCCAAAAAGGAAAGGAAATAAAATTAAAATGACATACATGAACCTGTTCTTTGGAATTTCAAGATAAAGGAATTTCAAGAAAAATCAAGATAAAGGTTTTATTATCCTGATAAGGAATTCTAAGTTATCGAATAAGTCACATGTTCAGTGACAATTATACAATCTTCCAAATAAGGAAGAAAGACAATAAAACATTGGTCCTAAACCAAGGAAGTATATTTATAGGGAAAAGATACTACTCCAAAGAGAAACGCCTGGCCACCAGGGAATATTTAACCCATACTTCTATGCCTTTTTCCTGTGTGACTTTGTGGACACTTTATGCTCTTTCTACTTGTTGTTTTCTTTGTTCTGTTGTACTCTGCTGTGTTATCTCAAATAAAATAAAAATATAAAAACACTTTTTATAAAAATTGTATAATTTATTTCTATTGCGCTGACATTCTGTAGTAGTTTACATCTCAGAGGGACATGTACAAACAAAATAAGACATTACAAATCGTTCATTACATACTAAGAGGAGTGAGGGCCCTTCTTGCAAGCATACAATCTTTAAGGAATTAGTGGAGATGTAAGGGTGGTGAGGATGGCATTCCCCTCCTCCGACATCCCCTGGTGGTTAAAAGAATGAAAATGTATTTTACATGTATTTTATGTTATTCTATCATAATTATCCTGTAATGTAGTTAAGAGTTATCCTTCTGTGGCTGCAGTTTTCTGTTAGTAGTGTAGACTGGGTTAACTGTAAGGCCGGCCCAGGTTGAGGAGGATTGGGGATTGTGGGTTAGTGACAGGAATAGGAAATTAGTTAGTAAGTTCAAAAAAGGAAAGAAGCAAGGACACCCCTCTGGTCAAGGTGATCTTCACTGGAGTGTGTGTGTGTGTGTGTGTATGTGTGTGTGTGTGTGTGTGTGTGTGTGGAAGAGAACAGAAAAGCAGACAGACAGAGAAGGAAAATAACTAAGAAGACGAACTTGAGATGTGGCAGTGTAATATCCCTGGCGGCGAGCTGGCATGGCTTACCATCTCCCACCATGCAAGACCACCAACTTACCTACCAGTCTAGGCTGTGCACTATACTCCTCTACTTGCTGTGTGCATGTCTCTTGTCTGCTGGCTTAGGGCGGCGGCGCTGGTACTTCCTGATTCTTAAAATTACAGTGTGCGCATCCCCAGCCTATTGCTGTGAGTCACTGGATACTTAAACCTCCTCCACCCAGTGGGAGGTGCCTGACCGACACTTTCTTACAGTGTGTTCTGTGCAACTGTGAGTTGCCAGGTCCTGTCCTGAATCTAGTCTGTTTCCGCCACCCTGGGGGCTGAGTACCCAGGCCCGTTACCTGTATCTGTGATTTCTAGTCTATTTCCGCCACCCTGAGGGCGGAATTCCCAGGATCATTCCTGTATCTCGTTCCTGTGTCAGTTCCTGTATGAACTGTGTCCTAGCCCGTTACCTGTTTGTCTCCATGTCCCATCCTTTCCTTGTCCTGCTGTGTCTGAACCAGTACCTAACTCCTACTCGTTGTCTCTGTACTTCTGTTTGTGAGTTTTGTGTCCACAGAGCTTTGTGTGAACAGAGCCCTGTCCTGTCTGTCCGCTTCACCTGCGGCTCTGCTGTGCTCTGCCCTGCTCCGCTTCCCCTCCGCACCTGTGGCTCTGCTCTACCCTGCTCTCCTTCGCTTCCCTCCACACCTGCGGCTCTGCTCTGCCCTGCTCTGCTTCCCCTCTGCACCTGTGGCTCTGCTCTGCTCCGCTTCCCCTCCGCACCTGCAGCTCTGCTCTGCCCTGCTCCGCTTCCCCGCTGCACCTGCGGCTCCCCCCTGCTCCGCTTCCCCTCTGCACCTGTGGCTCTGTTCCTGTATCCCAGTCTGTACTGGTCCCTATCCAGCCTGTTTACCTACCTGCCAGTACCCGCCTGTCTGTATACCAGCCGTGCCTGCCAGTACCCGCCTGTCTGTATACCAGCTGTGCCTGCCAGTACCCGCCTGTCTGCATACCAGCCATGCCTGCCAGTACCCGCCTGTCTGCATACCAGCCGTGCCTGGCAGTACCCGCCTGTCTGCATACCAGCCGTGCCTGCCAGTACCCGCCTGTCTGCATACCAGCCAAACCTGCTCATTCCTGCGTTCCCCAGTGTGGGTCAACAGCTGTGTAACCGGGGTCTGACCTGGAGTAGCACCTGGGCCACCTCCCACGTCCCTCCTCGGCCCACAGAGTCGATTAAGCCGCCGTGCGTCCGTGGTCGGATCTGGCAAGGTCCCTAGTCACGCCCCTCCAGGCACTCCTCGGTTCGTGGCCCAGTGGGACCACTAACCACGCTCACGCCAGTCAGTCAGGGCGCGAGCGTAACAAACGGGACAAGCAGAACCAGATACACACAAGGTACTTGCTATGAAGTAGTGAATGGACACAAAACTCACAAACAGAAGTACAGAGACAACGAGTAGGAGTTAGGTACTGGTTCAGACACTGCAAGACAAGGGAAGGATCGGACATGGAGACAAACAGGTAACGGGCTGGGATACAGTTCAGACAGGAACTGACACAGGAACGAGATACAGGAACGAGCCTGGGCATTCATCCCTCAGGGTGGCGGAAATAGACTAGAAATCACAGATACAGGTAACAGGCCTGGGTACTCAGCCCCCAGGGTGGCGGAAACAGACTAGATTCAGGACAGGACCTGGCAACTCACAGTTGCACAGAACACACTGTAAGAAAGTGTTGCTCAGGCACCTCCCACTGGTTGGAGGAGGTTTAAGTATCCAGTGACTCACAGCAATAGGCTGGGGACGCATTAGGACTGCGCACACTCTAACTTTAAGAATCAGGAAGTACCAGCGCCGCCGCCCTAAGCCAGCAGATAAGAGACATGCGCACAGCAAGTAGAGGAGTATAGTGCACAGCCTGGACTGGTAGGTAAGTTGGCGGTCTTGCATGGTGGGAGATGGTAAGCCATGCCAGCACGACACCAGGGATGTTACAGTACTCCCTCTTTACGCCCCCTTCTTCTTCAAGCCCACAAGGATTTTCTGCAGAGAAGTTGGAGGCCGATCCTTCTCAATGGACTCCCAAGACTTCTCTTCAAGAAGACTACCTCTTCTGTCCACTAGAGGGAATGAGACAGGTCTCACCATCTTGGTGACTAGGATGCTTCCTCCCATCGAGCCATCCTCAGCATCAGATGAAGTGGACGAAGTACCAGGAACAGGACATAGAAAAGTCTCTCTCCATTTGTTATTATCGGGTAGCACCCCAAAGGATTCAAGGGACAACTGGAGATCCGCCACCGGGTTGGAGGGGTGCAGAGACTCGGGGGTCACCACTGCCTTGACGTACACTTTGCCAAGCTTACTGGATGAAGTGGACTAAGTACCAGGAACAGGGGGTAGCACCCCGGAGGATTCAAGAGACAACTGGGGATCCTCCGCCTGGTAGGAGGGATGCAGAGACTTGGGGGTAGCCACCGCCTTGATGGACTTATTGCCAGACTTATTAGAGATGGAAGGTCCTTGCTTTGGGACCATCTTCAGTCTGGTCTCTGAGATGACACGTCTACGAGGTGAGGCGGTGCCTGAAGCCAGATCATTGGTAGAATCGTCGAGACTGTGTGGGGACATCGCCTCTGCTTCCCTTCCTTCGGAGACTTCAGCGCACAGCGAGTCAGCGACTAGCAGATCTGGTGAAGAAGAAGAAGACATTGCTGACTGTCCTGAAGGTATGGGGACTGGACACCCCTTGTACCTCAGCAGTCCCCCAGGAAACACCATGCAGGATCTCCAGACCTGAGCGGGCACTAGAGCTCTTGGCTCTGGATGACCTGTGGGTAAACCAGACAGCACCTGGAATGTGAAATTCTTCATGTGTAATGCTCCAATCTGGAGCTTAATTAGTACAGACATATTCTCACTGTTTCTGAGTAGGGCTCGTCCTACCCTGACAATGCCCAAACTCTGCTATACTCTGCCCTGCTCCGCTTCCACTCTGCACCTGCGGCTCTGCTCTGCCCTGCTCCGCTTCCCCTCCGCACCTGCGGCTCTGCTCTGCCCTGTTCCGCTTCCCCTCTGCACCTGCGGCTCTGTTCCTGTATCCAAGTCTGTACTGGTCCCTGTCCAGCCTGTTTACCTACCTGCCAGTACCCGCCTGTCCATATACCAGCCGTGCCTGCCAGTACCGCCTGTCTGCATACCAGCCATGCCTGCCAGTACCCGCCTGTCTGCATACCAGCCGTGCCTGCCAGTACCCGCCTGTCTGTATAGCCCCAGTGTGGGTCAACAGCTGTGTGACCGGGATCTGACCTGGAGTAGCACCTGGGCCACCTCCCACGTCCCTCCTCGGACCACGGAGACGATTAAGCCGCCGTGCGTCAGTGGTCGGATCTGGCGAGATCCCTAGTCACACCCCTCCAGGCGCTCCTAGCTATTTAACCTGTTCTACGACCATGTGGCGAGTATTTTTATTGTTATAAGGTCTCCCATGCAGGTATGTGCTTCTCCCCATCCTGGTATTTGTGCTGCCCCCATCCTGGTATTTGTGCTACCCCCATCCTGATCCCCCATGGTACCCCGCATCCCTATTCTGGTATGTATGGTACCCCCAATCCTGGTATGCATGGCACCCCTCACCCCCAATCCTGGCATGCATGGCACCCCTCATCCCAATACTGGTATGCATGGCACCCCTCATCCCCAATCCTGGTGTGCATGGCACCCCTCATCCCCAATTCTGGTATGCATGGCACCCCTCACCCCCAATCCTGGTATGCATGGCACCTCTCATCCCCAATCCTGGTATGCATGGCACCACTCATTCCAAATCTGGTATACATTGCACCCCTCATCCCAATCCTGGTATGCATGGCACCCCATCTCTCATCCTGGTATGTATGGCACCCCTCATCCACCAATCCTGGTATGTATGGTACCCAATCCCTCATCCTGGTATGCATGGCACCACTCATCCCTCAATCCTGGTATGCATGACACCCCATCCCTCATCCTGGTATGCATGGTACCCCGCAACCCTATTCTGGTATGTATGGTACCCCTCATCCTGGTATACATGGCACCCCTCATCCCAATTCTGGTATGTATGGCACCCCTCATCCCCAATCCTGGTATGCATGGAACCCCATCCCTCATCTTGGTATGCATGGCACCCCTCATCCCTATTCTGGTATGTATGGTACCCCTCATCCCTATCCTGGTATGTATGGTACCCCTCATCCTGGTATGCATGGCACCCCATCCCTCATCCTGGTATGTATGGTCTCCTTATCCCCCAATCCTGGTATGCATGGCACCCAATCCCTCATCCTGGTATGCATAGCTCCCTCATCCCCAATCCTGGTATGCATGGCCCCCTCATCCCTATCCTGGTATGCATGGCACTCCTCATCCCCCAATCCTGGTATGCATGGCACCCCATCCCTTATCCTGGTATGCATGGCACCCCTCATCCCTATTCTGGTATGCATGGTACCCCTCATCCTGGTATGCATGGCATCCCATCCCTCATCCTAGTATGCATGGTACACCGCATTCCTATCCTGGTATGCATGGTACCCCTCATCCCTATTCTGGTATCCTGATACCCCTCATCCCCAATGCTGGTATACATGGCACCCCTCATCCCCAATGCTGGTGTGCATGGCAACCCTCACCCTCCCAATCCTGGAATGTATGGCCCCCCTCATCCCCAATCCTGGTATGCATGGTCCCCTCACCCCCAATCCTGGTATGCATGGTCCCCTCACCCCCCAATCCTGGTATGCATGGTAGCCCTCATCCCCCAATCCTGATATGCATGGTACCCCTCATCGCTATTCTGGTATACATGGTACCCCTTATCCCCCAATCCTGGTATGTATGGTACCCCTCATCCCTATTCTGGTATGCATGGTACCCTTCATCCTGGTATGCATGGCATCCCATCCCTCATCCTAGTATGCATGGTACACCGCATTCCTATCCTGGTATGCATGGTACCCCTCATCCCTATTCTGGTATGCATGATACCCCTCATCCCCAATGCTGGTATACATGGCACCCCTCATCCCCAATGCTGGTGTGCATGGCAACCCTCACCCCCCAATCCTGGAATGTATGGCCCCCCTCATTCCCAATCCTGATATGCATGGTCCCCTCACCCCCCAATCCTGGTATGCATGGTACCCCGCATCCCCCAATCCTGGTATGCTTGGTTCCCTCACCCCCAATCCTTGTATGCATGGTCCCCTCGCCCCCAATCCTGGTATGCATGGTCCCCTCACCCCCCAATCCTGGTATGCATGGTACCCCTCACCCCTCAATGCTGGTATGTACGGTACTCCTCATCCCCCAATCCTGGTATGTGTGGCCCCCTCATCCCCCAATCCTGGTATGTGTGGCCCCCTCACCCCCCAATCCTGGTTTGTATGGCACCCCTCATCCTTTTCATGCTGCACACATACAAAAAACCCCCACTTATACTCACCTTTCTTCCCTGTGCTCCAGTGCTGCTGTGTCCTGTTCTGCCGGAGGCCGGGGGAGGAGTGCGGCACCAGAGTATGCGCGTGCCCATACCGTGCTGTCCGGCGCCATTAGACACACTGCAAATGTGTCTTCAGTAAAATGGCGCCGGATAGTGCTATGCGCATGCGCTGATTTCAACGCCTTCACTCCTGCCCCGATCTCCTTCGAGAAGAGAGGCGCCGCGGCAATGCTCCTGCCGGTCAGGTAAGTATGTAAGTATGGCGCCGGAGATCACGGAATGTGTTCAGTGTCTATGCATACCGCGATCTCCGGCGCCATACACACTCATCTTACCAGTAACGGCTCCACGCGTTCTTCTGTCTGGAGTCAGACTGCGCAAGCGTGTCGCACTTGCACTGTCTATAGAGGCTTCAGACAGAGGGACGCTTTTAGCGTTATATTATAAATAGGAGCATTTACATAACACTGCATGAACCAGTCCCACTCCCAACCAGTATGTGTACAAGAACAGGCCCAAAGTGCTATTCAGTGCATGGAAGGGAGAGCAGAAAATAGTTAGATTAGTGAGGTGAGGAGATAGGCCAGAAATTAGTTTTTATGGAATATTTCTACAACAGTTGGACTTTTCTCTCTTTGAAATGATGTAGAATCCTTGTTTAAGATAGTAGATGCATAACATTTTGCCCTTACCTCCAATTACAACTTTTTGAAACTTTCAACCAGACATCATTACCATCTGACACCTTGCTCGATTATTTGGTTTCTTAAGTATAAAATGCAGTGGCTCGACATGTGGATAAAATAACGGTTGCTTACATTGTTTCATTTCTCTATCATCGCCATGACTGTTGCAATACTTATGGTATTGGCTTTGTAATCTGCCCAATGTAGGAATAAAGATCTTTGGAATTGTGATATAAATTCAACTACACCGCGTGCAGAATTATTAGGCAAATGAGTATTTTGATCACTTTGATACTTTTTATACATGTTGTCCTACTCCAAGCTGCATAGGCTTGAGAGCCAACTACCAATTAAGTAAATCTGGTGATGTGCATCTCTGTAATGAGGAGGGGTGTTGACCAATGACATCAACAACCTATATAAGGTGTGATTAATTATTAGGCAACTTCCTTTCCTTTCACAAAATGGGTCAGAAGAGAGATTTGACGGGCTCTGAAAAGTCCAAAATTGTGAGATGTCTTGCAGAGGGATGCAGCAGTTTTGAAATTTCCAAACTTTTGAAGCGTGATCACCGAGCAATCAAGCGTTTCATGGCAAATAGCCAACAGGGTCGCAAGAAGCGAGTTGGCCAAAAAAGGAGCAAAATAACTGTCCATGAATTGAGGAAAATCAAGCGTGAAGCTGCCAAGATGCCATTCGCCACCATTTTTGCCGTATTTCAGAGCTGCAACGTTACTGGAGTATCAAAACTCACAAGGTGTGCGATATTCAGGGACATGGCCAAGGTAAGGAAGGCTGAAAAACGACCACCTTTGAACAAGAAACATAAGATAAAACATTAAGAATGGGTCAAGAAATATCTTAAGACTGATTTTTCAAAGGTTTTATGGACTGATGAAATGAGCGTGACTCTTGATGGGCCAGATGGATGGGCCAGAGGCTGGATCAATAAAGGGCAGAGAGCTCCACTCCGACTCAGACGCCAGCAAGGTGGAGGTGGGGTACTGGTATGGGCTGGTATCATCAAAGATGAACTTGTGGGACCTTTTCGGGTTGAGGATGGAGTGAAGCTCAACTCCCAGACCTACTGCCAGTTTCTGGAAGACAACTTCTTCAAGCAGTGGTACAGGAAGAAGTCGGTATCGTTCAAGAAAAACATGATTTTCATGCAGAACAATGCTCCATCACATGCATCCAACTACTCCACAGCGTGGCTGGCCAGTAAAGGTCTAAAAGAAGATAACCTGATCTGAACCCCATAGAGAACCTGTGGTCCATCATAAAATGTGAGATCTACAGGGAGGGAAAACAGTACACCTCTCGGAACAGTTTCTGGGAGGCTGTGGTGGCTGCTGCACGCAATGTTGATCGAAAACAGATCAAGCAACTGACAGAATCTATGGATGGAAGGCTGTTGAGTGTCATCATAAAGAAAGGTGTCTATATTGATCACTATTTTTTTTGGTTTTTGTTTTTGCATGTCAGAAATGTTTATTTCTAAATTTTGTGCACTGGTATTGGTTTACCTGGTGAAAATAAACAAGTGAGATGGGATTATATTTGGTTTTTATTAAGTTGCCTAATAATTCTGCACAGTAATAGTTACCTGCACAAACAGATATCCTCCTAAGATAGCCAAATCTAAAAAAAAAAACACTCCAACTTCCAAAAATATTAAGCTTGGATATTTATGAGTCTTTTCGGTTGATTGAGAACATAGTTGTTGATCAATAATAAAATTAATCCTCTAAAATACAACTTGCCTAATAATTCTGCACACAGTGTGTATAAATATTGACTCCACAACAACATACCAAATGTTGGACTATACCCTTGAATAAATAAATGATTCAATAAGTTATATGGTTTATTTATTAATTTTACTCATTTAACTTCACTAGATGGAGGCCCGAAGCTATCGCATCGGGAGGGCGGTAATGTCACTGCGCGCTGCCGCGCTCTGCCTGCTCATGCCGCGCTGCCACGCTCTGCATGCTCACGCCGCGCTCTGCCTGCTCACGCCGTGCTTTGCCGCGCTCTGCCTGCTCACGTCGCGCTCTGCCTGCTCATACCGCTGTGCTCATACCACTGTGATCTGCCTGCTCATGCCGCTCTGCTCTGCCTGCTCATGCCGCTCTGCTGTGCTCTCCCTGCTTATACCGCTCTGCCTGCTCATACTTCTCTGCCATGCTGCCCTGCCTGCTGACGCCGCTTGACATTGCTCTGCCCTGCTCCTTTTCCCTGTTCCTGTATCATGTCTTCTCAGACCAATCATTCAGTATAATGAGATATACAGACTGTGTGTGTGGTCCATACGGCGTATACAGTGTGTGTGTCGTGCATACGGAGTATACAATGTGTGTGTGTGTGCGGTGCGTACGGTGTATACATTGTGTGTGTATGTGTGGTAAGTATGGCATATACTGTGTGTGTGTGGTAGGCACGGCGTATACAGTGTGTGTGTGTGTGGTGTGTATACAGTGTGTGTGTGTGTGTGGTGCGTATACAGTGTGTGTGTGGTGCGTATACAGTGTGTGTGTGTGGTGCGTATGGCGTATACAGTGTGTGTGTGTGTGTGTGTGTGTGTGTGGTGCGTACGGCGTATACAGTGTGTGTGTGTGGTGCGTACAGCGTATACAGTGTGTGTGTGTGGTGCGTACGGTGTATACAGTGTGTGTGTTTGTGTGTGTGTGTGTGGTGTGTACGCCGTATACAGTGTGTGTGTGTGTGTGTGGTGCAACGGTGTTCTGCTGGTGCTACCGCGCAAGAGGCTGGTACCACCAGGGGTTTACATATTGAGACACCCATCACTTGGGTGTCCCAATATGGCGGTCGGCGAACTTCCGCTGATTGGAATTTTGGGATCCGGACACATCTGGACAGAACAGGATGTGAAGACATTACAAGGTAAGTATACTGTATATTAGATTAATTTCCACAGCACGTTACAGGCATCATCATCACTGTCTTTATTCACACACTATTGAATTTTAGTGTTTTGCTCTTTTTCATCTTTCCATTTGTGTCTTTTTTTTAACCCATTATTGACTGAGACAAATTTGACCTTAATGACCAGGCCAAATTTTTGAAATCTGACCAATATCACTTTATGTTGTAATAACTCTGGAACACTTCAACGTATCCCAGTGACTCTGAGAATGTTTTTTCATGACATCTACTTTATGTTAGTGGTAAATTTAAGTTGATATGTTTTGTGTTTATTTATGAAAATATCGGAATTTTGTCAAAAATGTAGAAAAATTTGCAATTTTAAAACTTTAAATTTTGTTTTATCCTTAAACCAGTTAGCCATGCTGTACAAAAATGAATAAACACAATTTCCCATATGTCTACTTTACATCTGCATCATTTTTCAAAAGGCATTTTACTTTGTTAGAATGTTAAAAGGGTTAAAAGTTTAGCAGCAATTTCTAATTTTTCAATAAATTTACAAATTTTGTTTCTTTAGGGACCTATTCAGATTTATATGGACTTTGAGGGGCCTATATAAATAAATAGTATAAATAAATAGTGATTTTTCCCCTAAAATGTTGATTTAACTCCAATTTTTCACTTTTAAAGGGAATAGCATATGAAAATAGACCTCACCATTTGTTACCCAGTTTCTTCTGAGCGCACTGATACCCCACATGTGGTCCGAAACCTCTTTTTGGACAAATGGCAGCACTCGGAAGGGAAGGAGCACCATTTGAATTTTGGAACACAAATTGGACTGAGATGGATTGCGGGCTCAATGTCGCATTTGCAGGGCCCCTAAGGTGCCTAAACAGAAACATAAAAAACACAAGTGATCCCATTTTGGAAAATACACTCCTCTACGGCTATAATGAGCATTTTGAACCCACAGATATTACACAGAATTTGATAACATTAGGTAGTCATATTGAAAATTTTAATTTTTTTCACGAAAATGTTGCTTTAGCCCCAAATTTTTCAGTTTTGCAAGAGAAAACACAAAAAGTAGACCCCACAGTTTGTACCCACTTTCTTCTGAGTGCGGTGATACCCCACATGTAGTCAAAAAGTTCTGTTTGACATTTTGTATTTGGAATGTAAAATTTGGCTAGAATAGATTGCAAACACCATGTCTCATTTTCACAGTCCCTGAGGTACCAAAACAGCAGAAACCCCCACAAGTGACCCCATTTTAGAAACTTGAACCATCAAGAAATTCATCTAGGGGGGTGTTAAGCTTGTTGAACCCATAGGTGCTTCACAGAACTTTTTAAAATGTGGATATGAAAATGAAAATTATTTTTTTTCAGACGTTGTTTAGCCCCAAATTTGTAATTTTCATAATGGATAATAGGAGACAACAGTCCCCATAATTTGTTACGCAGTTTTTCCCGAACACGACAATACCCCATATGTAGTCCAAAACTGCTGTTTGGGCAGATGGCAGGGCTCAGAAAGGAAAGAGTGCTATTTGATTTTTGGAGCATAAATTTGTCTGGAATAGATTGTGAATGTCATGTCACATTTGCAGAGCCCCTGACATGCCAAACAGCAGAAACCCCCACAAGTGTCTCCATTTTGGAAACTAGACCCTTTAAAGAATTCATCTAGGGGTATACTGAGCATTTTTAGCCTACAGGTGATTCACAAAATTGTATAACATTTAGATGTGAAAACAAAAAATTAAATTTTTTCCACTAATTGCTAATTAAATACTATTTTAGCACCAAATGTATAATTTACATGAGGGGTAATAAGAGAAAATAGACCCCATACTTTGTTATGCCATTTTTACCGAACGAGGCAGTACCCAATATGCACACTACTGTTTGAGCACACGATGGGGATCGGTTGGGAAGAAGCGTTACTTGCCTTTTAGAACAGATTCCGTTTGGATAGATTGTGGGCTCCATTAGCCAAGCCCCTGAGGTGCCAGATCAGCAGAAGCCCCCACAAGTGACCCCATATTGGAAACTTCACTGCTTAAGGAATTCATCTAGTGGTGTAGTGAGTATTTTGAACTCACAGATGGAGGGGACATTTGGATTTGGGAGTTCAGATTTCACTGGATTTTATTTGAGGAGGTGTTGAAGCCATCACTTTTCCAGAATATTTGTTCTACCAGTAACATGGGACCTTCTATATTTTTAGTGACAGATGACGGACCAAAGGGGGGGCTGGTTTTGTGCTGGATAAGTTTGGATTTTCATTAGTAACATTTTGAGGAACTTAATAGTTTTTGATCGCTTTCAGCGGTGGTATCCATCTTTTTAGGTGCGCGTGTGCCCCTAGTAACCCGATGTTTACCATGGTTACCAGCCTGCTCCTGCTTCAGCAGCAGGCTGGTAACCGGAGCAGGACATCGTGGAAAGATTCTTTCCACGACGTCGCTGCTCCCCTGATCGTTGGTGAGCCTGCCTGTTTGACAGCTCACCAGCGACCACATAGCGACGCAGCAACGATCCCTGACAGGTCATATCGTTGTCGGGATCGTTGCAGCGTCGCTAAGTGTGACGGGGCCTTAAGGCTCCTATCCCTTTTCCACAGTCCCTGTTCTCTCTCGCTGTGCTACTCGGATATAGATATATATATGTACATCCCTTTTCAACAGCCTCTGTTCAGTCCTCAGCTCCTGCTGAGGGCTGTCAGCACTCTCTCTCTCTCCCGCACACCTTCTAACCCTGGCCTGGTTCTATGGCTGCCGGACTCTGCTTAGTACCTAGTCTCTGTCCTCGGATCCACGCACCTTTAAACCCTGGCTCAGGTCTCTGGCTGCCGGACTCTCTGGTACTCACATGGACCCTTGATGTCTCGTGTACTGGCCTCTTCTCTGAGTGCATTTACACTATCACTGGTCCTTACTCATGGGCATATAGCCCCACTGCTTCGACCTGTCCTCGGTCCCGACCTGTCACGAGCAGGTCCTCATTCGTGGGCTTAGGGCCCCCACTGCCTCGACTCCTTTGCGGGGACACCCCCGTCTTCACACAAGCTCCCTTTCTCTAGAGCTCTTCTCTGACACCTTGTCCTGGGCATGGCTGCCCAGATACGGCTCCTTGACCTCCTGTCTCTAAGCTTACTGCCTCTGCTCCTCCCTGCTACGCTCCTCCCCCTGGCCAGCTCTGCCATGCTGCTGCAACTAGGCAACTACTGCACTGTACAATACAGGGAGAATGCATAAAAGCATCAACATTACATTAGACATTACACTCACACGGGGACAACTACTGCTGCACGTGGGAAAAATAACAGGGAAAAGTCCTTCTTAAAGGGGTGGTGGCATCCATCCCCCTTACATAAGCACTCAGCAGAAAGCACAGGATCAATGTAAACCAAGTATTTATTGTAGTTAGTGGAAAAGGAAAAAAAACGGCACCTCTGCACCACGTACTGCCAATACTCGCCAATATAAATAGGGATGATTATCAACACCTAGCCCAATGTGTACCGGGTGCTAATCAAGAAAAAAACAATTGTGATAGTCCGTTTTAAGAGAAAAGAAAGGTAGTGTTCTTAAAGTACTGGTGAGTGCTACCTTTCTTTTCTCTTAAAACGGACTAAATGTAAACCAAGCCTTATTCAAATTTTTGGGAGGTAGAATGAACAAATAGACAGCAGTACAAGTGTCACGGGTTTACCATGAAAGAGAAGAGCCAGAAGACCGCAGCGTCTGAGTTCACATTCACGCATTGAGTAGAAGCACTTTTCCCTCTTATTAAATGGTACCAGTTTCCTTCAGCAGTGCACGAGTTAAACTGCTCAGCTTTGAGTCTCTGTAGCTTCCTTCTTGCAAGTTCTCAGCTGAGCAGTATCAGCCTCTCCCCTCTCCTACATAGTCTCTGCTCTGCCAATCTGTATTGCCAGTGTTAAGTCTTGTACTGCCTGGTGAGGAGTGGAGGATTTGGTGTTCGGTAGAGGAGTTGAATGAGAGTTGTTCTGTGACTGTTGCTTGGTGTTTTGGTTGTGTGCATAGTCCCATCTGATTCTATTTTTGTTTACCTTCCTCATCCCTTCAGTGTCTCCCTCTGTTCTCTGAGAGTGCGCATTTTATTTTATCCCTGTACATCCTTCCTTGTTTGTCTGGTTGGTGTATTTGCAAACACTATTCCTCCCCACTTCCCTGGGTGGTGGAGGGGACAGATAAGGGCTGATTCAGAACAGTAAGCTACGTGGCCCCAGCATCTTCTCCATCTGTAGTAACCCGGGGAACAGGGATAGATAGGGCACCACTAGTGTTAGAGACATGGTAGGAGCCCCTGGTCCCAGGTTGTCAGACAGCAGCATTGTGACAAGAATAGGAGGAGGAAGGAAGCAACCATCCAACATTTCCAGTTTATTCACAAGCCATTAAAAGAAGGGTCCAAGGAGATCGTATAAAACCTGTTACATTTCTGGCGCAACCCAGGTGTCCTTAGTCATAGTAACTAAGGACATCTGCATTGCACCAGAAACATGTCAGGTTTTAGACGGTTTCCTTGGATCCTTCTTTAAATGGCTTGTGAATAAACTGTATTTTAACGTTGAATAGTTGTGCCGGATTCCTTCTTTCCTCCTCCTCTTCATGGCTGTGCCACCAGCAGAAGGGGCACCCTCCATGTGTATCTCTATCCTGGACATAGATTATCTTGCAGCGTGGTGAGGTCCATCCATTTTCCCTTTTCTCAGTACAAGAATGGTTCATATTTTTATTTTGGTGCAGCTCACCGTGCGATATTAGTCATTTTTATTCTTTGGGTTGGTGCGATTACAGCGATACTAGATTTATATTGTTTTTTTTTTATGTTTTCCGGCTATCACCATTTCCGGTGACTACCTCTTGAAGCTCATCAAGAGAATGCCAAGAGTGTGCAAAGCAGTCATCAAAGCAATAGGTGGCTACTTTGAAGAACCTAGAATATAAGACATATTTTCAGTTGTTTCACACTTTTTTGTTAAGTATATAATTCCACATGTGTTAATTCATAGTTTTGATGCCTTCAGTGTGAATGTACAATTTTCAAAGTCATGAAAATACAGAAAAATCTTTAAATGAGAAGGTGTGTCCATCCTACAAGCCATGTGTGGTTGACTGGCCTGATATTGATGTGAATGGTCCCTGTTCCTCCTGCTCTTTCTCTTTTCTCCTCATCCATCATTCATCACCTGAAGCTTTGTTTTAACGGGAGTCATAGAACTGGGATAGTAGCAGGAAAACATCCAGCAATCCTCGGAGGAGGTAGAATATGCGCCAAAACGCTGACCACATCAGGCCTAGTCGCTACTACATACATGCGCTTGCATTCCAAGAAAACAAAGCAGATGCTAACTTCTATCATCATCATCATGCTCCTCACCTTGGCACTCTCAACTCCCCTGATGGAGAAGCCAGGGCGGACCGGTGGAGTCTGGTTCTCTGGTGGGCTCGTCCAATGCTGCCCTAAAGCATGCCGGGCTAAGAAAAGTGTGTGGGGGGATGTCCCAAGGAGAAATAGGGGCGGCTGGGGACCGTTTATGGATACCCGACCGCCCCCAGGTGGCTGGGGAGCGTGTGTGGACACCCAGCCGCGGGGCGGCTGGGGACCGAGCGTGGACACCCGGCCGCCGGACGGCTGGGGACTGAGTATGGATACCAGGCCGCCGCCGCTGCCATGACATGGTGGCCAGCGTCTGCCTCCACATGTCTAAAAGGCCCAATTTCAAGTGAAAGCAAGCTAGCAGTATGGTATTGCAGCCTAGGGGCGGGTGGGTGGCAGGTTGCACACTTACGCTTGCATTCCAAAAACACAAAGCAGATGCTAACTTCTATCATCATCATCATGCTCCTCACCTCGGCCCTCTCAACTCCCCTGATGGAGAAGCCAGGGCCCACCGGAGGAGTCTGGTTCTCTGGTGGGCTCGTCCAATGCTGCCCTAAAACAGGCCTGGCTAAGAAAAGTGTGTGGGGGGATGCTCCAAGGAGAAATAAGGGCGGCTGGGGACCGTTTATGGACACCCGGCCGCAGGGCGGCTGGGGACCGAACGTGGACACCAAGCCGCAGGGCGGCTGGGGACTGAGTATGGATACCTCGCTGCCGAAGCAGCCATGAGGTAGTGGCCAGCTTTGGCCTCCTCCAAACTAAAATGCCCCATTTCATGTGCAAGCAAGTTAGCAGTATGGTATTGCAGCCTGGGGGTGGGTGGGTGGCAGGCTGCATACTTGCGCTTGCATTGCAAGGAATGGGGGAGGTACAATTGAACACTGCCCTGGGACAAGGACTTGCATGAGGATAGTTGCAAGTCTGCATCTTCTGATGCGGAAAGGATTACTTCTGATGGGCACACTTTTAGGCAGTGACCTAGGTGTCCGAGATGCTTCCAGGGGTCTTCCCCATGCTGTTCCCGTGTCTTTTCAGCACTGTATGCATGTGTCACACAGCACATGGCCAGATAAGATTGTAAAATGTTAAAATGACATTTCCCGGTGAATGCATTTGTCACGGTTGAAAGCAATACAAAAGTGCAAAAACGCATAAAAAATGCTACTTGTGAACATATTAATATGCATAGAACGGCCTTATATTCACAAACAGAAAAGAGCATTGCTGAGACATTTGGACGATGCCAAAACTCAGCATAAATCTACCAACTCCAAAGGCAATATCAAGAAGGAGGAAGAACTAGGAGCAATATGGTAAAAAATCATCATCTTTATTAAATACTTCCAATACAAAAATATATATATATTAGGACTTTGCACAGATAAATAGAGACACCCCGGATCAAGAAAAACCAGCACCACGCAACTTACAACCCCATACGCCCAGCTGATTTTGCACAGTGGGTTGGGGGAACCTAAATAGGGGTGACACTATGAGTAAACATCAACTAAGGGCAGATGCCAATATAAATTTGTAAGACTGCTAACAGTCACCACATTACAATATGCCCAGGGATAGTATATGCACATAAGACACTTTACCAGGAAGTGGAGAGGAAAGTTGCGGGTGCTGGACACAATGGCCCGTGGCAGGGAAGCGCCTCGACGCGCGTTTCGCCTACACTTTGATTGGCTTTCTCAAGAGGATCACCAGCGCTGCGACAGTCCTCTGAGGCAGATGTTAGGGCAGCAAATGATGGGAAAGCTCCCCACAGGTGGAGCAGGCCTCAGGGCAGTGTAGATAAATGGAGGAGGTGCGCTGGGCGTTGTAGTGCAGGGAGGGAAATGGCACCGGCAAAATAAAGGAGCGGAGGCAGCTCAATGCAGTCATCCAAGATTTACTCACAGTTCTTAGACAGTCCACAGGCGCACTTTACTTGTGCAAGCCTCCCGCGTCGCACTTCGTTCACCGGGCAGGGGTTCAATCCTTCCTCAGGCAGCTCGCGTGTACCTGGCAGAGCCCCACTTTCTTATGTACCTCTCTAGACCAACTTCACGCTGGGTCTTACTCCCTCCTGCCCTGCGCTTCCCACTGTGAATCCCGTTCCGGTGCTGCGAGGTCCCCCCTGTCCGTCGGAGTTGCACAGACCTGCTTGACCTTACTTGGATTGAAGTGGGAGTTTGGCTCCTGGCTATAGAAGTCAGAAGCCTCCGGTTTTTCCAGCCGAGGCCTGAAGCTGCACGACTGGCCAGGGGCCGGTCCCCTTCCTGCGGCCTAGATCTTCCTGACACCTGGCAGGTTTGGGGTGTACGGGTGCCGCCTGCACTCGCCGTACCCTCTAGGATCCCCTCTTCAGAACGGAGCTTCCTCCCTGCTCCCCTCCTGGGCCTCTGAGGCTAGGCCCTGCTTGGGGAGCAGAGCTCTGACAGAGACTCCGCTCCCTGACTGTCTTCACTCTCTCCTCTCACTGACTGGACTGCACTATTCTAAGATGGCTTCTTTTTATATCTTTACTGTATGAGTGCTCCCCTAAACTACTTCCTCCATCTACATCCACTACTGGTTCCCCCTACCTTTGGGTTCCCCCCACTCCAGCCAGGGACAGGGCTCAGCAGCTGCGCTCTGCATGTCGCCCCTCCAGCCGGCCTGGAGCAGTGTAGTGTTGGATGCAGGTGTTTGGGGTTCCGTGCAGCACTCCCTCCTTACCTGAGTGAAGGGAGGCACCACACCTCTGAGTGAGGTGCAGTACCTCTGTGGCGACTGAACCCTCAGGGGCGCCACAATGGTGTGGGAGTGCTTTGCTGGTGACACTGTTGGGGATTTATTCAAAATTGAAGGCATACTGAGCCAGCATGGCTACCACAGCATCTTGCAGCGGCATGCTATTCCATCCAGTTTGCGTTTAGTTGGACCATCATTTATTTTTCAACAGGACAATGACCCCAAACACACCTCCAGGCTGTGTAAGGGCTATTTGACCAAGAAGGAGAGAGATGGGGTGCTACGCCAGATGACCTGGCCTCCACAGTCACCAGATCTGAACCCAATCGAGATGGTTTGGGGTGAGCTGGACCGCAGAGTGAAGGCAAAAGGGCCAACAAGTGCTAAGCATCTCTGAGAACTCCTTCAAGAGGTAGTCACCGGAAATGGTCTTCCAACAATCTTGAAGCTCATCAAGAGAATGCCAAGAGTGTGCAAAGCAGTCATCAAAGCAAAAGGTGGCTACTTTGAAGAACCTAGAATATAAGACATATTTTCAGATGTTTCACACTTTTTTGTTAAGTATATAATTCCACATGTGTTAATTCATAGTTTTGATGCCTTCAGTGTGAATGTACAATTTTCATAGTCATGAAAATACAGAAAAATCTTTAAAATGAGGTGTGTCCAAACTTTTGGTCTGTACTGTATTGCTAAGATATATGTAAACATTAAATAAATTACTTCTAAATAACATTACTGATATAGACTATACTTATGAAATTGAGGTTCTTAGCTCATAAATTGTTCAATTCATGTAAGCCTACTAGCCATGACAAGTAGTACCTTTCTTTAATGGAAACCTAAGCTTTTTTATCAAACATACCACTCCGAGGCCAGAACCCTAAAATGACTGGTCTGTCTAGAAACCCTGACCACCAATATGTATTTTTAGTGACCTGAGATATAAGAAAATCGCATCCCCCGACAGGTGAAAATACAGCAGCTGTCAGCTGCCCACTATAGCTGACATCAGTCTGCTTCAGCCACCATCAGTGATGGCATTTCACCCGTTAAATGCTGCTGTCAATAGTGACAACAGTAACTAGATGATTAAGAGAATGTGGGGGCTTCCTCTTTCAACCCCATTGGCACCCTGAGATCATGATTGTATGGTCCTGATGGTTGTCATGGCAAGTCACGGCCAAATAACGACCTTAGGGTCTACCGGCTATAGTGACCTGGTCAGAAGTTAGCAACATTTAGGGAGTAAAAATAAATGTTTTAATTGCTATCATGCTACATTTCATTAATTGCTGAAAATCACCTCAAGGGTGACTTTGATGGTTTTCCAATATATGGGTCCCCCAAAGTCACTTAAAATCTAAACATCTGGGTCCCTAAAAAAATAAGTTTCCTTGAAAAAAATGAAAAATTGCTGCAAAATGTTTAAACCTTCTAACATCCTAAAAAAATAAAAGAACATTTTAAAAATGGTGCAAAAATAGTTATGTTTATTGCCAAAGGAAAACATGTTTGTATTTGTGTTCGTGTTATGGAGCCCCCTTAGCACAGTACTCACCCCTGCCCTATCCTCTCCATCTACAAAGCCTCTTAGCATGTATTAACACACCCATAGCGTGTCTTGCTTAAGAAACCTCTAAACTGGAAACAGGACTATTCTTGATCTTATTATCTTTCCTGGTAACCTTAATCTTGGCTCATACTTGCTACACAGTGACCTCATGTTGGCTTAGTGGTTAGCACTGTAGCCTTGCAGCACTGGGGTCCTGGGTTCAAATCCCACCAAGGACAACATCTGCAAGGAGTTGGTATGTTATCCCCATAGGCATACTGGTGATTTTAGATTGTGAGCCCCATTGGAGACAGTGTCAAAGATGTCTGTACTAGGCTTTCCTAGTGCTATATAAGCAAGTAAAATGAATAAACTCCAGACTGTGTGACAACCTTTACAATATTCTTGCATTTGTTTTACCCATTTCAATATGGCAGTTCTTAAGATTGCAAATTGCAAGTTTGTTGTTCGGGTTGTTTGCGCCGAACAGAATAAGCAATCTTTGGCACAGTAATGGATCAACTAATTTTCATTTTAGCAGAATCCAACAACAACACAAAAATTCATGTGAATTGTAGATATCCAAATATAAGCCATTTAAGGGGTGACTAAAGTCCGATAGTAATCAACATCTGGTAAATACTGTAGTAGCGTTTAAAGGGGGTTTTCAAGATTCTAAAAATATGAATGCCTGCTTCCAAAAACAGAGCCATCCCAGCCTACACGTCATGTTCATTAATACAGCTTTGTATTTAGAGTTGATGTGAATTGATGCCCAGGACCCAGTCCATAGGCCATGTCAATAATCTGTGGTCACTGGACTGGAGCCCTAATAACTGCCTCCTACCTTCCAACATCTTCGGCTCAACTTTTGATTACCTGAACATACGGTTCTCAGTGCTCCCGTTCAGCAGCCATAGATTACCAGCGTGGCCAATCAACAAGGTCCTGTGAATCAATTTTCATTAACTCTAATAGAAATGAATGGTGCAGAAAATGTAAAACATCTGTAGACAGGGTGGGCGCTGTTTTTTCCCTCTTATCAGGTCCTTCTATGCATTCCTATGAGGCTTACTGTCATAGAAAATATGAAGATCTCTGAAGCCAATGGTGATGGGGGCATTCACCCCCCTGCCTCCTCCTCTCTCTTTGTAGTAAAACAAGAGCTGACAGTCTGAGTTTCCTAGAAATTAGACTGGTACAATGGACATAAAGAAGTAGGAAATTAGGTACAGCTGGATAGTGACAATCTTAATTAACATGCAGGCAGCTCTTTTTGGAAGTGAAAGACCCCGGCAGTGCCAACGAGGATGTCTATTGAGGGTAGACAAAGGTATATACATTGGACAGGTAATTAAGGCAGGAAAGGACTTTTCAGAGGGTTGGATAACAAGGGTACATGTGTTTACACATAGATCGGGAAGTGGAAGAAGCTATTGCTTCCCCTAGACTTGGGGTCTCTGAAAGAAAATTATAAATGTTAGGGTTTGTAGGGATCCGATAGTGATGGAACATACATTTTCGGATTCAGGGCTAATAGGGGAAGAATATGCATATTTTTTTATAACTTTGACACCTGCCTATAAGCCCCAAATCAATACTTGACAGATAACTGACAACAGCCATGTCATGTTTGGTCTCTTGGTAATGATAAAATCCTGCTAAAAAATATGGTGAAATGACGGCGATCTCAAACTTCTGCGATTATCAGAAGTGAAGTTATCGCTTAAGTTGGGAATTTCATAAAATCCTGAAGGGCTGAGGACATCCCATAACTCGGCTCATGTGAGTTTATGACGGGAGGGGGGGGGGTGTTGGTGATGATTAAAGTTCAATGCAAATTATGGTCTGTGTTCAATGCTGAGGAAGATATATACCAGTGTAGGCTTGATCCCGATAACCAGACGTTTTCAATTGGATTGCTTCCATCCACTATGCTGAATCATCTCTGTGATCAGCGTAGTAAGTTCTTTTGTTAATCCTGTCTTATTTTATGTAATTGTAAATGCTGTATTTTTTTGTCTCCTTTGTAAAATCTTTTGTATATTGTTTGTAAACACTGCCTCTTTTTGGATTAAATATAAAATGTAATAGTTCTGTTCTTTTTGTTCTGTAACCCACACCCTGAAGCCAGACGCTACCCGGCCCCATTCTGTTTCTCTAGTCGTAACATGGGCGGGAGTATGCATATTGTATACTTGCCCGCTGCCAGGACCAGAGAATCCTTACAATGTGAGATTGCAACCTTGTAGCTTAAGCTCGCACAACCCCTTTAAGCAAGTGATGAATGACTTGTTATCAGAGCATTACGGCCCTTACTGGCGTAAGGGGCCCAGTGAGGTGGGTGACCCGGTAGCCAATCAGAGGCTGGCAGCTGACATCAGCACGCATGATGCCAGCGTATGACGTCACTGTCTTGCGCCGGCAAGTCCGCGCCTCAAATGGTTTATGAACAGAAGTCGCCTCTGGACCATGGCCAGGTAAGGAGAAACTTTTTTTTTTGTACTGAAATCCGCAATATGGAGCGGAGGCGAGGGGGGGCATGATGGAAACATGATGGAGACATGTGGGGCCAGGATGAGAGGACATATGGGGGGCAGGATGGAGACATATGGGGCGCAAGATGGAGACATGTGGGGTTAGGATGAGAAGACATATGGGGGGGGCATGATGGAGACGTGGGGCCAGGATGAGAGGAAATATGAGGGGCATGATGGAGACATATGGTACCAGGATGAGAGGACATATATGGGGCATGATGGAAATATGTTGGGCCAGGATGAGAGAACATTTATGGGGGCAGGATGGAGACATGTGGGGCTAGGATAATAGGACATATATGGGGTCAGGATGAAGATACATGGGGCCAGGATAAGAGGACATATATGGGGGCATGATGGAGACATGTGGGGGCAGGATGAGAGGACATATATGGGGGCATGTTGGAGACATATGGGGCCAGGATGAGAGGACATATATGGGGGTATTATGGAGACATGTGGGGGCAGGATGAGAGGACATATGGGGGCATGATGGAGACATGTGGGGCTAGGATAATAGGACATATATGGGGTCAGGATGAAGATACATGGGGCCAGGATAAGAGGACATATATGGGGGCATGATGGAGACATGTGGAGGCAGGATGAGAGGACATATATGGGGGCATGTTGGCGACACGTGGGGCAGGATGAGAGGACATATGGGGGGCATGAAGGAAACATGTTGGGCCAGGATGAGAGGACATATATGGGGGCATGATGGAGACATTTGAGGGCAGGATGAGAGGACATGTGGGGGGGGGCAGGATGGAGAAATGTGGGCCATGATGAGAAACATGGGGGATATTATTGCAGGAAGGTCCCAGGACGTAGGACATTATTACTGTCAGGGCTAATTAAGGGTATTATTACTGCTGTGTTGTATTTTATTTTGAGGATACGGTTTTCAGTGTGGGGGTCCTGTTACTGTGCAGGGCAACACTGTCGCTTTTTTTCTTCATCTGGCGTAGTGTAGAAGTTGGGGAAAATGGGGAATGTGCTCTAGATAACTGTGCTATTTTCTGCAGAGACAAGTCCTGGCTGGAAGAAGTGATGGCGGTCTGCACTGGATGAAGAAGCAAAGCAAAGATGAATATCTTTAACTAGAGACGTCACCGGTGAGTCAGTGTGTTACCTGTACACTTACACTATATATTATATAGTATATACAGTGCTTCTGCGTATAATGTGTATAATGTCACAAGTGATCCCTGTATTACCTGTACACTGACACTATATACAGAGCTCCTGTTTATAATGTCACTGGTGATCCCTGTATTACCTGTACAATGACACTATATACAGAGCTCCTGTGTATAATGTCACTGGTGATTCCTGTACACAGACACTATATACAGAGCTTCTGTGTATAATGTCACTGGTGATCCCTGTATTACCTGTACACTATACACTATATACAGAGCTCCTGTTTATAATGTCACTGGTGATCCCTGTATTACCTGTACAATGACACTATATACAGAGCTCCTGTGTATAATGTCACTGGTGATTCCTGTACACATACACTATATACAGAGCTTCTGTGTATAATGTCACTGGTGATCCCTGTATTACCTGTACACTATACACTATATACAGAGCTTCTGTTCACAATGTCACTGGTAATCACTGCATTATCTGTACATTGACACTATACACTGTATACAATGCACAGAGCTCCTGTGTATTATGACACTTATGATAATAATAGTATTGTGTTTTTTTTATTAATGATCAGTATTATAGTATTCAATCCCTATGTGGTGGAAATATGTGGTCTGGTCATGATGTGGCTGTATTTGTTCCTTGTATGTGGCATTATTCGGTCACTATGTGGAGGTAATATGTGATCTGGTCACGGTATGATGGTATTTGTTCCTTGTATGTGGTCTTATTAGGTCACTTTGTGCAGGTAATATGTGGTCTGGTCACAGTGTGATGGTATTTGTTCCTTGTATGTGGTATTATTCAGTCACTATGTGGAGGTAATATGTGATCTGGTCACGGTATGATGGTATTTGTTCCTTGTATGTGGTCTTATTAGGTCACTTTGTGCAGGTAATATGTGGTCTGGTCACAGTGTGATGGTATTTGTTCCTTGTATGTGGCATTATTCGGTCACTATGTGGAGGTAATATGTGATCTGGTCACGGTATGATGGTATTTGTTCCTTGTATGTGGTCTTATTAGGTCACTTTGTGCAGGTAATATGTGGTCTGGTCACAGTGTGATGGTATTTGTTCCTTGTATGTGGTATTATTCAGTCACTATGTGGTGGTAATATGTGGTCTGGTCATGATGTGGCTGTATTTGTTCCTTGTATGTGGCATTATTTGGTCACTATTTGGAAGTAATATGTGGTCTATGCTTCTGTTAATGCAACCCAGAATTGTGTTTGCCTTTTTTTGCTGCTGCATCACACTTGACTCATGTTCAGTCTGTGATCTATTACTTTACCAAGTCTTTTTCAGATGTGCTGTTGCTCAGCCCTATTCCTCCCTTTCTGTATATGCTTTTTTCATTTCTCTTGCCAGATGTAGGACTTTGCATTTCTCCCCGTTAAAAAACATTCTGTTAGTTGCTGCCCTCAGTTCTAGTTTGTTTAGGTCTTTTTGAATCCTCTCTCTCTCTCTTCTTTAGTATTAGCTATCCCTCCTAGCTTTGTGTCATCAGCAAATTTAATCAGTTTACCTTCAATTCCTTCATCTAAATCATTGATAAAGATTATGAACAACACAGGGCCCGGGACAGAGACGTGTGATACCCCACTTGAGACATTCTTCCAACTGGATGTTCAACCATTTATGACCACTCTTTGTGTCCGATCACTAAGGTTCTGGTTAATCATTTCATTCTCATAAAGGTACTTGCACACATGTTGTTTAATAATTTTTTCAAAAATCTTTCCTGGTATAGAAGTAAATCCCACAAGCCTATAGTTCCCTGGGTCCACCTTCTTCCCCTTTTTGAAGATAAGGACAACATTCGCTCTTCTTCAGTCCACTGGGACTTCTCCTGTTCTTCAGAAGATGGGTGATGGGAACTGTTAATGTGTGATTGATAAGGACGTGTTGCAGAAGTGGAGTTTTTCCAAGAGTGGGTGGTGGGACTGTGGAAGGTTTGAGGGGTGGAGGCGGAGCTGGGGTGGAGCATTGGAGCAGGCTCAAGGGGGCCCAAAAATTTTGACAGTATGGGGCCCTGATATTCCTGGTGGCAGCCTTGCTTATTATAGCGAGGATCCAAGCTTGTTATGGGTAAAATTGTAGCCAATTGAACATGCCCTAAAAGAATTAAGAACGCTACAATTTTGATTGACATGATCGTGTTAGAAGAAGAAAAAAAATTCAGGTGTGCTTCTTCAAATGTCTAACCACTAGTAAATATATACACCTCGCTAAACATCGGTGATGAGAAAGTTATATTTCTGGTATAGAAGTTACTTATTTGTGATAATCTAACTTTTTTTTAAATAAATCTAACCAGAGATTATCTTTCTCTACAAGGAAGGCAGTTTGATAATTATCTACTACATTTAGAGAGTGGTTACAATGCAAATGAAAGGTTCAGTGGTTGGGCATAATTAAGCGCTTCCTCTACTCATAACACAGACTCCTCTTATGCAAAGAAAATACAATCATGTTCCATTTCCCAAGGCATGTGTCAGTTTCATGCCTTTCAGAACCTTCCTCATTAACAGGAACATTCATCCTTTCTTACACCTTTCATGTAAGGGGAGGAAGAATTTGGATAGTGCACAACACAAAGCACAGGGAGGGGGAAACAACAGATATCAACTCTCATAAATTCCCTTTTCAGGACCCGACTCATTCACTGTTTGTGTTTCCCTGTCATGGACAGCAGGCAGCTCTAAGTGCTTTTCATACAGTGCCTAGTGGCACATCTCTTTATGTCATGTTTTCTTGTGACGTGAACTTACTATGGAGGTTTCTATTCACTGTGGAGGCACCTGCTGCCAAGAGCAAAACTCTATGAGCCCTCCTGTAGCTTCACCAAACCATTACCATGCTGCAGACTTTGTCATGCAGTTGTGCTGGTATTTGTTTCCCATGGACAATGTGATAGACAGAGGGGGAAGTTTAAGGGGCAAAGGCCAAAGCAGCCAAAATCATCACAAAGAAATTGCAAAGAATGTTCTACATAGAACTCCACCAAATTATCTGCTTCGTTATAAACATTCTTGCTAAGATTTAACCAAAAAATGTAAAAACAACTTTAAACACTTGCTTTCTTGGTAAATATAATTCAATACTGCACTGATTTATGAAACTAACACTTTAGAACATTGTTGTTGCCTCCTACACAAAATGTAAATGGAGGCAGTCCATTTTCGGCCTAGTCAAATACTAAATGTCTTGGTTCTGACACTTTCATTGGGACACCCAGACATACTTTAAAGAGAATCTGTCCCCCACTGGCACTTATCTGACCTCTAAAATGGGCATATAAGTGATAGAAATGTAAATCTATACCTACCTGTATGTCTCATATTAGAGGTCTTGTTGCTGTGAAATGTCTTTTTATTACTACAAGTTTCTAGTGCCTGTAGGCCCGGGGCCCTGAAGAAAACCCCGCCTCCTGTGTGAATTATAATGTTTCCCCCCTCCCCTGCATGTCACAGTGCCCTGTGATGTGCAGTTGCCAGGGCCAAATCCGGGCACTGTGACATGCAGGGGAGGGGGGAAAGTTATAATTCACACAGGAGGCAGGGATTTCTCCAGGGCCCCAGGCCTGCAAGTATCAGAAACTTGATTGAATAAAAAGACATTTCACAGCAACAAGACCTCTAATATGAGACATACAGGTAAGTATAGATTTACATCTCTATTACTTGTATGCCCATATTAGAGGTCAGATAAGTGCCAGGGGGTGACAGATTCCCCTTAACACTGTCTCAACTAATTGAGGTTGGTAAAGTTGAGACAATTTAAAGGGTTAATCTTAAATTTTTAAATGGGTAAAATTGCAAAGGATTTGTAAAAACAAGCAACTTTGCAATATATCGCTTATTAAAAATCTACTCGGTTCTCAAGAACATTGGAAAGTTTAATTCCAAGGGAATCTGTCACCAGGTTTTTGCCACCTAATCTGAGAGCAGCAGTAGGTAGTGGCAGAGGCCCGGATTCCAGCGATGTGTCACTTACTGGGCTGCTGCTTAGTGTAGTTTTGATAAAATCATTGGTTTATCAGCAGGAGATTATTACTAGAGGACTAATAAACCTGCTGCCAGGTAGTCCTCCATATTTATGAGCTCTGTGTAACCCAGCCCCAACACTGATTGGCAGCTTTCTGTATACACTGTACATGGGCAGAAAGCTGTCAATCAGTGATATGAGCGTGGTTACGCAGAGTTCAACAATCAAACAGGTGGTAGATCTGCAGCCGATAAAACTGATTTTATCAAAATGACAACAAGCAGACCAGTAGATAACACTTCGCTGGAATCAGGGTTTCTGCTCCTACATTATGCTGCTCTCAGCTGGGACCTAAGATAAAAACAAAATGAGCAAATACCCTGCAATAAGTAAATAAGTAGTAGTAGTACATATAAACATAGGGTATCATAGAATCATAGAATGGTAGAGTTGGAGGGGACCTCCTGGGTCATCTGGTCCAACCCCCTGCTCAAAGCAGGATTCACTAGATCATCTCAGACAGATGTCTGTCCAGCCTCTGTTTGAAGACGTCCATTGAAGGGGAACTCACCACCTCTCGTGGCAGCCTGTTCCACTCATTAATCACCCTAACTGTCAAAAAGTTTTTTCTAATATCTAATCTGTGTCTCCTCCCATTTAGTTTCATCCCATTGCTTCTAGTCTTTCCTTGTGCAAATGAGAATAAAGATGATCCTTCTACAATGTGACAGCCCTTGACATATTTGTAGACAGCTATTAAGTCTCCTCTCAGTCTTCTTTTTTGCAAGCTAAACATTCCCAAATCCTGCAACCGTTCCTCATAGGACAGGGTTTGCAGACCAGTCACCATTCTGGTCGCTCTTCTCTGAACTTGCTCCAGTTTGTCTATGTCTTTTTTAAAATGTGGTGCCCAAAACTGTACACAGTATTCCAGATGAGGTCTGACCAAAGAGGAGTAAAGACCGATAATTACTTCACGTGATCTAGACTATATGCTTCTGTTAATACATCCCAGAATTGTATTTGCCTTTTTTGCTGCTGCATCACACTGTTGACTCATGTTCAGTCTATGATCTATTAGTATACCTAAGTCTTTTTCACATGTACTGTTGCTTAGCTCTATTCCTCCCATTCTGTATATGCTTTTTTCATTTTTATTGCCCAGATGTAGTACTTTGCATTTTTCCCTGTTAAAAACCATTCTGTTGGTTGCTGCCCACTGCTCCAGTTTATTTAGGTCTTTTTGAATCCTCTCTCTCTCTTCTCTAGTATTAGCTATCCCTCCTAGCTTTGTGTCATCAGCAAATTTAATCAGTTTACCCTCAATTCCTTCATCTAAATCATTGATAAAGATGTTGAACAATACAGGTCCCAGGACGGAGCCCTGTGGTACCCCACTTGAGACATTCATCCAGCTGGATGTGAAGCCATTTACAACCACCCTTTGAGTCCGATCACTAAGCCAGTTATGAATCCACCTAACAGTTGCCTGGTCCATTGCATACTTGGTCATTTTTTCAATAAGGATGGTGTGAGATACTTTGCCAAATGCTTTGCTGAAGTCAAGATATACTATATCTACAGCATTTCCCTGATCCACCCAGTCAGTGATTCTGTCATAGAAGGAAATTAAGTTAGTCTGACATGACTTGTTAGTTACAAACCCATGCTGACTCTGGTTAATCACTTCATTCTTATCCAGGTACTTACATACATGTTGTTTAATAATTTGTTCAAAGATCTTTCCTGGTATAGAAGTCAGACTCACCGGCCTATAGTTCCCTGGGTCCACCTTCTTCCCCTTTTTGAAGATAGGAACAACATTTGCTCTTCTCCAGTCTTCTGGGACTTCTCCTGATCTCCAAGAATTTTCAAAGATTATGGAGAGTGGTTCTAAAATTTCTTCTACGATCTCCTTCAGTACTCTGGGGTGTAATTCATCTGGACCTGGAGATTTGAACTCATTTATGTTAGCTAAATATTCCCTCACAATCTTTCTGTTTACAGATAACTTGGATTCTTCTATTCCTTTAAAAGGACAGTGAAGATCAGTTGATGTTACATTTTCTTTCTGAGAGAAAACAGATGCATCCTATAGCATCTTTGACTTTTCTTTTACTTTTGACATACCCCCAAAATCCTTTTTTATTGCTTTTGACATCTCTTGCAAGCTTAATTCATTGTCAGCTTTAGCTAACCTGATACGTGCCCTACAGGATCTGCAGACTGCATTATAATCTTCTTTAGATATGCCTCCCTCTTTCCATTTAATAAACATTTCTTTCTTTCTTTTTAGCATGTGTTTAAGTTCTGTGTTCATCCATCCTGGTTTCCTTAAATGCTTCCCATTCTTCCTACTTTTCGGGATTGTTAACGATTGTGCTTTGAGAATCTCATTTTTAAAAATTTCCCATCCTTCCTGGACATTTTTGTCCTTAAGGACATCCAGCCATTGGATCCCTCCTATTCTCTTTCTGAGTCTCTTAAAATCTGCCTTTCTAAAATCTAACCTTGAAGTTTGAGTCTTCACATGTCTTCCTCCTCTAGTTATCCAAAATTCTATAATAGCATGATCGCTGCCTCCTAGGGTCCCAGCCACCTTTACCTCCTCAACCATTTCCTCCCTGCTTATAAGGATTAGATCCAAAGTAGCAGATCCCCTTGTTTTCTCCCCTACCTTTTGGAAGATAAAGTTGTCAGCAAGAGAGGATAAGAATTTGCTTGACCTGTTAGTTTTACTTGAGAGAGATTCCCAACAAATGTCTGGATAGTTGAAATCTCCCATGACCACTACGTCATATTTTTTGGAGAACTTGGTAATTTGATGCATAAAGAGTTCATCCATATCTTCAGCTTGCCCAGGTGGCCTGTAGTAAATGCCTACAATGGTGTCCTTTCCGTTGTTCTCTCCTTGTATTCTTACCCAAACAGTTTCCACAGAACTCCCAGTCTGTCAAAAAAAGAAAAGCCGCCACACTATGACAAGGTTTACCCAATTGGGACGGACCATAAGGGCAGAGAAAACTGCCATATAACTTGTGCGATGATCGCATTGCACTGCACAGACTGGCCAGCACCTCTCCTCACCTGAGCATGAGAGCGTGATGGATTGCTATGCAGATAGGTCAGGAGACCGCCAGTACAAGGTTTACGATGAGATCCACGTACGAGAAATATGGCCGTCTGTCTCTACCCTAACTCTAGCAGTTCACCTCACTATGTGTTAGTAGAAATCAAAATAGATGGGGGCAGAGCAGGACCTAGATCATGCCTGTTTATACAAAGTACAAAAAACTAAAGCAGAACTAAAGAAATTAGCTGACATGGGCCTTTGTTTTTATCTTAGGTTCTGTCTGTTAAATGACCACAGTGTGAATGAACACCTACAAATTGCAGTTATACCAACAAATTTTCCTTCTCATTTATTTGGTTCTGCTTTAGTTTTTTTGCACTTTGTACAAACAGGGATACGCCTTCCCCTTTTTGGGCTGGGCATTTTGTCCATAAAACTTTCGACGGGCAGGTATCTGAACAGTCAGGTCTGGGTCCTGCAGTGCCCCAATCTATTTTGAGGTCTGCTGACAAATGGTGAGGAGAACTACAAGAGTTATGGTCCGTCCCAATTGGGTACACCATGTGGTGGTGGAATGGTTTTTGCACTATTTGATCAAAATAGTGTCAACTAAGTTCCCTATGTTATTTATATGTACTATTACTATTTATTTACTTACTACAGGGTATTTGCTCATTTTGATTTTATTTTACTCTAAAGACATACTGATAGGGAATTTAGATTGTGAGCCCCAATGGGGACAGTGCCGATATTGTCTGTGAAGCGCTGTGGAATTAATGGCACTATATAAGTGAGTAAAATAAATAAATCTTAGATTCTGTTAAATGGCCATAGTGTGAATGTGCACTTTTACCAACATATGTTCTGGTTCATTTTTTGGTTTTACACTCAGATGGGGTAGCAAATGTAGCACCCTGAGGATTCGGCTGCTACAGGGGTATTGCACCTCAAGCCAGAGGTGTGATATTCCACTCCCGGGTAAGGATGGAGTGTGGAACTGAGCTCAGTTAGCTGCATGCACTACACACATCCCATTTCCGAGGAACAGACCGACGGTACTCCCACCAGTATATGTGCAGGTACGACAGTGTCTGTTCCTGGCTGGAGTGGGAGGGGGGTGGAACATCCCAGTAGTGTAGGGGCAGATAGGGGGAGCAGTCTGGGTAGTGCTAGGAGCTCATTGGGTGCTGGTCACCTGAGCTCACACATAGAGGGAGTATATAAGGTGGGAACCATCTTAGATCAGGGTCAGTCTGTCAGTCTTTTTGCAGAGTCAGAGGAAGAGAGCAGAGGAGAAGAGCAGCTCCAAGGCCAAGAGAGAGAGAGAGGAGAAAGAAGGACCCAGAGGGGGAGAAGAGGGAACTCCAAGAACCCAAAATTAGACCAGAGGGTGAAGAGTTGGCACAAGGGTACCGGATCCCAAGCTGGTGGAGGGCACTAATCCTTAGCCAGAGACCGGAGGTCGTGGGCAGGATCTGCCACGACCACCCACTAAATCCACCCGGAAGGCAAACCGTGCATAGGGTCAGGGAACCCAGAGACAAGGGTTTTACCAACAAGAGGCCCGAGGGAGCCGGACTTAGGTGGATCCCTGGTGGGGAAGGCCAGAGAGAAGGACAAGTCAGAAAGGGAGCTCAGGAACACGCTCCAGAATCACCTGGGGGTTGGCCGAGTCCAGGACCTGGTGGACGCAGCACGGCTCGGGTGGTCACTCAAGGCCGGAGTGACCAAACAAAAGCAGTAAGTAAAAACCCTGAACTGCACAGCCCGACTCTGAGTCTCATTACCATCCTCACTGCACCTCCACAACCACCATCCTCTGCAACTGACCCCCTGAGGCTATACCCCTCCCGTTGGGGGTTATACTACCAGAAGCTGCACACACACCACCAGCCTCAGCGGACCCTGCTGCAGCGGCGGCCGTAGTGACCGCAAATCAACGGGTGGCGTAGTCGACATAAAAGAACATCTAGTAACATCTATAAGGACTGCCACACACTGAGCTTGACACCCTGGGCACGGACCGGGTCACCGCCACTCGGAGACTACAACCCCCATCTGATCCGGCTCCGGGTATCCCCCAAACAACACTGGCCCAGGGGGCGCGTCAACTTTGGCGTAGTCGGCAGGATTACGTGCCCGCAACAACCGGGTACTGCGTGCCTGAAGAAAAGTTCACCGTTACCTCAAAAAGAAGTCTCCTGCCGGTTCCGGATGGTCCCCGCCAACGGACCCCATCACAGGTCGTTTCCCGCCGGTTGTCCGCCATTTGCAGCTTTTTCCCGCCATCCATGGAGTTTCCCGCCACTGGGAGACGATTCCCGCCATTTCCAAAGATTTCCCGCCTTGGAAGAGCGGAGGCCATTATGGGCGTGCCAGAGGGTGGCAAGAGGCCACCTCCCATCGTGGGCCAGGTCGAAGAATGGCGCCAAAAGCGGAAACCGCGCCCACCAACAGAGACTGTGATGCTGGAAGTGTCCATCAGCGTGAGAGAACTGCCCCTGGAACTGACAATCACAAAGTTGCCCCGGGACCACCTTCAATGTGTGCGGAGACAGAACAAGAGAGCAAAGATGGGTGTCGCCTGGAGCAGTCTGGAGAGAGCGCACCCGGAGACAAGAAGTCTGGAGAGGAGTCCAGAGAGAGCCTACCCGGAGATGGAGGGAGAGTCAGGCAGCACCGACCCAGTGGTCAGGAGCCTGCTGCAAGCAACAACCCCACTAGGCCTAGTGGAGGTCCTGGCACAGCTCCCCCGAGACCGGCAGTGTGCACAGACTGCGCTGGAGGGCCTCGCACGGAGGATGGCCCGGGTACAGCGAGAGACGTTGGCGGAGTGGAGCCGAGAGATGGCCCAGCAGACCGAAACCCGTCAGCGGAGCACGCCACCCGAGACGAGGAGACAGACCGCCTCTGAGGATGGTGCAGGAGGACTCAAGGCCGGAGACGGCGCCGAGAAGGGAGCTGAACGAATGGAGGCAGGTAAAGGGGACGTCTCTACCCCGAGCCGGGAAACCGCGTGCCTGCCCCAGCTCCCCGTCGCAGAGCCCGAAATTCCCCCTGCCGTGCCCGTCGCTGCATCGTCACCGCCGCCGACTAGGCCTCAACCGGAAACCGCGGCCGCGACCCCTGTGACGTCATACGCCTCGACCCTGAGCGCGGCGAAACAGGAAATACCATCGGCCTGGTCGCAAGGTCTAGTACCTCCGGGCCCCGCAATTCCAACAGCGCCCCCTACCTCCGCGGAGCCACCGGCCTGGTCGCAGGGCCGAGTAACCCAGGGTGCCGCCGTTCTTACGGTGCCCTTTGCCTTTAGGGTGCCCCAAGCCTGGTCGCAAGGCCTGGTCAACCCGGGCGCCGTTACCATCAACGCGCCCTCAACATCTAGAGTGCCGCACCTGGGTGAAAATCTATTTGCCCAGCATACGTGCCCGGATGGGCAGCCCTTTGTATGGCCCCAGGAGTACATCCAGCTGGAACTCCAGAGAGCAAGGCCCATGTGCGAGCCCCTAATTCCGGCTCCGAAGCCTGTAAAGAGGACCTCACCCCCGCTAGAGGAGGCACAGTTTGAGTGGGACCCCACCGGAGGAGACCTCATGGGGTTCACTCAGGAGACTCGGGCGGCCGCAGCGGAGTGTGCAGAGTGCTGCCGGCAGCAGCTCGAGGTCTTCGAGAGGGAGCGGAGAGAGAGGCGGGTCCGGGAACAGCAAGCACAGATAAGGAGCGCGGAGCAGAAGAGCCGGACCAGGAGGAACCCCCGTGCAGCTCATGGTCCCCGTACCACCGGGACTGTGATTAAATTCAACCTGCAGCATGGGTGGGGCTTCATTAGAGACCATCATACCCCCGGCGACGTCTTTGTCACCCGCAGAGACGTAGAAAGCCATCTGCCGGAGGGACACAGAGGTCGTGACCTTTACTTGGGTGATGAGGTCACCTTCACCCGGCACAAGTGTGCCAAAGGACCCTACGCCCTCCATGTGCATCGCCTGACGGAGGAGGAGCTGCGGTGTGAGGAGGAGCAAGAGGACCCGGACGGGTCTGAAACTGAAACCAACCAACAAGAAAGAGCAGGAGGACGCCGTCGTTGAAGTACGGTAGAGAGAGACTGTATAAAGTTGCCCGTCGGGGTACCAAAAACTGTTACTTATTTAAAATATGTTCCCCGTTGGGACAAAGTGTGAACTGATGCCCGTGTGTCCCTAGTTCCTAATACCTGGCCGAGGACTGAGAGCGGCCATATCCCCTTTGTATATAGTTGCGCTTCCTAAAGCGCCCCCTACTGGTTTTATGGGAAAACCATTTTTCTTCAAGAGACTGTCGCACTTTACCCGGTCACAAGTTGCACCGTGACCGGAGGAACCAGAGACAGGAATGTTTACAAGAATGTTATTTATGAAAAGTTTTATATGAAAAGTTTTATGCAGATATATATATGATGTTTTATATGTTTATATGTTGATGTTTATGAAAAAAAAAAAAATTGTATGTTTTGGATGTTTTTATATCTTGCAGCCCAAGGACGTGCTGTGATTTACCAGGGGGGAATGTAGCACCCTGAGGATTCGGCTGCTACAGGGGTATTGCACCTCAAGCCAGAGGTGTGATATTCCACTCCCGGGTAAGGATGGAGTGTGGAACTGAGCTCAGTTAGCTGCATGCACTACACACATCCCATTTCCGAGGAACAGACCGACGGTACTCCCACCAGTATATGTGCAGGTACGACAGTGTCTGTTCCTGGCTGGAGTGGGAGGGGGGTGGAACATCCCAGTAGTGTAGGGGCAGATAGGGGGAGCAGTCTGGGTAGTGCTAGGAGCTCATTAGGTGCTGGTCACCTGAGCTCACACATAGAGGGAGTATATAAGGTGGGAACCATCTTAGATCAGGGTCAGTCTGTCAGTCTTTTTGCAGAGTCAGAGGAAGAGAGCAGAGGAGAAGAGCAGCTCCAAGGCCAAGAGAGAGAGAGAGGAGAAAGAAGGACCCAGAGGGGGAGAAGAGGGAACTCCAAGAACCCAAAATTAGACCAGAGGGTGAAGAGTTGGCACAAGGGTACCGGATCCCAAGCTGGTGGAGGGCACTAATCCTTAGCCAGAGACCGGAGGTCGTGGGCAGGATCTGCCACGACCACCCACTAAATCCACCCGGAAGGCAAACCGTGCATAGGGTCAGGGAACCCAGAGACAAGGGTTTTACCAACAAGAGGCCCGAGGGAGCCGGACTTAGGTGGATCCCTGGTGGGGAAGGCCAGAGAGAAGGACAAGTCAGAAAGGGAGCTCAGGAACACGCTCCAGAATCACCTGGGGGTTGGCCGAGTCCAGGACCTGGTGGACGCAGCACGGCTCGGGTGGTCACTCAAGGCCGGAGTGACCAAACAAAAGCAGTAAGTAAAAACCCTGAACTGCACAGCCCGACTCTGAGTCTCATTACCATCCTCACTGCACCTCCACAACCACCATCCTCTGCAACTGACCCCCTGAGGCTATACCCCTCCCGTTGGGGGTTATACTACCAGAAGCTGCACACACACCACCAGCCTCAGCGGACCCTGCTGCAGCGGCGGCCGTAGTGACCGCAAATCAACGGGTGGCGTAGTCGACATAAAAGAACATCTAGTAACATCTATAAGGACTGCCACACACTGAGCTTGACACCCTGGGCACGGACCGGGTCACCGCCACTCGGAGACTACAACCCCCATCTGATCCGGCTCCGGGTATCCCCCAAACAACACTGGCCCAGGGGGCGCGTCACAAACACCTGGTGACAGATTTCCTAATAGTTTACTATTCATTGCTTAGGTTACAGGCCACCACTCCAGTGTATCAGCGGTGCCGGTCTCCTAGTCAAGGAGCGCAACGCTTGCAAGCTCTTTGCTGTAGAGCTTGCAAGCGCTGTTCTGAAACTGTCCGGATCGCTGTATCCAGCCCTTTGTTCCTCTGATGCTACAGAGGCAAAGCTGCCACTGCTTGCAGCACTGGAGAGAACACAGCTTGGGCCATCCATTTGTTCTAATAATGAGGACATGTTACGGTTGGACCCCTTACTGATTTTCTATGATAGCACATTTTAGTGAAATGCTACCAGTGTCTATGATGAAATTACCCCTGTAAGCTAGAAACATATTTTAAGATAAGTACGGTAGATAATAGACATATAAAAAATACGCCTCCAGGTCCCTTGTAATATTAGAGCTGCACACAGCCTTGAAAGGGCTCTGAGACACTGTGTTTTTGCTACGCTTTGCTTCTCAATTGCTATATTCCTCCTTCTAAAATAAAAACAGTCTTTAGTCACCTCTGGTGCTGGTGCTATTCCAGTGATGTCAGTGCCATGTCTCCCGGGGCTCACATGACATTATGTTACATGAGCCCTGTAGCTGATCAGCGGCTGCTAATGGGCCACTTCCCTCTCACTTCCTTTGGATGTAACTGACATTCACAGCCTGAAGAGTCTGACTAGTGGACAACCCCTTTAAGAAGGAAATAAACAAATAGTAATTGTCATCATTGTAATAATATAAGTAGTAACAAAGGCAAAAGAAGGAGATGAATCTAAATACAAAAACATTATTTTAATCAAGGTTTTTTTTCTTTTTAGCTGGATTTAGATTGCACAATCATGTTAACTGTTAAATGGCTTCATAGAAGCTGAAGGGCGGTCATTTAGTGGTCTAGTTACACCATCTGAACAGAATTGAGCTTGCTTAATAATCATCACACCTGACAAGTAAGCTTTTTGCGTCTTCATCGGGGGTTTGACAGCCTGTTTAGACGAATAGCATAGCTAGTCAAGAACAAGTGTGACTATGAACATTAGATCCCTGATTATTTACCTGCTTAAATAGGCCTTTACCCGTAAAGCATAGCTCCCAACCGTCCCGGATTCAGCGGGACTGTCCCGCTTTGAGGGCTTAGTCCCGCCATCCTGGCACAACATTGCTTTGTCCCGGCTTCTATACTCACCTCTCTGAGGTCTCCATCGCTCCTGTAGCTCCTCCTCTGCAGCGGGCTGCTTCTCAGTGCATAAATTAAATTTAATGTATTCTCTTCTCGTGCTATCCTGCCATCAAAAAGCGAACTCGCTTTTCTATGTTCGCAGGCAGCAGCTTTATCTATGAGTCATAGCTCATAATGATAAACGTAGGAGATTTTGATAATCTTGACCTGTATTGCAGACATTGAACCCAAAAGCAGATTATACAAGTACATTGTATACAGAAGTGTATTTCTTTGCACTTGCATACTGAGGTGAAAAAAATCAGATTTTTTTTGCTCCTATTAAACTAATAAGCAATTATTGTGAGTCTTCCTAGATCTCAAACCCACAACCCTCAACATCACAGGCAGGAGTTCAAGCTGCTGAGCCACAGGCTCTGGTGAAGCAATGGGGAGAATTTTGTGTACTTGATCTGTATTGCAGGCTCTGACTCCACTGGCAGATTGTACTGATACATTGAGCACAGCTGTGTATTTCTATGTTTATGTATTCTAGAGGGAGAATAAAGGAGATTTTTTTTTCTTCCTATATAATTACTAAAAAATAATGAAAACACTTACAATAATTTCATTTTCAATGCTCTTTTTTAAAAAAATAATAAAAATCATCACAAATCAGCAAATAACATAGACATATTTGGTGTCCCAGTAATCATAACGACCCACACAACACAGTGATCAGATTATTTACAGGGATTGGTAAATGATGTAAAAAATGGCGCGATTGATATTTTTTCTCTGTTAAACCCAAAATGTTTTATTAGAAATGTAATGGTGGAGCTGTGTTCACATGTAGCATAAATGCTGTGTTTTTTCTAATCATTTTTTTCCTGCATGTTTTCTGTAGGTGTCCGCACCACACGACGCAATGACAATCTTATCTGATTATTGTTGCGTTTCCCACTTATTTTATGAAATTTTTGTGCAAATGTGAAGCAGAGTTTTTAACGCTTTTATAATAGTACGGAAAATCTTTGATTCTGCACTTAAACAAAGGCGTTTTTCTTTTAATGCACCAAAACCACACAGTTCAGTAGCGTCTTTAGACGCACCGAGGGTGGAGATTTCATGAAATTAAATCAACTTTGCTTAGACATTTAGACAATGTTCACATGTAGCGTAAATCCTGCGTTTTTTCTGCTGTTCTTTTGCACAGAAATTCTGCTGTGTTTAAATGTCCAAGCAAAGTGGATGTGATTTCATGAAAACTGTGCCCACTGTACGTCTAAACACCCGGCTGAACTTTTTGGTTTTGGTGCTTTTTTTCTCTGGAGGCTTCTATCTGGAGCCTAAAAAAACACATGTTAAAAACTGCAGATACTTTTTTAAGTGCAAAATCAAAGCTACTATACTATAAAAAGCACTTAAAAACGTGGCTTAACATCTGCACCAAAAAGACATCAAATAAGGAGGAATAAGCCTAAAAAATGCAGTAATCAGAGAAGATTGTTATTGCGCAAAAACAAGGATGCCAGCATTGACACACAACAAATAGATATATAAATATATAAAGCAGATAGAGACAATATGCACACATATATACACATATACATACATGCATAAATATACACATACATATATATATACACATGGGTAACAAGCCCCAAACCACCCATGCAGTATAATCACAAAGCTAAAGCTATAAATGTAAAAGTGCACAGTGCATATCCAAACAATGAATATAATGGAGGTAGGTATAGGTATATAACTCACATGTCCCCATCCCAACTATAAGCATATATATCAAGGCATCAAAATATCCAACTACCAATAGAAAAACACAAGGCTTTAAACTGAGCCCTAGAAAACATGAAAACCGCTCACAGAGGTCAGGTCAGATAGACACCTAAGGTCCTACATAATAGCCAAGTGGGGATAGAGCATTACTTACTTATTGTAGTGTTATGTCAGCACGGGCAGCTCTATCCCCACTTGGCTATTATGTAGGACCTTAGGTGTCTATCTGACCTGACCTCTGTGAGCGGTTTTCATGTTTTCTAGGGCTCAGTTTAAAGCCTTGTGTTTTTCTATTGGTAGTTGGATATTTTGATGCCTTGATATATATGCTTATAGTTGGGATGGGGACATGTGAGTTATATACCTATACCTACCTCCATTATATTCATTGTTTGGATATGCACTGTGCACTTTTACATTTATAGCTTTAGCTTTGTGATTATACTGCATGGGTGGTTTGGGGCTTGTTACCCATGTGTATATATATATGTATGTGTATATTTATGCATGTATGTATATGTGTATATATGTGTGCATATTGTCTCTATCTGCTTTATATATTTATATATCTATTTGTTGTGTGTCAATGCTGGCATCCTTGTTTTTGCTCATTATTCATGTATTTGTGCTACTTTTCTAATGAATATCTTGTCTTTTTTTACTAATATGTACTAATAAATTTAACAGCTTTTTGAACAGAATATGTTCGTTTACGTCATTTTTGTCTATATGAACTGTTGCTTGAGACGTTGAACAGAGCTCATGGTCGTAAGTTTGATTACTTATTATCATGTGACCTTAAAGGTCAATTAATCTGTTTTACTAAGATTGTTATTGCGTAGTTTGCCGTGGACACCTGCAGAAAACACAATATTTATGCAACGTGTACATGGCCTTACAGAGACAAAAAGAAAGCTGATGTCATATAGTGAAGCTACATAAAGATGGGAAAGTTCTGACGGCTATGACTGTGAATGAAGGAGCAAAAAATAATCCGCAGGTCCCAACTAGAGATGAGCAGAACGCACAGATGACATTGCGGCTGCCCTGGATGATCAAAAGCTGCTCAGAGGATGCCGGAAGGTAAGAGATTCGCGGCCTCCGATCCGGTCACCAGGTAGCACTGACCTGCATGCTGGATCAGAGACCCATGAATCCATCCACTCATCTTTAGTCCCAATTGTCCCAGATACAGTGGACAGTCCTGGATTTACATCTACGCCCTTCAGTCTCGGACGTCTGCTGAATGCCCCTCATTACCAGCGCCCCTCTGACATCTCCTCCTGCCAAGGTAGAAAATAATGGTAAATGGGCGTGAATTGGGGTGTGGCCAAAATTTGCCGCAGGGCACGTAGCATCATTTGTCCCTCTTTCTATTCTTCAAAAGTTGGGAGGTATGCGTCAACTGAGCAAGTCTATAATATAATGTTGTGTTTGCAAATACAAATGATCCTTTACAAGTGTAAGAGCATTGTATAGCTCACCCTGCAGGAGCTGTCAGCAGAATGATACCAGTCTGTAGCTGCTAGTCTGATACTGTCTGATACTGATACTGTAGATGCTAGTCTGATAGCAGTCTGATACTGATGATACCAGTCTGTAGCTGCTAATTGATGTTGTCATCAGCACATCATGACAGCCTGTGTCACCACTGCAGGAAAAGAAAACAAAGTGCATCTTGAAGCCTGATAGGGTATGTGCACAAATTGAATATTTGCAGCAGATTTTTCAGCAGAAAGTTAAACACGAACTGCTTGTTCAAGTTGTGCAATTGATCACATAATCCCAAATACATAAATCCATTTTCCTGCCCTTTTTTATTTTTCCAGAAAAGGAAAAAAGAGCAGTTTGAACAGCACCTTAGATTATAATGGGTATGTGTTGTATTCATTGAAAAAAACGCATACCACACATATATTCAACATGGACATCCAGGGTCGGACTGGGGTGTCTGGGGCCCACAGGGGAAATTGACTCTAAGGGCCCACCCTACAGCAATATGCAAATATCTGTTAGCTGTTATGCCTGTTATAGTGGAGCGTCGACTGTAAATCACAGGTAGCTCCTGCACATCTACTGTTCACATATTATAACTGGGATGTACAATTATGGTAGTTTGCATTAAAGGGCTCTTTTGTTAAAACAAGTTACCATCAATCCATGGGCTCCACAAGATAGGTGATCACTTATTGATCGTTTAGGTCCGAACATTGGAAACCGCACGGATTAGAAGAATGGGGAATTTTATCCCTGACAGGACTCTTATCCTCATTTTAAAATGAAGCTGCAGGTGAGATGTCTGACCATAGCTTCATTCATTCTCTTGGGGGCTTCCAAAAAGAGCAGTGCTCACAACCATTGAGGGAATGAATGGATCAGTGGTCAAGTCGCACATGCCGTTCTAGTCTAATGGGGATAAAAGCTCCACATCCACAATCGGTTCAGGTCCCAACAGTTAGACCCCCACCAATCAATAACTTATCACTTATCCTGTGGAGAGGTGATTACTTGTTTTCACTGGAGAATCCCTTTAAATGCATCTCTGCAGCTCTGGTCCAAGTATTTAATCTCTAAGGCCAGGGCCCCACTATCAGTATTGGGTCAGCATTTTTTCTCAGAGGTGGGAGCCAAAACCAGGTGAGGAACAATTAGAGAAAAGGTATAATAGAAACAAGTCACCAATTCTGCATTTATCACCCACTCCTGGTTTTGCCTCACACTCCTGAGAAAGAATACTGACCGAATACTGACCAAATACTGATTGTGGGGCCGTGGCCTAATGGAAATAACCTTTTCCTAGTTAATATCAAAGAGAACAAATGACCGCCATACACAACACAATCCACTATACCAACACCAATAATACCACATAGCGAAGGGACAAATACCGCCACACCGTGACCAGATCACATATTACCACCACATAGTGACTGAATAATACCACATACAAGGAACAAACACTGCCACACCATGACCGGACGACATATTCAGTCCATGACCTTCGGCATTACTTCTCCCGTCCCTTTGGACCTTGGATGTCCCCCCCCCTTTTGGGCCCACGGCCCCCTGTTGGAACCCCCAGCATGTAGTGTGCTACTTTTCCAAGGAACCCTTGACCCCCTGATACCTCGCGACCAGTCCGCCAGTTTATCGGCATTACGGGGATCACCCGGGGCAACCCAAGTCTGTATTGGCTTCGGCAGGGAATGCATATTCCGGTCCATCACCACTCGGTCTATCATCTGCGCAGGGGTAAAGGACTCTGGCTGCAACCATTTTTGGACCAGGTGCAGTAGGTCAAACATTTTGGAGCGAGGGGGTTTGTCACGGTGATATGCCCAGTGGTGGACCCGCTGTGCCCTGACATCATCATAGTCATCCCCAAGCATGCCAAAATTTCAGTTTTTAACTTGCAATATTCCTTAGCATCTTGCAGGGCCAAGACATAGTAGGCCTTCTGGGGTTCCCCCATCAAGTATGGCACCAGCACCTCTGTCCATTGCTCTGGCAGAAGTTTCTCACTCTCAGCAACCCTTTCAAATGCGGTCAAAAAGGCCTCCATGTCGTCCCCCGGGGTCATTTTTTTTCAGGGCTCTCCTTACCACCTTCCGGATGGAAAACTTGTCCACTGACCTTGGAGTTGGAGCTGTCGCCGTGCCATGAACCGACTCAGTGAGCAAATCGATCTGCAGTTTATGTCGGTGGGGTCTTGTTGCCGCTGCTGCTAGAGCTGGATCTGCTGCATAAGCAGCTTACTGATATTCTGTTGCGCCTGCTGTTGCTGCTGTAACAGTTGCTGGTGCTCCTGGTGCTGTTGCTGCTGTGCTTGCACCAGATGTTTAATCAGGTCTTCCATTTTGTCTGACGTCACTTGCTGGTTTGTGGCCACCTTCACCCAGGACATGCAGTACCTCTTGCAGCAGTCACACGTGTTTGCTGGGAACGCTGCCCGCATTCTCCACCAATTGTAGAGACTGCTACTCACTTGGGTACATCAGGAGGCAAAACAGGAAGCGCTTCCATTTAAACGTCCATGTCGGTTTATTGCTTCATAAAACATCCACAAGCGAAAAGGAAAATAAACAGCCTTCAATGCAGGGAAAAACAAAGAAAATAGTTCTTTGGACAAAGTCCCTTGTTAGCTAGTCCTGGTCACACAGGCTGGATAGCGTCCAGTACACTGGCTCGGTCTGAACATCACGTTATTATGGACAGTGGTAGAAGAGAGTGTGCAAATGTTTAGGTGTGAGAGATTTCTGCAGGGTGTGTTAATTACTCGACCTGGGAGGCAGCTGAAGAGGACAGGGATGAGAATGTAAGAAGGTGATGGTCAGATAGGGGGGAGAGGTGAGGTTAGATATGGAACAGAGGTCGGTGAAGGTCTAGGGTATGTCCATCAAAGGATTAAGAAAGTGACAAAAGTTTGGAGGCTTCTGCCTGGTGGGTGATGAAATCACTGAGGATGACTGTGGGAATGTCAGCAGTAGGTGTAAAAGCCAGGTGTAGACGTGGTCAATAAAGGCAGTGGCAGGGCCCTAAGGTCAGTATATGTCAGCCACTTGGAGGGAGAGTGGAGAAAACCAGTTGTTAGATAGGGGAAGGCCCACTCCTCCATCATGATACCTATAAAAATGTGGAGTGTACACCTCTTGTTTGGCTTGATAAAAGCCCTGCATGGCTGAAACATCGCATGTCAGTGGATTTTTCTTGTGTGTATACTGGTGGCAATAAAACTTTTTTGAATGAGACCACCGTGGTGCCAGGGGAGGTGATCCTAAATACATTTTGCAGCAACATAGAGATGAACAAGGTGGCACACTGTGTGAAGTAAAATTTTTCTGCTTTTTTCAAGCAATTATTAAAACAAGGATGAGGAGGAGCGGGTCATAGAACAGACATTAGGACATTAACAGGTCCTAATGTCTGATCTATGATCCTCTCCCCCGCATCCTTGTTTTAACAATGCCGTGAATAAAGCAGAAGAATTTTACCTCACACAGTATGCCACCTTGTTCATCTCTATGTCACTGCATTCTTAAGGACTATGTCTTTGGTGGTGTTGCACCTGTGATCCGAGGAAGCCGTGCAGCTGACTCGTAGTCCAAGACTCCGAAAAGAGGTTGGAGCTGTATGCGTAGTGCTGGTTGCTGAACTTCACATTGTATCTAAATGCATTTTGGCACAGCTTGAATGTCGGTGGATTGTAACCTTGGGTACCATGACACCCTCTGGCTTGAATGAGAAACTCAGTTTTGCTCCCTTCTTGCAGATGAATCTCTTTTGGACTTTCATGTGTTGTTTTACTATTTTTTACAAAAGAAGAATTGACACTCCAATTTTTTTTATGCAGAAGTGACTTATTACAAGAAAAGTCCACTTTTAGCGCTATCCCCACAGCACAAAGGTGCTTTTCCTTATTGCACCACTCGCTACTTTTATGGGCACACCTATATAGTACTCTCCTGCTCAACCACAACTATACCCATATTTGTCTCCACATTCTGTTCTGAGGAAGGCCATTAATTGTCCGAAACGTTATTTTGTATTGGCAACACGTGGATTTTTCTTGTAATAAATCACTTCTGCATAAAAAATTGGAGTGCCCATTCTTCTTTAATAATTTTGGAGTGGATTCCTATTTGAGCACTCGTATAGCGGGTGCCGCGCAGCCTTCATTCTTCGGTTATTTTTTATAGTCTCAGTAGCTGTTCACTGGTCCTATGACCTGTGGTGACAGGTTTGGGATCCCTTTCCTCATCATCAGGACTCTACCTTGTATTGCGAACAACCTTTTTTGGATTTTCAATTTTTCCTTTTTTATTTTTATTTCATTATTTTTATTTATTTTACTCTTTATTATTTTTCATTATTATTTTGGTTTTCACATTCCTTTGTTATTTTGTATTATTTATTATTTTTGATCGTTCACTTTTCATTTCCAATCATATCCTTACACTTTAATTCATTGTTTATTTTAATGTGTTTTATACTTACCACCATTTCCACCATTAAGTCAGCACTTTATTGTGATATTTTTATCACTTCCCCAATTTTACTGTGACATCTGATAATCTTGTATCTAATAACTTGCACGCATTTTTCTTGTATTCCCTACATACAAATGTGGTGTTTGGATTTGCCCATTCTCTTTACCCTTTCAAATATAGCAGCCACTGGCATGCATGCCTGTCGGCACTCTAGCCACTCCCGTTGATAAAGGAATCCTCATGGTATGTCCGTGGGTCTCTGACGTCACATGAAACTTTTCCTTTGACCTGCAACGTCACCGGGATGACCGGAAGCCACGGCTATGTGGTGGAGCATTAGTGTGGTTTAAACACGTTAACCTGTTGGGAGGTGTACATTAAGTTCATTACTTTCATACATTCCAATAAAGCTCCCCCGAGGAAGCCACGCAAAATGTGCGTCGGGGCTGCAAACACAAAGGAACATATAGTTACATGAGTGAGCTTTGTATTTAAGAAGGAAGAGGACGCGGAACCGTGGGTTGAGAATAGGACTCAAACTTACTGGACTGTAGTACTGTGCTAGGTTGCGGTGAAGGCAGGTGAACTAGTGGAGACAGAAACCAAGAGAGTTAAGAGAAAGGAACTGAGGCTGTGTGTGACAATGCACCAAGTTATTGTTCAGTAAAAAGTTTATTTTTGACTGGTGGTCTACCTAATTGAAGTTCTCAACATCTGGTTCAGGCCAACCAAAGTAATCGGTAACATGCGGGCTGCAAGGGCATAGAACCCCCATAAACTAAGTCGCCACTCCCTGCCAGGAACCCCACCTTCATGCAACGTGCTGGGGCATAAGAGACGTGTAGCTCGCCCATGGCTACCGATCCGTGCCATGTTACAACTATACATGATGCATGCAACCGAGGATTATTGTATTCCAATTGAGGTTACAATTGTGGATGGACCCTGTATAGTTTCTCTTTCTCTCTCTCATGTATATATATATTATTTGACTTTCTCAGCGGTCTCTAATCTCTTAACCACCCCCACACATATTTACATTTTGGTCCCTTTGTGTGCTTCTCTTTGTCCGCTTTTTTATGCCTTCAACACTGACCATTTTTCTACTTCAGTTTCTGTGCAATTTTATTGGAAATGTTATGTAATAAAATGTTACATTTTTACATACACTGCTCAAAAACATAAAGGGAACACTGAAATAACACATCCTAGATCTGAATGAATGAAATACTCTCATTGAATACTTTGTTCTGCACAAAGTTGAATGTGCCGACAACAAAATCACACAAAAATCATCAATGGAAATCAAATTTATTAACCAATGGAGGCCTGGGTTTGGAGTCACCCCCAAAATTAAAGTGGAAAAACACACTACAGGCTGATCCAACTTTGATATAATGTCCTTAAAACAAGTCAAAATAAGGCTCAGTATTGTGTGGCCTCCATGTGCCTGTATGACCTCCCTACAACGCCTGGGCATGCTCCTGATGAGGTTGCGGATGATCTCCTGTGGGATCTCCTCCCAGACCTGGACTAAAGCATCCGCCAACTCCTGGACAGTCTGTGGTGCAACGTGATGGTGGATGGATAGAAACCTTATACACATAACATATGAACTATGGTAACGTAAAATATAACATTTATTAGAGAATTTGATAAAATACACAGAAAAAGTATATATCTGGACAAAGGGAAAAAACATACATAGAAAGGTCAGACTCAGGGGGATACAGGCAGTGTATAAATCAGTAAAACATCCCTGCAATGCCCTATTGCAAAAAGGTGCTATGGATAGCTTGAGATCAGCAAATCAATACCCCAAAGTACAATTTATTACATGGTATTATTACATAGTGCAGAGAGAGAATATCAGAAGAATATCTGTATAAAGTGCTACGTGCAAAGGCTCCATACTGATTAGACTCTTAAAGCAACAGGATAAATGTTGTCTATTGTAACTTGCTTATGGGTAATTGTTTGTAAATATCTAAAAAAACACACCTATCAAAGTGGAAGACCATGTATAATGTTGGGAAGTCCAACCAAAGCATGCAATGAGGATGTATAGTAATAATTTAAGCTCACCCCTGTGTGCTGACCAGGTCCGACGCGCGTTTCGCCGCTGGCTTTGACGAGGATATCCTCGTCAAAGCCAGCGGCGAAACGCGCGTCTGACCTGGTCAGCACACAGGGGTGAGCTTTGGTTGGACTTCCCAACATTATACATGGTCTTCCACTTTGATAGGTGTGATTTTTGAGATATTTACAAACAATTACCCATAAGCAAGTTACAATAGACAACATTTATCCTGTTGCTTTAAGAGTCTAATCAGTATGGAGCCTTTGCACGTAGCACTTTATACAGATATTCTTCTGATATTCTCTCTCTGCACTATGTAGTAATACCATGTAATAAATTGTACTTTGGGGTATTGATTTGCTGATATCAAGCTATCCATAGCACCTTTTTGCAATAGGGCATTGCAGGGATGTTTTACTGATTTATACACTGCCTGTATCCCCCTGAGTCTGACCTTTCTATGTATGTTTTTTCCCTTTGTCCAGATATATACTTTTTATGTGTATTTTATCAAATTCTCTAATAAATGTTATATTTTACGTTACCATAGTTCATATGTCATGTGTATAAGGTTTCTATTAATATGGTGGGCATATGAACATTGTTATTGTGCGTGCACTAATAGCGTTGTCAGTGATGGTGGATGGAGCAAGACATGATGTCCCAGATGTGCTCAATCGGATTCAGGTCTGGGGAACGGGCGGGCCAGTCCATAGCTTCAATGCCTTCATCTTGCAGGAACTGCTGACACACTCCAGCCACATGAGGTCTGGCATTGTCCTGCATTAGGAGGAACCCAGGGCCAACCGCACCAGCATATGGTCTCACAAGGGGTCTGAGGATCTCATCTCGGTACCTAATGGCAGTCAGGCTACCTCTGGCGAGCACATGGAGGGCTGTGCGGCCCTCCAAAGAAATGCACCCCACACCATTACTGACCAACTGCCATACTGGTCATGCTGAAGGACATTGCAGGCAGCAGATCGCTCTCCACGGCATCTCCAGACTCTGTCACGTCTGTCACATGCGCTCAGTGTGAACCTGCTTTCATCTGTGAAGAGCACAGGGCGCCAGTGGCGACTTTGCCAATCCTGGTGTTCTGTGGCAAATGCCAAGCGTCCTGCACGGTGTTGGGCTGTAAGCACAACCCCCATCTGTGGAAGTTGGGCCCTCATACCATCCTCATGGAGTCGGTTTCTAACGGTTTGTACAGACACATGCACATTTGTGGCCTGCTGGAAGTCATTTTGCAGAGCTCTGTCAGTGCTCCTCCTTGCACAAAGGCGGAGGTAGCGATCCTGCTGCTGGGTTGTTGCCCTCCTATGGCCCCCTCCACATCTCCTGGTGTACTGGCCTGTCTCCTCGTAGCACCTCCAGCCTCTGGACACTACACTGACAGACACAGCAAACTTTCTTGCCACAGCTCGCATTGATGTGCCATCCTGGATGAGCTGCAATACCTGAACAACTTCTGTGGGTTGTAGAGTCCATCTCATGCTACCACGAGTGTGAAAGCTCAACCAACATTCAAAAGTGACCAAAACATCAGCCAGAAAGCATTGGTACTGAGATGTGGTCTGTGGTCCCCACCTGCAGAACCACTCCTTTATTGAGAGTTTCTTGATAATTGCCAATAATTTCCATCTATTGTCTATTCCATTTGCACAACAGCAAGTGAAATTGATTGTCAATCAGTGTTGCTTCCTAAGTGGACAGTTTGATTTCACAGAAGTTTAATTTACTTGGAGTTATATTCTGTTGTTTAAGTGTTCCCTTTATTATTTTGAGCAGTGTATATGACCATCTATCTAATGCACATATCCAGAAGGCGGTAGTTTCCCTCCGCCAATTTACAAACACGACTCCATGATGACAATAAGGAAATTTCCCCAGCCTCACACTACAAGGAGTAGAAAAATACAGTGACATGTTACTTCTTTGAGGCGGATTCCTTATAAAATCACCTCAAAAGTGATTATGCTCAAGAAAGAAGCCTTCAAAACACTATGTGGAAAAAAAAGATTTAAAAACCTCTTCAGAAAATGCTGCTTTTTTTGGGGGATTTATAGGCTTTTTCCTCAAGTGGGGTTCTCTTGAAAGATAAATCATAATTTTCCTCCAAAAAACCCTGTAAGAACATAGCCTTAGGCTGAGTTCACACGATGCGTTTTTCATGCGTTTCCGCGGCGTTTTTGCAGTTGTGGAAACGCATGAAAAACGCATGGTAGAAGGGCAGCAATGTTCCCCAATGGAAATCCGCATGTGCTGTGCCCATGATGCGGATTTTTCCGCAGCGTAAACGCTGCGGTCAAAAATCCGCAGCATGTCAATTAATTTTGCGGAAACGCTGCTCTTTTGCCGCCATTGACTTGCATTAGACCGCATGGAATCCGCATCACTGTATATGTTGATGCGCTTTTCATGCGGTCTAATGTGCGGATGGTACCCGGGTGTGGATGAGAGGACTCTCATCCAGACCCAGGTACCATTAAAAAAAAAAGAATAAAATAAAAAATATATATATTCTCACCTTCTGACGGCCCGCGCTGCGTCCTGCCGGCTTCCCGCGCACTTCGCGGTTGAATGAAGGACCTTCGCTGACGTCAGAGTCATGTGACGGGTCACGTGACGCTGACGTCGGAAGGTCCTACAGTCTTCACTGCCGGCAGCCGGGACCGATGAAGCAGGACACCGGGGGCCATCAGATGGTAACGTATAGATTTATTTTTTATTTTTTGACATCACACACTATATAAATCCATGCCGGTTGCATGGATTTATATAGTGTGAAGTTGACAAGCACTTTCCAAGTGATGCTAAAATCGCTTGGGAAGCGCTTGTCAACCCGCATGCGGAAATGAAAGTGAAGACCGCTTCATTTCCGCATGTCCCTGGCAGGAAACCGCATGTACAATCCGCATGCGTTTTTTCCTGCCAGAGAGATGCAGAAACGCTCAGGAAAAAATCCTGAGCATTTCTGCATCGTGTGCACATACCCTTATTGTATGTGCCCACGATGCAGAAATGCTCAGGATTTTTTCCTGAGCGTTTCCGCATCTGCCTGGCAGAAAAAAAACGCATGCGGATTGTACATGCGGATTGTACATGCGTTTTCCTGCCAGGGACATGCGGAAGTGAAGCGTTCTTCACATGCATTTCCAAATGCGGGTTGACAAGCGCTTTCCAAGCGATTTTAGCATCACTTGGAAAGTGCTTGTCAACTTGGTCACACTATATCAATCCATGCAACCGGCATGGATTTAAATAGTGTGACCCGAGAGAATGTCAAAAAATAAAATATATACTTACCCTCCGATGGCCCCCGGTGTCTTTCTTCCCTCCGTTCTCCCATGCCGCCAGCGGTACACTGAAGGACCAGCCGACGTCAGCGTCGCGTGACCCGTCACATGACTATGACGTCAGTGCAGGTCCTTCAGTACATCGCGAGTTGCCGGTATGGGAGGAGGAGTGCAGCGGGGGCCGCCAGAAGGTAAGTATATATTTATTTTTTATTTTATTCTTTTTTTTACAGTTTTCTATGGTACCCAGGTCCGGAGGAGAGTCTCCTCTTCTCTAGACCTGGGTACCATAAGCACATTGGAACGCGTGGATTGCGCATCTACATATACAGTGATGCGTAATCCATGCGATCTAATGCAAGTCAATGGCGGCGAAAACGCAGCACTTCCGCAAAATAATTGGTAGTGCTGCGTTTTTTTCCACAATGATAATCCGCAGCGTAAATTTCCGCAGCATGTGCACAGCACATGCGGATTATCATTGGGGAACATGGCAGGCCTTCTACCATGCGTTTTTTAAGTGTTTCTGCAGCGTTTTTGCTGCTGCGGAAAAGCTTAAAAAACGCATCGTGGGCACACAACCTTATTAATGCAAGATATTTTTCACAACTATACTTAAAGTGTACCTCCACTTTCAGAAGAAAAGTGATTGTAGTGCAGGACGGATTTAGAAAAACGCTTATACTGTACTTTATTAGAGAATATTGCTTTTTACCCACAACACGGACCACCCGAGGTCCCTGCTGCACTAAACTAGGCATCATTCTGCTAGGTTAGTCTTCGTGTGGGAGCGAGTGTCATGGGGTCTTACACTGCTTACTTCCACATTAAGGCGGTAGCTAATAGCAGCAAGCAGGATGCGGCCTAGTTTAGTGCAGTCCGCAGAATGGATTTCAGATGGTCCGTGCTGTGGGTGAACAACAACATCCCGTAATAATGGGATTTAGAAAAACGATAATACTGCTAAGTCCTACATTATAATAATTTTTCTTTTGAAAGTACGCTTTAAAGTATACTGAAGCTGTATCTTTGCATATTCCAAAAATGTATAAAGGAAATGCACAGGCACTCAGCAGACTGTTTCTTATGGAGTTAAGTTTGCAGTTCCTGTATGTGTCTGAGTCCAACAGAGATGGATAACTTTTTTTTCTCAACTTGTATTGAAACAAAGACTTCAGAGTTCATCAACCTCCCACCGAAATTCACAGCTGCTGAACACACTAATCCCCTCTCCCTTCCTTTACGTCTTTCAATGGTCTCCTTGCTTCAAAGACACTTTGGGAAAGGACTTTGCAGAGTTTCGTAGAACTCCTTCTATAGAAGTTAGTGCAAGTATTATTCACAGAGCAAGTGGCTTTACAAACAAATACAGCCCAACAATCCCCTCTACCCTCCCAAACACACACATGGACACAAAAACATTCTAGCCCCCAGACATGATGTTATCTAAAACAGAATTAGAGGCCTGATCTCTCAATGTGGTGGATCTGCCAACTAACACTGTCACCTCTCTGTGCCTTTTGTCATAACAAATCCCACTCCTGAATGCAATAAATGCTGGCCTAGCTCTGTTGCATCCGGATGCTTGGGGACACAAGTAACTGTCACAAGATCATGTGTCCTTATTTAAATATGCAATACATATGCAGAGTTAATGCACAAAAACCATGTCCGTCATGTACATTTAAAAATGTACGAAATAAAAAAAAATCCAATGAGAGAATATATATTGTTCAGCAAGGCAAATTGCCCCAAACAATTGCAGAGGTTTTCTTGCTCTTTGCATGGCAAAAAAATTACTACAAGGCTGTGTGCCCACTATGCATTTTTTAAGCGTTTCTGCAGCGGCAATTCCACTGCAGAAACGCTTAAAAAACGCTTGGTAGAAGGTCTGCCATGTTCCCCAATGATAATCCGCATGTGCTGTGCACATGCTGCGGAAATTTCCGCTGCGGATTATCATTGCAGCACTACCAATTATTTTGCGGAAAAGCAGCGTTTTCACAACAATTGACTTGCATTGGAACGCATGGAATCCGCATCACTCCATCTGTACATGCGGAATCCATGCGTTTCAATGTGCGGATGGTACCCGGGTCTGGAGAAGAGGACACTCTCCTCCGGACCCAGGTATCATAGAACCTGTAAAAAAAAGAATAAAATAAAAAATATATATTATACTTACCTTCTGATGGCCCCCGGTGTCTTTATCCAATGCGTCCTGGCTTGCCGGCAGGATGTATTTGCTGATGCAGCAAAAATCTGAGAACCGTAATTGCTATTAAGAAAAAAAGAGGAAGAAAGCCTCACCATGTGTATTGTAGTTTAGTTGCTGCAAATGATTGCAGCCTGATTCCAATCCGTTGACCACCGTAATGAAGCAAAAAAGGAACTGGAGAAAAAAATGGAATCTTAGCGGCTGATAAAATTTAGCAATCTTTATTTCATGTCTTTAAAGAGATGGATATCCATCATGCATTGAGTATAGCGGGTGCTCGAGTGACATGCTCGAGTCTCCGCCCCAAATGTTTTGCAGCTGTTATACAGCCAAAAAAACCTTGCGGGGATTGTTTGCCATGCACGAGCGATCCCCGCATGTTTTTTTTTGGGTGTCTAATAACCGTGAACCATGCGGGGCAGGGACTCGAGCATGTCACTTGAGCACCAGATGCAAACGCAAATAGCGAGCACTTGCACTCAAGACTAATGACAACTTATTCAATATGATGACCTAATGTTGTCAAATTCAGTGTCGTACCTCTGGGTTCAAAATGTTCCCTATACCCCTTGATAAAATCCTGAAGGGGTATAGTTTCCAAAATGGAGTCACTGGGGGGAGGGGGGTGGTTTCCACTGTTTAGGCACATCAGGGGCTCCCCAAACGCAACATGGCATCCGTTAATTATTCAAGCAAATTTTACATTCAAAAAGTCAAATGGCGCTCCTTCCCTTCTGAACCCTGCCGTGCGCCCAAACAGTGGTTTTCCCCCACATATGGGGTATCGGCTTACTCAGGAGAAATTGCACAACAAATTGCATGGTGCAATTTCTCCTGTTACCCTTGTGAAAATGCAAAATTGGGGGCTAAAAAAACTTTTTTTGTGGAAAAATGTGAAAATTTTATTTTTACAGCTCAATGTTATAAACTTCTGTGAAGCATCTGGGGGTTCAAGGTGCTCACCACACATCTAGATAAGTTCCCTAAGGGGTCTAGTTTCCAAAATGGTGTCACTTGTGGGGGGTTTCCACTGTTTAGGCACATCAGGGGCTCCCCAAACGCAACATGGTGTCCGCTAATTATTCAAGCAAATTTTACATTCAAAAAGTCAAATGGCGCTCCTTCCCTTCCGAGCCCTGCCTTGCGCCCAAACAGTGGTTTTTCCTCACATATGGGGTATCTGCTTGCTCAGGGAAAATTGCACAACACATTTTGGGGTCCATTTTTTCCTGTTACCCCTGCGAAAATAAAAAAATTTGGGTCTAAAGTAACATTTTTGTGAAAAAAGTTAAATGTTCATTTTTTTCTTCCACATTCCAAAAATTCCTGTGAAGCACCTGAAGGGTTAATAAACTTCTTGAATGTGGTTTTGAACACCTTGAGGGGTGCAGTTTTTAGAATGGTGTCACTTTGGGGTATTTTCTGTCACAAAGACCCCTCAAAGTCACCTCAAATGTGATGTGGTCTCTAAAAAAATGGTTTTGTAAATTTTGTTGTAAAAATGAGAAATCGCTGGTCAACTTTTAACCCTTATAGCTCCCTACTAAAAAAAAAATTTGGTCCCAAAATTGTGCTGATGTAAAGTAGACATGTGGGAAATGTTATTAACTATTTTGTGTAACATATCTCTCTGATTTAAGGGCATAAAAATTACAATTTTGAAAATTGTGAAAATTGCAAAATTTTCGCCAAATTTCAGCTTTTTTCACAAATAAACGCAAGTGATATCGAAGAAATTTTACCACTATCATGAAGTACAATATGTCACGAAAAAACATTCTCAGAATCAGGGGGATCCGTTGAAGCGTTCCAGAGTAATTACCTCATAAAGTGACAGTGGTCAGAATTGTAAAAATTGGCCTGGTCATTAACGTGTGTAACGGGTCTGGGAGGCGGAACCTCTGGGCTACTATACAAGGGAGCGGTCCTTGTAAGGGAGCGGGTGGCGACCAGGCAGGCAGTCACAGCAGGTGACCGGGACAGTCTCTGGGTGTACGGGCAGGAGGTCACGGCAAGTGATCAGGGCAGTCTCTGGAAGAACGGGCTGGAGGTCACGGCAAGTGACCGGGGCAGTCTCTGGAAGAACGGGCTGGAGGTCACGGCAAGTGACCGGGGCAGTCTCTAGGTAAAGGGTAGGTACGACCTGTGATGGCTGAACCTCCAGGTAGGCTAGCAAGGCAGATGGAGGATGTGTGCTCCCAGGTGAGCAAGCGAGAGTCTCTGGAATAGCAGGTGGTCACAGCACGTGACGGCGGAGCCTCCAGGTAGGCAAGCAGGCAGGTAGCGGAGAAGCGCTCCCAGGTGAGCGGGCAAGAGTCTCTGGAATAGCTGGTGGTCACAGCACGTGACAGCGGAGCCTCCGGGCAGGCAAGCAGGCAGGTAGCGGAGAAGCGCTCCCAGGTGAGCGGGCAAGCTGGTCCATAGACAGACTGACCGGAGTTGTAAGGCAGACCGTCGGACCTCAGGCAAGCAGGCAGGTAGCTGATGTGCGCTCCCAGGTGAGCGGGCAAGTTGGTCCTTAGACAGACTGACCGGAGTTGTAAGGCAGACCGTCGGACCTCAGGCAGGCAGGCAGGTAACAGGAAATCAGGCAGGATTAGGACAGCAAGCTGGCAGGAATCTGGCAGGTAACTGGCAACGGGACCTGAGGGCTGAAGCAGAGTAGAACGGTGCAACAACATTGCTCGGGCACCTCCATTTTGGAGGAGGTGCCTTATATATGGTAAAGTCCTCCGGCCATTGGCCGGGGACTCCTTAGGACGGCGCGCGCGGCCCCTTTAAGAGGGAGGGAGGGCGCGCGCGCGCGCCCTAAGCACAGTGGCCGGGAAGGAGCGCGCGCTGCCAGCAGAGCGGGAGAGGGACGCCGGGCACGGAGCAGAGCGGTGAGGGGAACAGCGTCCCTGCCTAGCAGAGGGCAGGGACGCCGGCACTACAACGTGCAAACCACCCTTGGGGGTAAAGGGGTTAATGTAGGTTCATATGAAGAACTTGACTAGAAATCTTGAAATCCACACTTTATATCATCTTATTGCTTAATATTGCATATTTCTCAATGTGATAGAATATAAACCAATTACTATTTCATACCACAACAGACATGCGGCATGTATCATTAGTTACATACCTGAAAAAATCATATGAAATGTGAAATTATCCTCTACTGCATAATTATCTTATCCCCTACTGCATAAGATGGGAGATACCTTAGTGATAGAGGGGAGTCTAACTCGTGGCTCCCCCGCAATACCCATGGACTTCAAAACTTGGTAAAAAAAAAAATGTAAATCCTATAAGTTGCAAGGTGGGACCAGCCATGGATCAGACTTGTTTCATAAGCATATATGCGTGATCAAATAGATCGTGGGCTGAAACAACAGTTCTTCATAAACCCATTCCTGAACTATTTTTGCAGCATGCTATTGCCTGTAAGAATGTGTAGGCAGGTGGTACATATCAAACTATTAAAGATAAATGTCAGGACCCAAGATTTTCCAAAAGAAGGTGAATGTCAGGACCCAAGGTTTTCAACAAAACATTGCCAATAGAGTCACGCTGTCTGTCAAATTGTCTTCTTCCCATTCAGCATCTTGAAGCCATCTCTATTACTGGTAAGTGATGCACATGCTTTCAGTGACGGACAGAGGTCAAAATGGACATTCTGACTCAGTTGTACCATAAGCAGCAAGATGTAATGCACTAAGCGGTCGGCCGCACTTCTATCATAATTAGGATAAGGAATTTATGCTGCAGTAGCATTTCTGGTCATGATGAGCTAGCCTGCATTACCCACATCCATCAATAAGCCTCTGGCACTGATGGCCCTGTTGTGACTTCCTTAGCCTTTTTGTAGGTACCAAGCACTGCATATCGGAAACATCCCACAAGACCAAACTCTGCCTCAGTCATCAAGCCATCACAAATCGCAACTTGTCAAAGTCATCTTAAAAGGGGTTGGCCAAAAGTAGACAAAAAACAGGTGGTAATCCGGCACCAAACAAAAATATATAAAAAATCTATTTTATTGCTATTGATAAAAATGCAAGAAAAAAAACAACAAATATGTACATTAAGAAAAGAGGGGGAGAGGAAGGGGTACAAACCCCAATAAATGTCTTGCACATTTTGGACCAGTAGGAATGGAGATAAATTTGTGATGTAGACTGAGCCCTCGCGGGCAGGGTCCTCGCTCCTCCTGTACCAGTCGCCGTCACGTTTTGTTCAAGATTATTGTAACTGTTCTTGTATGTATACCCCTTTTTCACATGTAAAGCGCCATGGAATAAATGGCGCTATAATAATAAATAATAATAATATAGTCACATTCAATTCCCCAGAAGTTTAATTAGAAAAGAGGTTAAATGAAAAATGCAGCATTATATGCATATAACATAGGTATCCTAAAAAAAAAATACATTGAATCTGAGTGATAATTTAAGGCCAAAGGAAATTGTGCATTTAATTGTAAAATCCAATGCGCTCTCTCGTAAGTAAAACCTTATGCCAGTCACCTCCTTCCTGTGGTTTGTGAACCCGTCTGATGCCAATTACCCTGAGGGTAGAGGTGTCTCAAAAAAGTGTTTGGATAACCCTGAAGATGAGCGATTAAAGTGGGTGTTATCAGTTGAAGACGTCGCTACATGTTCTGTTATTCTTCTCTTAAACTTGCGTATTGTGCATCCCACATAATATTTTTGATGTAGTACAGATAGCTAAATACACCACGTAACAATTGATATACGAATTGATACGATAAACCATGTTGGAATTACCAGAAAAATTTGTTTTTAACATGAATCTGCAAAGAATGCATTTGTTACCTCTACATCTGTATGAGCACTTAGTATTTAACCAGGCATTAATGTGACCAGTATTACTGTAATAAAAGCTAGGAGGAACCAAGTTGCCTATATTAGTGGCTTTCCAAGCTAATACACCTGATACCCCCAGTAAGAATTTTAAAAAGGGTTTCATCCTGGTATAATATGGGCAAATGTTTATTTAACTATTTGTGAGTAGTCGGTACTATACGGAGTAGAAAGGTACAGTATGTAACCCCTTTTGTGTTCGTTTGGGATCAGTTTTATGATCTAGTAACAAGTTCTCAAAAATTTGCGGGCAGTGATAGTTAAAACTCTATTAAGGGTTGAGTGCTTGTATCCCAGTTTTAAAACACGTTTTTTTTATTTTGTAACACACTTTTTGGTATTCATTGTGTAACTGGCCCGGTGAGCTCTGGTAAAGTCCCCAATGGGCAAATTGCAAATAATATGTGGGGGATGGCAGCTTGTGGCATGCAAAATAGAATTGCCACTAAGAGGTTTCCTATATAGAGTAGTATGAATATTGCCATCAGATGCATTTACCTGTAAGGTGACATCTAAAAATGGAGCCCAATTTGTATATTTGTCAACCGTAAAACGCAGATTTATCTAATTGTGGTTCAGATATTTTTCAAACACTTCCAAAGAATTCGTATGGGAGATATCATGGTCAACCCAGCAAATTGAGTAGGTCGTCTATGTATCTCCCATACCATCTGACTGAGGACAAAAAAGGATTATTGTAAATGTGTATAAATTTGGTCTCCCACCAAGACATATAGTGGTTGGCCAAAGAAGGTGAGAAGCTCGCACCCATTGCACAACCACAGACCTGATAGGAAAACATACCATTGAAACAAAAATAATTCTTCTTCAACAAAAATCAGAAAGAGTGTATGTGCTAATATAAATCAAATGAATTTTTGCAGAGTCTGGTAAGATGGAAAGATAATGCTTCCAATGACAAATTGTGAGGTATGGAAGAATAAAGAGAGGAAACATCAGATGTTACCCAGATTTAATTCTCAGTCCATTTAATCTGTTGTAGGTTGGATAGATGATGTTTAGTGTCTCGTATACAGTGGTGTAAAAAAGTGTTTGCCCCCTTCCTGATTTCTTATTCTTTTGCATGTTTGTCACACTTAAATGTTTCAGATCACAAAACAAATTTAAAATATTAGACAAATATAACATAATAAAAACCTTCATTTAGAAACTGCACTTTGTGTTTACTTAAGGGAAAAAGAAATTCAAACCTACAGGGCCCTGTGTGAAAAAGCGATTGCCCCCTAAACCTAATAACTGGTTGGGCCACCCTTAGCAGCAACAACTGCTATCAAGCATTCACGATAACTGTCAAGGAGTCTTTTACAACACTGTGGAGAAATTTTGACCCACTCATCTTTGCAAAATTGTTGTAATTCAGCCAGATTGGAGGTTTTCCGAGCGTGAACTGCCTTTTTAATGTCATGCCACATCATCTCAATAGGATTAAGGTCAGGACTTTGACTAGGCAAGTCCAAAGTCTTAATTTTGTTTTTCTTAAGCCATTCAGAGGTGGACTTGCTGGTGTGTTTCGGATCATTGTCCTGCTGCATAACGCAAGTGCGCTTCAGCTTGAGGTCATGGGAACCTGTTGAAGCGCAGCTGCGCAAAATGGCCATTTTACTCTTCCCTTCTCCTGAACATTCCCTGCCTTCCACTCAGTTAGATCCTGCCCCAATGAATTGGAAATAAAGGACTGTTTGAATCGCATACCTGGTGAGTGCTGCTTTTCTTAAATTTTCTTGGATGTATTACTTAATGTTCTTTTTGCTCAGCAGTGGTTTTCGTCTTGGTACTCTGCCATGCATGCTATTTTTGCCCAGTCTCTTTATTATGATGGAGTAATGAACAATGACCTTCACTGAGGCAAGGAAGGCCTGCAGTTGTTTGGAGGTTGTTGTAAGTTGTTTTTTTTTGACCTCTTGGATGAGTCGTCGCTGCGTTCTTGGGGTAATTTTGGTCTGCCAGCCACTCCTAGGAAGGTTCACCACCGTTCCATGTTTTCGCCATATGTGGATAATGGCTCTCACTGTGGTTCACTGGAGTCCCAAACTTTAGAAATGGCTTTATAACCTTTTCCAGACTGATAGATCTCTATTGCTTTGTTTCTCATTTGTTCCTGAATTTCTTTGGGTCTCAGCATGATGTCTAGCTTTTGAGGATCTTTTGGTCTACTTCACTTCATCAGGTTCTATTTAAGTGATTTCTTGATTGAGAACAGGTGTGGTAGTAATCAGGCCTGTGTGTGGCTAGGGAAATTGAACTCAGCTTCCCAAAGATGCGATAAACCACAGTTAAAATATAAATTAAGGTGGGGGGGGGGGGCAATCACTTTTTCACACAGGGCCTGTAGGTTTGGATTTCATTTTCCCTTAATAATAAAGACCTTCATTTAAAAAACTGCATTTTGTGATTACTTGTGTTATCTTTGTCTAATATTTAAATTTGTTTTGTGAGCTGAAACATTTAAATGTGACAAACATGAAAAAGAATAAGAAATCAGGAAGGGGAAAAACACTTTTTCACACCACTGTATAACCTACATTATGTTGGACTAGTGGCTGCAACAAATTATCCAGCCAAGTGGAAAGATGTTCACTGATAGAACCAATACCAGCAACAATCAGATGTAGAGATGAAAGAAACTGTGATTTGTGAGTCTTGGGCAATGCATGGAAAATTGGACAAATAGAAAACTCAACCAATAAATATTCATAAAGTTTGTCCTTGAGTATGGCCAAGTATACACCTTCCTGTAAGATCTTAATAAAAGCTTCACATAAAACGCCCCCACTCTGGTCCATCATCTGTTAATGGAAATATGGGGGGCTTCCACGTTACTGGTAGTACAAAAGCGAAATGGTCCCACCCCCAAAGAAATTCAGCAAATCCAAATTCCCCCTCCTTTCTTAGCACCACAGTGTGTCTTAGTGTCCACATTTTGGCATGGGTATAATTTCCAAAATGGGGTCACTTGAGGGGGGATTCTGCTCTTTTAGCACTTGGGGGCTGTGTATATGGAGTCCGCAAACTATTCTAGGAAAATTTACACTCCAGCAGGCAAATAGCGCTCCCTCCCTCCCGAGTCTCACTGTGTGGCTAAGCAGTACTGTACAGCCACATTTGGGGTATTGCCACGTTCAGCAGAAACTGTGTGACACATTTTGGAGCCAATTTTTACCAATTGTCCCATGTGAAAATGTGAAATCTGGGGCTTAAACAAAATTTTTGTGGTAAAAATGTAATTAATTTTTTTCTTCACTGCCCAATGGTATAAAATTCTGTGACACACCTGTGGTGTCAATATGATTACTGCACCCCTAGATTAATTCAATGAGAACTCTAGTTTGTAAAATGGGGTCACTTATGGGAGATTCTGCTGTTCTGGAACCTCAGGAGCTCTACAAACATGTAACCCTCAAACCATTCCAGCAAAATTTGAACTCCAATATGGCACTTCTTCCCTTCTGAGCTTTGCACTGTGCCTCAAAAGTAGTTTTCGACCACACATGGGGTATTGGCGAACCCAGGAGAAATTGCACAACAAATTTTGATGTCCATTTTCTCCTGTTACCCTTGTAAAAATAAAACATTTGGGGCTAAAAGATAATTTGTGGAAAAAATTTGATTTTTTTTATTTTCACAGTTCTACATTATAAACTTCTGTGAAGCACCCGAGGGTTCAAGGTGCTCACCACACATCTAAAATACATTATTTGAGGGGTCTAGTTTACAAAATGGAGTCACTTGTGGGGAGTTTCCACTGTTTAGGCACATCAGGGGCACTCGAAACGCGACATTGCGTCCACTCTTGATTCCAGCCAGTTTTGCATTCAAAAGTTAAACAGTGCACCTTTCCTTCCAAGTCCTGCCGTGCACCCAAACAGTGGTTTTCCTTCACATATGGGGTATCTGCGTACTCAGGAGAAATTGCACAACAAATTTGGGTGTCCATTTTCTCCTGATACCACTGTGAAATTAAAAAAAATTGGGTCTAAAGTAAAATTGTGAAAAAAATGTTTATTTTTTCCTTCCACATTGCATTAATTCCCGTGAAGTACCTGAAGGGTTAATAAACTTCTTAAATGTGGTTTTGAGCACCTCGAGGGGTGCAGTTTTTAGAATGGCTTCAGTTTTGGGTATTTTCTGCCATATAGACCCCTCAAAGTCACTTCAAATGTGATGTGGTCCCTAAAAAAAATGGTTTTGTAAATTTTGTTGGAAAAATGAGAAATCACTAGTCAACTTTTAACCCTTATAACTTCCTAACAAAAAAATGATGTTTCAAAAATTGTGCTGATGTAAAGTAGACATGTGGGAAATGTTATTAACTATTTTGCATGACATGTCACTCTTATTTAAGGGCATAAAAATTCAAAGTTTGATAATTGTGAAAATGTCACAATTTTTGCAAAATTTCCGATTTTTTCGCAAATAAATGCACGTCTTATCGAAAAACTTTTACCCCTATCATGAAGTACAATATGTCACGAAAAAATAATCTCAGAATCAGTGGGATCTGTTGAGGGGTTCCAGAGTGATTACCTCATAAAGTGACAGTGGTCAAATTTAAAAAATTTGGTCTGGTCATTAACCTTGCAAAGTGCAAACAGGAGAGAAAGTTACAGAATTCTTTTGACAAGTCTCGATTCAATATGGAACATCCACTTATCAGGCATTTATGGTGAATACATCAGAAATCCCCTGAATGTCTGACCCCTTTGGGTTTTACTATGGCACTAGATTTGATTTAAGCTGACAATGCGGCCTTTGGACCAGAACAGGTTGTGCACAAACTAAATTGATTTGCGTTTGTGTAATTACGGGCACAATATCTAAAACAATATACATTTTCCTTCAATACATAGGTAACTCCTACAGCTTACATAACATGGAAATAAAGATGTAAACTGCAAAATGAAAGAGGAAAATAGTAACATTGGTCCATATTATACCGATAGTTGTACTAGGTGCTATGAGCTGTAAGTTAGCAGTTTACCACTCACTGACAGAATATGCAGTAAATTACTGTAAATCATTTCCTAATTCCATATACAGGTAAAGCTGTACATCCTTGGCTTGGCTGGAAAACACAACTTCAGAGTAAAAAATGATGGATCATCATTGCCCATCCATGATACACAAAATGGTGGCAGACACAGAGAATCTCCTAAAAATAGTTAAAACAGTTTAATCCTGATAAAGACAATCAGATAAGAATCGACTGGAACCCCTATCTGGGCCACCAACTGTCCAGAAATTCCAGGACAGTCCGTAAAAATAGGGCACTTTTTTTGCGTAGTCCATAAAAAAAAATGTAAGGCGCCCATGATTGTCTTGAAGCTGAAGAAACTTATACAGATTATTTTGACTGTAATTATCATCATTTTGCAGTTCACAGTGAATGCAGCTGATGTCTTCATATCAGAACTATTGGCTGTAGATATCTATCACTTATAATCATAATGATTTATTATGGTTTTCAAATGTGTTCATACAAAATATTGTCTGTCCATGATTGTTTGATAAGCTGTCCAGAAAAAATAAAAGTCAAAATTGGCAACCCTGACCCCTATACCAAGAGATCGCATTTACACTGCTTTTCAATAATTTCTTCTTAATATGGGTATAGAATTCCATCCCCCCCCCATAAATATCTCCAATTTCTCTTCATCCCCTTACACAGCCATAAAGTTTATTGATATATATTTCAGTCTACCTGTACCGTCCATTATGTTCTTCATTGAGCTTTCCATTGGGGTGTTGTTTATGAAGATGTACTGCTGACATATCCATTCATTTGAATGGTGCAAAGGGAGTGTAAAATATGAAACGTTGGACACAATAGCGTGGCCTATCATTTTTGGTGTTTTTTTTTTCCATTTTCAATATTACTACATTAAAACATTCCTGAAATCTTGCAATTTTCACTCTGAAAAGAAGGCCAAATATAAGACTGAGACTTCTTTTTCTGTAGAGATCACTTTTCGGCAGGCAAGTCATTTCATGATCATCACACAGGATGAGCGAGAGAAAATGAGAAATGACACAGAATCCACCATTCACTTCTCACTTCCTCCCACTCCTTGCACAATGACCTCTGCACAGATCATGCCTAGAAAACTCTACCATCAAAGTAAACAAATATCTCCAGACTTTAGTGGTCTGTGGTCCATGTGGTCATTAAATTGCATTTTCGAATGTTGCAAGTTTCAACTCAAGCAGATGCCTTTTCCAAGAAGTCATATAATAAAAATCTACCATCAGAAAATAAAAACAAGATTAGAAAAAAGGAAAGCGTTTCACTAGCTGGATTTAATTTGTAAAAAAAAAAATGAATAAAAAGGAGTGCACTGCTCCCTACTTCTTGTTTTCACCTGCTTGATTGCTTCTTTTTACAGTTTATTTGCAATATTACCCAGAAATGGGAATAAACCTTTAAGGGGGGGGGGGGGGGGGGATGTCTCAAAGAAAGTCTGTCCAATTTTCAAACACTGTTTACAGATTACACTATAATATATCTATTTTTTTTATTTAAATTAAGGGAAGGGGAAGAAGATATATACTGACTACATTAGTGATTATATGGTTCTGCTCTCTGAAATAAGTGCGACCATACTATATTGCTGAACTGTCTAGTTAATAAAGGGTCTTACCAATGTGACAATCTGTGACAAACAAGACATTAATATTCCATGTATATAACACATTTGGACTGCACATGGGAGGTTTTGTTTGTCTGATGGGACAAGATATTAAAGTGCTTATCTAATATCTCTGATGGAAGATCAAATTTTATACAGCCATTATTTATATTTGGGGAAAATCGATGTGTATAATTACAGCCATAACCCATTTATCATAAAGGGACTGGGTTAGGTATTCCCATTAACATCTTTCTCTCATTTCTATGCACCGGGATTTTTTGTGTGTTATCGTCATTGACGATAACCTTTATATGCATCTGTAGATGCATGTGATTTGTATATTTTACAGTTATCCATTTTAATAATTTTTTCTAATAAAGATCAACATTTTTTTTTACTTTCTTCACATCTTTTCTTCTTCCCCATCCCTTAGAGTGTCCATGATTACTAGGCGGTGTACATCTATGAGATCTGACTTCTATCTTTTGTGTTTATTTAAATTAACACTTTGTATTTGCAGTTTAATATCCACAGGAATTTTGTTTTGGCTTTGTCCAGCCCATTCGGACATCAGTTGTAACCAGTATTAATGCTGTGCATATATAATTAATTTCCAAATCGTAGAATAATAACTCAATGGAGCGGATGGCAGAGCATAATATTTGGTGCCTTTAATGAGACTCCTGACGTGATGGTCTTGGCTTATCCACACATCTGTGTGCCATCTTCAACGTGAACCAAACTCCTACATTTAAATGACTGGGTACGTGATGTGTGCCAATTGTGCTGCATCTGTATATAGTATGGGCCTAAGAACAACAATTCTGGAACATTTTTTAGAGCTTTCCATATTGTGCCATTTCTTTGTTACTCCTAGAAATGCACGAAAAATTTGTAACTAGGTGCCACCATTCCCCTTGTGTCCCTACAATATCGGCACTGATTATAGAGAACACATACATCCACACAACTGGTAACAAACAGCTGCCAATTTATTCATAAATGTCTAGTAGCAATAACAGAAAAGCACAAAGCAAAAATATAAGAAGATATGCTCCAGAATGGTTGTTTTATGGGTTACGCCCTAAAACCGATGTGTCATGAGAGCTGAGGCTTCTTTGTTGGTTAGCGCTTTGCAACCCCTTTTACCAATTAAGAAGTAAGAGTCATGTCAGATGATTTATTCAGCATATTTGTGCTTTTATAAACAGATTTTAAATAACGCAATAACTTAAAATGATAGACACTGCAGTAGCGACCTGAGTGTTTCCTTTATATTACAAGCACGCCATATTCTTCAGTAAGAATGAGGCATACATTGTCCACACTGCTGGTTGTAATTCCTGTATTATATATACTAGTACAATTCCTTTAATACATAGTCTGAGACCAGGGAACTTCTGTTAGTCCAGCATCTCTATTAAAGCCAGAATAAGTCAATAATAGAATCAAAGCAAACAGAAGCCCCGCTGATGGGCGCAAAAAGCAGGCAATGAGCAGATATTCATTTTCTCCTAACATTTTTAAAAATTAATTCTAAGCACAAAAGGTCTATAACATACAATTAAAGGGATTCTGCTGCCAGGTATTGAGGGCAGCATAAAAGTAGTGTCAGACACCCAGATTCCATCACTGGGTAAGTTACTTTTTTCTTGTAGCACTTTTTATTAAGTCACAAGTTATCTGCTGCAGTGAAAGCAATAATTCATAAGTGGAGGACTAGCCCCAACCCTCCCAAAGCTGACTGACAGCACTGCTGCAGGACCAGCCCCAACCCTCCTACAGCTGACTTACAGCACTGCCGGAGGACTAGCCCCAACCCTCCCAAAGCTGACTGACAGCACTGCTGCAGGACCAGCCCCAACCCCCCTACAGCTGACTTACAGCACTGCCGGAGGACTAGCCCCAACCCTCCCACAGCTGACTGACAGCACTGCCCTTACACTGTGCAGAGGGACAAAGCCGATGATCAGTGGTGAAACGCCAGAAGAGCAGTTCATAGATATCGAGGCCTCCGATCCACGTACACATCACAGAGGACTCCAGCACTTGGCGTCACTGCTGCTAATAATCAGCGATTTTACAGAAAAGATCACTTTTTTGCCTTCAGAAAATGGCGACAGATTCCCTTTAAACAGTACTGTACTCCAGATTGTCTTTGGAGGCAGATGTGTGCTGTGTGCTCCCCTGCACAGTTGCAGCTTTTTCGCCAAATGTGTTGATTTCTAGGAATTTTGTCCTGAACATAAACCACTCCATCTGTAAACTGGAGCCATCTTGAATTTGTGACGTCATTCAGTACTGGGCTAAATATTGTACTTTAGGCTTTCTTTCTTCCATTCTGGACCAAGAAGAACCTAGCACTAAGTTTAACCTTTAATTCTGCACAAATCTCAAGATGGCGTCCCACTAGATCTACGTTTTATTTGTTCAGCAATCTAAAGAAGAAAATATTGCACTGCTTCCGCGTGTACTGTTTGTATATTAGAAAGTATCCAATTGCTGATAAATCTGCACCAGTATGGTGCAATGTGATTACTCATTCCACAGTATAGAAAGGTTTTATGCTGCCAGCTCCCATTGTACAGTTGTAATGTCCGCATCAGTTTTTAGTGCTACACCCCCAATTTGCTGGCAATCGTCATAAGGACCTTTAAAATGGGCATGAATCCGGAGACTTCACTGAAGTTGCTTCCACTGACCACGTGTGTGTGTACAGCAAGACCTTGCTGGTAATTGCGACTCTCCATACAACAGGCAATGTCATGTAGCCCAGCCAGAATATGCAGAGATAGCTGAAGAAAAAAAAATGATTGAATGACTACTTAATATACAAATCAGAACTATGTAAAAAGAAATCATTTATATTACAAGTAATAATTACAATACAAAATAAATATAGCTTACTTTATTTCACAGCTAAATTCTTTGCATTCAAAATCCCGTCATCATATAATGTTGAAAATTCAGAACATGAACTTTTCACGTTGTTGGAAAAAGATGTAGTCAACCAAGCAGCTGCCAGTTATCTTCTGGGTATGGCCAGCTGACCACCAAGTATTCCTATGTGAGGTTGGCCAAAGCTGGCCATACACATTAGATGGCTGTCAGCCAAATAATGCTTTGGCTGATCATTCGTCAGATAGTCACCACAGCCAACTCTTCCATACGAGGGCGCACTCGTTTGGTCGAGCGCTCCTGTGTTCTCTATGAGAAAGCAGTTGACATGTCAGCCGGTGGCTTATCTTTGGAAGAACAATTCAATCGTCAGTACATGTCAGCTGAACATGCCGATATCGACACTAGCCTAATGTTTATATGGGCCTTAACACAGGTCAGGTCCTCCAGACCATGTATTCTTATTGCTATCTACTTATGCTGACAGATAAAAAGAGCTTCACCCACGGCCCCTCTCCAGCAACTGAATAATAGGGTTTATGAAGGTGGGTTTCTAAACTGGACAATGCCTTTAAAGTAGCAGTCCAATAATTTTTTTCAATTCATACTGTCAGTAATATTCTTATATCTTTGTTTGGTTTCTTTATACCTGGAAATTCAAGTCATGTGATCTGATGAAGAACCCCTAGGCAATACATAGCGTTAGGTTCTCTGAAGAGGGGGAGGGGAACTAACATTCTCAATTAACAGAAGTTACTGTATAATGCAATTTTATGTACATTTTCCTCTGGAGAACTTCAGTGGTAAAGACAGAAGCTCCTATCAGAGATAATGATTATAACTAGACAGCTCCTGACATACAGTTATAATGGAGGTAACAGTCCAGTGACCATCACTGTATATATTAGCTAATTTATCAGACTATGGAGGGAAAAAAGCTGTGATAGTACTGCTTTTGGCTGTCAGCCAGAGTGGAGAGCTGGTATGAGGAATGACCTTGATGTGACTCCGTATTACATTGTCTTCCGTTCACTTGAATGAATGCCATATATGAGAAATTATTCTTACAACATCTTTCTAGGGCACAGACTGTTTTATTTCAAACAAAGGTTAGAAAGGAGTAATGGTTTATGGGATCATACACTTCAAAGCACAAAGCACTGATCCAGGGATTATGGTAACCAATGAGAATAAAAACGGTATTAAAAAAAAAAAAATCTACATTTTTTCATTACTTCAGAATTTTATTGACATGAAAGACTAAATGGCTCATCAGTGTGCAATCTGAGTATCGGTAACATATACTCACGGTATTCTCTCTCAGCTTCTCATACAGGCATTCCAACCTCTGCAATGAATCCTCAAGCTTCCTTTTAGTTTTCTGCAGGCACATAAAGCATACAAGAAATAAATGACACTTTATTTCATCCCAAAATATCCAAGCAAATGCATTTATTTTTTTTGCAATATGTGTTCATATGTGTTTGTATTTTATTTGCAATAGATTTTAGGTGGTCTATTCATGATCTGACAGATGACATTGAATTCCATGAGTCCAGAAGCAAAACTGTAACGTGCAATACCTAGTCTCTATTTTACAAGACTTTATTCAAGTAGCTGGCAAGTTTCAAAATCAAACATTTGGATAAACCCTATCAGGGAAACCTTAGGCCACGGATTGGTGTTTTGTACGCCATTCTAAATGAAGGATGAGCTGGAGTAAGATGAGCCTCTTAAAATAATTTGGTGCATCTATCAGCTGAATTGTACTCCAGGCCACTTTTGTGGTCTACATTACTATGAATTTGCCTTCTGTGTTTGACCATACCTCACCAGGCTAAGCTCTGACTAATTTTCAAAAAGATGGTGGAGCTGGCTGGAAGTGGTGAAAAAATGCAGAAATTCCCAATTTTTTTTTTTTACACAACTAAGAGTTCACCAAAAGTTTTTCGACATTTCAAGGAGTTTTATGCCAAAATTCTGGTGAAAACTGTTTAACGAATCAGGGTCTTCAACGCTTAGCCAGATAGCAGAGAGGCTCCATAGAGCGTCTCTAGGTCTGGAGGAGCGGCATTACACAGGAAACCTATTGATTAGAATGGGCATTGTGAAATGCTTAAAGGGGCTGGCCGCTTTGTAATAAATGTATTTAATGATATACCTATATTCTATCAAGGGCATATGGTCTGAATCCATTGTCTGAAGCATGCACTCTACAAACTTACAATTTCACACTGGATATTAAATGAGGGGGCTGCACACTGGAACATAAGGGTCATGTGACAGGTCATCAAAAAGTCAGGAAAAAACTCTGTGACTTTATTCTGTGAGAACAGCACAATGTTGTAAAGGTGGCTAGGTGCTTGAGTATACTGAAACTGAATAGTATGCAATAGAAAATGTAAAAAAATATATATAAAACAGAGACAAATGCAAAATATGTAATCTTAAGACTTATTATTTTCCCAATCTCCTCCATGACACAGATGTATGTGAATGGAAGAGCTGCATCTTATATTCAATCTTTAGACTCTACATAGAGGCCCATAGAGAAAAAACTCAATATATGTATTCACTGCTGTCTTTTGTCTCCACATCCATTTAGGATCTCATACAAGCAATTTTCCGTGCTGGGAAAGAATTATTCACCCTGCTGAGCCTCATCCTTCCTGCTGCTTCACCTAGACGGCCTCCCCTCAGGCATCGCTGTAGATCAGCCAGCCTAATGGCTCCTTCTCTTCTACTCATTCCATTTCACATTTCTTTTTTTAAGTAAAAACATTCTTTTACAACTGCCCAACAATCAGTCTGTGCCCAATCGAGCACGGCCGCAATCCACGGCTCTTATTACCAAGGGAGAGCTGTCACTAATCTTGTTATGCAGCTCGCTAGATGACCATGTCAATTCAGGGAAATTACCCTGTTGTGAGATGAATGTAGAGTAAAAAGGCAAATAAATGTATACATATATATTTACACACATACAATTATATATACAAATCACTGTGGGGAAAAAAAACTGCAACGTAAGAAAGCTTTAAAAAAAAAAAGTAAGTGTTAATAGCTGAATTTTATCAATTAGCAAAATACAAAGTGAATGAACAAGAGAAACCTAAATCAAATCACTATTTGGTTCAATACATCATCTAATTTTTTAGGTACACTTGCACACAGTTTTTGAAGGCACTTGGCAGGGAAGTTGTTACAAACATCTTGGAGATCCAACCACAGATCTTCTGTGGATGTCACTTGTGCAAATCCTTCTAGCTGTTCACATAATCACAGACAAACTAAGATATTGAGATCGGGGCTCTGTGGGGGCCATATAATTTCCCAGACCTGTATTTCTCAGCATTGATCCACCATTAATCTTGACCAAACAACCAAAGTCAAAATACAGCCCAAAAATGCAAGGAACCTCCACCATGCTTCACTGATTCTGCAGTCACTCATTATTGTACTGCTCTCCAGCCCTTCAGTGATCAAACTGCCTTCTGTTAAAGCCAAATATTTCATATTGTGCCTCATTAGTGCAGAGCACCTGCTAGAATATCTCTGAAACCTAGTTTCTATGTCTTCTTGCATAGTTGAGTAACTTGACCTTGTTTTCATGTCAAAGGTTTGGATTTTGGCCTCAACTCTTCCATGGAGACCACTTCTGATCAAACGTTTTTGAACACTACATGGGTGTAGCTTGGTCCCAATGGTTGCTGCCAGATCAGAGCTGAAGGCTGGATATATATATATCAATTTGCAGGTCAACCACTGTGTCTGCGGTCCTCAACAATACCCATCTGTTGGAGTCCTCAGTGCTGAGAAATACAGGCAGAAACATATCCATCATGCAACACCATCAAGGAAACGACTTCAAATGTATTCTGCAGCAGGACAACGACCCCAAACATACAGCCAATCTATGAACCATCTTCAGTGTAAATAAGAACAATGCATCCTGAAAGTGATGATGTGGACCCCTGATCTGAATATAAATGAGCCTGTCTGTGATTACATGAAACGTCAGGATTTGCACAAGCCTACATCTACAGAAGATGCAAGATGTTTGGAATGACTTTCCTGCTGATTAACTTCAAAATATATTTGCAAGTTTAAGTAGAAGAATTGATGTTTTGATGCTGTTTTGGAGGCAAAGGGTGGTCACACCAAATATTAATTTGATTTAGATTTCTCTTTAGTTTGCCAATTGCTAAAAATGCATTGTTACACACTTATTTTTGTCAAACAATTGAACATACTGGGTCAGATGCCACTATAGAGCAGCGTTGGACTAGACCATTGAATGCTCTTTGTAGTGGTAGATGTTCTGCGGGCAACTCTTTTTTCTCTATTTTTTCAACTGGCATCCGGTGGTACTGTAAACATAAAATTGTATAAGCTTGTATTAGCTATGATAAAATGTGGAACAAACATACACAAAAAAGAAAAGCATTATGGTCAGTATAATTGCATAGTAGGTGCCCTCTATTACAGGGCACCTACCTAGATAACAGTAGATACGTTATTCCAAGTGTATCTAGGGAAGACCACTATCAGGTGTGCTCACAAAAAAAGTCGCCATTTTCCGAGACCCGTAGCGTTTCCATTTTTCAGGTTCTGGAGCTAGGTGAGGGGTTATTTTTTGCACGTTGAGCTGATGTTTTTATTGACACCATTTTGGTGTAGATATGACGTTTTGATTGCCCGTTATTGCAATGTTGAAGCGACCGAAAAAATGTAATTTTGCTTTTTGGATTTTTTTTTCCTCATTACGAAGTTTACCGATCGGATTCTTTTTATACGTTGATAGATCAGGCGATTCTGAATGAGGCGATACCAAATATGTATATATTATTTTTTTTTCATGGTTTTATTTTGAATGGAGTGAAAGGGGTGATTTGAACTTCTATATTTTTTAATAGCTTTTTTTTGGTAACTTTTCACTGGCTTCAATAGTCTCCATGGGAGGCTAGAAGCTGCAATCTTCTGATCGCCTGTGCTACACACAGGGCCTCAGCACTCATAGCATCTCGGCAATGACAACCGAGGGGTCATGCCAATCCATCGGCGACCCGCGGTCATGTGACACGGGCGCGGATGGGGGGGACTAGGGACATCCTTCCGCCACGGCCAAGTTAAATGCCGCTATCAGAGATTAACAGCGGCATTTAACATGTGAACAGCCGCGGATGGATCGCTGTTCTCCCTGAGAATCCGCCTCCAAACTTTATTTTAAATAAAAGAAGCCGTTACAAGTGTGATATGCAAATTTAAATTTGCCAGAGGAGCATTGCATAGCCTAGAAGTCTCCTTACACAAGGAGAGACATTACCCATTAGACGTAAGTCAGAGGCCTCCCATACAGCCAAATTAGATCTCATGATTTGTAATGACCAGGGGCAACACCCTGAAACACGTGTCTGCAAATTGTGATTTACATGGCAAGGCTAGTTAAAGGGTCGATACTGACTTTTAAGATTGCCATTTCCAATAGGTGGCACTAGAGTTCAAGTCATCTTCCTCTCTGAAGAGGCAATTTGAAAATTTTAATTTCCAAAAGGAGCATTGTACGGCCTATAAGTCTCCTTACATTGGTATGTCATTCTCCACAAGTAGAGGCGTTACCTCTTAGACTTCAGTGTGATGTGCAATGGCTGCTCTAAGAGGAACTCTGTGAGATTATAACTGACACAGGACAGCATTAAAACACATCTGCAGGTTTCTATCAAAGCTTCAGCTTCCACCTCACAGGCAGTCAATGCTGCAATACCGCAGAGAAATGGGTTTGTAGGGAGGCAAAGTTCAGTTCTACTGTTTTGTGTTAGTTACATGTCTCACACTGTCAATATCCCCTTTTATTAAAAATAAGCCCTGGAGGCAGATTCTCATGCAGATCTGTGTTCTGCCCATAAATTTTAGCACATTTACATATGAGAACAATTTGGATTTCTATGGAACAAGACATTGGATCGCAGATATCAAGGTATCATTTAATTCATCCTTCCTATGATGCACATGCCCACATAGATGGCTCAGGAAGGTTGATCCTACTGACATATTCCCTTTAATATTTCTGTATACCTGCATGCTTCCTTCTTTGGGGGCTCCAGGGGGAGTCTGTATAGGATCCAGGTTGCTGCTTGGATGCGGCTGGAGGTTTTCTGGCTCAGAAGGCAGCTTCATCACTGGAGTTGTAATGGGTGCTGGAGGGATCATAGGGTTTGGCTGAAATAACATCACAGATATTAGAGGGGTTGAAAAACTATTTTTTCAAAGTATTTTGTAACCATTTGTATGATCTTTCCAATTCAATATGCAAAAGATGTGATGTTTTGCAGAAATCTTGTGACTGTCTCGGTCGCCTGAATGTAGCTTAAAGAAATCTATGCGCTTTGTTGCAAAAAACATCCCTAATTAGAAGAATGGAACAGTTATTTTTCTAATGCAAAAAATTTACACCTCGACACGGTTACACAATTTTATTGAAAAGTCAAATATTAAAAGGAGTTGAGTCAACTGGTAAATACTCAGGTGAGATAACTGTAGGAAACTGCTTAAACAACAACTCCAAGAAATGCTGGCATTCCTAGAATCCGTTCTTTCAGCTATTGGCACATACTGAAAGTAACATTTATGGTTGTAGGGATTTTCAAATTCCTGGCAACTTCCCTGCAGAGCGTTGCATTTTAGGAATGCCATACACAGAGCAGACTATAATGCGATGTCCAGACTATAGAAAGAGTCTACAATCTTAAGATGCATTTTCATTAAATTAGATATTCCAGCATCTGCAAGGTATTAGTGACAAAATCACTGTATACTCAAAATAATCTTACTTGCAGTAGGCAATCATACTTGTGGCCTTATTTGCACTGAGATAAGTCCTCTCCCTGTAAGGGGTGTAATAGGGGTGTTGTGTTACTCCTGGAGGCGAGGGCATCAGCCACCTCTGAGGCAAGAACACATGACTCACGCTGCAGTTTAACAGGCGGCTGAGCCTGAGTGAAGCTAATCAGGACTAGTAAATTGCCTTATAATGTCAGCTTTCTGGATGCCGTGGGAGGATTTAAACCCATAAATACATGTGAGATTGAGAGGTGAGAGTATTATTCTGGTCTGGCTAAGCCACATAGTTAAAGAAGATTCTCTCCAATAAGGCCACATCAAAAGGAGATGGTTTTAACGAGAAGCTAATCCTGTTGTAGTGAGCACAGCCTGCAGCCGATTCCCAGCCAGGCCTTCTAGAGACAGCCAAGAGGTCTAGGTACGAGGCCCAGGAACATGCACACCATACTGGAAGGACACTATATACCTTCAGCAGTACCACTTATGTGGGCTACTTACTAACTCAAAAATTGCATAAGACTAGGATTTTATTAGAACCTCTTATATTCTTGGATAAATGCGCATGCCATTTTTTGATATGTTTTTTTCTGCCATAATAAGGAAAGAAACTCACGCTGGGGACAATTCCTACCAATAATGACTGTAGGAGGGAAGTGTGTGTATAATTAACATATGCAAATTGTCTCTTCAGAGAGGAAGAGGACTAGAACTCTAGTGTCACCAATAGGAAGTAGCAATCCTAAAAGTCAATAGTGACCCTTTAAAGAGCCTTGTCACATGACTTAGGATAATAGCCAAAACCAAAATCTCAATTTGCAGACACTGTGTTTCAGGGTACTGCCCCTCATCAGTGCAAAGTATGAGATATGGTTTGGGCTGGGTAAGAGGCGTCTGACCGGTATCCAAGGGGTAACATTTGCCTCTCACCCAGCCAAACCATATCTCACACTGACGAGGGGCAGTACCCCGAAACACAGTGACTGCAAATAGAGATTTTGGCTATTATCCTAAGTCATGTGACAAGGCTCGTTAAAGGGTTGATATTGAATTTTAGGATTGCTACTTTCTATAAGTGGCACTAGAATTCTAGTTCTTTTCCTCCCTGAAGCGACAATTTGCATATTTCCCAGAGGAGCATTGCTGCTTAAAAGTCGCCTCACCATGACATGCTTAACATATCACTCTCCGCTAGGAGAAATGTTTCCCTATAATATATGTGACACCTCATTTTCTTACAACACACAAAAGCAAAACAAATCACCCTGTAATATAATAGTAACACAGAAATCTGCACCTTTGATTGAGGGGTTGGAACGGTGCCCTGAGCCCTTGGCCATATCAAGGGTGCATAGAAAACCCCTCATTTACATATGTTATAATACAGGTTTAAAGGGGTTGTCCACTACTTTTACACTGACGCCCTATCCTACGGATAGGGCATCAATGTATGATCGGCCGGAGTCCCGCACGCGGCACCCCCGCCGATCACCTGTCATCGGTGCCGGCGGCGGCCACCAGTCAGAAGTGCTCACTTGCGGGGCTCCGCCGTCAAGTGGTAGTGGCCGCCGCGGTGTACTGCACATCCGCCTCCCATTCAATTGAAAAAGTAGTAAAAGTGGTGGACAACTTCTTTAATGTAAAAAACTAAAGTTGTGAAACCTGTACTAAAGGACTGATGTTTTTATACCCTGTGTGACTATATAAATGGTTTAATTTGAGTTTTGGGGGTGATAAGCTTCACTTGAAGGGAACCCTTAATACTGAATAACATGGGTCACTGTGCGGTGGGATTAAAAAATTGGGCAGCCCATGTCCGATTTATATGCTCATCTGCACAAGCCTTTACTCTGAATACAGCGGTGTTTCAGAAAAAAAACAGTTGAATGAACAACTAGGGACGAGGTGCCCAGTACCAGGTTCCCGTAGGATTCTCCCAGTCTGCTCAGCTACACTGACAGGTCACACATACGGAGAGATCTGTCAGTCAAGTTGAGCGGGGGAAAGTAGGCAGGTACTTGCCTCTAACCAGTCATCTCATCCATGCCGTGCTTTCAACTAGGTTTTTTCTGGAACACCACAGTAATTGATAATAAAGCAGGCAGGAGCTGGTCTCGGTTTAATGCTGCGGGAATTCTACGTTTTTCAGTAAGGAAAACAACTGTCCATGGATATACGGTACATACCATAAATGTCTATAATGGGAAAACCTGTTTATTTGTAGTTATTTGTATCGATTATATAACAGTCCATGTATTTTACCAGTTACTGTGATCATTCGGTTGCCAGCTTTTGATTATAAGCAAGAAAGAATACATATAATTTACATTTTTTTTTTTTTAATGATAGGTACAGGACTACCTGACATATCCTACAGATCGGTGACAGTTTGGGTCATGAGACCTACATGAATAGCTCAAAAGAACGATATGAAATATGCAGCCTGTTAAAAAAAGAAGTGTATGGGCTCAGCAGAAAGTCTATGAGCTTGTGCAGAGAGGAGTACTGGCTCAGACTTTCTATTTACCATATTTTCCCAACTATAAGATGCATTTTTTAACAAGAAAGACTCTTGTCATAAAGTGTGCGAGTCTTATAGTCCAGAGACAGCTTCCTGTGATAGAGGAGAACGCTGACACTTCATCCTCCCTGATCACAGAGGGCTGCTGTCTCCCCTCCTGTGACACTGATCTATGTCATCGGTGCAGAGCAGAGAGATATATTCTATATCTATCTATATACACACACACACACACACACACACACACACACATTAATTAGGTTCTTAAAAGATTTGAGTAACATTTTTCATGGGATCATTAGATTACCTTTTTCCGTTGCATACTAGATTTCATAGAGAAAGAATCTGTCCAACCTTCTTGTTCACCTGCTAAGAACATCCAATATACAAAATGAGCAAAATGAGCACACAACCTTTATGCAATTCTTTTGATCTAAAAGCACTAGGGTACCTTTTCTGCTGAAAAAAAAAATATTTGTAGAGTGTAAAGGATTTTTTTTGAGTAATCACCTGTATTTCATATAATTGATATACACTTAATAGTTAAAAGGGTTGTCTGGCCTTGGGGTACAAGTCTGCAGTTACGCTATGTGTGCTCAGTGTGAGGATTCTCCGGTGCCGGCAGTCATGTGACCACAAGTATGCAATTTGAAAGCTTCCGGCTACATTCTGATTAGACATGTCCAGCCTTGCTCAATACACTTGCAATGAACGAGGCTGCCCACTTAAAGTTGTCAGGTGACCACAAATATGCAAACACCATACTTGTGGACATGCGCCCACCACTTCCAGGTCCCGTACAGGAGAATCCTCACAGCGCACCGTGCGCACAAAGTGAGGATTTACAAGTTGTACCCTAAAGCCAAACTCCTCCTTTAAAGAAGTTTTTCGGTATCAGAAAAACCTGTGTCCCCAGACGCAGCTTGCTTAAAAGAATAAATAAAACAAATGCTTTAGTCACCCTCCCTGGGTCCAGAGCAGAATCTCCAATAGTGCTCCCGATGTCTGTTATGGTCTTCAGCACTGACATCAGGTTGATAGTGCTTCAGCTAATAACAGAGTTCAGCGGCTCTGAGTGGCACGTGCGGTCAACTCTGGCACAGCCATTAGGCTCAGTATATAGCTGCAGCTCTATCAACATCCATGCTGCAGATAATAGATACAGAGAGCAGCAGGGAAGACTCAGTGCCGGACTGGGGAGGGTGAGTAAAGCACAGTTTAAAAAAAAAATAAGAAAAACTGCAGCCAAAAGACTTGTTTTCCAAAAATGGAAATTCTCCTTAATTTATGCTTAGTATATTCTGGATGATTGTGACTATAGATTTCTTGTTACATAATATTTCATCTGGGGTATAATTTTATGGATTTATATTATTGGGCATGCTAGGAAAAGGATCTTTCTTTATACAGAGGTCACATCTCAAGGATCCTCCCTTCAGGAATGCAAATACAGTCTGGGTTACATATGCCAAAAACATGTAACACTGAAAAGTATTTCTGCCAAACACAGCCAAAGCACATCAAGTAATGCCCCTGCATTAGTTACAAAGACACACAATACAAACTTTGCATAAAGCTAATCACTAGACAAAAAGCAACTCAGAAGGGGAGATTTATTAATAGTGTTGTAAGATGCATGCCTGTAGGCTGTACACTAATATTTTCCACCAAAAAAAGTTGATTACATTTTTTAAAAAGTATGAAGCAAGTCATTATCGGTATCCGTATCCAATTTATTAAGCACTAACCAAAAATATAAATTATATATATATAACAAGTGTAAATAGCATATTCATGTATTCCACATTTTTGGTGCAACTTCCTTAGTAAATCTCCCTCAAAATGTAGATACTACAAAGCACTTCCCAATCTTTACCTGCACCATCATGTCTGTTCTGCAGCCAGGGAAAGGAACCTAGAAATAACCGGTCATTCAAACAAGTCAAGTCCACCCTGATAGAAAAGTGTGGGCCATGCTTAACGTCTTAAACTTGCAATTTGGATTCCATTCCAGAAGTACCAGGAATTGGAGACATAAAATACTTTTCTGTACAAGAATATACACAGCTAGTGACAAGATTGACTCCACAGACCAACCCAATTCTATAGATACTATATTACCTATTGGCAGAAAGGTAAAAATTATCCATGGCAATATATTCTCATCTTACAGGTCTCCGTTTTCCCAACCCACTGCCCCCATATTCTTTTCGCTCACCTGTGCCACAGTAATTGACTACCCCCTTCACACCTTACCCTAAGGTTGTCGTCCTGTTAACTACTCTACACTTCAGCCTCCTCACACGCATCAATGAGCCTGTTGCGCCATTGACTCCATCGCTAGTTCATTGGTTATCCTTCCTTGGAACACTTTTGGTAGCATACACTTTACAATACCTGCCATTTTGGAGACATTCTTGATAAAGAAATTAATCTATATGGCCATTATCTATAAATTTGCCAATATGGTACATGCCAGTTTTATAAAATCATGTTTTGCTTCAGCTATACAAGGCTAAGCCTGCAGATAGTCTTAGAATATTACGCAAGATGATGTTCCCTAGAGAAGATGTATTCACAGAAACCAAACACCTCAAGTGTTTTTTTTCTAGAAATAATGATCCTTGAAAATGAATGATTGTTCATATTTTGCTAATGCAGTTTAATTATTACTGGTGGGTGACAGTTTTTTCTAGAATACTGCACCCTTTTGCAGCAGGTCTGATCTCGCTCCCATAGTCACAGGGATCTCATGTATGTTCTTTTAATCTCGCATCTTTATCCCTCCTTAATTGTAACTCAGTCAAAATAAATTTCTTTTTTATTCAAATTACCTGTGAAGATCGGATCTTTGCTACTTGAGCAGATTTCCATATCAATCTGATCCAGTTGTCTGACCATCACAAAGTTGTGGAGTAGTTTAAAATTATATCAGGAAATGATGGTAGAAGCAAGTGGAAAGAAAGAAAATTACCAGTTGGAGGTGGTGGCAGGACGGTCGGTGCTCCAGGTCCTCCTTCTCGAAATCCCATGTCAGTTGGATAGTTAAAAGGAGCGTGGGATGCAGTCATGGTGGGTGGTGTTGGAGGTTGATTAATGCCTGGTCGTGTCGCAGGATGATAACTAGGAGGGTGTAAAGGAGGAACCAAGGCTCGCGGGTATGCATTAGATACTCCAGGTACATTCATAGGAACATCAAGAGAAGCTGGAGGAAATGGCATATGGGTTGACATAGGGGGAGGTGGTTTCAATGGAGGAGGCTGAAGGACTCCTGAAAAGTAAAGAATTCATAGGAATATTATACACTTAAAACAATATTCCTTTAGTAATAGAAAGTAATAAAATTGTGTTTCATACTGTAGATAATGATTACCAACTTATCACAGAGCTTATTCATCTGCATTTACTGAGCAAACTACAACCATCTCCATCATCTTGAAGACTTCACTGATTTCTACTAAGCTCCATCACAAGTTAGCCAAAGACCCACTAAGAGAAAACACTTCAGTTTCTTCTCCTTTCAGCTTAATATGAATTATGCACCTAAAATTAGAAATGTTCAGCTGTTTTAAAGAATTTCTATATAATCCATTACAGTGGAAATAACTATATGGAGGCTTATAGAGAACAGGGAACCCTATAGCAAATATATCAGTCAGGCTCCATCAGGAAGTCTGGGGTCGCCAATGTTTTTTTTTTAGGACTTTGATAACTACATTAATTAGTTGAGCAAAAAAAACAAATCCATCAAATTTGCAGACTCTAACACTAAACAGGTAGTTTAAAAGCCTTTATAAAGTGTAGGGAAGGGACACCTGCAAACATGACTTCCTGTATGACAGCTTTCCCTTGTACTATACAGCAGTTCTCCTAGTTGCTATATGCTGTTTATTACAGGCCATGCAGTTGAACTATAAATCTTTATGGGAGTCAAATCCAGAAATACGGAAAAATTCCCTTACTAATACACTTGTCAACAGCCTGAAAGTCACAGGCCAGGAGAAACTTATTTCCCCATTGCCATTATATCCCCGGCCCCTTGTAAAGAGAAGGCCACAAAGAGCCAACACTGGAGAATTGTATTAGAACAAAACAGCATGAAGGAGCCGCAGAAATCTCCCACAGCCACTGGAGTGTTTGGCAACAGTTGGCGGATTAAGCACTTGAGATGTGACCAGTAACCGCCCACCGGCCACCAGTCTTTCAACGATCTAAATGGATTGCAGACAAAGAGTGACAGACTTCATGCAGAAGTCTAGAATCAAAATGATTCTATGTCCAGCAAGTAAAAGCAATTATGTGAGCATTAAACGAAAAAAAGGAGCCCAGGTTGCCTGAGCAGAGAAATTTAAAGGATTAAAACCTACATTCTCCTAAGCCAGACTTTAATACAACTTTAAAAATATTCTTTCAGTGTTACATTGAACATAAAAGAAGTGGCACCTGCAAATACAAGTCACGGACTAATCTTTAGTGACAAAAAGCCGAAGCAAACCTTTTCAGAGGAGTATGTGCCATAGTGCTGCACATACAGAAGGGATAAACTCCATCCTTACATGTGCCCACCTAATCGTCTTGTCAGACCTCCTCACAACTTTGAGTACTCCATTAAATTTAGAATAAGTCACATAAAAGCTAAAATAACCGTGTAAATGCATTACTTAAAAGTGGTTCTCTGGGAACAGAAAAAAAATATTTAGAGGAAAAATGAGGAGTTCTGCAATTTTCTAAAATATATTATGGGCTATTTAGCTATCTTGCCCTGCAGCACATTTAGCATGTGGTTCAGGGACTTTTTGAAAATCACTTGACAAGTGCGTGGGACTTAGCAGGAAAAGGTGTGGACAAAAGTGTCTAAAGAGGCACCAAATTTAGCATCTGGCGTGACCTGATGTGATAACTTTGTCACAATTTCAGACTGTTCTGTCTAAGGTTCAGCTGAAGTGATGATTATAGAAATATGTATTATTATGGATTATGCTTATATAGCACCATTAATTCCACAACGCTTTACAAACATTATCGTCGCTGTCCCCATTGGGGCTCACAATCTACATTCCCCATCTGTACGTCTTTGGAGGGTGGGAGGAAACCAGAGAACCCGGAGGAAACCCATGCAAACATGGGGAGAACATACAAACTCCTTGCAGATGTTGTCCTTGGTGGGATTTGAACCCAGGACCCCAGTGCTGCAAGGCTGCAGTGCTAACCACTGAGCCACCGTGTGGCCCTAAATAGGCAGCGTGCATCCACGGCCGTCAAATTATGGTATGTTTGGGCACAATTTTGAAAAAATATAGAAAAGTTATGCATTTTTGCCACTTTTTTTTCTCAAATTGCTACAAAGTAGATTGTAGATTGAAAGCCCTCATGGGCAGAGTTCTCACTTCCATTGTACCCATCTGTTGCTTAACCATACCTAGTTAAAAAGTAACCAGCGTTTTAATTTTTAATTCATTTGTTCGCATGTAAATAAGCAACTTTATAATAGATCTTATAGTTAAGAGAAATTGCTTTTTTCACCTTCCATATTGATTTTTCACTATCAATTCAGAGGTAAAATCTATAAAATTTGTATTGAGAGAAGACAGACTTTCCCATTATTGAGATGAGATAGGAGATGACAGTTGATGCTTTTAAAATTCTATGGGCAAAGGAGGGAGGAGCTAGAGGACGACACAGACATTCTGCTGCAAGTTCTCCAGAAAGTTACAGCTCTCCATAGAACTTTACGAGCACCAACACAAATCTCCTCTCTCAGTATTGGGAAACCATGTTCACTGAAGACAGATTTTGTCAATACAGACTATTAATGAATGAAGAGTCCAGGAGGAGAAAGAAGCAGATTCCTTTAATAAGACGTATTATAAAGTTTCTTATTTTCCGGTGTACTATAGATTTATGAGAAAAAAGTAAAACGTTGGTTACTCTGTAAATTTGTTTGCACCTTGCTAAATGATAGCAATGTAATGCAAATGTGTTTTTGTGCGTACAGCACCTTGGAAATAAAAGGCATTATAAAATAAATAATATTGGGAAAAAAACTAAGTTTGATCTTTTTATGTAAACTTACTCTAAAGGCTCTTGCCAATGCACAGTAGTAAACCACCACTGATCAAAGTTTGCCAGTCGGCAGTTAATTAATAGCCTGTTTACACAAGCCCACTTCAGATCCGAAATGAGCTAGATCTGCAATAGATTGCTCAGTGCACATACACTGCTGAGAACAAGTCCTGGTTACACAGGGCAACGCACCGCCGAGAATAATACAAGTCCTGGTTACACAGGGCAATGCACCGCCGAGAACTATGTAAGTCCTGGTTACACAGGGCAATGCACCGCTGAGAACAATGCGAGTCCTGGTTACACAGGGCAATGCACCGCCGAGAACAATGTAAGTCCTGGTTACACAGGGCAATGCACCGCCGAGAACAACGCAAGTCCTGGTTACACAGGGCAATGCACCGCCGAGAACTATGTAAGTCCTGGTTACACAGGGCAATGCACCGCTGATAACAATGCGAGTCCTGGTTACACAGGGCAATGCACCGCCGAGAACAATGTTTGTCCTGGTTACACAGGACAATGCACCGCCGAGAACAACGTAAGTCCTGGTTACACAGGGCAATGCACAGCCAAGAAATTTGATGTACTTTGGGGTGATTGGCAGCCTGTTTACACTGTACATGAGTTCCTGAAAATTGGGCAGCAAGAATGCACCTCAAGTGTTCGCTTCATGCAACAAATAGTCAAGAATGGCATCACTTCAAAGTGGATGAGCTGTGGTTTACACCAGGGGATATACATTTTGTATTCAGTGTCCATATTCAGTAATGCTGGAGAATAAACCTAGATTTATGATCAACAGTGTCAACAAGATCATGTTCTGATCATGTGTTTGAAAAAAAAATAAAATACATTTTTCCTAGTTTGGTCATAAATTGCTATCCGTATTATATAAGGTAGCACACATAAATCCAAAGTCCTTCACAGGCAAATTAATAATTTTTTAGGGAATGTAGAAGGGATCTCTTCCTAGGATTACTTTTATTTTCATATAGAAAATCAAGGCAAAAGCAGGAAAAAGATGAAGGTGGCCAAAAGGAAAAATTGTTACAGCAAACCACCAGTACAAATAAAAACGTCTCCGTGCTATTAAATCCTCATGCACACCACCATTGAGAGTCTCTACTGTTACAGCTCAGCCTTTCTGCACCAGAAGTTATCACTGTCTGCCAGGTTAGGCCACATTACAGGGTTTTCCATCCCTTTATTTTAATTTTCGTAGAATCCCAATGAGTTATTAAATTAAAAAAAATAGCTGCAGCGGTCAGGTGCTGACAGGCAGGAAAAGAAGAGAGCAGCGGGTACCCGGCCAGCAGAACAGAGGAGCGGCGCGAGAGTATGTGAAATTTATTTTGTTTTATTGGATAGAAAACTGGGTCCATATGTAAATAAAACAAAACGGTGGAATATTTGCAGCAAATCTGTCCAATACATATTTTGGAAGTTTAAAAAAAATATAAAAACATCCACATGTACCTGAAAGTTTCTGCAAGACAAACGCATGCTGTGAAAATCTGCAGCACGCTCCTTATGTTGTGGACATGCAGGAGATTTTCCCCACGGATGTTGTCCCTTCATAACATAGGGGAGAAAATAGCAGCACTATCAGAATTTAACACATCCAGATTTTGAGGCAGAACTGCCATGGATTTGCATCCTCAGGGGACCAAAGGGTACATTTTCTCCTTATGGAGAGTGACATGCCAGGTCTGGCACGCCAGTATGAGGAGACGTAAACACCTTGCATGCTCCTCTGGGAAATTAAATATGGAAATTGTCTCTTCAGAGAGGAAGAGGACTTGAACTCTAGTGCCACCTATTGGAAGTAGCAATCCTACATGTCAATATTGACCCATTAACGAGCCTTGCAATATGAGTTAAGATAAGAGTCAAATCAGAATCTCAATTTGTAGACATGGTGTTTTGGGGTATTGCCCCTCATCAGTGCAAAGGATGAGATCTGATTTGGCTGGATGTGAGGCTAAGACTTCCGATAGGTGGCACCAGAATTCAAGTCCTCTTCTTCTGTGAAGTGACAATATGCACATTACGTGTGACTTTACCCAGACCGGCCGGCAGCTCCACTGTGTCTAGGACAGGGATGTCAAACTCAAAACACACAGAGGGCCAAAATTAAAAACTTGGACAAAGTCGCGGGCCAACCAGTATACAGTATAATGGGCTCCATACAGTTTTCTATACAAAATAAAGGGCCCCACATAGTCCTCCATACAGTATAATGAAATGAATGCGTTCTTCAATAGATTCAGCAATAAAGGTGCGGTAGCAGCAGGGAAGGGGGAGGAGGCCGGGGAACAACTAGCTAAATTAACAGGGGGTGAAATAGATAATTTCTCGGTCTCCAAAAATGACGTGAGGGACCAGTTTAGTAAGCTGGCCATTGGCAAAGCAGCAGGGCCTGACTGTCTCAGTCCACGTGTCCTCAGAGTGTGTGCAAATGAGTTGTGTACTGTCTTCCAGCATCTCTTTAACCAGAGCTTACAATCAAAGAGAGTACCAGTGCTATGGAAGACTTCCTGCCTGGTGCCGGTTCCCAAGACTACCTTCCCGGCTTCCCCGGGGGACTATAGACCGGTGGCCTTAACATCGCATGCGATGAAGTCCTTGGTGAGAATAGTACTTGCTCACTTGTGTCCGAGGGTGATGGCGCATACTGATGCTCTTCAGTTTGCGTACCGGCAGGGACTGGGGGTGGACGATGCTGTAGCGTCTCTGCTACAAACAGTACATTCCTTTTTGGACAATGATGGAACCACAGTGCGTGCTTTGTTCTTGGATTTCTCTAGTGCGTTCAACACATTACAGCCACTCTTACTGCGTGGAAAGTTGATTAAAATGGCGGTGGATGAGGGACTTGTGAATTGGATAATTGACTACCTGTCGGATAGGCCACAGTTTGTTAGGTGGGGGACGGTTACATCAGATAGTGTACTGAGCAGTGTCGGAGCCCCGCAGGGAACAGTGCTGTCGCCTTTCCTCTTTACATTGTACACAGCTGACTTTCAGTATAAATCAGACCGTTGTCACCTCCAGAAGTACTCGGATGACTCTGTGATAGTTGGCGGTATTGGGAAGGACCAGGATGAAGAGGAATATAGAAGGGTGGTTGCAGACTTTGTAGTATGGTGCCAGGCTAACCATCTAGAACTAAATGTTAAGAAAACCAGGGAGTTGGTGATGAGCTATGGAAGGTGCAAGAAGGTATGCCTACCTGTTACCATTGACGGTCAGGATGTGGAGATGGTGGACAGTTTCAAATATTTGGGGGTTTACCTGGATAGCAAGCTAGACTGGAAGTGCCACATGGAGAAGGTCTACAAGAAGGGGATGAGTAGATTGTACTTCCTAAGGAAGTTAAGGTCGTTTAATGTGTGTGGCAAAATGCTTGAGGTGTTCTACCAATCCATTGTGGCTAGTGCCACCTTTGCGGCAATAATTTGCTGGGGTAACAGTGTGCGTGTTGCTGACGCCAACAAGCTCAACAAACTTATCAAGAAGGCTAGCGCGACGGTGGGCCTACAGCTTGGGACTTTTGAAGAGGTGGTAGAGGATAGGATTAAGAAGAAGTGCAGAGCTATAATGGGCAACAACACACACCCGCTTTATGAACTGTTTGCGAAACAGAAGAGCACATTCAGCAATCGCCTAATACAACTAAGGTGTAAAAAGGAAAAATACAGGAAATCGTTTGTTCCAACAGCTATGGGGGTGTTTAACAAATGTCTGAAAGCAATGTCTAAAGCATTCCAAATGTTATGTTATCATATGTGTCATGTTCGAGATCTGTGTTCTGCTGCTGTGATACCGCAATTTCCTCCGGGATAAATAAAGTATATCTTATCTTATCTTATAATGGGTCCCACATAGCAGGGCAGTGGAGTCGGTAAGCCAAACCTCCGACTCAGACTCCTCAATGTCCATGACACAGACTCCGCGACTCCATCATAAATGGCTCATGTTTAAGTGATAAATTTACTGTAGCACAGATTCATCTCAGCTAAAAGTCTAGACCCTTAGATCAGGAATAGGTCAGACATTTATAGGACATTTCATAACTTTTCCAAATTCTTATAAAAAAAATGTACAGCATATACTGCATTGAACTACTGTACCCAATATATTATATATTTTAGGAGTCGGAGTAGGTCCATTTTATACCGACTCCACCAAAATGGGCTTCGACTCAGACTCTACAGCCCTGCCACATAGTCCTCCACACAGTATTAACGGGCCCCACATAGTCCTCCACACAGTATTAACGGGCCCCACATAGTCCTCCACACAGTATTAAAGGGCCCCACATAGTCCTCCACACAGTATTAACAGGACCCACATAGTCCTCCACACAGTATTAACAGGCCCCACATAGTCCTCCACACAGAATATTGGGCCCCACATAGTCCTCCATAAAGAATAATGGGCCCCACATAGTCCTCCATACAGAATATTGGGCCCCACATAGTCCTCCATACAGAATAATGGCCCCACATAGTCCTCCATACAGAATAATGGGCCCCACAATAGTCCTCCATACAGGATAATGGGCCCCACATAGTCCTCCATACAGAATAATGGGCCCCACAATAGTCCTCCATACAGAATAATGGGTCCCACAATAGTCCTCCATACAGGATAATGGGCCCCACATAGTCCTCCATACAGAATACACCATCCTCCCTTCTCTAACAGCAGTGAAATACTGTCTGTATGAATCTGTGCCGATGCTGCAGTAATCACAAGACTTTATAACAGACAAGGACAGCTTGTAATGGTCTATGTGAGTAAGGTAATCAAATTGTGTTAAAGGGGTATTCCCATCTCCAAGATCCTATCCCAATATGTAGTAGGTGTAATAATACTAATATTAGCAAATATCTCCAATTAGAATTGTAGTATAGTATTTTTGATTCGCTATGTCTCTTTCCTCATGCGCAGGCATCGCAGGACCTTAGGTATCCATGGTTAGGACCACTAGCAGCTAGCTAACTAACTGTGACTTTATCAGTGGACGGGCAGGGTAAGTGACGCGCTTCCAGCGCGGCGCTGTTAAATGCAGATGTCAGAAATTGACAGCGGCATTTAACATGTTAACAGCCGCGGGTGGATCGTGATCCACCCGCGGCTGTTGCGGGCACATGTCAGCAGTAATAATCAGCTGACATGTGCCCGGTTCAGTGCGGGCTCCGCGCCAGAGCCCTCACTGAACCGGGGGATTACAGTCTGTGCGTACTAATACGCCACAGGCTGTAAAGTGGTTAAAAAAACAACCTGAAAAATCACATTGTATGATTTTTACATAATTAAATTGCATTTTATTGCATGAAATAAGTATTTGATCACCTACCAACCAGCAAGAATTCTGGCTCTCACAGACTGGTTAGTTTTTCTTTAAAGAAGCCCACCTACTCTGACCAAAGAGCTGTCTAAGGACACCAGGGACAAAATTGTAGACCTGTACAAGGCTGGGATGAGTTACAGGACAATAGAAAACCTGGTGAGAAGGCAACAACTATTGGCACAATTATTAGAAAATGGAAGAAACACAAGATGGCTGTCTATCTTCCTCGGTATGGGGCTTCATGCAGGATCTCTCCTCGTGGGGTAAAAATGATTTTGAGAGAGGTCAGGAATCAGCCCAGAACTACATGGGAGGACCTGGTCAATGACCTGAAGAGAGCTGGGAGCACAGTCTCAAACATTACCGTCAGTAACACACTACACCGTCATGGATTAATATCCTGCAGGGCACGCAAGGCCCCCTTGCTCACGCCAGCACATGTCCAGGTCCATTTGAAGTTCGCCAATGACCATCTGGATGATCCAGAGAAGGCATAGGAGAAGGTCATGTGGTCAGAGGAGACCAAAATAGAAGTTTTTGGTATCAACTCCACTCGCCGTGTTTGGAGGAAGAAGTATGAGCACAATCCCAAGAACATCGTCCCAACCGTGAAGCATGGTGGGGGAAACATCATACTTTGGGGGTTCATTTCTACAAAGGAGACAGGACGACTGCACTGTATTGAAAGGAGGATGGGGTCATGTATTGTGAGATTTTGGCCAACAACCTCCTTCTCTCAGTAAGAGCATTGAAAATGGGTTGTGGCTGGGCCTTCCAGCATGAAAATGTCCTGAAACACACAGCCAGGGTAGCTAAGGAGTGGCTCCGTAAGAAGCATTTCAAGGTCCCGGAGTGGCCTAGCCAGTCTCCAGACCTGAACCCAATAGAAAATCTTTGGAAGGAGCGACAGCCCAAAACCTGAAAGATCTGGAGAAGATCTCTATGGAGGAGTGGGCCAAAATCCCTGCAGCAGTGTGTGCAAATTTGGTCAAGAACTATAGGAAACATCTGATCTCTGTAATTGCAAACAAAGGTTTCTGTACCAAATATTAAGCACTGCTTTTCTATTGCATCAAATACTTATTTCATGCAATAAAATGCAAATTAATTAGGTAAAATTCTTACAATGAGATTTTCTGGATTTTTGTAAGATTCTGTCTCTTACAGGTAAAGCGTACCTACGATAAAAATTACAGCTCTCTCCATTCTATGTGGGTGGGAAAACTTGCAAAATCGTCAGTGTATCAAATACTTATTTTCCCCACTGTATATCACACACACACACGCTCAATAACCTAATACAACAATAAGTTACTTGGTATAGTTTCATCTTTTTGCGGTCACTGCACTCACCTGGCACAGCTGACGGGGGCTGTGATCCTGGATAAGGCTGCCAGCCTCCATATCTGTGATGGATAGTAGAAGACTGGCCAGAGGAAGGTTGGAATGGGATGGATGGAGGGGGCGGCACTGTAGCGGGCATTGGCTGAGGTATGAATGGTGAAGGCACTGAAGGCGGGGGTGGAAGTACAGTGCTAATTGGAGTTTGGGATAAAGCCTACAAATATTAAAAATAATAATAGTCAATGTTATTCTGAAAAAAAAAAAACATACATACATACATACATAATCTCCAAAACTCTGTGCCTTATTTAATTTTATTTACATTATTTTTGAGCATTTTGGAGCAGACTTTTCTTGTGCTTTTAGGTCAGAAGAGATGTATGTCTTGGATATTGGGCACGGAGACCTTCAGTGCTTAGTATGCACTTTGCATACAACGTGAAACCTGCAGAGTTTGTCCCCCCTGCCTCCTCAGGAATCTGGTGACAGCTTCTTCTTTCTGCCCAGGCCAGATAGTGTAATCATTGATCCCATATTCTGAGACTGCAGTAATCATTAAAAGTGGCATTTCTCAGTTGAATTGGGAGAAAAGGCTTGTTATATTATTTGTGTTGCGGTATATAAGTTGTTCTTGGTTGGTTGGTTAATTGCAAACGGCAAAAAGTTTTCTAAATAATGCAAATTAAACCTAATGTGCAATGTGGCTTAAATAATTTTGCAACTTTATATACAATAGAAGTGTATATAGTGCATACAGCCCTGGGCAAAAGTTTTAGACAAGTGAGGAAAAAATGCTGCATAGTAAAAATTCTTTAAAAAAAAATATATAGAGGTGTCAATATTAATCAATTAACAAAATACAAAGTGAATGTCATAAAAGAGAAATCTGAAATCAATATGTGGTGTGATCACTAGTTGCCTTCAAAACAGCATCAATTATGATGTCCACATCATCAAGTCTGTGTGGGGTTGCATGAAGAAAGAAAAGGATTTGCACAAGCGACATCCACAGAAGATCTGTGGTTAGTTCTCCAAGATGTTTGGAACAACCTCCTTCCCCAGATACTTCAAAAACAGTGTACAAGTGTACCTAGAAGAATTGATGCTATTTAGAAGGAATCGGCTGGTCACACCAAATACTGATTTGATTTTGATTTCTCTTCTGTTCATTCACTTTGCATTTAGTTAACTGATAAAAATTAACCATTGACACTTCTATTTTTTAAAGCATTCTTACTCTGCAGCATTTGTTCAAACCTGCCTAAAAACTTTGTACAGTACTGTACAGATATATACATACGCTGTGTATTTATTACCTATTGTTTTATATTTTATGCAGAAAAAAAGTGTATTAGGTTTCAGCAAATAAAGGATATTCTTGTTACAACACCGTAACGATGATCATATTGACCCTACTGTATTAAACAGCAGCAAGCAGAGATATGGAAAACGGTAGAATTGATAAGGGAAGAAATAGTATATACACAATTAGTCATTATATAGACAGAGTAAAGGCCCTGTCACACATAACGAGATCGCTAGCGAGATCGTTATTGCGTCATGGTTTTGGGATCGCTGGGGAGATGTCAAACATGCAGAACTTTCCAACGATCTCGGCCGCCCCAGCGATCTAACCAACGATCTCGGCGGTCGTTGGGACGCTTTCACACAGCAGCTATTTCAACGATCCACACCTTGATAGGAACTGTACTGTGTCAGAAAGGCATGCATAAAATTACTTCTCCGCGCCCCCCTCATCTCCAATTGGTGGGCGCTACTACGTTCTGATTGGGTGGCCATGGTTTAACACTGCGCCTCCGGTCAGATGGGATCTCTACATTAAAAATGGAAACTCATTTGAGACCCTAAACAATACCTACGTCGCTAAAGATGCCTGATTTCTTCAAAGTGGAGTCACAGCCGGAGAACGCTGGTGGGATCTAAAAAAACAAGGACGCAGTAGTGACCACCAATCGGGGACGAGGAGCGCAGAAAAGTCCAATTTATGCACGCCTACGTGTCTCAGTTCTCAATCGCTAACGAGGTCGTTGATAAGGTGTCAAATACAGCGATGCACACTGCCCATCGGGAGAGCAACGACCCAGGAATGGTCCAGGAAGCTTTGTAACGATCAGCGATCTCACAGCAGGGGCCTGATCGTTGCTGCCTGTCAGACATAACGAGATCGCTAGTGAGATCGTTATTGCGTCACCAAAACCGTGACTCATTAGCGATCTCGTTATGTGTGACGGGGCCTTAAGCTTTAGTTGCTGAATCTATGCATTTACAGTTGTAGACAGAAACAATAAAAACAAAAATAAAATATAATTTTGTGTAATCCAATAAAAAGGACTTGAGTTTAATTTCTAAATTTCGCTTTCTCAGAACGCTACGTGAGGTTTTCAAGGCCTAATTAGCTGTACAAGTACTTTGGATGCAAGTTCATACTATATATGAAACGTCTCAGTAAGAAAAATGGGTGAAGCGTGACGTGGCCTGTACTGCCACCTGCTGCAGGAATCGTTGTAGCACAATTAGTTTTTTATACTTTTTTTCATGCCCTACTTCACTTACGGCTTTAAAAAAATAAATAAAAATGAACATCTATGGTATAAGGATTCAGATGGGATCCCACACAAACCTGTTTGCTTCCTTCTTTATAGGAGAAGCCTTCCGATGCTCTAATTGGTTTGACTGTAGGTGATGGATAGCTACTGGATGTCTTTGAAGGGTATCGCTGCCCATTTGCAGCCTGTCCCTGAGCATTCAATAAACGATCTCGTAGTTCACGCACCGAACTCTGAAACGATAAACGTATGAGAAAATGTAAGATTGCTAAACAGCAGCAATTGTAAAGAACGTCCTTTGCGACCCAAATCCTTTGAGCCACCTTGGGAATAAGGGATTATCACAAGTAAGGGGTCTTCCCACCATCGTAAGTAATGGCATATCGCTAGGATTAAGTGGCTCGGACCTCCAGCAATAAGTAGAATGGAGTATGGTGGTGGGGGGTACAGTGCTATTTTCCAGACCACCTATTGTGCTGGGAACGGTACTTGAGTACATCATCAACTATGCTTTGAAGTACAGTTAAAATACATGTGACACTTTTTTGGCTTCTGGCCATTATATGTCTACAGGCACATTGATATAGATTGATATTGTTTGCTTTACACTAAAGTGCATTTATTAAAGAAAGATTAGTATGAAGACAAACAATTGGAATGGAGTCACAATAGAGCAACGACTATGGGCCGGCCCTATGATATGTCTGTATACCTTGGATTAAAATAAAATCACAGCATGCAGCATTGGATGACATATCACACAACTTGCCTTCAATATTATGGAGCCATAGCAACTCTAAGTGCTACGGTTTTGCCGTTCGAACACTTCAATTCTACCAAACTGATGGTACCTTCATTCCTCTTCCTGGTATGTATGGCCCCCCTTATCCCTGTATGTATGGGCACCCTTCATCCCTGTATGTATGGCCCCCCTCATGCCTCATCCCTGTATATATGGCCCCCCTCATCCTGGTATGCTTGGCACCCCCTGATCCCTGTCACGCTGCACAGAAAAAACAATAAATTGAGTAAATAATAATCCTGCAGCCATGGTAAGGGGAACTAGACATTGTAGGCCAGTGACTAATTAAAGGAGATCTATCACAAGTTTTCACAATACAAACTAAATACATTATTAAATAAATCTTAAACCTGATGATGTTTACTGTATTTTTCGGACTATAAAAAGCAATTTTTTTCGCTAAAATTTTGGAGGAGAATGGGGGGTGCGTATTATAGACCAATATACAGTACAGACCAAAAGTTTGGACACACCTTCTCATTTAAAGATTTTTCTGTATTTTCTTGACTATGAAAATTGTACATTCACACTGAAGGCATTAAACTATAAATTAACACATGTGGAATTATATACTTAACAAAAAAGTGTGAAACAACTGAAAATATGTCTTATGTTCTAGGTTCTTCAAAGTAGCCACCTTTTGCTTTGATGACTGCTTTGCATACTCTTGGCATTCTCTTGATGAGCTTCAAGAGGTAGTCACCGGAAATGGTCTTCCAACAATCTTGAAGGAGTTCCCAGAGATGCTTAGCACTTGTTGGCCCTTTTGCCTTCACTCTGCGGTCCAGCTCACCCCAAACCATCTCGACTGGGTTCAGGTCTGGTGACTGTGGAGGCCAGGTCATCTGGCGTAGCACCCCATCACTCTCCTTCTTGGTCAAATAGCCCTTACACAGCCTGGAGGTGTGTTTGGGGTCATTGTCCTGTTGAAAAATAAATGATGGTCCAACTAAACGCAAACTGGATGGAATAGCATGCCGCTGCAAGATGCTATGGTAGCCATGCTGGTTCAGTATGCCTTCAATTTTGAATAAATCCCCAACAGTGTCACCAGCAAAGCACCCCCACACCATCACACCTCCTCCTCCATGCTTCACGGTGGGAACCAGGCATGTAGAGTCCATCCGTTCACCTTTTCTGCGTCGCACCAAGACACGGTGGTTGGAACCAAAGATCTCAAATTTGGACTCATCAGACCAAAGCACAGATTTCCACTGGTCTAATGTCCATTCCTTGTGTTCTTTAGCCCAAACAAGTTTCTTCTGCTTGTTGCCTGTCCTTAGCAGTGGTTTCCTAGCAGCTATTTTACCATGAAGGCCTGCTGCACAAAGTCTCCTCTTAACAGTTGTTGAAGAGATGTGTCTGCTGCTAGAACTCTGTGTGGCATTGACCTGGTCTCTAATCTGAGCTGCTGTTAACCTGCGATTTCTGAGACTGGTGACTCGGATAAACTTATCCTCAGAAGCAGAGGTGACTCTTGGTCTTCCTTTCCTGGGGCGGTCCTCAGGTGAGACAGTTTCTTTGTAGCGCTTGATGGTTTTTGCAACTGGTTTGCCCAATTTTTCGGACTGACTGACCTTCATTTCTTAAAGCAATGATGGCCACTCGTTTTTATGCTTTTTTCTTGCCATAATACAAATTCTAACAGTCTATTCAGTAGGACTATCAGCTGTGTATCCACCTGACTTCTGCACAACACAACTGATGATCCCACCCCATTTATAAGGCAAGAAATCCCACTTATTAAACCTGACAGGGCACACCTGTGAAGTGAAAACCATTTCCGGTGACTACCTCTTGAAGCTCATCAAGACAATGCCAAGAGTGTGCAAAGTCATGAAAATACAGAAAAATCTTTAAATGAGATGGTGTGTCCAAACTTTCGGTCTGTACTGTACATAGATACTGTGGCTGTGGGTGGTTGGGGATGTAAGGGAAGAGACAGTGGCGGAGTAGCGGTGCACAGGAGGCAGCAGTCGCCTGCTGCAGCCTACACTGTGCCCGCTACTAAAGAAAATGAATATTCACAACTCCCCATGCCCATGGGTGTGGTGAATATTCATGGCCTTTAATAGCAGGCACACTGACCGTCAAGCGCAGCAGAAGCCGCGCTGCGGCTACAGCGTGCGCGCTATTAGGGAGAATGAATGGTCACTGCTCCCCATGCAGTCCCGGCGTGGGAAGCAGTGACTATTCCGGCACAGAGCGGAACACAGCGCTGGAGGAGAGAGGAGGTGAGTATAATTGTTTGGGTTTTTTTCTGTGCAGCGTGACGGGGATCAGAGGGTGGCAAGCATACCAGAGGGGGCCATATATACAGGGATGAGGCATGAGTTGGGCCATACATACCAGGAAGAGGGATGAAGGTACCATACATACCAGGAAGAGGAATGAAGGTACCATACATACCAGGAAGAGGGATGAAGGTACCATACATACCAGGAAGAGGGATGAAGGTACCATACACACCAGGAAGAGGGATGAAGGTACCATACACACCAGGAAGAGGGATGAAGTTACCATACACACCAGGAAGAGGGATGAAGGTACCATACACACCAGGAAGAGGGATGAAGGTACCATACACACCAGGAAGAGGGATGAAGTTACCATGCATACCAGGATGGGGATGAGGGGTGCCATGCATACCAGGATGGGGATGAGGGGTGCCATGCATACCAGGATGGGGATGAGGGGTGCCATGCATACCAGGATGTGGATGAGGGGTGCCATGCATACCAGGATGGGGATGAGGGGTGCCATGCATACCAGGATGGGGATGAGGGGTGCCATGCATACCAGGATGGGGATGAGGGGTGCCATGCATACCAGGATGGGGATGAGGGGTGCCATGCATACCAGGATGGGGATGAGGGGTGCCATGCATATCAGGATGGGGATGAGGGCCACGTATAACAGGAAGGAGGGGGCCATATATACAAGGATTGGGGATGTTAACAGAATTGGGGGACATTACCCCTATAACAGTGTCAGCAGCAGACCCCCTCCCCCTTAACAGGGCATCATGGCCACATTTTTTGCTTACATTTTTTTTCTATGTTCCTGCTCTAAAACCTAGGTGCATCTTATAGTCCAAAAAATAAGGTAATTTAAAAATCCATATTAGCATGAATGTAAAATTCATTGTAAAAACTTAGGCTCAATCATCACCCACCTAGCTTGAATGACAGCTCCTCAGTGGCCCCTCTCCCTGCTGATGCTGAGTTCTCTGGAGACAGATCTCCAGTGTGTATACACGGGGAGAGACCTGTCAATCAACTAGAGCAGTGTGGGGAGAAGCCAACCAGAGCTGTGCGGGGAGAAGCCAACTAGAGCAGTACGGGAAGAAGCCAACCAGAGCTGCGCTGAACTAGTCTCATCTCTCCTTATAGCCTCCAGCGGATTCTTCAAATTATTTTCTCTTTTAAAGCACGTGGAGCACTTCAGAAAAGAAAAAAACAATGTGGCTGCAATGACACAGCTAGGCTCTGATCCATGCAGCCGGTGGTTTAGGCAGCAGGAATAGACTGACAGGTTCTCTTTAAGTAATGCCTGTTATGTACAATAGTGCAGGAAACAAAATCAACATATAGTGATTAAGGGGATGTTTCACAACAAGAAATCCTTTAGTATACAGAATCTGTGGCCAGCCAATGCAAGTGATAACCTGTTAGAGGCTCTCCAAGCAGGGGACCCCCAATATTATGTCCACAGGAGTTCTCCTGGTAGAACAACAATTGTAACATGATGAAAAAATTAACAATCTATTCACCAAGTCATCCATATAAGATATTAACATACCTCCTCCGTGTCACTGGGCAAGTAGCTCATGGCAGCAGGAAGGTTCCCCTGAGATGCCAGAAGACTGGCATATTGTGCGACCTTCTCTGCCAACACAGGCCCTTGTGGTGGCAGTACAGACCCTCTGAGGAGCTCAATAGATTTCTTTAGTACCATGGCCTTCTCCACTAGATCCTACAAAAAGAAGCAGCAGGCAGAGAATTAAGTGATCAAAAATGTCACTTCTTCATTTTAATAGCTGTGTTATCTTACCAGCAGAATAACCAGAGTGACTTTAGATTTAATTCCTCTTTTTATATTCATTATTGTTTAATTAAATGTCAATAGGTTTTCGCGAAAGCTGAAATTAGCAATTTGGCCTGTATTAAATCTACTCGATTCAATCAGCTACACACATTTATACCAAGGGGCATTATTTTCTGCAGAAACTTCATTTCGGTGCTGTGCACACAGGCAAGTGGTCAATATTAAAAGTTTCTTAAAAATGAACTTCGGGGCCAAGGTGTGTCCAATGGGGTCTCTCATTAACCCTTATAATTCTCAAAAGCCCAAAATGTCCATGCATCAAATTTCATGCCTGAAATTTCCTTGACGAGGGTGTGCCCCGTAAACAAATCAGTAGGTGTGTGTTGGATTTGCTCCCAGAAGCGTCTCCATCTGAACTTGATTGAGAAATACTGCATAAAGCCAACATGAGCACTTTGGGTGAATGTCTATTGTAAATGAGCTTTGTTGTCAAATTTTTTGAATGATGTACAATACGGATGTCATTCATTATGTACAGAAGGTATAAAAAAAAAAGCGAAACTTCATATGTGGACATCACACCACAGGCACGCGATCAAACTAGCGGCACATACGGGTATGTGCCCATGCCTTTACGCCACATCTCCAGATAAAACCATTACTGTATCCTCACATAAACAAATGTTAATTCTGACAACTAAAAGCCAGTTCTCTTACCTGTAGTGCAAGAGGTGTTGAGGTTTCATGGCTTCGGACCCAGCACTCCGTCAGCCGGTCCACATTACCCGAGGATATGTAGCACAAGCAAGCTTGCGAGGACATCTTCCCTTCTCCTTCTGACTCCAAGCGGTTTCCAAGAGCATCTATAAGCAAAGAATTGACATAGTTCATAGACTCGGCACAAGTTCACATCTTTGGAAACTTAAATTTTACTGTGACTTGCGCACGGCAAAGCATACCAAGTTTTCAGTTGGAATAATGGTTATAAAATGCTCCGGTGTCTAGACATTGCTGTTATATATTTGCTATATTTGATCTGTTCTTTCTACTCTTAGACCATCTACTAATGTGTCCAGTGCTGGTGGTCACACATGCCTCAACACTTGGATCACAGGCATGGAACGGTTCCTGGAGACTTGACAATAAAACGTGGAAGAGGAGGTTGATGTAAGTGGACGTCACGAAAGGCATTCAAAAGAAAGCAGGGGGCGCCGTAATAAGAATATTAAAGGGGTTATCAGACACAGTCCAGAGCTGTCATTTTCGCATCAGAGTCATGTGCTGACACCTGTGGATCATGCACACCTGTCAGAAAAGTGAGAGTTGCTTGGGACGGTAATAGTCACTGCTGCTTTCTTTGCTCTAACCACCTAAATAACCATTTCATCCAAGGCTGAGGAGTCTGAGTCGGTATAAACTGGACAGACTCAGACTCCTAAAATATATAATTAACTTGATGGTGGCCCGATTCTAACGGCAACCGCGACCAATCAGCAGAGCGGTGTTTAAATTTGGCGCCAATAATGCAGATTGGTCGTGACTGCCGGCCGCGACCAATCAGCAGAGGGGTGTTTAAATTTGGCGCCAATATCGCTGATTGGTCGCCGCCGGCAACCGCCGCTCCCAGGTCCTCCCTTGACACCCTAGCCGCATGGAGGTCAGCGGCGGCGCCGCCGCCGGTCGGGATACTTCTGCTGCTAGCGGCCGGGAGATGAGCGCCTCATCTCCCGGCTGCATCGCCGCTGACCTCCGTCCTGCAGATGAGCCGCTAACGGCCGCCATCTTTTTCTCAAATCCCGCGTCGCTGATTGGACACGGCCGGACCAATGAGCGACGCGGGATTTCCTGGACAGACAGACAGACGGGATAAGACGATTATATATATAGATTAGGTACAGTAGTACAATGCAGGATGTGCTCAATATTTTTTCATGAGAATTTGGGAAAGTTATGAAATGCCCTATAAATGTCTGTTCTGTTCCTGATCTAAGGATCTCGGTTTTAGTTGAGATGAATCTGTGCTGCACTTTATGTACACGCTCAGTAGTGACCAGTGCTGTGGAGCTGGGAGTCAGGGAAATTGAGGAGTCGGAGGTTTGGCTTACTGACTCCACAGCCCAGATTTCATCATAGAATAGCCCCAATAAGCTTTCAAGGATGAAGGTATAGTAAAGATGACTTCTTCCCTACACTGCAGAGATAACTAGCACACTAGAAATGACATCTGGAGAAGCCAGTAAAGAGGTGACAACCATTATGGCTGCACTTCTTGTCACCTTTACTAATGTAGCTGCCACAAAAAAAAAAATAGAAAAAAAAAGTCCAATATATCAGTATGTTAATTGGATATGATGATGCATCTCATCCTCACAGTAATAACTTATTAATATTTGGCCAGTTTTAGATTTTAGAAAGTTCAATGCAGGCAAAGCAATGAAGAACTGCAGCAATCCCGCCGCTTACCACAAAGCTCAGCATATTCTTCTGGCTTGGAATATGTCAGCAGTAAAGCTAATGCTTCTCTCCAGCTCTGCAGGTTACAGCTGAGAACCACATCCTTCCACTTGTGCTGGACTACTGACGAGAGGAGCTGCGGACAGACAAGACCGCATTATGTAAGTCAGCCTTTCCTTAATAATTCTGCATAATATGGAGTAGTTATTACTAGGGTAACGTTACTGCGACTAAAGAGCAAAACTCCGATTAGGATACATTGCATCTCTCCCACTTGATTATGTAGAACCCACAAATAAAAGACCATCAGTAACTGGGACTCTACTTCTCCTGCATGGAGGCGGCTATCTAGCATTTTTGTCATCCAGTTAGGACTTAGATATCATCTGCTGTCAGTTACATATAGAAGCCTTTGGGCTTTGTGGCATGTGATGACAGGAGCGAACATTAATTCACTGCAGGAATGTTATTATCTATTATAAGGCGAGATAGTCTACTTACTGTAGTGATCTTATTCTTCTGACGAGCAAAGTACCATTGCTGGGTCTCTCTCAGCAAATCCTCCCCTCCAGCATTAGCCAATATGATGGCATCAGCGTAACGACCATCCTTCAAGCACAAGTCCACAGCGGCCTCAAAATTTCCCAATAACAGTGCGTGAGTTATCAGGCCATCGGTGTCTGAAAGAGTAACAGAATAGAATGCAGCTGAAAGAAAGACGTGATTATAAAGAACTTTCCAAATATAGTGAAAGGGAATCTGTCAGCAGGTTTTTGCCATTTAATCTGAGAGCAGCAAAATGTAGGCGTTGAGACCCTGATTCCAGGGATTATCACTGCCTGACTAGGTCTCATGTGCACAGCAGTCAGGCTAATCTGTGTAACCCCCGCCCCCACCACTCATTTGCAGCTTCCTGTACACTGTGCCACAATGCCAAACAGCAATTTGATCAAAGCTACATCTACAGCAGAGATTCTGTCAAAGCTATGTCAAAACTACAGCAAGCAGCCCAGTAAGTGACACGCTGCTATCAGATTCCATAGCAAAAACCTGCTGACGGATTCACTTTAACCCCTTTACAACCCAAGGTGGTTTGCACGTTAATGACCAGGCCAATTTTTACAATTCTGACCACTGTCACTTTATGAGGTAATTACTCTGGAACGCTTCAACGGATCCCCCTGATTCTGAGACTGTTTTTTCGTAACATATTGTACTTCATGATAGTGGTAAAATTTCTTCGATATCACTTGCGTTTATTTGTGAAAAAAAACTGAAATTTGGCAAAAATATTGAAAATTTTGCAATTTTCAAAATTTTTATTTTTATGCCCTTAAATCATTTCCCACATGTCTACTTTACATCAGCACAATTTTGGAACCAAATTTATTTTTTTTTCATAAAGCCATAAGGGTTAAAAGTTGACCAGCGATTACTCATTTTTCCAACAAAATTTACAAAATCATTTTTTTATTTTTTTTATTTTTTTATTTAGGGACCACATCACATTTGAAGTCACTTTGAGGGGTCCTTATGGCAGAAAATACCCCAAAGTGACACCATTCTAAAAACTGCACCCCTCAAGGTGCTCAAAACCACAATCAACAACTTTATTAACCCTTAAGGTGCTTCACAGGAATTTTTGGAATGTGGAAGAAAAAAAAATGAACATTTAACTTTTTTCACAAAAATGTTACTTTAGACTCAATTTTTTTTTATTTTCGCAGGGGTAACAGGAAAAAAATGGACCCCAAAATTTGTTGTGGAATTTCCCCTGAGCACGCAGATACCCCATATGTGGGAAAAAAAAACACTGTTTGGGCGCACGACAGGGCTCGGAAGGGAAGGAGCTTTGAATGTAATGAATTTGACTTTTTGAATGTAAAATTTGCTTGAATAATTAGCGGACGCCATGTTGCGTTTGGAGAGCCCCTGACGTGTCTAAACAGTGGAAACCCCCCCACAAGTGACCCCATTTTGGAAACTAGACCTCCCCAGGGAACTTATCTAGATGTGTGGTGAGCACCCTGAACCCCCAAGTGCTTCACAGAAGTTTATAACATGGAGCCGTGGAAATAAAAAAAAATCAAACTTTTTCCACAAAAATTATGTTTTAGCCCCAATTTTTTTTATTTTCACAAGGGTAAGAGGAGAAAATGGACCCCAAAAACTTTTGTGCAATTTCTCCTGAGCACGCCTATACATATGTGAGGAAAATACAGTGTTTGGGTGCACGGCAGAGTTCAGAAGGGAAGGAGCTCTGTGTGACTTTTTGAACGCAAAATTGGCTGGAATCGAGAGCGGACGCCATGTCGCGTTTGGAGAGCCCCTGATACATCTAAATAGTGGAAACCCCCCACAAGTGACCCCATTTTGGAAACTAGACCCCTCAAGGATTTTATCAAGGGGTATAGTGAACATTTTGAATCCAGAGGTACGACACAGAATTTGATAACATTAGGTCATCATATTGAATAAGTTGTCATTACTGTTGAGCGCAAGTGCTCGCTACTTGAGTGTGCATCGGGTACTCAGGTATGCACCATGTATAGTGCATGCTCGAGTGACATGCTCAAGTCCCCGCCCGCATGTTTCACGGTTATTAGACACCCAAAAAAAAACATGGGGGGATTGCTCGTGCATGGCAGGCAATCCCCGCGAGGTTTTTTTGCCCACAAAGCATATGGGGCTGAGACTCGAGCAAGTCACTCGAGCACCCACGATACCCAGTGCATACCAGAGCACCCGATGCAAACTCAAGTAGCGAGCACTTGCGCTCAACACTAGTCGCCATATCGTCATTTTTTTTTGGACTTTTGAAAAAAAATCCCAAACCAACCCTAGCCCCAACACAACCTTAAACCTAACCCAGTATTTTTTACGCCATTCCTCGTGCGGTATAAGTGATTAGACGACTTTATTCTTCGGGTCAGTGCGATTACAGCAATACCAGATTCATATTGTGTTTTTATGATTGACAGCTGTCACACACTAAAAGACACATTTTTTTTGTAAAATCTAGTTTTTGCATCGTCATATTTTGAGAGCTATAATTTTTCCATATTTTGGCCGACAGTCATGTGATGGCTTGTTTTTTGCGGGAGGAGTTTTTATTGGTGCCATTTTCAGGCACGTGACATTTTTTGATCGCTTTCTAGTATGATTTTTGGGAGTCAGAATAAACAAAAAACAACAATTCAGGAATTGTTTTTTTTTATTAATTTTTTTTATGCTGTTCCGCGTGTGGTAAAATTTATAAGGTAGCTTTATTCTTCGGGTCCGTACGTTTACAGCGGTACCACATTTATATCGTTTTTCTATGTTTTGGCGCTTTTACACAATAAAAGCTATTTTATACAAAAAAATATTTTTTTGCCTTGCTTTATCCTGAGAGCTATAACTTTTTTATTTTTCGGCTGATGGAGCTGTATGGTGGCTTGTTTTTTGCGGGACAAGATGATGTTTTCAGCGGTACCATTTTTATTTATATCCGTCTTTTTGATCGCGTGTTATTCTATTTTTTGTTTGGCGGTATGATAAAGCATTGGTTTTTGCTTTGTTTTTGTTTTTTTTTACGGTGTTCACTAAAGGGGTTAACTAGTGGGACAGTTTTATAGGCAAGGTCGTTCCGGACGCGGTGATACCAAATATGTGTACCTTTATTGTTTTTTTTTGTTTTTTTCATAATAATATTTATTGATGGGTACATTATATTTTTATTTGGGTCGTCATGGCAACATCCGGGAAGCCGCGGCAGACAGCGCTGGAGGCCAGAAGAGGAGGTGAGTATTGAGATCACCTCCCCTTGCCACCGCAATGCTGCGATTGACTTCGATCGCAACATTGTGGGGGTTAATGTGCCGGGAGCGGTGCGGGAACGCTCCCAGCACATAGCACCGGGTGTCAGCAGTGATAATCAGCTGACACCCGGCGGCGATAGCGCCCGCACAGCCTGTGTGCGTGCGCGATCGCAATGACGTATTAATACGGGTCAGGCTCTTAAAGCCCAGGGCGCAGACGAGTATTAATACGCCTTGGGCTTAAAAGGGGTTAAAGATGCACTCCCATGAACATTTGTATTGGATAAACCTATGTAAATGCATACATGTTATACACTATACAACTGTGTGTGTGTGTGTGTGTGTGTGTGTGTGTGTGTGTGTGTGTGTGTGTGTGTGTGTGTGTGTGTGTGTGTGTGTGTGTGTGCGCGTAATATATATTATATATATATACATATATATATACACATATATATATATACATACACACACACACACACACACACATATATGTGAGTCTATATCTATCTATCCATCAGCAAAGTACTGGAGGGAAGATGTGTAACACTGAAATTGTTAGCTCCAGATTTAAAGAGACAGTGTTCCTGTGTCTACCTTTATATGCAGCTGAGTGAGCCGATCTACCACAGTTGGTGCTAGAAGTGCAGGTAAGATCCCAAGGAAGGAAGCAAGTGTGATGGCTGTGGACAGACTGCATGTCCTGGGTGAAGGCGGCTTTAAAGATAGAACAGCAGTCAGACAAAATGGAGGAGCTAATCAAGCACCTGGTCCAGAGCCGGCAGCAGCAACAGCTGGCACAACAGGAGACAAGTAAGCTGCTGATGCAACAGCTTCAACAGCGCCAGCAACAGAGCCAACAACAGCAGCAGCAGATTTGTAAGTAACTCAAGGCAATTCGTGGCACAGAGGCAACTATGACCCCAATGTTAGCTGATGATTATTATACAGGGTGGTCCAAAAGTAGGTGGACAGAAAGTGTAATAAGGTTATGAAGGGGGAGATTTATCAAACATGGTGTAAAGTGAAACTGGCTCAATTGCTCTTAGCAACCAATCAGATTCCACTTTTTATTCCTCACAGACTCTTTGGAAAATGAAAGGTGGAATCTGATTGGTTGCTAAGGGCAACTGAGCCAGTTTCACAGATCTAGTTTTCACAGATAGATCTCCCCCAAATCTGTTTTCTTTTCAGATAATTCAGATAACACATAATGGCAAATAATTTTAAAAAATCCAAATCCAAAAAAAAGTCCACCAGAAGCGTTTCTTTGGAATTGGGAATTTCACGAGCTTCTATCATGCGAATCCTGAAAACTATTGGGTGGAAAGCTTATCGCCCACGTCTAATTCATGGTTTATTGGAGGATGATCCAGACAGGCGGCTGCAATTTAGTGAGATTATGCTTAACGAAATTGGAGAAAATCCAGTAATTTTAGATAACATTATGTGGAGTGATGAAGCTTCTTTCAAATTATCCGGCCATATTAACAGACATAATTGTATTTACTGGTATAATGAGAACATGCATTTAACATTAGAGCAACAACTAAATGAGCCTGGTGTCAATGTTTGGGGTGGTATTTCAAGTTTTGGTGTTTTAGGACCAATATTTTTTGATGGAACAGTCACAGGAGGTAAGTATCTCGAAATTCTAATGAATCAAGTTGTTCCCCAGTTACAGCAACTGCCTAATTCACATGACCTTTATTTCCAACAAGATGGGGCCCCTCCACATTATTCAAGAGTAGTCCGCGAGTATCTTGATGAAACATTTCCTAATAAATGGATTGACCGAAGAGGCCCACTTGATTGGCCTGCACGTTCACCAGACTTGACCCCCATGGATTTTTACTTTTGGGGAGTACTCAAGGACAAAGTTTATAGTCGAAAACCAAAAAGTGTCAGCGATTTGAAAAATTACATAAGAGATGCATTTCAAGAAATTAATACCCAAAGAGACTTGTGCAAAAAAGTTTGTCGAAGCGTAAGAGGCAGACTTCAAAGCTGTGCAAATTGTAATGGAAAACAGTTTGAGCACCTGCGTTGATAAAATTTAAGGGCTTTTGCATTATTGTTCAGAATAAAATTTAATTGTCAATGTTATGCTTGTGCTGCCATTCACCCCATCTGATCTAATACTGGAGATACCAGGAGTTTTAAAGTAAGAAGAGGCTTCTCACATTGTTGTCCAGCCTGTTTAAAACTGCTGACCACCCTGTCTATGTGATCTATTACTGGAGATACCAGGAGTTTTTAAGTAAGAAGAAGAGGCTGCTCACACTGCAGTCTACCTTGTCCCCTTCATCTTAAACTGGAAATACAAGGGTTTCTGAGGTAAGAAGTGCTCACACTGCTGTCCACCCGGTCCTTCTGAATGGTGAGCGACTGCTGTGACCTGGAGATAACCTATACCATGGTACTATCAAGTAGCAACGCAACTTGCTTATTTTTCACAATTTCACCAATTTAATTTTCCAAATCTTGCCATATAAACTAGAGACATGTGAATTAATTGGACAGTCCCATTAAAAAAAACTGTTATTTTATAGCTGATAACAGCCATATATAGAGGCTTTAATTTTTTAATACTCAAGCCATCCATATTGAATACATAGTATATAAAGTCCTTTGTCCTCACAGAACAAAACAGTACTCCAGTCCATTTAAATGAATCGGGCTAACCAGCAATACCAGAATTATAGCCATTGTCACATGTGATATAGTTTCTGCGTAAAGAGAAGCAAACCGTTTTATCTCATTTTAGACAAGTCATTCAATGACTAGAAGTATTTATCTGCACTAAAACTGGTACAAAACGAAGAATGGTAACATTTGTACATACCTGATGTTACAGGGATATCAAACTTGGTGGCCTCCTGAGGAGGGAGATTAAAAAACTCCATGGAGGAGGAAGAGGAGGACCCAGTTTGCCCAGTAAAACTGCTTGATGCCTAAACCAACAATATATAAATAATATGACAAATTTAGTTTTTTTTTTCATTAACTAAGAGTATGTTGACTCATGGCGCAAACTGTATTTTATGCAATGTATTGTGGGTAAAAAATGCTGTTTATAAAAGATCAGCAAAATCAATGACATTTTTAAAATCCCTTCCTTTAATTTTGCATGTATTTGGAGACCTGCTGCATTTTTTGCGAAAACGTAGCATGTCAATTCTAACAGCGGATTTTAGCCATTCAAATAAATACTAGTGTTGAGCGAGCATGCTCGACACTGATCGGTACTCGCCCGAGCATCTCGCTACTCGGGATGTTCGGCGAGCACCGAGCATTTCCGGGTTACTCGGGCGGGAGCTCGGGTCTCCGCCCAGCCAGTCACTGTAATGCCGCAGCCATGTTGTTTGTGGGCATTACAGTGATTGGCTGGCCGCACAGCGTCACCTCGAGTATTTAAAACCGGGCGCCGCCATCTTGGAAACAGTCGCTCCGGATCAGACAGTGTAGGGTCAGTGCTGCTGAGTTAGGGAGAGATATATAGTGCGAAATAGGTAGTGTAGGGTCTCTAAAGCCTGCCTGATCAAACAAACAGTCCTTCTCAGGACTAAATATCCATCCCAGATATCAGGCAGGCAGGCTGTATAGGAGATGCGGTGGTTAAACCAGCAAAAACTGCATTACAGTCCTGTGTGCTCCTGCTGGTCAAATTGCTAGACTTATCCTCCGGTCTCAGGAGCCAGGAAAAAAACTTTTTTTTTTTTCATCTAAACCTGTACTTTTTTTTTTTCCCTCAGTCAGACTGTACAAATACGCGTCTTATTAACCTTTTGGTATTCCCCCCCCCCCCCCCAAAAAAAAACAAAAAACAAAAACTGAGTGTGTCTGTGACTGTTCAGACACCAACATATCTGTTTAAAAGAGTCTGGTGTAGGCCAGATACCTAGAAGTTTGGTTTTGCAGCTGCACAGTTCAAATCTCATTATTATCCAGCTTTTGCCCTTTTTTATATAAAAAAAAGTAATAAGTGTCTCCCTGACTGTTCAGTCACAAATATATCTGTTTAAAAGATTCTGGTGTAGGCCAGAGAAAGAGAACTGTGGTTTTCCTATTCCACGGTTCTAATCTCCTTTTTATTACCCTTTTTCCATTGATAGTGCGAGTGTAAGCTATTTTACTTCATTTACAATGGGCAAGGCGCATGGCAAGGGAAGTGGAACTGGACGTTCTGGTGACGGTGCGTGTAGAGGACGGGGCCGTGGCCAAGGTGAAAATGTGCCACAACCAACAGCCACATCTTCTCGCTCCCACGTCTTGACCGAATCACTAGGGAAGCACAGAACAACACCAGTATTGCGAACTGATCAGTGTGAACAGGTTATTAATTGGATAGCAGATAATACTTCCAGTTACCTGGGCACCACCACCTCCGGTCTGTCTTCCACACGGTCAACTCTTAGTAGCCATGAGTCTCGACCGCATACTCCTCCTCACCCTGATGCTCCTTCCTCCCACCATGCCAAGTGTTGTCAGACAGCAAGTGATCCCACACTTGGACACTCTGAAGAGCTGTTCACTGGTCCATTTCCATATTTGGGCCCCTTGCCTGCTCCGCTTGAAGTGGTGGAAGAGGAGATCCCATGTAGCGATGCCACGGCCACAGGAAGTCGACGCTGGCATTTTGTCACAAGAGGTGGACAATGACGAGACACAATTGCCACGAAGTGAGGAGGATCGTGGTGCGCAAGTGGAAGAGGAGGAGGTGGTGGATGATCTAGTAACTGACCCAACGTGGCAGGAGGACACGCAGAGCGAGGCCAGCAGCACACAGGGGGAGGGAGGCAGAGCACCCCAACAGGCAGGAAGAAGCAGTGTGGTGGCCGCACACAGAAGGCGGGCAACAGTTCCCCGTAACACCAAGGGAGGGAGGGAGGGAGGGAAGGAGGAAGGGAGGGAAGGAGGAAGGAAGGAAGGAAGGAAGGGAGGGAGGAGAGCATGGTCAGTCGTCACCTTGGTGAGGACACGGAAGTCTCGTCCGTTACCAGTCTGTCACGCATGGCTGACTTTATGTTACGCTGCCTTAACCGTGACCCTCGCGTTGTCAAAATGTTGGGTGACTGTCATTACTGGTTGGTGACACTTTTAGACCCCCGCTACAAGGAGAACTTTCACTCTCTTATTCCTGAGGTGGAGAGGTCTACAAAAATGGAGCAGTACCAGAAGGCCCTTGCTGCAGAACTGTTAAAAAAAATTCCCATCTGAACACGCTAGCGGCAGAGGTCACAGTTCGTTGACCAACCAAGGCGTACAAGCGAGAGAGACGCAACTCCAATCCAGCAGAGGCAGGGGAACACTGTCAACATTCTGGGACAGTTTTCTCAGACCCGCCCAGCTTACCGGCCTTGAGGCGCGGGGTACTCTCACAAGGAGTGGAAAGTTTCAAAAGATGGTGAGGGAGTACCTTGCCGACCGTACTAGCGTCCTCAGTGATTCCTCTGTGCCTTTTAATTATTGGGTATCCAAGCTGGATACTTGGAATGAACTCTCTCTGTACGCCTTGGAGGTCCTGGCCAGCCCTGCCGCTAGCGTGTTATCGGAGCGTGTTTTTAGTGCCACTGGGGGAACTATAACTGATAAGCGCACTCGCCTGTCAACTAACAATGCTGACAAGTTGACCCTTATCAAAATGAACAAGGGCTGGATTGGGCCAGACTTCTCATCACCACCAAATGACAGCAGAGTAACAAAGTCAAATCCACGGTGTTATTTCGGGAGGTGTATTCCCATGCATCGCTTCACACCCACACATGGGTATACGCTTCCTCATTTCGGCTGTTTTTTGCTCTTCTCCTTATCCTCAGCCTCCACCACCACTATACCACCAGGGTGACTGTAGTCCATGTTGCCAGCATTGCAAGTTCCTCCATCCTAATTTTTGGCAGCTTTTGCTTGGAAGGCATAGGCAAAGACTATGGGAGACCCACTTCCCAATAATGGGAATAATGTTTTTAATATGCTGTACTGCATGGCTCTTGTAAGGGGCATTAAAACTGTCTTGTTAAGCTATTGCGACCTCCACCACTCTTCCAAGAGGCATTGATATTGTCTTTTAATTCCACTGCGACCTCCACCACTCTTCCAAGGGGCATTAAAACCGTCTTGTTAAACCACTCTGAACTCCACAGCTCTTCCAAAGGGCACTGAAATGTTGTTTTAAATTACCTCTAACCTCCACGACTCTTCCAACGGGCATTGCATTGCCTCCTAATTTTAGTCAGCTTTTGCTTTTCAATGCATAGGCGAACACTAAGGGAGACCCACTCCCCAATAATGGGTAGAAGGTTTTTAGTACGCTGTAATCCACGTCTGTTTCAAGGGGCATTCCAGTTCCTCATAATTTTTGGAAAGCCTTCCATTAACTGCTTAGGCCAACAATGTACAGGAGACCCAGTTGCTATAAATGGAAAAAACGGTTTAGTTAAGGCCCTCTGACCTCCATGTCACTTCCAAGGGGCATTGGAGTGCCTCGAAATTTTTGGTAGGCATTGCACTCACTGTATGCCCTATAACTGTGTAGCCGAACCGCTCCTTTTGGTACAGAAACATATCCTACAAGACATGTGTGGTTGACTGGCCTGATATTGATGTGAATGGTCCCTGTTCCTCCTGCTCTTTCTCCTTTGCCACCACCTCATCCATCATTCATCACCTGAAGCTTTGTTTTAACGGGAGTCATAGAACTGGGATAGTAGCAGGAAAACATCCAGCAATCCTCGGAGGAGGTAGGATATGCGCCAAAACGCTGACCACCTCAGGCCTGGCCGCTACTACATACATGCGCTTGCATTCCAAGGAACAGAAAGCTAAGGAGATGGATGGTCTCATGATCATGAATAATTTACTCGTTGTGTAGGAGGCTGACCACTGCTGCTGTCTACCTTCTGAACTTTGTGTTGAAGCCTGATTGACCCAGGACCCGCAATCCTCTATGTCTGGAGGACCTGTTGCATCCCAGTGTCCCACTGTGTCCCGGCTTCCACAATATTAACCCAGTGTGAAGGCGTCAGTGAGATGGACCATACCTGGCCACATTCACTTGTCCACGTGTTTGTGGTTAGGCTGTCCTTCAAATAGGGGCGGCTGGGGATCATTTATGGACACCCGGCCGCCCCCTGGCAGCTGGGGACCAAGCGTGGACACCCGGCCGCCGAGCGGCTGGGGACTGAGTATGGATACCAGGCCGCCGACGCAGTCATGACGTGGTGGCCAGATTCCGCCTCCACATGCCTAAAAGGCCCAATTTCAAGTGTAAGCAAGCTAGCAGTATGGTATTGCAGCCTGGGGGTGGGTGGGTCACAGGCTGCACACTTACGCTTGCATTCCAAGAAAACAAAGCAGATGCTAACTTCTATCATCATCATCATGCTCCTCACCTTGGCACCCTCAACTCCCCTGATGGAGAAGCCTGGGCCCACGGGAGGAGTCTGGTTGTCTGGTGGGCTCGGCCAATGCTGCCCTAAAGCAGGCCAGGCTAAGTAAAGTGTGGGGAAGGTTACCGGGACAAATAGGGGCGGCTGGGGACCGTTTATGGACACCCGGCCGCGCCTTGGCGGCTGGGGGCCGAGTGTGGACACCCGGCCACCCCCTGGCGGCTGGGGACCGAGTGTGGACACCCGGCCACCCCCTGGCGGCTGGGGACCGAGTGTGGACACCCGGCCACCCCCTGGCGGCTGGGGACCGAGTGTGGACACCCGGCCACCCCCTGGCGGCTGGGGACCGAGTGTGGACACCCGGCCACCCCCTGGCGGCTGGGGACCAAGCGTGGACACCCAGCCGCCGGGCAGATGGGGACTGAGTATGGATACCAGGCCGCCGACGCAGCCATGACGTGGTGGCCAGATTCCGCCTCCACATGCCTAAAAGGCCCAATTTCAAGTGCAAGCAAGCAGTACGGTATTGCAGCCTGGGGGTGGGTGGGTGGCAGGCTGCATACTTGCGCTTGCATTGCAAGGAATGGGGGAGGTACAATTGAACACTGCCCTAGGACAAGGACTTGCACGGGGATAGTTGCAAGTCTCCATCTTCGGATGCGGCTAGGATCACTTCTGATGGGCACACTTTTAGGCAGTTACCTGGGTGTCAGAGATGCTTCCAGTGGTCTTCCCCATGCTGTTCCCATGTCTTTTCAGCACTGTATGCATGTGTCACACAGCACATGGCCAGATAAGGTTGTAAAATGTTAAAATGACATTTCCCGGTGAATGCATTTGTCACGGTTGAAAGAAGTACAAAAGTACAAAAACGCATAAAAAATGCTACTTGTGAACATAGCCCAAGGTGTGGAGGAGTATTTTCGCTTTTGGTTATTTATTTTACCTTATACACAAGTCTTTACCCTGGAAAGGATGTTCCTTAACATATTTCACAGGAAAACCGTTTCAGTTTCGTTTTTGAACGTTTTATTGTGAGCTTAATACCTCTGACCACCTTGTTGACAGCAGTGACCTGGGGGTCAGACATGCTTCCTGGGGCGATCCCCATGCTGTCCCCATGTCATTTGAGCACTGTCACTATCGTTTTGGGCACTTTTTAGGCTTTCTACAGACTGCCGGGGGTACCGCCGCAAAAACGCTCATGTCTTCCATAGACTAACATTGGGCTCGTTGCTCGGGTCGAGCACCCGAGTATCACGGTGAGCTCGGCCCGAGCTTCGAGCACCCGAGCATTTTAGTGCTCGCTCAACACTAATAAATACTTTAAAAAAATGAAAGTAAAACAAAACAAACAAAAAAAAAAGCATAAAAAAATGTTTGAAATATACACCAAGTTTTTCCTTTGAGAAAGAAAAAATATAGTGCAAAAATGCGCTGCGTGAACATATCCTTAAAAGGGGTTTTCCTATGGACAAAAGTTCATTTTAATCAATAGATCTTGGAATAATAATAACAACTTCCACAAATTGATGTGTTTAAATAAAATGTTCCTGTGCTGAGGTAATCTTATAAATGTGCCCCTGCTGTGTACTGTGTAATGGCTGTGTCTGACCGTGCAGTAATATAGTCTGATCATACCACAGCTCCTGGGCAGGGGGGGGGGGGGGGGGGGGGGGGAGAGAAAAAGAGGATACAGTCAGGAAAGCATGGGATCACAGCTGATTATTTTTGTGAGGTAAAATATTTCCCTGCCTGTTTTTAAACAATGTTTTACTTCAAAGAAGGAATCATTTGTGATCCCGTGCTGTAATGTCTGTGTTCTCTCTTTTCCTTCCTCCCCTGCCCAGGAGATGTGGTATAATCAGACCATGTCCCTGTATGGTCAGACACAGCCATTACACAGTACACAGCAGGGGCACATTTATAAGATTATCTCAGCACAGGAACATTTTATTTAAACATCCAATTGTGGAAATTATTATTATTCCAAGATCTATTGATTAAAATTAACTTTTGTTCGTGGGAAAAACCCTTTAAGTCTCAAAAATAGCGGTCTTACAAAATGTAACTATAAATGCAAAACACATAGCAAGCCATCATTCATTTTTTGTTATCGGAAAAAGTCTTCGCTGTATGCTATAGTAAAGGGATCTTACCTGGCTAGACACAGACTGGATACTCTGTATAAGATCCTCTCCATCTGATGGGCTAATTTTGTTTTGCCAACCATCCCCCAAAGCAATGGATATCTGAAATAAAGTAGTCACTTCAAGCCGCTGCACAATAGGCACATCTGGATACTACAGTAGATAAAACTTTTATACAGAAAATTGCTATTTAGCAGACAGACAATATCGTAATTCAGGTAGCGTGCCATTAGAAAATGACCTGCTGCTTAAAAGGGGTGGTCAAAAGACTTACATTCATGACTTATACTTGGGATAAGCAATAATACCGAACAGGTAAGGGTGCAATACCTGGCACTCCAGCCGATCAGCTGTTCCCAGTGCCCTCCTGAAGTGCTCAGTTGTGGAGCGGCACAGCGCCATCAGCTATATAGTGGCCACTGCCGGGTACTGCATCATCGAGATCACTGAGCTGCTCAGTGTCACAACCCCACTAATAAGATATTGGTGGCTTATCCTAAGGTTAGTCCATCAATGTAAAAGTCGTGGATAACCTTTTATTCCGTTTTTTCTATTAAATGTATTTTTAAAAAATATGTTTTAAATCCTGATCTTTATTTGAAAAAAATAAATAAAAAATTAACACTTAAAAGGGGCTGTCCACTACTTTATATTAAAAGGGGCTGTCCATTACTTTATATTAAAAGGGGTTGTCCATTACTTTATATTAAAAGGGGTTGTCCATTACTTTATATTCCCCCCCACCCCCCCCCCATGTATCCCCCTGGGGCCCCTAAGACTTCTTGTAAATACAGTGCCGGCAAAAAAAATCTTTACACTTGCGCAGTGAAATTATGATGTGGATTTTCTAAGTGTACACATTGGGGGAGATAATAAAAAACTGTCTAATATTAAAGCTGGCTTTGTTGCAAATATCAACCAATCAACGCTCAGTTTTCACTTCTCTGGTAAAGCGAAAGCTGCACTCTGATTGGTTGTTATGTGCAGCTCAGCCAGTTTTGATATTAGGTAGTCTTTTATTATCTCCCACAATGGGTCGAAAGAAGCTTAAAATGGAAGAGAAATCCCGTGCCTTGACTCTGCTCGAGAAGGGGGATTCGGTGATTGCTGTAGCTAGAGATCTGGGAGTGTCAAGAGAAGCAATTTATCAACTGAAGCAGTCGGTGGCATCATTGCCTCCTGGGATGGTACCGCAGAGGAAGTCAGGCTCTGGCGCACCTAGGAAGACTTCACCAAGGACTGATAAGCTTCTGAAGCGTGAAGTGATGTCACATCCTTCTATAACTGCCGTTGAACTAAAAAACAAGTACCCTATGCTCCTCCAGAACATCGCAACTAGGACAATTCGTCACCGCCTGCAGAAGGACCTGGGTCTACCAAGTTGCCGTGCCGCAAAGAAGCCCCTGCTCACAGCAGCAATGAAGAAGAAAAGGCTTGCCTTTTGTAAGAAATATCAAGATTGGACATCTGAAGAGTGGAAGAAAGTGATGTTTAGTGATGAGAGCAATTTCAGGCTGGTCAGGGGAGGCTCAAAGCTTGTGCGTCGTCCGAGTACCGTGTCACGGTATGACCCAAAATATACAGTTAAGACTGTTAAACACCCTGACAGTGTGATGGTGTGGGGTGCATTCACTGGAAGCATGGGCAGGGCAGGTTTGTACTTCCTACCCAAGATTGTAACTATGAAAGCAAGCAATTATATTACTGTTTTGGAAGAACACATGCTTACTTTTTGGGTCATACATCAGTGTGATTACTTTATGCATGATGGAGCCCCTGTCCACAAAGCCAAGGCCGTGAGAAAGTTTCTCAGTGACCATAACATTAACATTTTAGAGTGGCCAGGTAATTCCCCTGACCTTAACCCCATAGAAAATGCCTGGAATTTAATGAAAAACAAGGTTCAAGAGACACGACCCAGCAACATCAACAATCTAAAGGAGGTGCTGAAGACACTGTGGGTAAACATGGACTCCACATACTTAGCCAACCTTGCTGAGTCCATGCCTAAACGACTGCAGATGGTGATAAAATGTAAGGGTGACATGACAAAATACTAATTGTAATAAAATATCCACAATAAAACACTTGAATCCACTTGAATATTAAGATCTTGTGGTTTCATTGAACTTGTAAAGATTTTTTTTGCCGGCACTGTACCTTCTATTGCTGATAATACCTGTGAGCGGCGCCATCACTGGCCACTCACAGGCATCACATGACCCCCGGCTTCAGCCGACTCTGACATCCGCTGATGTCACGACAACTGCTGGCAGCAGCCGGAGGTCACAATCTTCCTGGTTCCACGGTGGATGCCAGGCTGTGGGCGAGGATACTCCCCCAGTGTCACACCCAGCATCCACCGCGCACTCTGCCTCTCCCCATTCATTGGGAAAGTGAGCGGTGGATGCTGGGTGTGACGCGGAGGGTAACCCCTCCCACAACCCAGCAGCCACCGCGGGGACCCGAGCGCTGAGTCACGCCTCACTTGTCGTGACGTCAGCGCGGGGTCACGTGATGCCTGTGAACGGCCACCGATAGCGCTGCTCAAAGGCATTATCAGCAACAGACAGTATTTACAAGAAGTCTTAGGGGCCCCGGTGGATACATTGGGGTGGGGGAATAAAGTAGTGGACAACTTCTTTAATGGAGTTACTGCCACCAACTGATGCTACGGAACAGCTCCTATTCTTTTCAATTGAGGTTGGTCTGCAACACTGACAGCATCCATTACACCTTGTACGGTGATAATTGCCGATCATGGGGGTGCTGGGTGCCAGTCTGTTATTGATGACCTATCCCAAGGATATTCAATCATTATGGAAAAAGTGCTGCAATCCCTTTAAGCATCCATTACTATTTGAGTCAACCAGGCAGTCAATGATGTTTTAAAGCCTAGAGGAATCCACATACATTCAGTCCCTACATTTCAGCTGCACCTATATTCAGTCACATTGGACGGTCATGCAAGGAAAGTGCTGTGCTGATGAATAGCAGCAGTACTGGGTTTCCTTCTCTCATTCATAGATGATGCTGTGCTAGAAAGCAACTTAGCCGTGTGACCAGGCTAAAGAATTTATGGGCCTATTTTTGTCCTTTGTGGTCTCCTCAGGACACTGATATGTATATCCCAGTGGGTTCAAGCTGTCAATGTTGAAGAATACAGGCGTCAATGTAGAGGAAGATTTAAATCCAATACACCAAATGACAATTTTTACTGCCATAAAAAAAAAAAAGTCTTAAAAGAAATAAAATCTTATAGGCGAACGTTCCCTTTTTAAATAATTAAAACAAAATGGTTATACATATTTCCTAATCAGTTTTTTACCCTATCTTACATACACAATTAAGCTGCAGTTGCCCTGACTGAGCATCTGGTAATAGCCTTCAGAGGTGAGCCTTACTGCAGGCACACAGATCCCGGAGATTGACTTCTAGAGCACAGCTTTCTAGGCATGCTCTGTGATCTGTGCAGAGGTCTTTGTGCAGTGACAGAAGAGGAGAGAGCTCTGACCATTACTTATTCTGAGTGGTGGATTCTGTGTGATCTCTCTCTATAAATTAATCTAGCCTGTGATGACAATGAGATGACTACTGGAAAGTGATCTCTACAGAAAAGATTATCAATAGTCACAGTGGCTAGTGTGAAAATTGCAAGATTATATATTCTTTATATGGATAGTGATATGGGGAAAAAAAGTAACTTGAATTGACACCAAATTATTTTCTTATAAAACATTCCCATGATAAAGGCTCTAGTGTGCAAATTATTCAAAATTAATGTTGGTATCATCTAATTCCTAATAAACCATGATTAATTCTGTCCTTTATTCTTGGGTCTAAGGGGTAAGGTTCTCCTTGTGGAGAGTGACAAGCCAGGCCTGGCATGTCAGAGTGAGGAGACTTATAAGCTATGCATGCTCCTCTGGGAAAATAAATATGCAAATTGTCTCTTCAGTGTGAAGAGGACTAGAATGAGTTCCACCTATTGGAAGTAGTGATTCTAAAAGTCAATATTGACTCTTTGACAAACCTTGCAATAGGATAAAAGCCAAACCAGAATCTCAATTTGCAAGCAGTGTGTTTCAGGAAGTTACCCCTCATCAGTGCAAAGTATGAGATTCAAAACAGTTGCACAGGCATACTCTTCCCCAATTTGACAGTGATATGAATGAAACAGACAGTCCTGACCTGGTTAGTGACAGCAATAAACTACAGAAAGTGATCCCATTACACCGCTATAGCTACACAAAATATAGCCATCACTGAGCAAGACATACAGTATAGGGTAGAGACCGATATACACTTAGGACTAAAATCAGCCGAACCCACAAATGTTGTCTGACAGTCCCATAAGGATGGGGGGATCCGGCCTGTTGGATTTACGACATTCAATCCTGTATTTTGGTAAAGACACAAAATGCAGCCACACAGATTTCTGACAGCAGCTCTCTCATAGAGAACAAAGGAATGCACGACCAAGCGACCATTCCTAGGTAAGGGGGAGTTGGGAGAGATAGTTGTCATAATGTGTATGGGGGTCATAATATGGAAAAGCATTCAGAAGGCAATAAACATATGTCAATGCAACACTCCAGCCAGTAAATGGACCCATGCATATTAGAGTAGGAGACGCTAACTGGTTTTGGTGATTCTCCCAATGGCAGATGTTCTGGGGAATGAAGGATCGGCATGTTGTATCTCACTACACCAAATCCCTTGTTTTTGTAGCTGCCAGAGGTTTGGTCTCTTCTCCATGATGAAAACACATGAATGCTTTACCAAGCATGCATGGTTATGGGAGCGGGCACGGATAAAAGGAGATTTTAAAGGGAATGAATCATGAGAAAATGACCGTTTAAATCAGGTTTTTCTGTTAGATGTATTTTTTTTTCATATTACATTCTGTATTAAAAAAAAACAACAAAAATTTACAATTATCACAAGCAGGATTACAATGACAGATAAGACCTCTATACACAGCTGATTACGCAGGATCCACCAATCACCGTAGAAAAAGTCTCAGCAAAATTCTTGTTTAGTAACCCGTTCTATTCACGCATGCAGTGGTGTGTACAATATACATACAGTTGTGCTCAAAAGTTTACATACCCCGGCAGAAATTTTCCTTTCTTGGCTTTGTTTCAGAGAATATGAATGATAACAAAAAACTTTTTCTCCACTCATGGTTATTGGTTGAGCGAATCCATTTATTGTCAAACTACTGTGTTTTCTCTTTTTAAATCTTAATGACAACCAAAGACATCCAAATGACCCTGATCAAAAGTTCACATACCCTGGTGATTTTGGCCTGATAACATGCACAGAATTTGGGTTCAAATGGGTTTGAATGGCTACTAAAGGTAACATCCTCACCTGTGACCTGTTTTCTTGTAATCAGTGTGTGTGCATAAAAGCTGAGTGAGTTTCTGAGATCCAGACAGACTCTTGCATCTTTCATCCAGCCACTGATGTTTCTGGATTGTGATCATGGAGAAAGCAAAAGAATTGTCAATGGATCTAAAGGAAAAGGTAGTTGAACTGTATAACATAGGAAAGGGATACAAAAAAATATCCATGGAATTGATAATGCCAGTCAGCAGCGTTCAAACTGTGATTAACAAATGGAAAATCAGGGGCTCTGTAAAAACAAAACCACGGTCAGGTAGACCAACAAAAATTTCGGCCACAACTGCCAGGAAAATTGTTCTGGATGCAAAGAGAAACCCACAAATAACATCAGCTGAAATTCAGGACTCTCTGAAAACTAGCGGTGTGGCTGTTTCAAGATGCACAATAAGGAGGCACTTGAAGAAAAATGGGCTGCATGGTCGAGTCACCAGAAGAAAGACATTACTGCGCAAATGCCACAAATTATCTCGCCTACAATACGCCAAACAGCACAGAGACAAGCCTCAAAACTTCTGGTACAAGGTAATTTGGAGTGATGAGACCAATACTGAACTTTTTAGCCACAACCATAAAAGTTACATTTGGAGAGAAGTCAACAAGGCCTATGATGAAAGGAACACCATTCCTACAGTAAAGCACGGAGGTGGATCTCTGATGTTTTGTGGATGTGTGAGCTACAAAGGCACAGAAAACTTGGTAAAAGTTGAAGGAAAGATGAATGCAGCACGTTATCAGCAAATACTGGAGGCAAATTTGCACTCATCAGCCCGGAAGCTGCGCATGGGACGTATTTGGACGTTCCAACATGACAACGATCCAAAACACAAGGCCAAGTTGACCTGTCATTGGCTACAGCGGAACAAAGTGAAGGTTCTGGAGTGGCCATCTCAGTCTCCTGACCACAATATCATTGAGCCACTCTGGGGAGACCTCAAGTGCTCAGTTCATACTAGACAGCCCAGAAATTTACAGGAACTGGAGGGTTTTTGCCAAGAAGAATGGCCAGCTTTACCATCTGAGAAATGGTAAACTACCACAATAGACTTCAAGCTGTCATTGATGTTAGATGGGGCAATACACGGTATTAAGAACTGGGGTATGTGAACTTTTGATCAAGGTCATTTGGATGTTTTTGGTTGTCATTAAGATTTAAAAAGAGAAAACAGTAGTTTGACAGTAAATGGCTTCACCCAATCAATAACCATGTGTGGAGAAAAAGTTTTTTTTGTTAGCATTCATATTCTCTGAAACAAGGCCAAGAATGGGAACATTCTGCCGGGGTATGTAAACTTTTGAGCACAACTGTAGTTGTCTGCCGCCTAATGTACACAGAGGTTGCCAGACTGTGCCTACACGTCTGCTGTTGGAGAAAATGAGGATTTTTGGATCTTAAAATGTCAATTAATAAACTTTCAGACACTATGGGGGCGATTGATGAAGACTGGCATTGTGCACGTCAGTCTTAATAAAGGGCTTGCAGGAGTATGATGCGCTGAATTCATTAAAAAGGCGTACGCCACACTGAATTCGGTATATCTACTCAGTGGCATGTGGCTCGCCAGAAATGCTACTAAACTCAGGAACGTCTCAGCTTTTAATGAATTTGACAAGCCGTCATAGCCATGCCCTGCCCCGGCACATCCCCAGTTGATTCAAACTAGTGTGAAAATGCCAAAAGTGGCAAAAAAGTTTTGCTGACTTTTCAAACTATTTAAATGACAATTTTCTAGAGAAAACACTTTAATTTATTGTCCCCTTTAAGTTTGAGAGTTTACAAATCAATTTTGAGGGATCGCTATTGGCCTAATGACCAACATCTAGGCATTAGCAGATTTTCTAAACTTCTTTCCAATAGAATAAACATAAGAATTACTGTGGTCATCATCTGTCTGACATAGTAAACCTGACCTTCTTATGCAGCTCTTCCTTGCTATAGCCAAGCAATTTCAAGAATTTTTCCCTTGCATCCTGTTCAAAGTTAACCTGTAATGAAACAAGTCGTCAGGATGAGTTAATGATAAGTTGATGTCATAAGTATATCCACAAACTATTGGGTATGTGCACAAGTTAAGGATGCGGTGCTGAAATTTCTGCATCTCTTGGCAGGAAAATAGCAGTGTAAAATAGGTGCGTTTTTGCTGCAGATTTTTCCCCACTCTACTATGGGTAAAATCTGCAGCAAAAACGCTGAAAGAATGGACATGCCGCAAATAAAAATCTGCAGGTCAAAAATAAGCAACGTGTGCATGAGACTTCAGGAATCTCATTCACTATGCTGACATCAGGAAACCCTTCAGGTATTGTGACAAATCTGCGCAGAAAAAAAGTGACAAAACCGCAACGTGTGCACAGGCCCTTAAAAGTATATCATAATTTCAGCAAACATTGTTCTTCCTCCTCTTCTTCAAAGATCTTTTTATTTTTTCATCGATGAAAGGAGTCAGGGGTAACTTTTAAAGGGGTGAATTTTGCAATATACTTTGGTCTTACTTCCTTACAGTTTAAGATATTTTATAGTACTCATTCAATGGAAACGTTATAGCTTACGGCAAGTGGATACAAATCTGTCTTACTCACGTGATCCAGTCCGTACAAAGTTCATAACAATTACGGTACAGTTATCAGTGCTGCATCTTGTAAGGAATTCACACACTACAACATAATCGGAGAAACTACTTACACAGCTAAGATACAGACCTTTGACTTCAGGCATTGCATGATAAATGCTATCTAACTATGCCTAGAACAAAATTACCATTTTTATTGAGTTTATTACATATTCTCATCATTCAAAAGGAATACTTCCGGCACATATGGGTTTTTTATTTTGTAATTAATATAAATGGAATGTTTTTTTGTTTTTTTTTTATTTTGACAGTGCCATGCAATTAAAAACTAATTAGAAAATGTGGATGTTCTTTACGAGTCAGCCCAAAAGCTAAAAACCCCTGAATGACAGTGCAGACTAAAAGCCTGCAGATCTGAGAACGTTGGAGGATTGGACAGCGCTGCTGTTCTCTATAGGCGGTGGAAAAGATGAAGTATAGAATCAGCAATGCCATGTCTCAGGACAGCAAAAGTACACAAAGCTATGAATTCACACCAAACATCTGTAGACTGGAAAAATTAATGGGTTTTTCTCCCCTCCCCAAAAAAATGTATCCCCTACACTGAGGATATGTAATAACTTACTGATTGCTAGGTGTCTGACCAATGGAACTTCCAGTGATGGGGGCTCTAGAATCCCAAAAATGGGGCTCTTTTGAATGGAGCGGAGATGCACTGGCTCGACCTCCACTGCACTCATTGCCTACAGGACTGCCAGGGGAAGCAGAGCGCTGTACTCCACTCTCTCCAGCAACTCCCAATGGCAATGAATGGAGTGGATGTCGCTCTTAAACTTGGAATTGATGGGAATCCAGACAGTTGGACCCCCAGCGATCAGAAAGTTATCCCCTATGCTATGGATAGGGGCGAACTTGTTTTTGGAAAAAACCCTTTGGGTAGTGTGATGCTTCGTTTTATCTGGATGTACAATCTAATATGCAAGAAGCATTACTGCTACCTGATAAACACAAGCGACCAACATAAGAAGACTGAATACAAGTGTCCTTTTGGCTTACACGGGGCAGTGACGTGTCAGCATACCAGCTTTTATACTGTATAGAAGAACATGCATGACACTTTGAATGCACTATTACTCCTACCAGAAAAAAAAAAATTAAAGACACTCTCTGACCATGGCTGCTTACCGAGGGTCCAGCACAGCTGGATGACCAGGTTATGCGATGTTCCCGGTGGCTGCACAGACCCAGGGGCTTATTGAGGTCTACAATTATGCTCGCTTGTTGGGGTATCTCACTGATGTTCTGACTTACAGAGGCCCGTTATCATATAAGAATCAGAACATACAGAGACACCCATACATTTGTTTTGTTGATGGCAAATATTAAATGCAATACCTTGAGGAAATTCCAGATACTTTTGTCGAAAGCGTGTGAAGAGCTTTGAACTTTACTTTGGCAAAAGCCCAGGAGATTGCCGGACAGCAGCGCAGCTTGTAACTCATCAGATCGCAGTAAGAACTCCTTCTCCGTGGTCACCTGACTGATGCACACTTGGCGAGGAGTGGGCTCATGTGTCTGCTGTGCAACAGCTGTGGGAGAGTCAAAAGTAACCAACTTTCCCCCAAACTGACAGGAAGAAAGAAAAAGAAGATCATACGTTTAGCTTTTGCTGAAAATATTTATATTTGAATTACTCATTACTCAGTGATTGTGAAACAATACAATATTATTAACCAAAAAGATCCAATATCAAGTCTAAGGACACAAAATTTTATATACGTCTACAATATTTTTAATACATTCATTTTCTTTATTTTTACTTTTTCAATCCCCTTAGAAGACTTTAACCTGCCATCCGATCATTTGATCACTTACACCACACATGTCAAACTCTGGCCCGCGGGCTAAATCTAGTGAGTATATGTGGCCCAAGACACTGGGCAGGGCCCGCAATGATATCCCCCCACCAGGCTTTGCACTTTCAACTGTATCAGCAAACTGGATGTCAATACAGTTAAAAGCAATGATTGAGGAGGGCACGTCAGCTGACACTAACTTCGCCATCATTCTCCCTCTGTGTCTGAAGTCTCGGTGCAGCGGGCACGATGACGTCATTACTACTCGCCCACTGTGCCGAAGAGTGCAGAGGATCAGAAGATGCACTGTAGAGACCGGCGCTGCAGGGGAACAAGGACAGGCGAGTATTTATTTTTTATGTGGGGCCCATTATACTATATAAAAGGCAATGCATACCCATTATACTGATATATATATATATTATACTGTAATATGAGGCCATTATACTGTATGGAAGGCAATGGGCTTATTATACTGTATGGAGCACTACGTGGGGCCATTATACTGTATGGAGCACTACGTGGGGCCATTATACTGTATGGAAGGCCATGCGGGGCCATTATACTTTATGGAGCACTATGTGGGGCCATTATACTGTATGGAAGGCAATGCAGGCCCATTATACTGTATGGAGCACTATGTGAGGCCATTATATTGTATGGAGCACAACGTGGGGCCCATTATAATGTATGGAGCACTATGTGAGGCCATTATACTGTATGGAGCACAACGTGGGGCCCATTATAATGCATGGGGCACTACGTGGTGCCCATTATACTGTATGGAGGACTACGTGGGGCCCATTATACTGTATGGAGGACTACGTGGGGCCCATTATACTGTATGGAGGACTACGTGGGGCCCATTATACTGTATGGAAGGCAATGCAGACCCATTATACTGTATGGAGGACTATGTGGGGCCCATTATACTGTATGGAGGACTATGTGGGGCCCATTATACTGTATGGAGGACTATGTGGGGCCCATTATTCTGTATGGAGGACTATGTGGGGCCCATTATACTGTATGGAGGACTATGTGGGGCCCATTATACTGTATGGAGACCATGTGGGCCCCATTATACAGTATGGAAGGCAATGCAGGGCCTATTATACTGTATGGCGCACTATGTGGGGTCCATTATACTGTGAGGGGATAACAACAGTTGGGGAATCATACTGTGATGGGTCACTATCCTTTGCCGGGGAGGTTGAGGGGGGAACAGTAGTGTCATCATATCGTGCGTGTGGAGGGTACTAAGGAGGAACTTTTGTTTGCATCACACTTCATTATTCAAGATTTTATATCCTTTGTTATCACTTATTTAAATTAGGCCATATGTTTTTTACTGCACTTACATAACATATATTATTCCAATATGCTAAGATCTATTAATTAAAATGTACTTTGTTTGTGGGACAACCCTTTAAGTTGGTTTCCATATGAAAAGGTTCATCGTTATATTTGATAAAGTAAAACTTCCTCAATTGTAGACATTTTTTTTAATAAATATCAAAGTTGGCCCACGACTTTGTCCAAGCTTTTAATGTTGGCCCTCTGTGTATTTGAGTGTGACATCCCTGCAGTAGAGAGTTAAATCAGCATTCTCCTGCAAAGTCCAGCCAAAGGCTGAGCTTCAAAAGAATTACCAACATGGCAGCCTCAAAGCACCCCCGTCTGCAGTGACAACCCATCAGCACCCAGAGATAGCATTGTGGAAGGGGAAGATGGGAGTCGGTGCACACACACAGTAAACCAGTCATTGAAATGTCTCTGACACTGTCGGACAGCAGCATTTAAAAGTATAAACAGCAGAGATCGGAGCTAGATTTGGTCACTGCTGTTACAGGCAGATACCGGCTGTACAACACAGCCAGAAACAACCGGCCATTCTACGGGCCCAGTTCCCAAGCTCGCTCCATACATTCCCTGGGCCCATACGGCCTAAGTTTAGAACCGTTAAATGGTTGTGTAAGGATTGAATAGGAAAATATCTCCATGAGGAGGGAATATATGCACATAATTTATAGAAAGTAGGTAACACATCCAACATCTAAATATGCAAGATTGTGCAAAACATGACATACTGAGTGAGATTTTTGGTAAGGGAAGTTCATTCAGATAGCTATTCTAAATCCAGAAATATAGATGCAGTCCACCTCATCTGCCTCGGGTGTCATGTATGGACGACTGGTAGCTGACTTGTCTCAGTGGTTGTTGGGTTACGGCTTTACCCAATATTTCACATGGATAGCCCTGGGTCACATATTTTTTTCAAACAGACCTGCTTTTGGGAATTATTGGAAACAATTCTGCTAACTCTGATAGATTGGCTACTGAAGTACAGTAAAAGTTTGTTATCAGTTGGTTTTACAAATAAATGGATGGAGAGCCGCTCTCCCTCGGGCCATATCCAGCCCTATGGCTGTTCCTATCCGGCCTGGGACAGCCAAAGGCCAGAAACAGTGGTGTACCGCACCAAGCGACCTACCCCTGCCCAGAGTCTACATTGCAGTGGTTTCTGCATCCTCAGGACGCAGATACAGGTGAATACAATGGTAATACTGAGAGTGGATGAATGAATCCCTAGTGCACCATTCAGTCTGTGCGACTGAGTATCTCAGCAAAGAAGGCGCGATGATGTCACTAGATCGAGCCTGCTGTGCGGAGCCTCAGTCCTCACGCTGCCCAGACCAGAGCACTGCATTGGATGAGGGGAGTAGTTTTATTTATTTTTTATCAGTCAGTAGTTGGTGGGGAACTGTGTTATACCTCATACAGTGTGGGGTGCCATGGGTGCACCTTACTGTATAGAGGTAGCTGTTGATTATGGAACAGGGGCTGAATTAAGTTTACTGCCTTTTATACACTTTATAGTTTGGATTATCAGCTACAAGTCCATGGAACAATAAGCCTTGTAGTAACATTTACTAACAGTAGCAGCTGGTCAACATATGCAATTCTTCTCAATATTAAGTGACAAAAAGAAATATATAATAATAATCATCAAAAGTTCAGTCAGTCGGCTCAGCCCTCCACAGCACTATCAGTCCCTCATGTGTCTCTTTCATGTGTTTTTTTTTTTAGATCTCTTTATACACTGTGGTATACAAATTAGTGGATAAAGGTCTAAAGACCCCATACACATTAGACTAAAAAGTCTAGGCAACCCCTCGTGTATTGGCCGACAGACTAATGTGGAGGGGGGGACTCCCAACTCCTTTCCCCCATAGAAGACATTGGGAGGCCGGGCGTGTGGGAGAGAAGGAATATGGCCTGCTGAATTACAAAGGCAGAATCTTGTTTTCTCCTGGTCATAAGTTGCAGTCAGATGCCTGGCAGCGTCTCTCTCATGAAGGGGCACAGGAGTGTTCAGCTGAGCCCAGTGTATGAAAGGAGTCAGGGGAAGATCGCAGGCAAGCAGGCAACTATCAAATGCTAAATAATTTAATTAACTAGTTAGTTAAATTATCACAAGTGCATAACACCCTCTTAAAAGCTAAGTATATTTTATTATTGTGGCTCTATAGCAAGTCCAAAGACCACATAGGACTCGAAAATTCTGCAAAAGATATGCCCAAAATAAATAAAGAATGCCGCTACTTTCACATAGAAACAGATCAAACCTCAATGATCACGAGGGATTATAAAACCTGCGTAGTACAAAGTACAGTGACCGGACAGCAAATAATTCTAAAACTATTGCTGTATGAGGACACCAGCTCACCGCAAAGGAAACGCCAACTGGTCTTCTAATCCAGCGAGGGGGCTTTTTCAGGGGTGGAATAACAGTGGTCTGTGTGGCCTGCTGTGGCACTTGGAGAGGAGGTAGAGGTTGTCCAGTCCCAAAAGGATCCAGGTTGTTGAAAGAAGATGATATCTAGGGTAAAAAATTATAGGCAAGAAGTAAAGGCAAGATCTGACATTCCACCTGTATTTTCAAAGGGTTGTCATGGTAGGCAAAACTGGCCATGTAAAGAAGAGATAGATACAATCTATCTATATCTCTTGTTGATCAGAGGGCTGTCGCTGGGACCAGCACCGATTGTCACAACTGGAAATTTTTATCCCCATTACGCTTTCTCTTCATGAGAAAAATCAGTCCCCCCCTTTAGAGTTAAAGAAGCACTACCATTATTTTTATTTCATTCTCTAAACCTGTGAATACTTTTGTGTAGGGTGGTTTAAGTGCGGTAATATTCTCACAGATTGCAGTCTTCCCAGGTTTCGCTCACTGTTGCAGTCCTCTTCTCACTCATGGGACTTCTCTTTGGACTAGCTGGATTACCCTGTGCTCTGTGCGTGATCCAAAAGTGGCTTTTATAAGGTAAGTCAATGGAGCGTCAGAATGTGACTCCATAGGCTGACATTGGAAACGTGACTTCCAGCTCTCACAGAGCGCAGTGTGATCCGGCTGGTCAGAATAGAAGTCACGCGACTCAGAAGAGGCTCGCAGTGGCACTGGAAACTGATGAGCATATTAATACACTGACACTACACTACATTACATTACTACATACATACTACACTATGTCTAGTATGCATGGCTGTTCTTTTCATTAACCGGTCTGGCGATGGAGAGCTAATCAAAAGAAAAACCACAGATGCCAGGGAGTAGGAGGCGGTCCTCAGGTCCTCCTATCCAACAGCCACAGATTACTGATGAAACAGCTGGGCAGGCTACTGCAAATCAATTGCACCAATATAGCGGTTGGCTACCTATTGTCACAAACGGCATTTTATATTCTTCTAGAAGCACTTCCGGACGTACCCTTTCAGCTTGGCTCCTCTGCTGAGCTTCTAGGCTTCCACCCATGACGGAGTACACACTGACCCAACCATCAAAAGAGGCAGCAGAGAAGACAGATGGATTGCGGGGGCACCACTGGACATCAAAGCACCACTGGTTTTTGACCGGCAGTTCGTATACCACCTACATTTACAAAGGAAATCAGGTTTTAGAATTGACATTCTATAAAAGGTCACAAATGAAGACACCACGTTCTTACTGTATACAGTCTCCGCATTAGACTAAGATTTCTATGAATTCTTACTTACATAAACTGTATTAATACCCAGGTCTGTTAAGCATTTATAGGTATTAATATTACAAACATAGTACATTTACTTTCCATTTCCTATATTTTTTTTTTTTTTGTTTCCCATTACCCAATACCATTCAGCCCCCATCCAACAAATAAGACCCAGGGTGGAGGAAGCGAGGAGTAGAGATCGAAAGGGAACAAAAACCTGTTCGTATGCTACATTCAACCACTCACCCATCTTAAGGGATACATTGGAAAACTGTTTTTTGTGCTTCTATGCATTTCGAACTTTGCAAAAAAATATACGTGTACATATTATACATACAGATGTACATATCTACATACACACACATTATATATGTTATATATACAATTTTCTACAAAGCCTCCTCATTCCAGACGCTCAAGAGTAATTAGACAAATTAACTTTACCATAAAATGTTCATTTTTAATACTTTGTAAAGAATAGGGCAGCACGGTGGCTCAGTGGTTAGCACAGCAGCATTGCAGCGCTGAAGCCCTGGGTTCAAGTCCCACCAAGGACAACATCTGCAAGGAGTTTGTATGTTCTCCCTGTGTTTGAATGTGTTTCTTTCAGGTTATTCGGTTTCCTCCCACACTCCAAAGACATACTGATGGGGAACTTAGATTGTGAGCCCCAATGGGGACAGTGATGATGATGTCTGGAAAGCACTATGGAATTAATAGCGCTATATAAGTGCATAATATAAATAAATCCTTTGCAGGCAGTGACTGCCTGAAGTCTAGAAGCCATGGACATCACCAAACGCTGGGCTTCTTCCTTTGTGATGCTTTGCCAGGCCTTTACTGCAGCAGACTTCAGTTGTTGCTTGTTTGTAGGTCTTTCCGCCTTAAGCATGTGAAAAGCTGCTCGATGGGGTTGAGATGTAGTGATTGACTCAGCCATTGCAGAATATTCCACTTTGCCTTAAAAAACTCCTGGGTCATTGTCATTGAAATTTTCCTGGAACACTATCATGCAGATATACAGTTCCTCATTCCTGCCATTGCCCACACCAAACTTTTTTGTATTGGAATTAGACCAAATTTGGAAAAATAAAAGATGACCCCCAAATCCTGATAAGGGCCCTTTCACACTGCGTTCTTCACCTCATTTGTTCGTCCAAACCCAACCAACAAAACGAGATTCGGGGGTAAGCACCGACAGGACCATTGATTATAATGGCGCCGACTGAGTCAATGTGTGCTCTGTCGTGCATAATGTTCGGGAGTATACGCCTACTGGAGGCGGACACTGAGACATTGTTCATTTTTGGAACAGTAACCCCATGTTTTCTGTTACAATCAGGTAAAAATGTCTTCAGTCTAAACATTTTTTTTTTCCAAGTAAAAAAAAAAAAAGTCAATTTACATAGGACGAAGCCAGGTTATTCAATGATCTTACTTGAATCTTACTTGAAAGACATTGATCCCTATGTATTTGAAACTGTTGCAATAGCGGCAAGTTCAGAATGTGCATGTTTCACCACAGTTTCCAAAGGAAAAAGGAGAGAGATTTGGGGCAGGTAATTTCTAGACCTGAAAACAAGTCAAACTGCTGCACTATGTGAACAGTGGCCTTCACAATCCCTCAGCCCCATGTCTGCACACTTTAAAAAAAAACCTTCAAATACTGAGGGCTGAAGACCAGCTCGGAATAAAACCATTTCAATTTGTATGGCCTATTGACTCTGACTCATGATAAGGTCTCTGCAAAAATTTCAAAACTTGGTTTTACACCAGTGATTATGAGGCATATCGGCCGACATGACTGCAGGGCTGTTAACAGCTTTCATAATCACAGTTTCTGACATCAAAACTGGAAAGGAACCATTGCTTAGGACCTCATTCAATAGGAGTTAAACATTTTCCAATAGTACCTCCCCATATAACTTGAAGGACCTTTGTGTTTTTGACTATTACAGCTGCTCTTTATAAATAGGTCCATCTAGAAACTCTTCTTGCCATATAGTAAGGTAGGCTAGTGTCGCACTGCAACATTGCATCTAATGATAATAATATTTATTTTTATATAGCGCCAACATATTCCGCAGCGCTTTACAAACATTTTCATCACTGTCCCCAATGGGGCTCACAATCTACATTCCCTATCAGTATGTCTTTGGAGTGTGGGAGGTAACGGGAAAACCCGGAGGAAACCCACGCGAACACGGGGAGAACATACAAACTCCTTGCAGATGTTGTCCTTGGTTGGATTTGAACCCAGGACCCCAGTGCTGCAAGGCTGCTGTGCTAACCACTGAGCCATCGTGCTGCCCATAATAATTTTGTATGGCGTCACAAAAAAATTTCCAAATATGTTGGGACCATCGCTAGTCTCAAGTCACATGCGTCTCATTTGTCACAGACGGCAAAGCAAGGCACATGCAACTTCTCTGCAATTTGGCCCTTTTTTATTTTTCACAGCCCTAAAATAGTTGTGCGACAGAGAATCGCAGACAGGTTGCACAGATAATTTTTGTTGCGCGAAAATTCTGAGAATTGCTGTCAAGCGACACATGTCAGTGAGTAACCCGAGCCGAAAGGAGATTCCATCAAGGAAGGAACTTCCGCAGCCTGATGGATATAGACTACAGAATCTCCTTTCTGATTTCAAAGTGCTGCGGAATATGTTGGCGCTATAAAAATAAACTATTATTATTATTATCCCACAGTTCATACAGCTCCCTTAGTCATTACTGATACTGAATTGGATTTGTGCCCATATTGTTATATCCTACTAGCTATTTAAATTCTTTGCGTGTTTAAAAAAAATAAATAAATAATAATAATAATCCAAATTTTTACTTTTGCCCTTTTGAGCTTCAACTCAATTGTTCTTAATTTCAATTCAGGGATTATGTTCAAAAGGTCTTCTGGGGATCAGTTTATCGAGATTCTGCTCAATACTCCTCTAAGGAATGCCACTACCGGACAACCCCTCATCACTCAAAAAAAAAACCCCACAATATACTTACCAGCCAGACTGGCGCCAACGCTCCAATGTTGGCACTGTGCCCCCAGTGGTCATGTGATATTATTACAACATTTCTATAGTTTCTTTATGCCACCATATGCCACCATATTGCTGGCAGTCTTATCATTAACGTTATATTGGTTTCAATTCTTCGTTAATAAATATTTTTTTTTATATATATTTCGCCTGTTTTTATTTGTATATTATGGTGAATTATCGATACCAAATTCTGGTACTATATTAGTATTGTCACATTATGGGTTTCATTGATTGGATTAAAGCAAATTGGATCCGGCAATTTCAATTTTTTACTTTTTTTTTTTTTTTGATTTTCAGAATAGTTTTGAATTCAGACCTCAATTGGTTGATTATTTTTGTTTCTATTGACCAATAAAATGTTATTTTATTCTCAATAAATTACACAGATTTACAATTTGTATCTTTTCCTAAACCTCAGCTGATGTGTGATTAAGTGCTCCCTTAATTTTTTGGAGCAGTGTATATTAATATGTAGGTTTTCAAAGTAATTAACCCCTTTAGGACTAGCAATTTCTGAGCTTCAGTTCCCCCCCCTCCCCCAACCCTCTTCCCAGAGCCAGAACAACTAATTAAAAAAAAAAAAAATGCAATTCTGGCACTTTGTTTTTATTTCTTTTGCCCTCACTTTACTACATCCCTGAGGTCCCGATTCTGTAGCTCTTTCCTTTTGTGCTGCGTTATTCACATTTGTTTCTTCAGAAGTGAAGTGATGTGAAATCCCTGCTTACAGGCCAACTGGGCATTTATTCAGCGTCTTCTCTGGGGGTGTGCACCATCACTCCTCCCTCTCAAACATTGCCAATCACAGCTCGGCAAAGTACGAGACTGCTAGATAAGCTGTTATTGGCAGCGTCTGGGAGAGGTGAAAGAGATGGCCACTGAGAGACTTTGAAGAAACATCCAATTTGACTGCAAAGCAGAGATTTCACATACTGTACTTCAAAATAAACAAAATGTGAATGAATATCTCTGCAATGCAGAGACTGAGCACAAAATGGCAAAATCAAGGGAGATCAGGGATTTTTTAAAGGTTTAACAAACCTTTTGGAGCAAATGACAGGTCCTCTTCAAATTGATTCATGTAAAAGTGGAAGGAATATAAAAAAAAATTAAAAAAAATTGTCTCCTCTACCGGACCACACCTGGCGCTCACGTGACATTATTAAAAGACATATGCGCTGCACCCAATCAGAGGCCACTAATGGGCTGTAACGCTCACACTTCCCTTGGACGAAATTCAGAGGTGCAAGGGAGGTGTTCGTGCTGCAGCCCAATAGCAGCCACTGACTGTTATGCCGCACGTGAGCTGTAAGCAATGTCACTTAAACGTCGAGAGTCCTGGTGCTGTCATCACTGGAACAGGGGGTATTAAATGGGTAGTTATAAGGGGATCTATCAGCACGTGTCAATCTGTACCCTTAATTAAGCCTTCATTGCTCCATTACTGAAAAAAACTGACGTTTAATTCAAATGCAAATAAAGCTTTGGGTGTGGCAAACCTCTTCCTAAAACCACGAGGAAGGTGTGGAAGAGAGCTAAGAAGGCAGAGAGATTCAGGAAGTGCTCCGATCACACCTAGAAGCACTTCAGCCTAATCTGCATACAGAATAAAACAGTTTTTTTTTTCTTCAGTATTTGAGCAATAGATTGCCTAAAGGGACCCTGACATGAAAATGGTATCAGATCTGCAGGCAGAATGTTATATAGCAGAAGGAGCATGCCAGATTGTTATACATTATTGTGGGAGAAGTTTCAGTAAAACTTGTATTTTATTCACTGAAATCCCTGGTGTATGTATGCATACAAGTCCAGTGGGTGGTCCTATTTGGTGAGTGGCAGTCTTCCCTGCACGACTGTGCATACAGAGATATCTGTCAATCATTAGTAGGACCACCCAATTGACTCGTGTATAAGGACACCAGCAAGATCATTTAATAAAATACGAGTTACACTGAAGCTTTTCACACAAACCTATATATCATTTAGCTCAGCTTCTCCTTCTCTATACCGTGCTGTCCACAGATCAGACTGCATGTACAGTGTGACAGGTTCCCTTTAAGTAAAAGTACATATTGCCATACGATTCAAAGGACAACATACCCAATATATACAGTTACTCGTTGTGGAGCCAGCCGAAGTGTTTTCTTGGATAAACTATTTCTCAGCAAAGGCTTGTATACATATAAGAGTAACAAATACAGCTGTTACTCACCCTTCTGGGTCCAGCGATGCTTCTCTGACCCTGCTCCGGTTTACTGATTGCAGCGGTGACATCTAGACTATAGCACACATCATCTCTGCAACCAGTCACTGAGCTCCGCGACTGACAATATAGCCAGAACAAACAGCTGAACTTGTCGATTGGTTGCAGCGGTGATATGTGCTGTGATCATGATGTCGCCACTGCAATCAGTAAAGACCGAAGCAGGAGCATAGGGGCATTGCTGGACCTCGGAGGGCGAGTGACAGCTGTATTTGTTAATTTATATGCATACAAGACTTTGCTCAGATTAGTTTATTTCAGAAAACAGCACTGCAGCATGGCATCTGGGCCTGGAAGGAGATCAAATATGGTAATGAAGTATATTATAACATTTCACAGCTTTGCAATGCCTGAATGATAATTATATCAAAATAATAAGTATAAAAAAATTATCTATTTCAGTTACTCTTTAAAAGGCTGTTTCAAAGAGGCTTTCTAGAAACAAAATTACCGCGGTGGTCACCTGGAGCTGCTGGCGGGCACACATTTTCCCATCGTTGTCCATCAGAGTTGAAGTGTTCCTTGCAACAAGTCACGTAAGGCATTGGTTTATATGTAGAAGGCTTCAGGTGAGCAGTTTTGTGGGGGGGGGGGGGGGGGGGTTTATATCTCTCACATCTAGTTTCTATGTATAGCCACAAACACAATGGCACCTATATTAAACCTTTCCTATTCTGTGTGCCACACTGAAAATATGAGCTTCGAAGGGAATATCCCCTCTTACATGAAATTATATAAGATAAAGGTGTAGAATTGAAACTTTACCAACCTCACTAGTGCTTGGATTCCAGCAAAGTATGCGATGGTCTTTAGAACTGCTGAGAAGTAATTCTGGGTCATCTTTACTCCAGGAAATGGACAGAATACCCCTATAGAGAGAAAATATGATACCAATGTAAACAGCTGCAGTTTATGTAACGCTCCACGGTATGGGCTGTGGAAAGAGGTCAGCACGGACCCCCTGACAGGTCTGCAGCTACGCAGCAGGTGGAGAAGCACTTCATGCTCCGACACCTTTCTATCAATCAAAGCCACTAATAACGTGTTCAGCAATTTATGGCAAAGTAGTCATCTGCGGGTTCTGGCCAAATGGGTTAGTCTTCATTCCTGAAGGATGCCAATGAGCCTTGAAAAACATAGATCTAGTCATTGGATCACTGTGGACCAGTTCTTATAAACACAAATCACTGTATACTGGAAACATCCCACAAGTCCTGCTTTGTCCCAGTTGTCTGGTCACCACAATATCACCTTATAAAAGTCGCTCACATCCTAACACTTACCCTTTACCTGTTTCCAGCACATCAACTTCAAGAAATGACTGTTCACTTGCCGCCTAATACATATCCTACCCCTTCACAAGTGTTATTGCACCAAGATAAGCAATGTTATTCATTTCACCCATCAGTGGTCTTCCCGATAGAGCTGGCGTTCCTGCCCAGGGAATAGAGGATTGCATTTCAAACATTAAGAGGAACCTGTCAGTCAATCCATGGTGCCCAAACCACGGGCAGCATGAAATCAGAGCCTGGTTGCACGACTGCAGCCAGGTATGTTTTTCTCTGAAACATGGAGACATTTCAGAGAAATGAAGAGGCTTAAAGAGACGGTCGGGGACTATAAAGAGGAATCTAGTCCAATGCTGCCTCCAGCCAGCTTCTTCCGGCACCACTGGCAGGTCTCTTCCCATGTAAAAACATGAGAGAGACCTGTGAATCACCTGGAGTGGGGCGGAGAGAAGCCGGCCAGGACCAGCGCTGGAGAAGTCAAGTCTGTCCCTATGGTCCCCGGCTCACTCCTCAAGCAATGTCGTCTCTAAAACACCAGAGCGTTTCAGAGTAAAATAGCCCTAGCAGCAATCATTCAGCCAGACTTCTCATTCGTGCTGCCTGTGGGTTGGGCGGTATGGATCTAGTGAAAAGTTCCCATTAACCAAGGAAACAGCAATTGAGCAAGTGAGAAAACTGAAGCACTGTACAACCGTCAGGAAGGAGGACACAATTCATCTTTACCTTGTGTGATTCTCCAATATTTTTAGCGGGGAACTAGCAAATCGAAGATCCCAAACTTGAACAACTGGTAAACGATCATCTTCAGATGAGAGGACAAGTTGAGTCGCTATCTCCGGGTGCCACAACATCCCTGAAAGGTGCATCTAGAAGGAGGAAAGAAAGAAAAATTCTGAACTTCAGCACATGAGTACAGACAGAAAAAGGTACAAATTAAAAGTCCCTCACAACCCCTTTAATCCACGTAGAGGGTGTCTGATTACATGAATTTTGAACACTCCCCTGGTACTCCTAGACTTTGAGAAGAAATTTGGATCAGTTAGACAGAGGCATGACTTAAAAAGAAATGTCATCATTGATTTTCTCTTCTTCCATTATCTAGATGCGATCTGGTTTTGATATTATTTATTTGTTTTACTCACTTATATAGCGCTATTAATTCCACAGAGCTTTACAGACATTATGAGCACTGTCCCCATTGAGGCTCACAATCTACATTCCCTATGAGTATGTCTTTGGAGTATATTAGCCACCAGTCATCTCATTACCAGCCAAGGGCAAGATGGCAGAATCATAGCACTGACAATAGGTGACGGAGACAGCTCAGGAGTCCCTGCACACCTCCTGCCCAATGATCATGTCCATAGAGAGAGCCCGAAGGAGAGGGAGCCCACAGCCATCTCCCATACCTAGAGAGAGCCCACAGCCATCTCCCATACCTAGAGAGAGCCCACAGCCATCTCCCATACCTAGAGAGAGCCCACAGCCATCTCCCATACAAGTCAATGAGTCAATATCTGACGTTTATGTGCCCGCTGGGAATTAGGTTTCTGTTGCAGGTAAAATGGGTACCCCCATAATCATGTAACGAAAAAGAGAAACATTGTGTGTATGAACATGTACAGTACAGACTAAAAATAAAAGTATTTCATTAAAAGGGGTTGTCCGTTCTAAAATATTAAGTCTGCAGTCACTCTTTGCCCTGTGCGCAGAGAGGATTCACACTTGTATTGAGCGAGGTCGCACCCACTGTATGGCCACATCACTAGACGGGACGCAGCCTTGCTCAATGCAAGTGTATGGAGTAAGCCGCACCCACTAAGACAGGCCCTGGCCGGGAGTATGTATAACACATATGTACCCGCCGGTCCTGGCTCAGAAACCAGGCGAATCCCCGCAGAGCACAAAGCGTGCACTGCTGGGATTCATAAGTCTGCAGTCACACAGAGTGACTGCAGACTTATTATTTCAGAACGGACAAACCCTTTAAATATTTGTTTGTGCACCTACCCTGTTACTGTGGTCGCTGACTTTGATTACTGGTTCGTTCTTACGGAGGTCCCATACCACAGCTTTACCACTTGGATGAGCCGACGATAATATGTGTTGAACCTGTTGGTTCCAGGAAACAGCGCTGACGTCTTCTACGGGCTGAATATATAATATTGTTACTTAAGTCATTACAAGAAGTAAAAAGAAAGAATGTCTTACATACTGTATGTATAGCCAACATAAAGATAGACGTGCAGAAACTTTCTAAGTTTTGTCATATCAGTTAGATTGACAGAACCTAAATGGACATGGTGCAGGAAAAGCAGAGCCGCCTCGGTGCTCCTGGTGGTGCTGGCTTCTGGGCACAACGCTCCACGTCCCTTTCTTTCCAGCTGGGGATCTCAACACTCAAGTCTCTACGAGATGCCAGAAACATAGGAACACATGCACATTTTTTTGTATTCACACGTTATTTACCAGTCATAGAACATAAAATAAATTAGTCAGGGCCAAATACAACATAAGGCTCTAGGCATCCCCAATAAATACATTTTCGGTGGTGTATTACATGACTAGGAATAGTCTTGTACGATTCGCTCATATTCTGCATAACCACAAGTGAATGTAATAAAGGACTTCTTTACAAGGCATGTTCCTATTCGTCATTAATGGCTTACCTGGGATTTTGCTCCTGGGGTCATTGGCACACTAAAATTATTTAGATCCCAAATGAAAACTTCAGAATCATTGGCACCAGAAGCTAGGAGATTATTCTGTAAGAGGAAAGGATATGAATGGTTAAAAGAGGCCATATATATATATTTCTTATGACTGGAAATCCTAAAGGTTTATTGGCTCATAAATCATTGTGTAAACACTGGAGACAAGTTAAGCTCTGATTCCAGTCTAGCCAGGTTGGCTTATACATGGCCAAGCACTCAAAGAAGTGATTGAACAGAAATGGCACCAAGCAGAAGGGCTAAAGTCCATCCACTATTCACTGCAGACCTGAAGAGTCAGGTCTAGAGGCCAAAATAACAGAAAAAAGAACCAGGAAAATAATACCATTTGCATCAAAGGATTGTAGTACCTGAAATGGGTTGAGGTCAAGTGCACGGACAGGCCCTGTGTGTTTTCCATTTTTAGTGATAATCGGTTCTTTTCCAGATGTCAAAATTTGTGAAGTACTGTACAATGTTATCTCTCCATTATCTCCACCGCCTACGATCACTCCAGATGGCCCAACTGAATCTCCGTCAAAGCTGCCCCAGATGATCTTATGGAATCTGAAAAATAGAATTGGCACTACAGCTTACTAAACCAAAACCAACTGAGAGGAGCACGGATTCTGGACAATCTGGGGTAATTTTGACACAAAACAATATTTAAGGAACTTATTCTCCTCAGGTTATTGTAGTATGTAACAGCTGAGCAGCTTGGTCTGTATTTGAAGAGCAACTAACATTTCAACTAAATTTCTCCTTCTCCCAGACTTCTTTCCTCCTCTCCTCTGATGTCTCCTGCACAGATCAAGCCCTCTCAATTCACTGGTGGTATCAGAATGCAGGACACAGAGAAAAGGGATTGTCAGCTGCGGGATCAGGTTACAGACACTTCCAACAACAGAGCCAAAATGAATGAAATACTGACGTAGTACAGATCACACATGGATATATCCAGATTTAAAAAACAAACAAAGATCAGAAAACACACACTTAAATGATTTCCCCATCTGCAAAATGCCAGTCCCGTCCAACTATTGAGCACCATGTTGGTGGGATATGTGCATGGTCACACCCGCCTGTCAATTACATAAGTTATGCCGCTAAAGTGGTGCAGCTTACCCCATAAATGAATGCCAGCCACCAGTTGGCGTATATTTCTGCCGAAGGCATATGTGATTCATTGAGCCGCGTAACGAATCAGGTCAGTGTACACCAGCAAGCGCTTCATTAGACCAGTGTGTACTACGCCAATCTTAATGTATCGCCCCCATTATCTCTGAAGAACTGATGAAACACTAATCTAAAATATGCTTGTGTGAAAGCAGTTAAAGGGGTATTCCCAACTCCAAGATCCTATCCCAATATGTAGTAGTGTAATAATAATAATATTAGCAAATACCTCTAATTAGAAATGTAGTATAGTATTTTTGATTCACCATCTCTCTTACCTCATGTGCAGGCATCACAGGACCTTAGGTATCCATGGTTACGACCACTAGCAACTAGCTAACTGTGACTTTATCAGTGGACGTAACCATGGATACCCAAGGTCCTGCGATGCCTGCACATAAGGAAAAGAGACATAGCAAATCAGAAAAAATATACTACATTTCAAATTGGAGATAGTTGCTAATATTACTATTATTACACCTACTACATATTGGGATAAGATCTTGGAGATGGGAGTACCCCTTTAAGTTTTCTATTTCACTCCAGTACTGGATTTACAGCTACACCTCTCAGTAGTGCTACAGAGATAGAGGAGCCAGAGTCGGACTGGGCAGGGAATAGAGCTGGAGTGACAGAGGATTCAGATCTACAAATAGCCCTTCAGAGTCATTTGCATATCAACTGAAATGCTGATTTCTCAATAATAGAGGAGGGGACTGGCCACATAAAGGTATTGATGGACTTGTGTTTGAAAGAGCTAAATGCACATAAGAAAAAAACAGTCCTTATAATTAATAGAACTGCTCCACTATAGAAAATGGCACAACCCCTCTCTAACCATCTGCATTCACACAAATAAGAATACCGATAACTCCTAGTTTTCACATCATTCACGGTTGACAACATATGAAGCTCATGAAAGAAGACAGAGTTATTATACCTGTTGGCTGCTGAGAAGATGCCTTTTCTTTTCATTTCAGGATGAGGGTCTCCAAAGTCCACCTCAAATATCTCAAGGGCTGCACTAGTGTTAAAGGAGGCATCAAGCTGTTGTGCGGATGTACCTGAGAGAAGTAATTGACAAGTCTGCACACCTCAGAGCGAAACTATGGCGCTTGTAAGATACAAATCAACGACAGCTCTATGCTCCCGCATGCATGCTACCTATACATAATGTCAGGAGAAACAAAGATACACAGCACTAAATAACTACATCTTTTCAGATAGAATATTCCTACATTTAAGAACATTTATTATCAATTCCTCTAAAAGAAAATTGGTTCCAACAGACAAATTGTATATAGATCTCTCATGCCATGCATATTGTAGCATACCTGTAGCTAAGTAGATGGGGTATTGTTTGGCCGGACTCCAGGATTGAACAGCAGATCGTTCGATTTCTTTCAACTTCATTTTCTGTAGAACAAGAAAGAAATGTACATTATTATGTCGAACTGATCCGGCCCCTCGGCCTCATCATCAGGGACCGGGCTGCTGTGCGCTCACCACTTCATGGCACAACCACAGCGCCCCACAATCACAGAGCTGTAAATGGACATCACTGGCCACCATAATGACAGTCAGAACCAAATATATCTACGCCTCTGTAAAGAAAGGGGTTACGGAGAACCTATCAATAGGTCTAAACCTGGCCAGTTTTTGATCTAATTTATTCCCACTACTCCACTGAGTAATCTGCCCCCCCCCCCAAAAAAAAAAAATCTGCAGTACGGTTCCAATAGATATGGGGCTTTTTATTTAGTGCCATTTTTTCTAAACTTTACAAAGGGGCGTGGCTCACAGGACTCGGTGTGGTTTTGTTTCTACCGCTTTGAATTATTAGCCTGTGAGCCACACCCCCTTGGTAAAGAACATGAAAATTATCACTCAACTAATTTGACTTGAAAGAAAAATAAAAGACGGAATATTCAGGGGAGCAGCGGGAATAGAATAAAAGGAAAGACTGGTGACTTTCTTATACAGCACTGAATGCCCTCACTTCTGGTGCCAGTAAGGTAGTAGACTCCGGACATATCTGTGTGACGTCTTAGAAGGCACATCAGGGCAGCAAGATGTCAAAATGGCAGATAGGAGAAGATGCCTTGTGAGGCATAGAATGATCACAATCTTACGCTATACGATATATGAGATATATGAGAAACTATACAGCTTTTCGCCTGACAGAGAATACCCCACACACAGGCATAAAGTGTTCAGCCAAGCATGCAGGTGATTTCAATGGCAGGAGCAGGGTACGAGCACTTCCACATGGCGATTAGTCACACGTATAGTCTATGGCCACGTCACGTCGGTACACATATCCGAACCCCGTTTTTCAGGGGAGGGGGGTGGGAAGACAGACGCAACGAACGGGTGCCGAAACGTAGTGTGAAAACACCAAAAACATCAAATTAGCAAAAATATAAATATAAAAGAAAAGAATTACAGAAATATGAGACATTTCTCTCCTTGGAAACCTGTGGCTGGCTGTAGATAACTGGCTGCAGCAGGAGCCTCCCCCTCTGCTATAGAAGATAACAAACCTCCCAACAGACAGAAATGTCAGACAACCCAGACAAATGAGAAACGATTCCTTGTGTTCTCTGCAGGACTTCTACAAGACTATTAGCGGCACATGCAGAAAATTCTACAGACTGACAAACTATATGGGCAAGTTTCTCCATTGTCCACTTACCATTTACTTCTAGAGTTACAGAAGAGCAAAAGTTTTTTTGATTGGCAAAAAAGCAGCATCTGTCCCTCCTCCATAAAACTAAATGAGGGTGTACATACATTAACCACTAGCGTGACTTCCCTGCTTCTATAATCTGAAAATAAAGAAATGTCAAAACTTGTATGAGTCAGTGAAGGTGGAGGTGCACGGCCTTAGACACAACGCATATGAAGTCACTGGGAGGATACGCGAGATCACACATTTTCCATTATTAGTATGAGCCTATAAACTGTTATTCTCCATACCAGGGATAGAAGACTTGGGGAGTAACTTACTCCTCTCTGGGGGGAAAGGGTAGGTGGAAGCAACCGCTGGGACCCCCATTGGTTATGAGAAGAGGGCAGAGGAGCACACGCTCAACCTCTTCTCAATTTAAGGTCTACGGGACTGCCAGCATTGTACTCTGCTTTCTCTGGAAGTCCCATAAACAATGAACTGAGCACAGGTCAAGCATGTCCACACCCAATCCACAGAACATGGGGGCTTGGGATTTTGCCATTGCTGGAGGCCCCAGTGGTTGGACCCCAAGCCATCAGCAAGTTTTGTACTATCCTAAGCAAAAACAGCATGTCCGATAATTTACAATTTTGGAAATATACCTTTAAACAGAAAATTGATCTCAACAATTATGCAAACAGATGTATATCAAGATGGGTCACAAATAGCCAGAGCTACTCTGACCCCCGTTTCCCTGCGATTTGCTAATTTTTGCCGTAAACACTCAGGGAATTGCAATAGTCAATTATCAGGTGCATCAGTCCTCAACATGGCACAACCGTGCATCAGAATCTGCGGACACTGACCCGGAAGAGACATTGTGGTTTACTGCAGAAAACTATCGAACCTTTCCTTTCCCGTAAGGTAACAGAACGTAAATGGAAAGATGTCAGTTCTATACATCAGTCACCAACTAGAGCTGGGATGATGGAGATTGAACTTGGCATTTGCTGTGTGCAGCTGCGGCGATCCTCCACCACAGATGACAGACACCATTCATACCTGGGACGGGGAGACTGTGCACATTGGGAGGCAGGACGCCATAGGCCCCAGAGAGGGAATTGTTCAAATAAATCACGTTTGTCATAAGACGACCCAAGGGCACAACCTCTTCTGCTTTTTCTGGCTTGTACCAAGAAGCCGCAGCAGTCAGAGATGGCCTTTATCTTATCTGCATCTGACGGATGATGACCTGACATTCTCACTAAACATCAGGACTTGGTATCTGGGTCCCGGTACGCTATAGCCTCAAGTTCTTCTTTTTTTACCAACTAATTCTATTCAGTTGTTTTTTTTCGCCCCAACTAAATATAATTCAACTTCTGGCTTAATGAATTACCGCAAAGTTACCCTTCTATAGATCCCATCGTAAGGGCTCATTCAGACGTCAGTTTTTCTCGTACAAGGGATATCCATGCTTTGTAAAGGACAGCACTCATACCTATGACAGTCTATGGGGTCGTTCACATCTCAGATTTTTTCCTTGGACAGAGTGGTCCGCACAAAAGTACAGTAGCTTGTCCAATATGGACTCTGGTGTCCACTCAAACTTTTTATTAAAAAAAAAAAAAATCAGACATCACTTGGATGCCATCTATATGCTATTAGTTTTTCATGGACTGTTTGATAGAAGCTTAAGAAAACGCCATCACTTATTTTTTTTCACCCAAGTGAAACTGAAAAAACTGATGACTTTACGATCAAAAACAACGATAAAAAAACTGAGTTTCGAGTACCAGAAAAATCACTGATGTGTGAATGAGCCCTAATGCATCAGCTGCTCTATATTCTTTTCTTGTATTTAGGCCTCGCTCACACACACGTATAACACGGCCGAGTGCTATCTGATGATTTATTGGATTGCACGCGGCCCAATGTTATACTATGGGGCAGTGCAGATCTGAGATTATTTTCTCATGCAGATTCAGCATGCTGTGAGCGCATCCGGTGATCGGATCACGTGCACCCAGAGAAGTCTATGTGCGTGTGACACATTGGACTGCACTCGGATGTCATCCAAGTAGAGTCTGACATCCGCAGGCAAAGAATGGAGAAATTAAGTTCTCCGTACCTGTAATATGATTCTCATGCGAGAGGATCGGATCACACTAAGGTGACTCAGATCAAACTCTGGTGGAGTTTCATCCAAGTGTTATTAGCATAATTGGCCTGATTCTCTCGCATGAGAAATGACGACCCCAGCCTTAAAGAGGTTATCCTCTTATACTTCATAGAGCCAGGAAAAAAAAAGAAAGCTTTTAATTACCCTCCCTCGGTACAGTCATGTCTGTCCATCGCTACTTCGGTCTTTGTTGATCAGCTGCAGAGGTGATATCAGGTCTACAGCGCTTATAACTGCTGCAACCAGTCACTAGGTTCCTCAGCTCTGATGTAGATGGCACCACCAGTCACTGAGCCCAGTTAAGGGGTTCCAGCACTGTAGATGTGACGCCACTGCTGCAGCCAATCAACAAAGACTGGAGGAGAGGCATCGCTGGACATGGGCAGGGTCAGTAAAAGCTCAGTTTTATGGAGAATACAAGTTAAAACAGGACAACCCCTCTAAAGAGGTTTCACTGTTGATTACATTATCTATACTAAAGGATTCATTTATTACAGGTGGAGGTCAGTGCAGTATATTGTTGACATTGTTTTTATTTTTTAATTGGGACCATACCTGACTCAGCATCCATATTGAAACACATAAGGGGACTCAGAAAGTAGGTGTAGGCCCGGGGCAGAGAGCACAGACAAGGCACTGCAGAACAACTGCAACCACATTTACTTCAGCCACCCAACCTACAAGTCAAATTATCCACCACCCACTAGAGATCCTAATCAGGGACTACTAGACTATTCCTAAATGAGACCATTCTTATTCATAGTCCATATTAGTGGGATTTCATGATAACTGGAACCCCCACTGGCCCAGTTGGCCAAGATGGTTAAACCCAGCCAATTGGTTCAAGGAAATGGATAGGAGTAATTCGCTCCTCAGGGGTACAAGTGGCTGTAACAATACTAATCTTATGTCTGTGGTGGTGTGGTTAGGGAGAAAATGCTATAAAAAGAAAACGACTGTACACCGACCTGCTGAAGATAAGTATAATGTAGAATATGTTGACCTAGACAAGAGCACATTCAGTAATGGAGCTTAAACTCTCTACCACCTAGACTACCCCCACGAACAGTCGCAGACGTTACTACTCAGCTGGTAAATGGCTCTGAAAGCAGAATATAGCCAGCGAGCGGATCAGTTCTGATCACGGAAATGACAGATTATGTTCAAAAGGAGGAAATGTGATGTACAATGAGCATAGTGGTTCTTAACACTCATTTTTTTTACTTCTGTGTTCTATTCTGCTCTTCCCATCCTAAGCTTCATCCTCATTGCGAGTTATGGAATAGGCGAGCTCTCAATCAGAACCGCTACTGCAAGTAAATGGACCGATTAAAGAAAAAAAAGCAAGTTTACCAATATATACCGTACATATTTTTTTTTTTTTTTTTTTTTTTTTTAGGAAGAAGCTTCTGGCACTATATAGATGATGTGCTTTATCTAATATATAAGCAATAATGAGGCATTTAAAGAGGTTTTCTGAGCTCAAGAGAACGGTATTGGGACAGAACAATCGTCAATATGATCGTTCTGTGCAAATACACCATTCATCTTGACGGCAGCACATTCTGTTCACATGGAAAGATGTTCTTTCGACAACGAGGGTTTTTATGTCAGCATTAATGATCCAATCAGCAGTCGTGTTTACACGGGCCGACGACTGAGCACGTGCCTTCCCAGACTGTCGGTCCGTGTAAAGCTGCCTTAAATGGTTAATGACTTCACATAACATGTCATTCTCGTGCCAGATCGCAGGCTGCCACCCTTGGGTAATCTAAGTAAAGGAACCCCCCCCATTCACCTAGTAGTGATTTCAGTATCTGGAGACAGAAGACCGTGAATCCTTGTGATCCTTCAGCTCATGATCAGAGGTAAATCTACAGTAAGGTACAAGGGGCATCCAGGAAATACTACTGCACAACATCAGGGCCATAGGAAGAACGCGTGCTAGTTTTCCTAAAAATTAAGTGGGACAAGCAGTGACAGGCAGGTTGGATAGTGAGGAAAGGGCTGATGGGACAAGTATATGGTAACTAGCAGATTGCATGAGGGTTGGGGGTGCCTAAACAGCAGGAGGTCCATGGTTATGTTGGCTGTCTCTGAGATCCTCCTATGTAGGGTGTGGAGCAGGGATTCGTATACCATACATCTATACACAGATCAGGTATAGCATTTACTACACCACCTGCCTAGTCTTATGCAGGTCCCCCTCTTGCTTTCAAAGTAATTCTGACCTGCCGGGCATGGACACCACAAGAGTTACCGAGTCCCGAGCAGTGGCAGGGAGTTCTGTTATTTTAGAGTGTTTAGGGTTCACTTTCCTGAAAGGGCAAAACCCCTTTAACAAAGATTTCCCATTAACATTATCCAGTAAAAATAAATAAATAAAACACATTTTTAGAAGTTGACATTTTTTTGATCCCACAGTTTCATTAAAGTTTTGTTGCTTTTCCCCAGTGACAGCTGCAATTCCAGCCAGTTGGTTGTAGGAGTCGTCACTGGGAACCCGACTCCTTGTCCATCGGTCACGGACCTCTCATCAGAATCAGAGGTCCGCTTCTGTCACTGTTGCCAGCTTCTGAAGTTGGCATTCGTGACACATTTTAAAAAAAAAAAAAAAAAAAAGGATCCTAGCCGGAGTATTGTGGGCAATACGGGAGTGACAACACAAGGTGACGCCAGACAATCGGAACGCTACAATGTACACCATACTGACAATATGCCAGACAAAGAAAGTCACCTGCAGAGGACACATTCATTTGGGGGTCGACCGTCTACAGGATACATGATCTCCGATAACAGAGTCAACAATGAAGAATCAGCAAACCAGGAAGGTAACCTCAGTCTGATGTAATAGGGTCCGGCACGGGGGTGGTTATCAAGCTTGGGACCCCCCTCAAAGCTGCCTAAATTCACAAAGGACTTGGTTGCTTCACACAACCATTAATAGGAGCCGTTAAGATGTGTTCTGCGTTACTGATCAGTAATATCGCTCTCTCGCGCGATGTACCCACACTGTGCCTCCAGAGGCGGCAGGGTACTCACATGCTGGATTGTGGCGGTATTCTCCCATATAAGAATGTAAGCCTGCAAGGGCAAGATCCTCTTCCCTCTGTACCAGTCTATCATTATTAGTCATTTACTGTAAGTGATATCTGTATTTTGCATGTAACCCCTTCTCATGTACAGCACCATGGAATCAATGATTCTATATAAATAATAATGATAATAATAATACAAGCATTGCTTTTATAGTGAGGAGTATACAGCCATAATACAGAGTTACCAGGCACAATGTGTCCATAATATAGGCATGTACAGGAGCAGATAGGTCATATCAGGATAGGATACATTCACAATGTGTCTGCACCGAATGGCGGATGTACGTGCCAGTAGACTTGCCCAACCTATACATCACCAGTCAGCCGTCATGCTTGGATACAGTGACATCTCACCTGTCTCCCATGTTTAAAATAAAAATGTATTTGACACAGAATACTTTTTTTTTTTTTCTTGTATATATTATATACACACACAGACATATACCAGCACAACAGAGGCCAAAATAACACATTTGACCAGTCAAATGAATCTGATGCATCCATCTCCTCCACATTTATGTTGGCAGCTTTTCCAATGCAGATGTAACACTAGTGTGAATGCAGTCTTATACGGCATGAGCCCTCAAAAGGTAACCTCGATTTTCTAGAGCCAGAGCCCAGTGAAAGCGCTGGGTGCTCACTAATTTTTGGTCCCTGTAGCCAAAACAAGAGTCAACATGGGGTTTCCTCCAACTGGGAAGGAGCAATTCCTAGTCTGACCTGACAGCACCATAACAATTCATATATCTTTGTAAGACAAGCTAGGAAATTACATGGGTCCTCCGTGATCCATATAAGAAAGTTGTAGTATATGAAATAAAAAAAGAAACTCAAAAACGTGTACTATGTAGTTTGCTATAACTGTTCGCCTGTCCCCGGGGTGGTGAGAACGCCGTGCGGTTACACAGGAACCAGTCATTACTAGGTCACATCCTCGTCATTGCCCCAGAAGCAGAGAAGTGAACTCCTGACAATAAATGTACTATATTTTGTGACCGCAAGGTCAGACGAGGCGGCGTTCACACTTTGCATTCTGACATTACGTTTGTTCCAGTTTTAGTAACAGACAAAACAGAATTAATGTAAAAAAATAGATCTGTTCTATAACTGCTGCAAGCAGAAGCCGAGGGGCCCCGCTGACTATTACGGGGTCTGCCTGGGCTTGGTTACGCGTCACTTTAGAACAGAAGAAAAAGTTCTCCATGTTACACTTTCTTCAGTTCTTTAAAATGGACACATAAAGCCCAGACAGACCCCATAATAATCAGTCGGCCCCTCGGCTTCTGCTTGCAGCAGTTAATGAATCTGGTTATGACATAAACTCCGTCTGATTGCGCCTAAAATGCAATAAAGAAGTGTGAACGCAGCCTTACTCCGGTCACATTGGTTGTGTGTTGTCCTGTACACTGTACACAGTCATATAATCTTTATACTCGCGGAGAACGTTTTCTGTTATTTCTCCACAGGGTGGACCCCCACTGATCACTAGATGGGGTCCGGGGCCCCTGCTGCGGTGGAGGTGCACCCACATAGAAAGTGCATGTGTGTGACCATCCAAACTCCTCCAAAACAGGCCAGGGACCCCCATTGTTGTGATCAGTGGGGGTCCGAGAAGTGGAGCCCCGGTGATCAGACACTTATGACGTCTCCTGTGTACAGGTGATACACCCATTCCGGCTGGGACGTCTGCGCTGCCACAGTTCGGTTTAGCTCCTCTTTACGGTGCAGTCAGCGCCAGATTTTCAGACTTTCCGGACTATCAGATGGCAGGTCTCTCTCCTGTCCTGGCTGGTGGAGGGGCTGGTCACCAGCAGCACAGAAGCTCTTCTTATAGCCACTGATGGCACAGCGGTGCCCATGTATGGAGGACACAGCCTCACCCACAGGCAGCATGCCATGTCTACACCCTGCCAGCCATCATGTTTACCACCTACCGAGGAGGCAGCGCTGCCCTCCTGTGCCTGGCACAGCCCTCCACGCCGGGCTCACTGCACTCACATCTCTCCGCCGTGACCAGTACAGGACACTGCCCTCCTCTACCAGCCCAGTGCCAGGCCCGGAATACGTCACTTGTGGTCAGCAGAACTCCGAAGTAGCTCGGTGTCAACTCCCGTCATCCTCACACTCCGCCCTCCTCTCCGGTGCTGCGGCTTACCGGTGTCGGTGAATCACTTGTCCAAACTGGGGTGTTTACGGCGGCCGGAACGGGACGCACCGAGGAAAACGCGTAGTAGCACACAGCACCCAGCCGCTGCCCAGTCCGCGCTGTCTGCCGGGGCTGGCGGGTCAAGGCCAAGGGAGGAGGAAGAGGAGCTGCTGCCATCTGCTGGTTCCCAGGCTCCACAGCACGCAGAGCTCGCATCCCGGCAGCCTGCGCTCCCTGTATATAACGCAGCCGAGGTGCGACCTGTGAGCTAGGGAAAACCGCTCCAGGAAACGCTTCTTTTCTGTGGCGTTTTTTTCCTTTCCAAATTGTTTCTTGATGATTTTTTTTTTTTGCATCCGAGTGCAGTCCAATGATTTTGTCGCGAATCCACTTCAAAATCCACATGAAAGAACTGTGTGTGAACATATCCTAACAGGGGGCGCTCTCAAGGGTTCCTATAAAGAAGTGAGGTAGTGTAAGTGTTGGGAAGTAATTCAGGACTGGTTTTGGTTTTCCAATAATGGGAAAAAAAAACAGGATAATGTTTTCACACTAAGCAGAGCGATGTTAGTACTCATATAGATCCTGAATATGGGCATCTATGTAGTGAGCATCACTGAAAACAGAAATAATGGTGTCAAACCATGGGGGACGTCTGAGATCAGCTGTCAGATATGTCACAGGGAACTGTATATGAGATGTAGCAAACACAGACATAGAGGTTGTTCTGCAGGTTATTTGGGGATCGCACCAATGTAAAGGTATTACCCTCTCTCTATTTAATGTGATTTAGATGAGGTGGGGCCCAATCTATCTGCCCCACAAGATCAGCACACATTGGGTTACATGCTCATGTACTGTATGCTCAGGGTGCTCCACTGCAGTAAAGCCTAAAAATAAGCATGATGTCACACAAGACCTGGGTATTGAGCAGAGCTGTGAAGTCAGGATATACACTGCTCAAAAAAATAAAGGGAACACTTAAACAACAGAATATAACTCCAAGTAAATCAAACTTCTGTGAAATCAACCTGTCCACTTAGGAAGCAACACTGATTGACAATCAATTTCACATTCTGTTGTGCAAATGGAATAGACAATAGATGGAAATTATTGGCAATTATCAAGACACCCTCAATAAAGGAGTGGTTCTGCAGGTGGGGACCACAGACCACATCTCAGTACCAATGCTTTCTGGCTGATGTGTTGGTCACTTTTGAATGTTGGTTGTGCTTTCACACTCGTGGTAGCATGAGACGGACTCTACAACCCACAGAAGTTGCTCAGGTAGTGCAGCTCATCCAGGATGGCACATCAATGCGAGCTGTGGCAAGAAGGTTTGCTTTGTCTGTCAGCGTAGTGTCCAGAGGCTGGAGGTGCTACCAGGAGACGTGGAGGGGGCCGTAGGAGGGCAACAACACAGCAGCAGTACCGCTACCTCCGCCTTTGTGCAAGGAGGAACAGGAGGAGCACTGCCAGAGCCCTGCAAAATGACCTCCAGCAGGCCACAAATGTGCATGTGTCTGCACAAACGGTTAGAAACCGACTCCATGAGGGTGGTATGAAGACCCAACGTCCACAGATGGGGTTTGTGCTCACAGCCCAACACCGTGCAGGACGCTTGGCATTTGCCACAGAACACCAGGATTGGCAAAGTCGCCACTGGCGCCCTGTGCTCTTCACAGATGAAAGCAGGTTCACACTGAGCTCATGTGACAGACGTGACAGAGTCTGGAGACACCGTGGAGAGCGATCTGCTGCCTGCAACATCCTTCAGCATGACCGGTTTGGCAGTGGGTCAGTAATGGTGTGGGGTGGCATTTCTTTGAAGGGCCGCACAGCCCTCCATGTGCTCCCCAGAGGTAGCCTGACTGCCATTAGGTACCGAGATGAGATCCTCAGACCCCTTGTGAGACCATATGCTGGTGTGGTTGGCCCTGGGTTCCTCCTAATGCAGGACAATGCCAGACCTCATGTGGCTGGAGTGTGTCAGCAGTTCCTGGGAGATGAAGGCATTGAAGCTATGGACTGGCCCGCCCGTTCCCCAGACCTGAATCCGATTGAGCACATCTGGGACATCATGTCTCGCTCCATCCACCAACGTCACGTTGCACCACAGACTGTCCAGGAGTTGGCGGATGCTTTAGTCCAGGTCTGGGAGGAGATCCCACAGGAGACCATCCACAACCTCATCAGGAGCATGCCCAGGCATTGTAGGGAGGTCATACCGGCACGTGGAGGCCACACACAATACTGAGCCTCATTTTGACTTGTTTTAAGGACATTACATCAAAGTTGGATCAGCCTGTAGTGTGTTTTTCCACTTTAATTTTGGGGGTGACTCCAAATCCAGGCCTCCATTGGTTAATAAATTTGATTTCCATTGATGATTTTTGTGTGATTTTGTTGTCAGCACATTCAACTTTGTACAGAACAAAGTATTCAATGAGAATATTTCATTCATTCAGATCTAGGATGTGTTATTTGAGTGTTCTCTTTATTTTTTTGAGCAGTGTATATGTATACTATTATGTATGTCTCCTTGATGCTGACTCATTGAAGCTGTTCTGTAGTATCTGGCACCACGATAGCAGCAGCAGATCTGTGAATTTATGCACGTTTTGAGAAGGGGCCTCCACAGATCATACGGTTTTCCATCCTACAGACACTTGAATGGGATCTGGGGAATTTAGAGCCCAAATCAACATCTTCATTTCTTTGTCATGCTCCTCAAACCATTTCCGCACAATGTTTGCTATATGGCAGGGTGCGTTATCCTGCTGAAAGAGGCCGTTACTATTAGGGAAAACCATTGCAATCAAGTCTGCAACAATTTTAAGTAAGTGCAATATGTTAAAGAACCATTAGCTTCATGTCAGAACTGTTTCCTAACAACATTCCCAGCCCACAGCCGGCATTGGCTTGTGCTATCCTGTAGTGGATCCTGATGCCGTTTTCTCCCTAGATAAGCAATGCCTGGCCATCTACGTGTAGTCTATCGCCAGCAGGTATTAGGGTCTGTGCACACAACGTCTTTTCCATGTGTGTGAACCCACAGAGCTTCTCAAGCAGAAGACGCTTCAATAAATACCGGTGATTATTTTCCTATATCTTTTGCACAGTGTTGCTGATAGAAGAATGGTCAGGTCAAATCTTTTTACCATTTTACATCTTTGAAAACCTAAAGTAATTAGACTATGTGCAGATAGCTGTAAAACTTAAAGAGCTGTAAAGGCTCCCCTTAAAATTTACATTATGCGCAGCAGTGTCAAAATGACATTCTTCTGCACCTGTGTCATCTTATGTCACTTCTCCAAATCCTGAAGTGGTTAAAAGAAGTAACATGCTCATTCTTCAGAAGGCACAGTCTATGGCAATTCCACTCCAGAAAAAAAAACGCTGGCGTTTTCCTGAAGTGACTTTGCCTTGGAAAACTTGGAAAAGTGGCTGCGATGGAATCTAAGAGACACAGTGTGCACATAGCCTTAGAAGAACCTCAAAAGACTGAACAGATGCACATCAAGTCATTAAGCAATATGTTCATTATTTTGTTCGAATTTTTAGTGCTTGGTATGCCGCACCTATCAGAAGAATTGGGTTATGCTCCATAAACTCTCTGAAAAAGATGCCGAGTGCACATACCCTTATGAACTTACCGTATTATGTCTGATGGTTGACCCTGGTGTGCAATATGTTCTGGTAACACCTGATGTGGAAGTGATTGGTGCGTCACAAACAATACTTTGGGGGAAACTGTGATACAGTAGCTCTTCTGTAGATTCAAACCAGGTGGGCCCCATTTGTATACTGAGGATCGGGAGCCCTTGACTATATGGCTAGTTGTCCTTCTTTGGATCTATTGTCGTAGGTAATAACTAGGGATGAGCGTACCGGTGAAAGTTTGGGTACTGGTACCCAGAAGAACTTTAGTCAAAAGTTCTGTTAAAAAAAAAAAAGACAACTGTACTCAAACCCCATTAAAATCAATGGGGAGTCAAACTTTGGTGCTTGGGAAAAAAAATAAATAAATCAATGTCTCTCATCCAACTACCACAATCCCATCCCCTTTATTGCCTTTCTTTAATGAATAGCATACATGTTCTTGCGTTGCAACAAATACAATCATATGCATGTCAGGTAAATAAATATTTGTTTAGGATACCACTTTATTATATAAAGAACAGCGGTGAACCACGGTTTTACTTTATTTGAATGTATAGTTTTTCTCTTCTGGAGGTGCTTTATCAGGATCGCCACCATATTCCAAGTACAGATTGTTGTAAGGATATTGTTTGGGAGCCTAGAAGGGATGACACATGTAAAAGATTAGTAATCAATAATATATATTTAAAAGTGATCATTAAAAGTCTTATAATGAGGTTTTAAAAGGAAAGCACCAGTCTGACATGGACAGTCCACACTCCCAAGATACTCCCAAGGTAGGAGAAAGCAATGGGTGAAGAAAAACATCTGAGCGTTTCTTGAACTTGTGCATGTCTGGAAAGGATGGACATCAATTCAAAATATACTCAGAAAAGCAAGAGATTTTTTATTATTATTCACACTGGGCTCATAGAGCAGCAGTGGAAGCATCCCCCCCACCCCACCAAACATCAGTACAAAGCAAGAAACAGCATGTTTAAGAGGCAACATCTCTCCTTATAGGCCATGCTCTACTGGATATTTAAAGGGGTTGTCCAGTCCAAATCACACAGAGTGACTGCAGACTTATGAATTCCCCCAGGGCACACACTGTGTGCTGCAGGGATTCACCGGTTTCTGAGCCAGGATCAGAGGGTATTTGTTATACATTCTCCTGGCAAGAGCACATCTAGTGGGAGCAGCCTCGCTCTATACACTTGTATTGACCGAGGCCGTTTAGTGATGTGGCCAACTAGAGGGTGCGGCCTCACTCCATACAAGTGTATGGAGCGAGACCACACTCTTTGGACAGGAGTATGCATAACGTATACACACCCTCCCGTCCCGACTCAAAAACCGGCGAATCCCCTCAGCGCAAAGTGCATGCGCTGGGAGAGGGATTTGTTGAAAAGTCTGCAGACTTTTCTATTTGGACTGGACAAAATCCTTTCAATTGGCTGGAGTAATCCTAAAAGTCAATATTAACCCTTTAACTGAAATCCACAACATGCTCTTTTCCGCTATATGTAGATGGCATTTTTTTTTTTTTTTAAAACCCCACCTACATGTATTGTTCTATTATTAAGGGTGTGCTACGTCGGAGCCCTTATTTTAAGCCATTAATTCCACAGTGTTTTACAGACATTATCATCACTGTCCCCACTGGAGCTCACAGTCTACATTCCCTATCAGTTTGTCTTTGGGGTGTGGGAGGAAAACAGAGAAACACAAACATGGGGAGAACATAAAAACTCCTTGTAGACGTTGTCCTTGGTGGGATTGGAATCCCGGACCCCAGCACTGCAGAATAGCCAACCACTGCCCTTAAATTGATGCGATTATTTGAATTATACATTTCTTACAATCTACACTATATTACATTTATACTGTATACTGATTGTACATAATCTTGCTGGCTATAAGACACTTACAACGGGTGAGTATGAGGGAAACACGTGACCGATGTAGAACAAGCCACCCATTGTGATCAGGAATATAACCAAAACTTTAACCATTTGGTTAAACGGTGCAGGGGTGGGCGACGTATCAACTCGGACACGAATGAACTTGTCAAAGTCCCAGTGCATCTAACAGAAACAGAAAAAATAGCTGTGTAAAATACAGAAATGCTCGACAAAATATGATATTTATGTAGATCTGTCCTCACGTTATATACTAAATACTATGCAGACAGGTCCACTGTGGTTACAATATACATATTCCTCCCACAACTAGACACCTACCGGCTCTCCCCAATTTCTCCTAGAAACAGGATTGTCCCATGTGTACCAGGGATCTCTTTCTTCCTGTGATTTATCAGGCAGCATTGGATAATCACCATATCTATGAAAATATATACAAGGAAATCTCAGTACATGATGGCTTATATGTGGCACATACAGTAAAATACATTTTAGAAACTAGTTACATGGAAATTTATGACAGGTGTGCTCCACTTATCCCCAAAAAAATTTGCAAAACTAAAAAACTATTCAACATCTTGCCTAAAAACAAACCAATGGAAACTTTCAGAGATTGTCAGGAACATATTTAAAGGGATACTTAAGAGAGCATCGCATCCCCTTTATTGTTACCATGGGCACATCATCCGTATATAAGTGTGGTACTGGAGCCAATTCGGAGAATGCATCTTTCTCAATGTTCCCTGCACAGCCAGATGGTCTGGATCACCATTGTGTCAGGGAAATTTTAAAGGTTACTCAGTGCTAAACCAGCAGTATGGCCACTTCATTCTCAGGATTGGTTGGGGTACAGCATGTAAGCACACCTACCAATCAAAGTAATGGCATGCCCTAGCTAGGAATAACCAACGGAGTCATAATTAGTTTGGGTGGGATTCCCCGATGTATTAATCAAGTTTACTGAAAAGCAAATAGACAGATGAAAAGTAAAATATCACCAGCAAGAAAACACAGTCTTCTCACCCCATTCCATCGTCTGGGTAAGGCTTGTAGTCCTCTAATAACATGTTATACTTCTTGGCTGCAGCCGCCCTCTCTGCTTCAGTCTTGGGGTAGGGTCCAGGTAAGAGGTGCTTTGGGAGGTCAGATGCTGGAAAAACACATGCAATTGATGAACCCAAAATACTAGAGAGTGGTTCACATATGCTTCCAATTGTGACAACCCTTGTTCCAATGAGCAGCAGTTATCGCAACGTAAGGACAACTATTGTGCAGACAGTTGTAGCATATCCAGGGAAACCAGTGCCATGTGCTCCAATATAACCATTTTTAAATCAACAAAGGTTTGCAGCCATTAACCCTCCTTCATGTCCTCCCAGGACTCTCTTTACCCTCAATTGCCACCGATTCTAACCTCTAGCAGTTCTAATGCTGTCAGTCGAGCATGTTGGGGTGCAACTAATGACCCTGTGTAATAAAACGTCTGATAACAGGGTCATGGCACAATTCAGCTATGCTGTGCTAAAGATTGCTCTAATAACAGCTTCACTTGTACTTAAAGACCCTAAATTAAGAAGAGCACAAACACTTTTACCTGTCTAATAAAATATCCCCCAGGCCCTCTCACTGCTTTACAGTCAGCCCTGCATATAGGGGAGAGGATAATCATGCTCTGAATATCCCCATGAAATGTGGAGTTTGTGTATAGTAATGGATATTGAAAAAAAAAAAAAATGAGCCAGAGCACATGTTGATATAAGTTCAATGCATAGGTGTGTGTTCACACTGAAAGCAAGAAACTTTATGTTGGGCTTCTACTGCATAAGAACAATAGTCATGCAAATACTGTGCTCTGTAAAAAGTATTCCCACTGTGGAACCCTTCAATCAGGTTTATCCAATTAAACACAGTTATACTTTAATAAGCGCTAGATTTTTTTTTCATTAAATGTGCATATGTGTATGTAATGTAGTGTGAGTGTATTAATATACTCGCCTACCCCTGCTCTCTCCGGGATCCAGCACCGCTCTACTTCGCTTTTCAGTGTCATCACCACAATTGCAACTAGCCGGCTCCCTCTACGCTCTATGTGTGAGCCGGAGGTCTCTTTTACAATGAGAGCCTCGTTCTTATGCTCCATTGGCTTACACTGTAAAATGCAAAGCGCAGGGAGACCCAGGGAGTCTCCAGAGGAGTGACGTCACTGAGAAAAGGAGAAGAACCGTGCTGGATCCCGGAGAGATCAGTGGTAGGGGAGTATATTAATACACATGCATAGAGAAGCAAAAGCGGCACCACCTCTATTCCAATTCGATTCACCTTTTAGAATGTAAGCTCCCAGATTAACGGTGGTGCATTACCAATTAAGTAATCATCAAACTTGAAGAGGAGAATAAGGTAGCACTCACCGATATATCTGAAGAAATCCTTTATTATCACCAGTAAAGCATGCTGGCCAGTGGCTTGGGATAGCAACCCCGAGGGGTGTGCGGGGGGGGGTGAGACTGAGGACAACGGCCGTTTCGCTGCCTTCCGGCTCTTCAACGGGTCCCAGGTGTGATGAACACCTGATTACTGCCTTTTTTTTAACAGGCAGTAAATTACAGACAAAAGTTAAAAAATGTGCATTTCAATCAGCGCGATTAAAAACAGTTTCATATTTTTTTGCGATTTAGCAACAATAATATTTGGTGACAGAAATAGAATAAGAATTTATAGAACATAGTGCAGAATGCATAGACCATTATAGAAAAACGGAAAGATCTATTTTTTCATTGAGACCTAATGGTCCTTGGGCATCAGAATTTAAAATCCATTTAGCCTCATGTTGCAACAGTAATCTGTTGCGGTCATCTCCTTGTAAGGGATCTTTTCCTATTTCTAGCCCTGCAAATCGTAACACATTAGGATCTGCGTTATGACAATCAACTATATGTTGTATTAACACTAGAACTACTGATGGAGTCATTTTGACTCCTTTCGTTTTTTATTTCTCTTCTGTGACTACATTTTTCAGAATTCCGGCTTGAAACTCGGTGACTTTTCCTCAAATATGATGTGAAAAAAGATTTTGTGAGAATAAATAATTTTGGTGAAAAATTTGCGCGTTTTTTTTCAAAATTTACCAAGAACTACTGAAGGGAGTCATTTTGACTCCCTACTATATTTTGAGGTCCTTTTGTCACTAAATGTTGCTATAAAGTTTTGTGCATAATTTTTTCACTCTGTCTTATTTACCCTGATGTTCATATAGATGTAGTTCAATTTACATGTCAACTTTTCACATTTTCCTTGTGTTTTACCTGCTTGTATTACTGTGTAATGCTGAACAAACTCTATCTGATGAGGAGCTAGATGCATTCATTGCGATATTCTATGCTCGTGGAATATCTGGCACGAACCGTCACTCGATTAGCAGTATTTGGTGTAATGACTGGGGAATACCGTTTTGCAAAGCGACAATGTCTAGGGACCGCTTTGTTGAAATTATGAGGTTTCTCAGATTTGATGAGAAATCTACTCGATCGGAGAGACTGCAAACGGACAAGTTTGCTCTATTTTCTACTGTGTGGGACAGGTTTATTGAAAATTGTATTGCGTGTTACAAACCTGGCCCATACATAATGGTGGATGAGCAACTTTTCCCAAGCAAAACTAGGTGTCCATTCACGCAGTACATGCCTTCCAAACCAGATAAATATGGCCACAAATATTGGCTAGCTGTTGATAAGAGGAGCAAATATCTGGCAAATGGCTTCCCTTATCTAGGCAAAGATGATACACGCCGTGCTGAGGACCGTTTAGCTGACCATGTGGTAATGAAGTTATTGGACCCGTTTTTGAAAAAAGGTCGCAATGTTACAACCGATAATTATTTTACTTCAGTAAAATTAGCTAAACAGCTAAAAAGCAAAGGAACAACCATCGTGGGAACACTGAACAAGATAAGGCGAGAAGTGCCTAAAGAAATAAAATCCATGAAAGAGGAATTGTACAACACTAAAGTGTTTAGAAATGAAGACAATTTTACACTTACGGTATATCAAGGAAAGCCCAACAAAAATGTTGTCATTTTGAGTTCCGTCCATCCAGATGTTGTTGTTGCGTCTGATTCCGCTAAAAAAACTCCAGAAACGGTAAAGTTTTACAATGAAACAAAATATGGAGTAGATGTAGTGGATCAGATGGCACGAAAATATACCACATGAACATGCACAAGGAGATGGCCTGTTCATGCATTTGAAAATGCCTTAGACTTTGCGGGTATAAATGCATGGATAATATTCAAGGAGATTACCCACCAAAAAATGTCACGCAAGGCATTTTTGCAAACGCTTGTGAGAGAGTTGAGTGGTCCTTATGTCACAGATAGGGAAAAGGGTTCCACGTCCCAAGTTTCTACATGCTCAGAAGTGATGGTTCAAACAAAATTTTGCCAGATCAAAGAAAAGTGCAAGAAAAATAGATCTGTCGGAAATTGTAAGACTTGTGGTAAGTCTTTGTGTGGGCAATGTACTGCCATAAATCAAAGGCAATGCCTAAAATGCGAAACACCAAATGTTTAGAAGGTGAATTCTGCGCCATATTTTCATTTTTATGCTCCTCCACCTACATTTTCTCTGCTTTTTGTTCTTCAGTTGTTGTTTATATGTGTGCACTTGAATAAAAAAAAATGTTTGAAAAACGTCTATTATAATTATTGTTATTTTCTGTAGAAAAATAAGAAAAGCAGAAAAAAAACAATCAAAAGCATTACTGTTGGATCTCACAATAATAATACATTACAAAAAATATAATTATTAATAAATAACCACAAATGAAACTCTAAAAATAAACGAAAACAAGCAAGGAGTCAAAATGACTCCTTTCAGTAGTTCTAGGCGGGGTCACGAGTCCAGTAGTCCTAGTGTTAATTTAGGGGAACCCTTTTTTGATAAAATTGAGTTATAATGCTCCCTAAATCGCACAAAAAGAGATCTAATCGTTTTACCGATATAAAAATATTGACAGGGACATGTAATTACATACACTACGTAATTGGATCTATAGGAGATTAATTCCTTCACAATGTGTGTTAAGTCACCTATTCTCAATATTTTGTCAGTATTGTGAAAAGTGCAGAAGGAGCAATGTCCACATTTAAAATTCCCTTTTGGGATATTTTTTTCTAACCAGGTTTCTTCGTTTGCCGAGAATCTGTTGTGGACAATCATGTCGCCCAGATTTCGACTGCGGCGGTATGAGATAATAGGCTTTTTTAATGCTGTTTCTGCGAGATCCTTGTCACTTTCTAGTAAGTGCCAGTTATTTCTGATAGCTTTAGAGATGGAATTGAATTTAAAATTCAAAATAAACCTTTCTTCTTTTTTATGGTCCAACTTACTTTTTTTCAATAATTCAGCCTGCGTTTTTTTGCAAGCTCTTGAACAAGCTGATGTAATAATTTGAGTAGGATACCCACGAGCTAACAATCTATCTGATAATTCTTGAGTCTGTTCTTTACATTTAGCATCAGAATTATTGATATTTCTAAGTCTTAAATATTGACTGTATGGTATGCCTTGTTTTATATGTGCGGGATGATAGCTATTATGATGTAAAAGCATGTTCGTTGTTGTTTTTTTACGAAACGATTCTGTAATTATATTATTATTAGTCTCAATGGAAATACGCACATCTAGAAATTCCAAAGTATGGGCCCCAAACGTTGATGTAAATTTCAGGCTTAGTGTGTTAACTGAATTTAAATGTATGAATTCATTAAATTGTGCTTCTGACCCAGCCTATATCATAAAAGTAAAGCATGCTGGCCAAGCCACTGGCCAGCATGCTTTACTGGTGATAATAAAGGATTTCTTCAGATATATCGGTGAGTGCTACCTTTATTCTTCTCTTCGAGTATATTAATACACTTACACAACACACATTTAATTGAAAAATATATAGACATATATAGATTGGAGTGCTTCTTTAAGATGTGCTGAAAATAGTACGTTATGGGCTACGGCCCCACTATCAGTATTTGGTCAGTATTTTACATCAGTATTTGTAAGCCAAAACCAGGAGAACAATCAGAGGAAAAGTATAATAGAAACACGTGACCACTTCTGTATTTATCACCCACTCCTGGTTTTGGCTTACACATACTGATCATGTGCCTGTAGCCATACAACTACTATTTTATCAGGTGCCAAGCTCTGCAGATATCTTCTCCAGTCTTGACAACAGGCCTATGCTACAAACAAAAAAAGTGCTATGAGTAGGGGCATGGCTAACTCCTGTTTTGGTCACAGAAGGGGGCTGGCTTGGCTACTGTAATGAAGTCAGCCAGCCTCCTCCACACCAGCACTGCTCATCTCAGGTGACCCATGCCTTCCTCTGTGTTGGGCTGGCTTGGCTACTGTAATGAAGTCAGCCAGCCTCCTCCACACCAGCACTGCTCATCCCTGGTGACCCATGCCTTCCTCTGTGTTGGGCTGGCTTGGCTACTGTAATGAAGTCAGCCAGCCTCCTCCACACCAGCACTGCTCATCTCTGGTGACCCCATGCCTTCCTATGTGTTGGGCTGGCTTCGCTACTGTAATGAAGTCAGCCAGCCTCCTCCACACCAGCACTGCTGATCTCTGGTGACCCCATGCCTTCCTCTGTGTTGGGCTGGCTTGGCTACTGTAATGAAGTCAGCCAGCCTCCTCCACACCAGCACTGCTCATCTCTGGTGACCCCATGCCTTCCTCTGTGTTGGGCTGGCTTGGCTACTGTAATGAAGTCAGCCAGCCTCCTCCACACCAGCACTGCTCATCTCTGGTGACCCCATGCCTTCCTCTGTGTTGGGCTGGCTTGGCTACTGTAATGAAGTCAGCCAGCCTCCTCCACACCAGCACTGCTCATCTCTGGTGACCCCATGCCTTCCTCTGTGTTGGGCTGGCTTGGCTACTGTAATGAAGTCAGCCAGCCTCCTCCACACCAGCACTGCTCATCTCAGGTGACCCATGCCTTCCTCTGTGTTGGGCTGGCTTGGCTACTGTAATGAAGTCAGCCAGCCTCCTCCACACCAGCACTGCTCATCTCAGGTGACCCATGCCTTCCTCTGTGTTGGGCTGGCTTGGCTACTGTAATGAAGTCAGCCAGCCTCCTCCACACCAGCACTGCTCATCTCAGGTGACCCATGCCTTCCTCTGTGTTGGGCTGGCTTGGCTACTGTAATGAAGTCAGCCAGCCTCCTCCACACCAGCACTGCTCATCTCAGGTGACCCATGCCTTCCTCTGTGTTGGGCTGGCTTGGCTACTGTAATGAAGTCAGCCAGCCTCCTCCACACCAGCACTGCTCATCTCAGGTGACCCATGCCTTCCTCTGTGTTGGGCTGGCTTGGCTACTGTAATGAAGTCAGCCAGCCTCCTCCACACCAGCACTGCTCATCTCAGGTGACCCATGCCTTCCTCTGTGCTGGGCTGGCTTGGCTACTGTAATGAAGTCAGCCAGCCTCCTCCACACCAGCACTGCTCATCTCAGGTGACCCATGCCTTCCTCTGTGTTGGGCTGGTTTGGCTACTGTAATGAAGTCAGCCAGCCTCCTCCACACCAGCACTGCTCATCTCAGGTGACCCATGCCTTCCTCTGTGCTGGGCTGGCTTGGCTACTATAATGAAGTCAGCCAGCCTCCTCCACACCAGCGCTGCTCATCTCTGGTCACCAGTGCTCTGTGTTGAGTCCATACATGGCTGGAGGGGTGTTCTCTGAGCCCAGAGGCCAGAGAGATCCCAAGATGGGACCCTTGTATACAATGTACGCTCAGTACTACGCGAAATATAAATGGGGGATAAGGATTAGTGATCTATGCTAGAGATGGTGGATTCCTGTGTACCTCTGTGCCCTCCCACTACTATACACGGAGTACCCACCAGCCGTGGAGCTGTCACTGTCACCTGCACTGTGAAGGTGACTCGTAGCCAGCGCCTGCATCTCCCGGAGGACGGTCACTGGTTCTTACTATATGTCACCTACCTGCCCGAACACTTGAACCGTGCAGGAGCCGCCCGGCACAGGCTCCCCGCCCAGCGAGAGATGCCAGGGCAGCCCTGCGGGTCACCGCGGCCAGGAACCCGGCTCTGAGCGCCGCCATGATTACAGTCTGCCGCAGCCCAATGCGCAGGCGCAGAAAGAACGGATCCCACGGAAGGACAATCTCCACCAAAGACCTGCCTGCTAAATAATACGGTGGCTGCGTGTGACCAAAAGAAGAGTATCGCGATTTACAGTGTGTTAACTGCTTCATATCCAGGCGTGTCACTTTTTATTGTGTGGAATTCCTTTTCTAGGTGTGAATATTATTATTATTATTAGTCTACTGTTGTTTTTAATTTTGTTATGTGGGGGATATTTTTTTGTTTGACTGTTTGAGAATTTGATAGTATTTCTGGCAGCTGCCATATTTAGCTGTATTTGCTTCAATTAATGAAATATTACATGTACAAAAAAGCAAAACTATGCTCAGCAAGAGTTAAAGTCGCCATGCAGGTGACGGTCACACCACCTGCAGAGGACACTGTGGCTCCCGACTCCTCATTTGTGGGGGTTTAAGTCCCTTTTCTTCTTTTTTTTTTGGTCTTGTGTTCGTTTCCTTTTTTTGCACCCAATTCTTCACAATGGCGCCTGCACTTCATGAATTTTGCGCAAAATCAAAGATTGTCTTTTTTTGTGACTTTTCAGCGCAAAAAGTTACATAATCCACTAAAATGTTGCCAAATTTAAGCAAAAATATCTGACGTCCAAAAAAAAACTCCAGTAGTGTCCAAAACTTCACAACTTTAAAGAAAAATTGAAATTGCAAATGATGAATTGGCCGAAACATCTGGAAGCCCCAAACTTCAACCACAATGACAAATAGAAAAAAGCAGACGGGCACGAATAAAATAGACTTTAAAAAAGGCGTAAATGAAGACAAGCTGAAAACAAGACAAAATAAGATGCAGATTCAATATGGAATCGGTCCCTTAGTCTTTATTGTAGGTGCCTTAAAGTAATGAAATAATAAAATTCAATATAGATTTAAAACGAGCAATGGACACCTCAGCATCCATATAATAATAATAATAATCAGCTTATTAACCCCCTACTGGTAAGTCAGACTAAAGGCCCCGTCACACTAAGCGACGCTACAGCGATCCCGACAACGATACGACCTGTCAGGGATCGTTGCTGCGTCGCTATGTGGTCGCTGGTGAGATGTCAAACAGTCAGATCTTCCCAACGACGCAGCAACGATACGGCGACCCGTAACGATCTGTATAACGATGCACGCCTATGTGTTTCTGTGTCTGGGTCGTTAACAAGGTCGTTGGTAAGGTGTCAAACACACGGATGCATGATACCCAGCGGGGCCTCAACGATCAAAGAAATGTCCAGACCATTCCGACACGACCAGCGATCTCACAGCAGGGGCCTGGTCGCTGCTAAGTGTCAAACGTAACGAGATCGCTACTGAGGTCGCTGTTGCATCACAAAACTTGTGACTCAGCAGTGATCTCGCTAGCGATCTCGCTTAGTGTGACGGGGGCTTAAGGCTATATTCACACATTGCGGTTTTGCTGTGTTTTTTTTTCTGCAGCAAAACCTGATCTCTTGCCAGGAGGTTTGTTCAAGATTTTTCTTGCTTTTTTAAAAAAAAAAAACATGATGTATGCATGAGATTTCTGGAATCTCATAGACTTTGCTGGTACTGTAAAACCCAGCTGCAAATTTGCATAAAAAAAACATCAAAAAAAGCTGAAAAAAACAAGATGTATGAACATAGCCTAAGGCTGCGGTCACACGTTCAGTATTTGGTCAGTATTTCATATTAGTATTTGTAAGCCAAAATCAGTAGTGGGTGAAAAATCTAGAAGTGGTGACACATTTCTATTACAGTTTTCTTATGATTGTTCCTCACCTGATTTTGGCTTACAAATACTGATGTGAAATACTGACCGAATACTGAACGTGGCCTAACAGTGCACATACCTTTAGATAGTAGTTAAAGGTGCGAATACGGTCCAGTGGACTTCTGAGGCCATTGAAGCTTTTGTGTATCTCAAGGAGAGGTTCAGTTCTGCCCCCATCCTTATGCAGCCTGATGATACCAACCCTTTTTTGGTCGAGGTTGATGCTTCTTCGGTGGGGGTCGGTGCGGTTTTGTCTCAGGAGAACAAGGATGGGGTTCATCCCTGTGCCTTTTTTTCGAAAAAATTTTCTGAAACCGAACTTAATTACGATGTTGGTAATCGGGAATTGCTGGCTTTTAAACTCGCATTCGAACATTGGCGTCATTTCTTGGAAGGTGCTAAATTTCCCGTTCAGGTTTTCACTGATCATAAGAATCTGATCTGTCTAGATGCTGCCAAGCGCTTGAATGCCCGTCAGGCTAGGTGGGCACTGTTTTTTTTTCGCGGTTTAATTTTTGTTACTTACATCCCTGGTACTAAGAATGTTAAAGCTGATGCTTTATCTCGCAGCTTTTCTCCCATGGTTGGTACCGAGGAGGAGGAGGAGAGCATTTTACAGGAAGGAGTTGTGATAGCAGCATTGGACTCCGTTTTGGTAGATGGGATTCTGAAAGCCCAGGAGGATGCCCCATCTAACACTCCCCATGGGAGGTTGTTTGTGCCTAGAACCTTTAGGAAAGATTTGTTTGTGGAGTATCATGAGTCTCGGTTGGCAGGTCATCCAGGAATTTCTGAGACTAAGAGACTTGTAGGTCGCAGTTTTTGGTGGCCTGGGTGGCAGAAGGAAATCATTAAATGGGTGTGTCAATGTACTGTGTGTGCTAGATCAAAGGCTTCACATGCTCCTGCTGCGGGGTTGCTTTGCCCTCTGGAGGTTCCTAGTGCACCTTGGACGCATCTTGCAATGGATTTTATTACTGACCTTCCTGTGTCCGAGGGTTTCACTGTCATCTGGGTGGTCGTGGACCATTTTAGCAAGATGTGTCACTTGGTTCCTTTCATTAAACTACCCTGCGCTAAGACACTCGCTAAGGCTTTTGTTAAGGAAATTGTCAGGCTCCATGGCGTTCCCACCGACATTGTTTCTGATAGGGGACCTCAGTTCGTGGCTCGTTTTTGGCGTGCCTTTTGTGACAGGTTGGGAGTCCATTTGTCATTTTCATCCAGATATCATCCTGAGTCTAATGGACAGACAGAAAGAAAGAACCAGGATGTTGAGCAGTTTTTGCGTTGTTTTGTGGCAGACAATCAAGAGGGGTGGTCTGAGTTTCTGCCACTTGCTGAATTTGCTCTTAACAACCATACATCCTCTTCTGCTGGGTGTTCTCTGTTTTTTTGTTGTACTGGGAGACATCCGTCGTTTGGTTCGTTCTCCAAATTGGTGTCGGCTGTGCCGGAGGAGGAGAATTTTTCCGGTGATTTGGAGAGAGTTTGGACTGATGTACGTTGTAACCTTCAAGAGGCTAACAAAAAGTCCAAGATGTATTTTAACAGGAAACGTCAAGAGGTTTTGTTTACTGTTGGTGACATGGTTTGGTTGTCCTCAAAGAATCTGCGGTTGAGGATTCCTTCTAAGAAATTGGGTCCGAAGTTTGTGGGACCATTTAAGGTGCTTCAGGTGGTTAACCAGTCTGCTGTTAGGTTGGAGGTTCCCTCCTCCTGGAAGATTAATCCGGTGTTTCTTGTTTCCTTGTTGAAAAAAGCTGATGTATCGGATAGGGATGCCACTGTCACAGTTCCTCCGGTGGTGGAAGACGGTGAATATGAAATTTCTCGTATCCTGAATTCCAGAAGGCATAGAGGGAGATTGCAGTATCTCGTCGCTTAGAAAGGTTTCTGCCCTGAGGATAACTCTTGGGTAAGGGCAGATGATGTCTCTGCTCCTAGACTTATCAGAGCGTTTCACAGGAGGTTTCCTGATAGGCCTGGGCCTGGAGGGTCCGGAGGATCCTCATAGAAGAGGGGGTACTGTTAGAACCCTCCTGTTAGTTTTTTTCTATTTTGTGGTCACGTGACCTGCTGCCTATTTATTCCAGCTCCGCCCTTCTGGCTTTGCTGGACTTCAGTGTTACTTTGACTCTTAATCTAGCCAGGTACTTTGTACCTATCTCTACAGTCATGGCCAAAAGTTTTGAGAATGACACCAAAATTATATTTTCACATGATCTGCTGGCCTCTGGTTTTTATTAGTGTTTGTCTGATGTTTATATCACATACAGAAATATAATTGCAATCATATTATGAGTACCAATAGGTTATATTGACAGTTAGAATGAGTTAATGCAGCAAGTCAATATTTGCAGTGTTGCCCCTTCTTCTTCAAGACCTCTGTAATTCTCCCTGGCATGCTCTCAATCAACTTTTGGACCAAATCCTGACTGATAGCAGTCCATTCTTGCATAATCAATGCTTGCATTTTGCCAGAATTTGTTGGTTTTTGTTTGTCCACCCGTCTCTTGATGATTGACCACAAGTTCTCAATGGGATTAAGATCTGGGGAGTTTCCAGGCCATGGACCCAAAATCTCTATGTTTTGTTCCATGAGCCATTTAGTTATCACCTTTGCTTTATGGCAAGGTGCTCCATCATGCTGGAAAAGGCATTGTTGGGCGCCAAACTGCTCTTGGACGGTTGGGAGAAGTTGCTCTTGGAGGACATTCTGGTACCATTCTTTATTCATGGCTGTGTTTTTAGGCAAGACTGTGAGTGAGCCGATTCCCTTGGCTGAGAAGCAACCCCACACATGAATGGTTTCAGGATGCTTTACAGTTGGCATGAGGCAAGACTGGTGGTAGCGCTCACCTCTTCTTCTCCGAATAAGCTGTTTTCCAGATGTCCCAAACAATCGAAAAGGGGATTCATCAGAGAAAATGACTTTGCCCCAGTCCTCAGCAGTCCACTCCCTGTACCTTTTGCAGAATATCAGTCGGTCCCTGATGTTTTTTCTGGAGAGAAGTGGCTTCTTTGCTGCCCTCCTTCAAACCAGCCCTTGCTCAAAGAATCTCTGCCTCACAGTGCGTGCAGAAGCACTCACACCAGCCTGCTGCCATTCCTGAGCAAGCTCGGCACTGCTGGTAGTCCGATCCCGCAGCTGAAACAGTTTTAAGATACGGTCCTGGCGCTTGCTGGTCTTTTTTGGGCGCCCTGGAGCCTTTTTGACAACAATGGAAGCTCTCTCCTTGAAGTTCTTGATGATGCGATAGATTGTTGACTGAGGTGCAATCTTTGTAGCTGCGATACTCTTCCCTGTTAGGCCATTTTTGTGCAGTGCAATGATGGCTGCACGTGTTTCTTTAGAGATAACCATGGTTAACTGAAGAGAAACAATGCTACCAAGAACCAGCCTCCTTTTAAAGTGTCCAGTGATGTCATTCTTACTTAATCATGTCTGACTGATCGCCAGCCCTGTCCTCATCAACACCCACACCTGTGTTAATGGATCAATCACTAAAACGATATTAGCTGCTCCTTTTAAGGCAGGACTGCAATGATGTTGAAATGTGTTTTGGGGGTTAAAGTTCATTTTCTGGGAAAATATTGACTTTGCAAGTACAGTAATTGCTGTTAAGCTGATCACTCTTTGACATTCAGGAGTATATGCAAATTACCATTACAAAAAATGAAGCAGTAAACTTTGGAAAAATTACTATTTGTCTCATTCTCAATACTTTTGGCCATGACTGTATAGTTTGCTTGGTCCTTGGACCTCTAAGTATTTTTGTCTTTTTGCTCCGCTACAACTTCTGCTAGGAGGTGTCCAATTTTGTCCCAGTCCTTAGTACTTTTAGGGACCCCTCCCTTATATCTATAGGTCTGCGTTCAGACTAGCTGAGGACGAAGGCGGGTCTGTTCACAAGGAACAGATTGCCCGCTGCATCGTAGGGAATCAGCTTAGTCCTATTGTAGGGACAGTTTTCCTATCTTTCCTTAGTTCTTGTAGCAGATCATAACAGGTAGTTGCTAACTACCAGCTTGTTCTATCTGACGCCAGTTCAGAGCAGTCAGCAAAGCAGCTCTTCCTCTTCCGGGTTGCTCTGTTGACGTCTTGCTGATTAACAATCGGCTTCCCGCAGTTAGGCTGTGGGGAGCCGGCTGTCAATCACCATGATATTGACAGGTCATGCCCCGTTAACAGAGCAGAAAAGAAGCAGCTGCTTTGTCGACATGACGTCAGCAGAAGCTGCAGAATCGCAGGCATTAATGATCTGTGACCTCTCTGTGAAAGCAGAGATTGGCGCCGGGTAGAACAGGCTGTTAGCAACTGCTTGCCTGTTAGTTTTTAGGCTCATAGTAAAAAAAAATGATATAATCCTGAATATCCCCTTTAAGGTCCCACTTGTATCCTAGATGTTTCTGGTTGTGTGGAGGTGACCTTGCTTCCAAGCTAATAATAAAATCCTTGGGAAGATCACATGTTTTCATTCAAGTTTATCACAAAGCAACAAATCTTTGACGCAAAATGGAAGCAAATGTGAAGCCTCTCATCTGCATCTATGCCTCACGGATCGCCATAGACTAGAATGGCCGAGTCTGATCCGCAAATGATAGAAATAGGACCTGCTCACAGTGTCACAATTCTCAAAATCAGATCAATGGTTTTAACGGATGTGTGAAAACATCTATTCTACTCTATGGGACAAAGTGCTGTCCGAGGAAAAATAACTTGGATGTGTGAATGTAGCCTAAGCTCCGACGATGAGTATTTGGTGAATCTTTAACATTTCAGATTTTCTGCAGCTTTTCTGCACCAATTAGCTAAATTAGGTTACTTGTGCCTTTGAGTGCATTTTCTTACATGTGTTTTATCGCGCTTTTCAGCTGCGGTTTTGTCTTTTTGATATGTCATGTGTTAACGCATGCTGCTAGGTTCAGATACGGCGAGAGGGTTTCATGAATTCGTTGGAATCCTGGGGGAACCGTTACTCAGGGCGACCATAGGCTGCAGCTTCTCTCAGGCACACAATATATTCATTTGCTGACCAGACACATCTGACAAGAGTCTTTTTCAACAGTTTAACTGTGAAATTTAATCTGAAGCACGGCCAGTGCAATTCAGAGATATTACAGCAACAATCTTCATTACAGTACAGTCTCATAAAGCAGGCACAGTAACGTCTGTCTCTTCAGTAGTATAATTCAGCACAGATTAGATCTCTTGGCAGCACACTTCTATGCATAAACAGCAGGCTTTTCCTTCCTAAGGACTCACTAGTCCACAGCATTCTTTATCCTGCATGGAAATGAAGGGGGAGAGGGTTTGATGAGGGAGATGATCCCTATGACACAATTCCTTCCAGTCCTTATCTTTCTGCTCAATAATACTCCACACTGTTAGCTCAGGGAGTCTATCTGACCTGTGTTTAGCTTCCCTCCTGATCTGAATTCTGTTCCCTTGTCTTCTGTGAGATACAGATCACACACCACCTTTCTCTAGGGCTCCAGCCAGAACAGTAAACAACTCCCTTACAATCCCCCTGGGGCTCTGCTAACCACTCCCTGTCTCCTGTGACTGTGTTAACTCTTATAGTTGCTGGATGCTTTTGAAACAACTGCACTACTTCTGCATGTCAAACTCTTCCCTCCTTTTTTGAATGTTGTCCAAGACCTTCGTCTTAATTGATCAATCTGACCAATTCTGAGACAGTGGTAAAAGTTGAATAACTTTATATACAAATTGTCATTGTCAAATTGACATAACATTTAAAAACATCAATAACAACCTGTTCTTACGACTTCTTGCTTGTAGAGCACCTGTAAGAAATACACAATTAAAACAATTGGCATCTCTCTCACTAGACTAAAACAAGTCTTTCCACCAGGTAACATTGTCCATACTGTCTTTCGGTGGTGAATACCACTCAAATGAGCTTACCTGGTCCATAGGCAGAGATATGTGTTTCCAATCGATAGTCCTTGGCACTTGGCTCGGTTCACCAAGTGCCTCATACGTCAACATCACAGGCCTCCTCACTTCTCGAGTCGACATCCTCCTGGTAGGTTGTTTCACAGATACCACGGGTTCCTCAGTTGCAGGAGTTTCTTCTGCCACACTTATTTCTCATACTTTCTCATATGATCTTGGAACTGCCTCTGTAAGTTCCTGTACTTCTCTTGAATCGTCCTTTTCCACCTGGCCTGGTAATTCTGCTACTCCTAAGTGTCAATTGGTCTCTTCAGTGACCGGTGTTCGATCATCAGATCTGAATTGGACGTCATCTGTACTCCTTGGTACAAACTCTGGAGCCTCAGGACTTAGTTCACTCTCCTGAGGATGGTATATCCCTCTCCTTGACGGTCCGAGAAATACAATGGTGTGTCCTTCTTCATCTGAACTTTCAAGGTCACTATCCACCTTCGGAGCTTCAGTCTATGGTGGTCCCTTAGTCAGTCTACTACTGGGAATTGTGGTGGGAGATAATCACAGGGTAGTAGTAAATTCCGATGGACTATTTTGGTTTTCTTGTCTCCCGTTTCCAATCAGATTTCATACACTGGGCTGTCATCGGCTTTCCTCCTTACGACCACATACACCTTGTCTTCCCAGTACAAACAAAGTTTTCTTGGACCGCCTTTGTCATGTATGTTCTTGACTAGGACCCGGCTTCCCAGTGCCAATTCTGCTCCATAACATTTTTGATCATAGTACTCCTTGCTCTTGCTCTGTCCTTGCGTAACCACTTTGGATGCTATGTTGTATGCCTCTGCGATCTGTTCCTTCCATTTCCGAACCTACTCCGGATACGTTCTGTAAGTCTCTAACACCGGAGTATCAAACATGATGTCGATTGGCAGTCTTGGTGATCGTCCATACTATAGAAAGAAGGTTGAGTAACCCGTTGCATCACTCTTTGTACAATTATAGGCATGTATTCATAACCACCCTTGCACGTCTCGAGATGTAGAAAGTCTATTGAGACCATCTCAAATGGATACGTGATTTGGATGTTGCCCATAGGTGCCTGGGTTAATGTGTTGGGATGTTTATCTTTCAGACGCCCACACTCCCTGGTCAAGTCCCTCTCAACATCTCTCTTCATGTACGGCCAGAAGAAACGTTCACAGATCAAGTTTGTTGTCCTTTCCACTCCCAGATGTCCCATGTTTTCATGGAGTTCTTTGAAGAAATAATACTCTGGGTAGTACCAACTCCTGGTTTTGACCTCCTTTATGATACAGGATACCGTCTTCACTGAGGTAGAGCTTCATCCATTCTTTAACTAAAACAGATACTGCTGGTGACTCATTATCTCTCTCCCGTTTACTTGGAGACCGATTTTGGTCCACATAAAGTAGTATTCTACCAATTATCTGATATTCCCGTTGTGCTCTATGGATTTTTCCTTTTGGTAGTTGTTGAATAGACAGGGAGTGATCTTGTTCTCTCGCTTTTATGGTGGTTTCCACCGTCAACGGACACCACAATGGTGTGTCTTCCTCTTGCTATGCTTGTACTGCTTGGGTAGTGCTCTCAATTGCTTCCAGACTGACTTCCTCCGAGCATTCTTGCATGAACTCCTCAGGTTCTAGTGGCATTTTCGACAATCCATTAGCATCCGCATTGCATTTTCCTGGCCTGTACTTGATGCTGAAATTGAAGTCAACTAGTTCAGCGACCATCTCTGACCCGTTGAATTCAGTTTGCCTGTAGTGAGGACATAGGTCAAAGAGCTGTTGTCAGTGTATACCTCAAATTCTTTGCTGTAATAGAGATAATGTCTAAATCGCTCACAGATAGCCCATTTCAACTCCAGGAACTCAAATTTTCCGGAATGTAGATGATAATTCTTCTCGGCGTCTGTCAACGTTCTAGAACCATAACCGATGACTCTCAATTTTCCATCTTGATGCTGATACGGGGCAGCTCCCAGTCCAACTTGAGAAGCGTCACAATAAAGAACAAACAGTAAGTTGAAATCTGGATATTCCAAGATGTGTGGTTTTACCAGATTGTCTACTAGCTCTTCCAATACCTCGTGGTGGTCTGCTGTCCAGAGAATGGGCTGTTGGGACGAAACGGTGTTGTTTCTTTTAAACCCAGTCCTACCCGCATTCTTCTTTTTCTCCGTGGGTGTTGTTGACTCTGTCGTCCCCCCCCAAGAGGAGGCACAGTGGGGCGGCAATCCTTGAGAAGTTCCGAACGTAAGTACAATAGTAGGAGAGAAATTCTAATATCTGCCTCAACTCCGCGACAGTAGAGGGTCGCTTGTCTTTTAAGGCCAGTACCGGAGCGATTTCTGCTGGGTCCATGGTATATCCTTCTCCGAACACAATTTTCCCTAGAAATCGGACTTGCCTTTTGAACAGTTCACACTTCTTTGGGGTCAACTTAACTTCATGTTTTTGATACCACTGTAATACGGTCCTCACGTGTTCAACATGCTCCCGGAAGGTTTTGCTGTGTACCACATTGTCATCCAAGTATGGCTGGCAGATATCGTCCCTCAATCCTTCTAAACATGTCTCCATGCTCCTCTGGCTTTCTGTAGGAGCTGAACTGAGCCCAAACGGTGTGATGAATGTTGTCAAAGGTGTACTGGATTCTCCAACAAACCCTTGATGGTATGATTTACCCTGATCGAGGACAGAGAACCAGGTACTTCCTGATAGGCTATCTAGCATATCTTGAATCTTTGGTATCGGGTACTGACTTTTGGTTTAGTTCCCAGTAATCACAGAAGAGTCGCAACGTACCATCCTTCTTTCTAACACAAACAATAGGAGAGGAATAAGACGACTTCGACTTTTGTACCCAACCTCTGTTGCTTAGGTCTTGTAAATACTCTTTCACTTCACAGTGTAATGGTTTCAGCACAGACATGTAACTTCTAGTTACTGAGGTCATGTCTTTCAAATTGATTTTCAACTGTAATGACGGGATACCGCCTATATCAGCGTCATCTTTGGAGAATGCATGATGCTCTTCTCTCAGCATCTGTTTTGCTAATGCTTGATCTTCAGCACACAAGTGTTCCAGAGGTACTGGGGTATCCCAGGACCCCGAGGTGGGTCGTGCAATTTCCTCCCCTGGGTAACTCATGTTCCTTGGTGGGGAGACTGAATTCACGGTAGACCCCTGGGCGGGTCTCACACTGGCTGGATATACCGTTTTAACGGTTTTAATGTGACCTAACACAGTCTTTGGATTAATTTCATGTTTCGTAGTATGCTTCACCTGTACTGTCACTCGAGCAAACCCACCAGTAGGAATTGTAAGCACAGTCTCACCTTGAACTAGGCCTTCTGGAAGTTCTGAGAAGTCTTTTGGCACATACAGTCTTTTCTGGACTTTTCTTCCCGGTTCTACCCGGACTCAACACCTCACCCCCACCTTTTGGTTTGCAGGGATGATGGTTGGGTGCCAGCTTACCTTGACTTCTTTTAGGTCCAATGTATTCTGTACTTTACTCTATGAATCACATTTTCCGCCACGGCGTTGGGTATGGCGAGCGATGTGGCGATTGCATCCACCACCAGTGCCCCTGCCTTGTGTTTCGTGATGACCTCACTGATTACATTATAACCCAGGATAGGATCCTCTGCCACTTTCTGATCACTGGTCACGAGAAAAGGTACCAAAAGCTCAATGGTGTTGCTGTTCTTCGAGGCCCTCAGTTGGAAAGTGACTTCCACCCAGCCTATGAAGGGGATTTCGGTCTAGTTGACTGCTTTGCCGTGGAGTTCCACTGGTCCTAAGAGTTCTTTTAGCGACTGAAGGCAGGTATGTGGCAGGTAGCGCCTTTTCCATTCTTCATTTAAAAGGCTCGCTTGGGCTCCTGTGTCCCACAGTGCTTTTACTAGGAATCCATCTAGCTGGCACTGTATAAAGCACCTTTCACGTATTAGGCTGATGAGGCTATATTTACTGACCGAGGAATCATCCTCCCGGTAGTACATCGTTTGACGTCCGCACTGGGCATTAAGTAATTGATGCCCCTGTCTCTCTTGCAGCTGTTGTAGACGGGAACACACTTGGGGATAGTACTGACGCAGCCGTTTTACCTCATGTGCTGTTCTGGGGTTTGGTGAGATTTGGATTTGCTTCTGGGGCCTCCTCCATGTTACCAGTCGCCCCGCACTTGCAACCTCCTGTTTTTTAACCCAAACTTCTATGACCATTGGCATTCCTTGGCATAATGTCCTTCCTCACCACATCTTAGACAGTGGACACACACTGTACTATAATTTGATGAATGGCACGCTTCACAAGCCGGACATCTTCTGTTTTGGAACCCACTCCTGGGTCTGAGGGATACCGGTTCTGGCCTGGAACTAATCAACTTTTTCACCTCAATTAATTCGGCTCGCAGTTCTCCTATTACTTCCTCCCAGTCAGTGCTGGCGGTTCTCTCTTTTATTGGTGATTTAAAGTTCCCTCTCGGAGGTGGTACTGGAGGGTCTCTATGATGATCTTTGGACTGGCCACCCGGGGTCTCCAACTACAGCTGACTCATTTTGGTGATTTTAGGAGCAGATCCTTTCTTTAACTTCTGTTCGCTCTCTGACTCCAAACTAGCGGCCTCATTCATTTTTTCAATTAGGACTTTGTCCAGAATGCCAAGATCTTCTAGGTACTGTTTCAGCTGCAACTTGATATCTTTGCTGATTAATCCCGTTCTCAATGATCTCAAGAACTTCTTCTGGACTAGTCCAGCATCAAACTTCTCTTCCGCTTCTACATCTCTGGATGCAAACAGTCTATCCTTCAGTTCAATTGCTCTGAACAAGAAACTTTGGGGTGATTCATTATTTTTCTGTGAGGTTAATGAGTCGGTGAGACAATTCTGAAGTACTCTTCTTTATAGTGCCCTTTTAAAATCATCTTCAGCTGTTGTAAGGTCAATTAACTTTTCATTTCTAGCATACTACGGAGGTTCAGAGGCAGATATTAGAATTCCTCTCCTACTATCGTACTTGCGTTCGGAACTTCTCCAGGATTGCCGCCCTACTATACCTCCTCTTGGGGGGTGCGACAGAGACAACAACACCCACGGAGAAAAAGAAGAACGCAGGTAGGACCGAGCTTAAAAGAAACAATGCCGTTTTGTCCCAATAGCCCATTCTCTGGACAGCAGACCACCAGGAGGTATTGGAAGAACTAGTAGACTACCTGGTAAAACCACACATCTTGGGATATCCTGATTTAAATTTACCGTTTGTTCTTCATTGTGATGCTTCTCAAGTTGGACTGGGAGCTGCCCTGTATCAGCATCAAGATGGAGAAATGAGAGTCATCGGTTACGGTTTAAGAACGTTGACAAACGCCGAGAAGAATTACTATCTAGATTCTGGAAGATTCGAGTTCCTGGCATTGAAATGGGCTGTCTATGAACGATTTAGAGATTATCTCTACAACAGCAAAGAGTTCAAGGTATACACTGACAACAACCCTTTGACCTATGTCCTCACTACAGCCAAACTGAATGCAACGGGTCAGAGATGGGTCGCTGAACTAGCTGACTTCAATTTCAGCATCAAGTACAGGCCAGGAAAATGCAATGCGGATGCTGACGGATTGTCAAGAATGCTACTAGAGCCTGAGGAGTTCATGCAAGAATGTTCGGAGGAAGTCAGTCTGGAAGAAATTGAGAGCACTACCCAAGCAATACAAGCTTATCAGGAGGAAGACACACCATTGTGGTGTCTGTTGACGGTGGAAACCACCATAAAAGCGACAGAACAAGATCACCCCTATTCAACAACTACCAAATGGGAAGATCAGATAATTGGTAGAATACTACTTTATGTGGACCAAAATTGGTTTCCAAGTAAACAGGAGAGAGACAATGAGTCACCAGCAGTATTTGTTTTAATTAAAGAATGGACGAAGCTCTACCTTAGTGAAGAAGGTATCCTGTATTGTAAAGGAGGACAAAACCGGGAGTTGGTACTACCCAGAGTATTCCGTAGGTTGGTCTTCAAAGAACTCCATGAAAACATGGGACACCTGGGAGTGGAAAGGACCACAAACTTGATCCGTTAACGTTTCATGCAGAGAGATATTGATAGGTGCTTGACCAGGGAGTGTGGGTGTCTGAAAGATAAACATCCCAACACATTAACCCAGGCACCTATGGGCAACATCCAAATCACGTATCCATTTGAGATGGTCTCAATAGACTTTCAACATCTCGAGACGTGCAAGGGTGGTTATGAATACATCTTGGTGGTGATGGACCATTTCACTTGATTTGCTCAAGCATATGCCACCACCAATAAAGCGGGTCGAACAGCGGCAGAGAAGATCTTCAATGATTTTGCTTTGAGGTTTGGGTTCCCTACGAGGTTACACCACGACCAAGGAAGAGAATTTGAGAGCCAGCTCTTTGCCAAGCTAGGAAAATACTGTAGGATTCAGAGATCCCACACAGCACCCTATCACCCACAGGGTAATGGACAAGTGGAACGTTTTAACTGGACATTATTGTCGATGTTGCACACTTTAACAGCTGATGAGAAGAAAGACTGTAAGAGTTCTCTGTCAAAAGTGGTACATGCCTATAACTGTACAAAGAGTGATGCAACGGGTTAGGAGCAACACGGAACATCATGTTCGATACTCTGGTGTTAGAGATTTACAGAACGTAAGTACATTCGGAAATGGAAGGAATGGATGGCAGAGGCATACTGTAGCGTCGGCATCCCTGCCTCCTGCTAGGCAGGGACGCTGTTCCCCCTAACCTCTCCGCTCCGTGCCCGGCGTCTTCCTCCCGCACTGCTGGCAGCGAGCGCTCCTTTCTGGCCACTGTGCTTAGGGCGCGCGCGCGCGCTCCCCCTCTCTTAAAGGGGCCGCGCGCGCCGTCCTAAGGAGTCCCCGGCCAATGGCCGGAGGACCTCTCCATATATAAGGCACCTCCTCCAAAATGGAGGTGCCCGAGCAATGTTGTTGCATAGCCTATCACTCTGCTTCAGCCCTCAGGTCCCGTTACCAGATACGTGCCGGTTACCTGCCAGTTTCCTGTTTGATACCTGCCTGATACGTGTCTATCTGCTGACATTCCTGCGGTCCGACAGTCTGCCTACCAGCCCTGCCAGTCTGTCTATGGATCCGTCTGCCCGCTCACCTGGGAGCGCTCACCTGCTACCTGCCAGCTAGCCTACCTGGAGGCTCTGCCGTCACGTGCTGTGACCACCTGCCCGTCCAGAGACTCTTACCCGCTCACCTGGGAGCGCTCACCTGCTACCTGCTTGCTAGCCTACCTGGAGGCTCTGCCGTCACGTGCTGTGACCACCTGCCCGTCCAGAGACTCTTGCCCGCTCACCTGGGAGCGTCCATCTGCTACCTGCCTGTTAGCCTACCTGGAGGCTCTGCCGTCACGTGCTGTGACCACCTGCCCGTCCAGAGACTCTTGCCCGCTCACCTGGGAGCGTCCACCTGCTACCTGCCTGTTAGCCTACCTGGAGGCTTAGCCGTCACTTGCTGTGACCACCTGCCTGTCCAGAGACTCTCGCCCGCTCACCTGGGAGCGTCCACCTGCTACCTGCCTGCTAGCCTACCTGAAGGCTCAGCCGTCACTTGCTGTGACCACCCGTCTGTCAAGAGACTGTCCCCGTCACTTGCCGTGACCACCCGCCTGTCAAGAGACTGTCCCCGTCACTTGCCGTGACCTCCTGCCCTCTTACCCAGAGACTGTCCCCATCACTAGCCGTGACTGCCTGCCCGCCTTCCCTGGGAGTCACCCGCTTCCTTACAAGGACTGCCCCTTTGTATAGTTGCTCAGAGGTTCCACCTCCCAGACCCGTTACACATACAACATAGAGTCCAAACTGGTTACGCAAGGACAAAGCAAGAGTAAGGAGTACTATGATCGAAAATGTTATGGAGCAGAATTGGAAGCCGGGTGCTACTCAAGAACGTATGTGAGAAAGGCAGTCCAGGAAAACTTTGTTTGTACTGGGAAGACAAGGTGTATGTGGTCATAAGGAGGAAAGCTGATGACAGCCCAGTGTATGAAATCTGATTGGAAACGGGAGACAAGAAAACCAGAATAGTCCATTAAAATTGACTACTACCCTGTGATTATCTCCCACCATAACAAGATGTCCCAGAAGTAGACCGACATCGTCCGAGATCGACTAAGGGACCACCACAGACTGAAGCTCCGGAGGTGGATAGTGACCTTCAAAGTTTCGATGGAGAAGAACACACCGTTGTATTTCTTGGACCGGCAAGGAGAGGGATGTACCATGCTCAGGAGAGTGAACTAAGTCCTGAGGCTCCAGAGTTCGTACCAAGGAGTACAGATGACGTCCAATTCAGATCTGATGATCGAACACCAGCCCCTGAAGAGATCGATCGACACTCAGGAGGAGCAGAATTACGAGACCGTGCGGAAACAAGCGACTTTGGAGAAGTACAGGAACTTACAGAGGCAGCTCCAAGAGCATCTGAGGAAGCACGGGAAATTAGTGCGGCGGAAGAAACTTCTGTGACCGAACAACCCGTGGTCTCTGAGGAACAACCCACCAGGAGGATGTCAACTCGAAGTGAGGAGGCCTGTGATGCTGACGTATGAGACTCTTGGTGAATCGAGTCAAGTGCCAAGGACTGTCGACTGAAAACAGGTATCTCTGCCTGCGGACCAGGTAAGCCCACTTGAGTGGAATTCACCACCGAGAGCAGTATAGAAGATGTTGCCTGGTGGAAAGACTTGTTTTCATGCTTTGATTTTCCTTAAAAGACTTTGTAGAAACAATGAACTGTTAAAGCATAGAGAGAGAGCTGGTTGAAGACGTACGAAAAGCTCCAGCTGAAGAGATGCTGATTGTTTTAATTTTGTTAATTGTTTATTTCTTACAGGCATCCTGTGACATGCAGAAGTAGTGCTGTTGCAGAGTGTGACATGCAGAAGTAGTGCTGTTGCTTTAAAAGCATTCAGTAACTATTAGAAGTAACACAAGCACAGGAAGTGTTGTGCTCCAGAAGCATCCAGCAACTAGAGGGGTTGACAGTCACAGAAGAAGGGGAGTGTTTTAGCAGTGCCCCAGGTGGATTGTGGGGAAGTTTATTATCTGGCTGGAGCCAAAGAGAAAGGTGGTGTGTGTGTTCTGTATCTCACAGAAGCACCCCTGCAAGTGAAAAGGATTCAAGTCAGGAGTGAAGCTAAGCACAGGTCAGGTAGAGTTCCTGAACTAGCAGTGCAGAGTATTGTCAGGCAGAAAGATAAGGACTGGAAGAAATGGTGTCACAGGGATCATCTCCCTCAGCAAACCCTCCCCCTCCTCCATCTCACTGTTCTGTAAAGAATGCTGTGTTCATTAATGTGCCTTTGCATTAGAACTGTGCTGTCCTGTACTACTGGGAAGACTGGGAACTGCTGTGCTGCTAAGCAAACTGTACTGTTTGTCACTGGAGCCTGTTGCTCATAAGAATTAACTTGCACTGGCTGTGGGACTTCTTATTAAATGCTACTGTTCTACCGTTTATGAGGACTCTTGTCAAGTATGTCTGGTCAGCATGTGAAACAACTTGCGTGTCTGTGCCTGAGAGAAGCTGCGGCACATGGTCTATGGTCGCCCTGAGTAACGGTTCCCACAGGATTCCAAAGAATTCATGTAACCTGTCTCGCCACTATCTGAACCTAGCATCGTGTGTGTAACAATCCTACAAGAAAAAGGTCATAACATTAGGTTGTTATCAATGTTTATGAACGTTACACCAATTTCACAATGACAATTTGTATATAAAGTTATTCCACTTTCACCACTGTCTCAGAATTGAGCCAATTGACCAATTAAGACGGATGTCGAGGACGACATTCAAAAAGGAGGGAAGACTGTGACATGCAGAAGTAGTGCTGTTGCTTTAAGAGCATTCAGCAACTATTAAAAGTAACACAAGCACAGGAGACAGGAAGTGTTGTGCTCCAGAAGCATCCAGCAACTAGAGGGGTTAACACAGTCACAGGAGAAGGGAAGTGTTTTAGCAGAGCCCCAGGGGGATTGTGGGGAAGTTGTTTACTGTCTGGCCTGAGCAGAAGAGAAAGGAGGCTTATGATCTGTATCTCACAGAAGGCAAGAGAACAGAATTCAGGTCAAGAGGGAAGCTAAACAAAGGTCAGTTAGACTCCCTGAGCTAACAGTGTGGAGTATTATCAGCCAGGAAGATAAGGACTGGAAGGAAGCCTGTCATAGGGATCTTCTCCCTCATCAAACCCTCCCCCCTCCATCTCCATGCAGGATAAAGAATGCTGTGTACTAGTGAGTCCTTGTAAAGAAAAAGCCTGCTGTTTATGCATAGAAGTGTGCTGCCAAGAGAACTTATCTGTGGTGAATTATGCTACGGAAGAGACTAACGTTACTGTGCCTGCTTTATGAGACTGTACTGTAATGAAGATTGTTGCTGTAATATTCCTGAATTGCACTGGCCGTGCTTCAGATTAAATTCCACTGTTAAACTGTTGAAAAAGACTCTTGTCAGATGTGTCTGGTCAGAAACTGAATCTATCGTGTGCCTGAGAGAAGCTGCAGCCTATGGTCACCCTGAGTAACGGTTCCCCCAGGATTCCAACGAATTCATGTAAACGGTCTCACCCCTATCTGAACTTAGATGGCGATAAAGTCATGTGCAGGATATATACACTTTTATTGCATTTCCGCTGCGGAAAAAAAGCGTTTTTTATCTGCTGATTTTCCTCATCTCATTCAAGTTTATGGGTAAAATCCACAAATAAAATATTTACCAAGAAAGAAAGTGACATATTGCAGATTTCAAAATCGCACTGCAGGTCAGTCTACACAGCTTAAAAAAAAAAGCAGTGAGATTTTTATAAATCCCATACAAACCCAATGGCCACATATGCATTAGGCTAACATATGATTGCTGGTGGAGATTAGGATCTGGCACATCCAATATCAGACTGTCAATCCTTTTGTTTGGGGGGGGGGGAGGCCTTTTGTTGTGGTGTGTGGGGATGTGATTTCCTGCACTGCACTGTTAGGAGAGCCTGAGTGGTGCAGAGAGCTCTCCTCAGCTTCCCCCACAGTGCTCCTGATGAGAGCAGAATCCACCACTTCACTGTGAGGAGGGAGAGCTGGGGAAGACACAGGTGCTTTACAGTGTGGAGGGAGAGCTGGGGGGACACACTCAGGTGCTGCACAGTGAGCAGGAAAAGCTGAGGGGAACAGTCAGGAGCTGCACAGTGAGGAGGGAGAGCTGGGGGGACACTCTCAGGTGCTGCACAGTGAGCAGGAAAAGCTGGGGGAACACTCAGGAGCTGCACAGTGAGGAGGGAGAGCTGTGGGGGGACACTCAGGTGCTGCACAGTGAAGAGGGAGAGCTGGGAGGAACACTCAGGAGCTGCACAGTGAGGAGGGAGAGCTGTGGGTGGACACTCAGGTGCTGCACAGTGAAGAGGGAGAGCTGGGAGGAACACTGAGGTGCTGCACAGTGAGGAGAGAGAGCTGTGGGGGACACTCAGGTGCTGCACAGTGAGGAGGGAGAGCTGTGGGGGACACTCAGGAGCTGCACAATGAAGAGGGATAGCTGGAGAGAAGACTCAGGAGCTGCATAGTGAGGAGGGAGAGCTGGGGGGGACACTCAGGTGCTGAACAGTGAGGAGGGAGAGCCTGCCTGGATCACTACTTTCATTGCTGGACCTGCAGTCAGTGTGCTACTGATCCACCGTTGAGGAAATAGAATACTACACTGACACACCACAGAACACTGCTGAGGAGTGAACAAATAACATCGTCCTTCTAGTGCTGACATCCCGGCGGTGGGTATCAAGAAAAATGACTGTGGTGCAAGGCAGGAGTGGAGTCCCCACTTTGCACATTGCTCTCCCTGCGGTAGTCTTCAGTAAGATGGCTGCCCGAGGCAGCGTATGCGCAGTTTGAGATCTCAGCTCGTCATTGAGCTGCTATAAGGCATAGCAGCGATCCTGCTCTCGGTTGCAGAGAGATGCTACTGCGCATGCGCGGCGCCATATTGCTGCACCCAAATTATTTTTCCAAAAGCAAAATGGCGCCCGCACATGTGACTCGCCCCCTGGGCCGTGGGGCACTCGGATCCGGGCAATAGGGAACGATGGGAGTAGTAGTGGCAACCCGGTTCCGTGGCTCAGGGTGGTCAGGCCAGTGGTAGTCCGTTATGTGCTATTGATTATGTCCGACTACGCCACCCGTGGATTGCGGTTGTTAGGAACCGCCGCTGCAGGGCAGACCGCTGGGGCTGATGATGTATGCAGCTGGGATGATGTGACTTCCCACGGGAAGAGTGCGGCCCCAGGGCAGTGTAGTGGATGGTGGGAGTGATGGTGGTGAGAGTCCCAGTATCGGTAGTGCCGGAGGAGCGAAAAAGCACACAGACAACGTACTGCAGTCCAGGGTCTTTACTCACGGTTAATATCCAAGTCACTTCTGCAGGGAATGACTGCCCGAGCCGTGCTGCGTCCACCAGGTGAGGGGCTCGGTCAACTCCCAGGCAGTTCAGGAGCATGGCACAGGACCCCCTTTAATCCTTTCTCTGGCCTGCCTCACCAGTGAACCACTTTTGTCCAGCTGCCGCGGACTTGTGCGGGTAAACGTGGGCCCCGTCCTCCGCTGTCCTATATGGTGCCTTCCTAGCAGGTTTGATGAGGTGTCGCACGAATAAATGATCACGATGACCAGTCTTTGGCTGAGGGTAGTTTCTCCTCCACCAACTTGGGATCCAGTACCCTTAATCTGCCTGACCCTTCACCCTGCATTCTCGTGGGTTCTTAGGGTCCCTTCCACCTTCTTGTTCCTGAGCCCTTCTGTTTCTCTCTCTCTTCTCCTTCTTTCCTGTTCTGTCTTCTCCTCCTTCCCTTGGCCTCTTCTCCAGGCCCACTTCTCCTTCTCCTCTCAGGCTCCGGCCTCTTCTCTAGGCCTGCCTCTGGAGCAGCACTCAGCCTGAGCTGCTGCTCCCTGTCAGCTCTCCTCTCCTCAGACTGAACACTGTTCTAAGATGGTGCCCACCTTTTATACCTCCCTCTGACCATGAGCCCAGGTGACCAGCAACCAATGAGCTCCTATCTACGCTCAGGAACCAACCCCTATCTGCCCTACAGCACTGGGTGTTCCACCCCCCTCCCCACTCCAGACAGGGACAGATGCTGTCGTGCCTGCACTTCTGTCTAGTGGGAGCACCGTTGAGCTGTCCCTCGGAAATGGGGTGTGTGTGCTGTATGCAGCTAACTGAGCCCTGGTCCATACTCCATCCTTACCCGGGAGTGGAATATCACACCTCTGGACTGAGGTGCAATACCCCTGTAGCGGCCGAACCCTCGGGGCGCTACATTCCCCCCTGGTAAAGCACAGCACGCCCTCGGGCTGGAAAAGAGCAAAAACAGTCGATTACAGGACATGCAAAACTTTTTAAAACTTTTTACATTTAGAAACGGACGACATTGTTCAACTCCCTTTATGGGACACACTTTTCTTTTCTTGTCACACTATTATAAAACACATACTAATACTTCTGGAACTCTTTTGTCACTTATCATATAAAACGGTCTCAAAATTATGTAAAACATTTTCTAGCAGCATATTAAACTCTTCATATAAAACATTTTTTAAATAAGACACATTCTTGTATCCTTGGATCATGGCCGCGGTGCAACTTGCGACCAGGTGTTCTTTCTTCTTCTAAGTGCAACAGTCCAGCAAATTTGCCTTGAGGTAGACGTTGCAGTCTTTTTTATAAAACCAGTAGGGGGCGCTTTAAGAAGCGCAACTATATACAAAGGGGTGGCCGCTCTCAGTCCTCGGCCAGTTTTGGGAAGGGAAATGGCTGCTCACAGTCCTCAGCCTGGTAGGGGATGTAGGGGATAACTTTCACACAGTCCTATATCAGTCCCAACGGGGACCACACTCAATTTGAAACAGTCCCACACAGTTCTCTGTACCCTGACGGGTAACTATGTACAATTCCACTTTACCGTTCACTGGTAACTGTGTCCTCCTGATGCTCCTTCTTCCTCATGATCTTCAGGCCCGTCCGGGCCCTCCTGGTACTCAGAGTCCGAGTAGTGCTGCTCCTCCTCCTCTACTACTCTGTGGACGTGGAGGGCGTACCATCCCTTCATGCCTTGGTGTCGGGTGTAAGACACCACATCCCCTGGAAACAGATCTCGCCCTCGATGACCCTCCGGCAGGTGGCTCTCCACATCTCTCCTCGTCACGAACACATCGCTGATGGTCTCAGGGTCTCGGATGAAACCGCAGCCATGTTCCATGTGAAATTTCACGACAGTCCCGGTGACTCGGGGACCGCGGGCAGCTCAGGGATCTCGTCGGGCCTTCATCTTCTGCTCCGCACTTTGGGCCTGCAGCTTCTCCTGTTTCATGCACCGCTCCCGCTGCTCCCTCTCGAACACCTCCAGCTGTTGGTGGCAGTACTCCCGTCGACGGGCGGCATACGGGGGCGCTAGGCCTTGCGACCGGGCCTGCGATTGTGGTCTGCTGATCACGCCCGGGGTCAGAGGGCACGGCGTGGGGCGGGGCTCGCTGGTGGTATCAATGGCCTGGGAACCGGTTGGTAGCGGTGGAGGCACGGTGTCGATGGCGGGTTCAGGTACGTTGGGCTCCGCAACAGGGTGCAGGGGCAGGTCGGCGGCCCCAGGGTTCGTGGTAGGGGCGTCTCCGTTACCTGCCTCTGCTGTCGCGGCCTCCTCCGCGACGTCGTCCTCGGCCTCCGCTCTGCTTTCACTGCCCTCGGTGGCTGGTGTGCCGCTGGATGTCGATGGCGCCTCCTGCTGCAGGATCACGGCCTGCCGGGCCATTTCTTCTTTCCACCCGGCAATCACGTCCCGCTGCGCCCGGACCATCCTCCGGTCCAGCTCCTCCAGCGCAGCCCGCACACACTCAGGGTCTTCCTTGGGGAGGTGTGCTAGCAGCTCCGTGAAGCTGCATGGGGATTCAGCCTGCAGCAGGCCACGCGCCAGGGTGCTGGAGCTGGTTCCTGTCTCTATCTTTGGGTGTGGCCTGGCCAGACTGATCCATACCGCACCCTGCCCCACAGTTTTCTTCTCTTCCCACCCCCATTGGGGGTGGTCCCGGGGCAACTTGGTGACAATCACTTTCAGGGGCAGCGCCCCCACCTTGATGGACATCTCCACAGCCGTGCTCAGGGCTGTTGGGGGCGGGCTCTTTCTTTGGCGCCATTCTGGGACCTGGCCCACGATGGGAGGTGGCTTCCTGTTGTCTTTTGGCGTGCACATTATGGCGCTCGTTCTTCTGGGGCGGGCGCCATCTTTCGTACAATAAAACAGTCTTTTTTCAGGCGCGCAATACCCGCTTGTGGCGGGTTGGTAACGATCCTGCCGACTACGCCAAAGCTGACTCGCCCCCTGGGCCGTGGGGCACTCGGATCCGGGCAATAGGGAACGATGGGAGTAGTAGTGGCAACCCGGTTCCGTGGCTCAGGGTGGTCAGGCCAGTGGTAGTCCGTTATGTGCTATTGATTATGTCCGACTACGCCACCCGTGGATTGCGGTTGTTAGGAACCGCCGCTGCAGGGCAGACCGCTGGGGCTGATGATGTATGCAGCTGGGATGATGTGACTCCCCACGGGAAGAGTGCGGCCCCAGGGCAGTGTAGTGGATGGTGGGAGTGATGGTGGTGAGAGTCCCAGTATCGGTAGTGCCGGAGGAGCGAAAAAGCACACAGACAACGTACTGCAGTCCAGGGTCTTTACTCACGGTTAATATCCAAGTCACTTCTGCAGGGAATGACTGCCCGAGCCGTGCTGCGTCCACCAGGTGAGGGGCTCGGTCAACTCCCAGGCAGTTCAGGAGCATGGCACAGGACCCCCTTTAATCCTTTCTCTGGCCTGCCTCACCAGTGACCCACTTTTGTCCAGCTGCTGCGGACTTGTGCGGGTAAACGTGGGCCCCGTCCTCCGCTGTCCTATATGGTGCCTTCCTAGCAGGTTTGATGAGGTGTCGCATGAATAAATGATCACGACGACCGGTCTTTGGCTGAGGGTAGTTTCTCCTCCATCAACTTGGGATCCGGTACCCTTAATCTGCCTGACCCTTCACCCTGGATTCTCGTGGGTTCTTAGGGTCCCTTCCACCTTCTTGTTCCTGAGCCCTTCTGTTTCTCTCTCTCTTCTCCTTCTTTCCTGTTCTGTCTTCTCCTCCTTCCCTTGGCCTCTTCTCCAGGCCCACTTCTCTTTCTCCTCTCAGGCTCCGGCCTCTTCTCTAGGCCTGCCTCTGGAGCAGCACTCAGCCTGAGCTGCTGCTCCCTGTCAGCTCTCCTCTCCTCACAGACTGAACACTGTTCTAAGATGGTGCCCACCTTTTATACCTCCCTCTGACCATGAGCCCAGGTGACCAGCAACCAATGAGCTCCTATCTGCCCCTACAGCACTGGGTGTTCCACCCCCCTCCCCACTCCAGACAGGGACAGATGCTGTTGTGCCTGCACTTCTGTCTAGTGGGAGCACCGTTGAGCTGTCCCTCGGAAATGGGGTGTGTGTGCTGTATGCAGCTAACTGAGCCCTGGTCCATACTCCATCCTTACCCGGGAGTGGAATATCACACCTCTGGACGGAGGTGCAATACCCCTGTAGCGGCCGAACCCTCGGGGCGCTACACATGCGCAGTAGCATCTCTTGGCAACCGAAAGATACTACTGCGCATTCGTTGACGGCAGGGGCCATTTTGTTGTATATAAATTTTATGCTTGCCACACAAATTACAAAGGCACTATTTAAAATAGTAGGCAGGTCACTGAAAGCTCAGTGACCTGTCAGAGGCCAGAGATAGGAATACATAATGAGAGCACTTGCTCTTAACGGTTACACCAGGGTTTCCGTGTAAATCTCTGAAATACTTGATTCAGATGGAACCCCCGGCAGATGGAGGCACCGTCAACACCGTCTGGCCGGTGATCCAACGGTGTCCGTCTTTTTATTAGGCATGGATTAAAGTGCTGTCAGCCACAGTTTAGTGAACGTCTGGAAAAAAAGACACCGCTGAACAGAGGTCAGACAGAGTCTAGAGTAACTCTGCTGCCTCATAATAGTGAATGGATCCCTCGGGAGTTTCATCTGAATTACGTCACTTGGAGATTTAAATGGAAACCCCGATATCAGTGCTCAGCGTTGAGCACAGGATAAATAGGAACATTTTACATAACATTTTGGATCACAATAAAAGCAAGTCTGTCAACGGAAATATAGGGGGCTTCCACGTTACTAGTAGCACAAAGGCTTTAGTGAAAAGCAAAATGGCCCTTGCCCCCCCAAAAGAAATTCAGCAAATTCTGTGCTCCAAAATCCAAATGCCCACCTCCCTTCTGAGCCCCACAGTGTGCCTAAACCGCAGTTAGCATCCATATGTTTGGCATTTCTATAGCGATAAGAGCCCGCCTAACTTACTGGTGCATGTCTCCAGAAGGATGAGCTGGGCATAACAAACTGGTCACTACAACGTACTGATCACTACAATATCAGTTTGCAATTTTCATTCAGCAATATCCACTGCTGCTTGTTTCTGGAAAAAAAACATATAGTTTATATCCTCTCCACATCTGTAGATAAAATCCCAAAGGTAAAATTTCCAAAATCTAGTCACTTCAGGGGGGGATTCTGCTCTTCTAGCACTTAGGGTCTCTGTATACGGAGTCCGTATACTATTCTAGGAAAATCTGCACTCCAGGAGGCAAATAACGCTCCGTCCCTCCCGAGTCTCGCCGTGTGGCTAAGCAGTACTGTACAGCCACATATAGTATTTCTACATTCAGCAGAAATTGTGACAAATCTTAGTGCTATTTTTACCCATTTTCCAGTGTGAAAATGTAAAATCAGGGGTTAAAAGAAAACTTTGGTGGTAAAAATGTAATTTAGTATTTCTTCACCGTCCAATGGTATAAAATTCTGTGAGGTGTAGTGTCAACATGCTCACTGCACCCCTAGATGAATTCATTGAGAGATGTAGTTTGTAAAATGGAGTCTCTTATGGGGGGTTCTGCTGTTCTGGCACCTTACAGGCTCTGCCAATGTGACATGGCATCGTCAAACCAGTCCAGCAAAAAATGAACTCCAATATGGCACTTCTTCCTTTCTGAGCTTTGCACTGTGCATCAAAAGTAGTTTTCGACCACATATGAGGTACCGGCGTACTCAGGAGAAATTGCACAACAAATTTTGGCATCCATTTTCTCCTGCTATCCTTGTAAAAATGAAAAACATCGGGGCTAAAATAACAATTTTATGGGAAAAATATATTTTTCTTCATTTTCACAGAACAACATTGTAAAATTCTGTGAAGCACCTGTGGGTTCAAGGTATTCACCACATATCTAGATTAATTCATTGAGGAGTCTAGTTTCCAAAATGGGGTCAGTTGGGGTTTTCCACTGTTTAGATACATCAGGGGCTTTTCAAACATGACATGACACCCGCAAACCATTCCATCAAAGTCTGCGTCCCAAACCGCCACTTCTTCTTTTCTCAGCTCTGCCATGTGCCCAAACAGTGGTTTCCCCCCACATATGGGGTATCTGTGTACTCAGAAGAAATTGCACAACAAATGTTGGGTTCCATTCTTTCCTGTTACACTTGTGAAAAAAAAATGGTGCTAAAAGAACATTTTTGTGGGAAAAATGTGAAATGTTTATTTTTACGGCTCAATGTTGTAAACTTCTGTGAAGCACCTGGAGGTCCAAGGTGCTCACCACACATCTAGATAAATTCCTTGAGGGGTCTAGTTTCCAAAATTGTGTCATTTGTGGGGGGTTTCTACTGTTTAGGCACAACAAAGGCTCTCCAAATGCAACATGGCGTCCACTAATTATTCCAGCAAATTTTGCATTCAAAAAATCAAATGGCTCTCCTACTATTTGGGTGCACAGCAAAGCTTGGAAAAGAAGAAGTAGTTTTCCCCCACTTGTGGTATCTGCGTACTCAGGAGAAATTGCACAACAAATTTTGAGGTCCATTTTTTCCTGGTACCCTTGCAAAAATAAAAAAAATTGGGTCTAAAGTAAAATTTTGTGAAAAAAAGTTAAATGTTTATTTTTTTCTTCCACGTTCCAAAAATTTCTGTGAAGCACCTGAAGGGTTAATAAATTTCTTGAATGTGATTTTGAGTACCTTGAGGGGTACAGTTTTTAGAATGGTGTCACTTTTGGGTATTTTCTGTCATATAGACCCCTCAAAGTCACTTCATATGTGATATGGTCCCTAAAAAAATGGTTTTGTCAATTTTGTTGGAAAAATGAGAAATCGCTGGTCAACTTTTAACCCTTCTAACTTGCTAACAAAAAAAAAATAGTTTAAAAAATTGTACTAATGTAAAGTAAACGTGGGAAATGTTATTTATTAACTATTTTGTGTGACATATCTCTCCAATTTAAGGGCATAAGAATTCAAATTTTGAAAATTGCAAAATTGTAAAAAATTTTGCCAAATTTCTGTTTTTTTCACAAATAAACGCAAGTGATATCAAAGAAATTTTATCTCTATCATGAAGTACAATATGTCACGAAAAAACAATCTCAGAATCAGGGGATCCGTTGAAGCGTTATAGAGTTATTGCCTCATAAAGTGACAGTGGTCAGAATTGTAAAAATTGGCCATGTCATTAACGTGCAAACAGCTTTGGAAGTGAAAGGGGTTAAACAGTGCACACTTGTCTTGTAGTCTATAGCGTCCTCTTGTTATATATAGCTCCGTTTCTTATTACAAAGTATCCCCTATTAATGTATAAGGCCCTGGCTACTCTTAATCTGTCTCTGCACCGAGAACCTCAAAATATCAATCTGTTCTGCGATACCCTAAAAGCATATCTTAGAGGTTGTCTGCCTTCAACAATCTCATATATTAAAAGAGTCACATCTAAAGAAGGCACCGATATTGAGCTTAAATTGAGGGAAATCGAAAAGGTGCGTATATGTCTAACACCTCCAGTGAGAATAGATTGGAAATGTTATGCTCCCATAGGTTATATACACAACGTTTGGACTCCAAATCTAAACTGTTTTTCACACGACTAACAAACAAAGTAGCACGCTGAAACACCACGAGGGCATTGAGGGCATTTACTGAACATACATTTCAGTAGGTCAACATTTCGGATTTTAAAAGCATTTTTCAAGCTGTTGTTATAAAGTATTCTAATTTACTGAGATAATGACTTTTGTGTTTTCATTGGCTGTAAGCCATAGTCATCGACATTAACAGAAATAAACACTTGAAATAGATCACTCTGTAATGACTCTATATAATATGAGTTTCACTTTTTGTATTGAAGAACTGAAATAAATTAACTTTTTGATGATATTCTAATTTTGTGAGATGCACCTGTATATGGTGTCACACTGGTCAATAAAATAAAAATAAATAATCCAGAACATTAAATAAACTTGTCTATAGTGGAGATAACATGTGGTAGAGTTTTCTCAACTCTATTCATAAAGACCACCATATCATCTGCATATAAGCCAGTAGTGTCTGTTCGGTCCTTCAGTTTTCTCATTTTTTCCATCTGGCCACGACCTTCACGACTTCTCCAGCCGTGACTTATCTGCAGAGATTGCAACAAAGACACATTAGACTTCTCACATTTCCAGCACTATCCCCATCTATTCCCAACCTGCACAAACTGCTCATCCTGCTGATACCCCAATACTGAGCCGCTGCTGCTGTATGTGTCCCTATTGCTGCACCTCTACTATGTAGCACAAAAACAGGGCTTGTCTTACTGACCCCACATAATAATGCTCATCACTGTGCCCCTTTTAAACTAAAATGCCTTCTTTATGCCCTCTAGATGGTAAAATTGTCCCCTAGAAAATATAAAGGGGATGGTCCAAAGGCAAAGTAATTTTCCTCCTACATCCCTATCTAGTGCCATAATCTAAGCTATTTTCTAATACACTTGCGTTAAAAATTCCCTACCATTCTCTAAAAATTCCCTACCATTCTCTAATCACACAATCTGCTATTCTACTTTTTTTTCCTATGTCCTTTCTGATGACTGTAGCGTCGGCGTCCCTGCCTCCTGCTAGGCAGGGACGCTGTTCCCCTCACCTCTCCACTCCGTGCCCGGCGTCCTCCCGCTCTGCTGGCAGCGCACGCTGCTTCCCGGCCACTGTGCTTAGGGCGCGCGCGCTCCCCCTCTCTTCTTAGGACGGCGCGCGCAGCCCCTTTGAGTCCCCGGCCAATGGCTGGAGGACCTCACCATATATAAGGCACCTCCTCCAAAATGGAGGTGCCCGAGAAATGTTGCAAAGCCTTCACTCTGCTTCAGCCCTCAGGTCCCGTTACCAGTTACCTGCCAGTCACCTGTCAGATTCCTGCTTGATACCTGCCTGATATCCGTTTACCTGCTTGCAAGCCTGCGGTCCGACGGTCTGCCTTCCAACACCTGTCAGTCTGTCTATGGACCAGCCTGCCCGCTCACCTGGGAGCTCTCATCTGCTACCTGCCTGCTAGCCTACCTGGAGGCTCCGCCGTCACTTGCCTTGACCACCTGCCTGTCCAGAGACTCTTGCCTGCTCACCTGGGAGCACTCACCTGCTACCTGCCTGCTAGCCTACCTGGAGTCTCTGCCGTCACTTGCCGTGACCACCTGCCCGTCCAAAGACTCTCGCCCGCTCACCTGGGAGCGCTCACCAGCCACCTGCCTGCTGTCCTTCTACCCAGAGACTGTCCCTGTCACTTGCCGTGAGTACCCGCCCTTCTACCCAGAGACTGTCCCTGTCACTTGCCGTGACTACCTGCCCTTCTACCCAGAGACTGTCCCTGTCATTTGCCGCAACTACCTGCCCTTCTACCCAGAGACTGTCCCTGTCACTTACCGTGACTACCTGCCCGTCTTCCCTGGGAGCCACCCGCTTCCTTACAAGGACTGCCCCCTTGTATAGTTGCTCAGAGGTACCGCCTCCCAGACCCGTTACAGTTTGCTCGGGCCATGGAACCCGGTGGCACCCAAGCTACCTCGCTCTCGGACCTTTGTCATGAACTGTCCCGTCAGAGGTCCCAACAGGAGTCCATCCTGAGTCATCTGCGGAATGTCAACTCTCGCCTGGACACTCTGACTGCTCCAACAGCAACCACCGCTAGTGTCATGACTCGCAGCCCGGCAGCGCCGCTGCCCACCAATACCATGGCATCCTGCCCCGAACCCCGGCTTTCTGCACCTCCTCGCTTCAGAGGCGACCCCGCTCAAGCTCGGGGCTTCATAAACCAGTGCACCCTGCACTTTGAACTCCTGTCCCACCAGTTTATCTCCGACCGGGCCAAAGTAGCCTTCATCATGTCCCATCTCACGGGGGAGGCACTGGCTTGGCTAAATCCTCTATGGGAGAGAGGAGACCCCCTGGTGTCCAACCTGCCAGCCTTTCTCACGGCTTTCCGGAAAGTCTTCGACGAACCCGGACGGAAGACCTCATCCGCATCATCTCTGCTACGTCTCCATCAAAGAAATCTCACCGTGGGCCAATATGCCATACGGTTCCGTACCCTTGCTTCGGAGCTGGCCTGGGATAACGACGCCCTGGTGTCTGTCTTTTGGGAGGGTCTGTCCGGCCGTATTAAAGATGAACTCGCCGGTCGGGACATACCTACCACTCTCGACGACTTAATAACTCTTGCCACCCGGATTGACATCCGGTTCCAGGAACGCGCCAAAGAGGTCACCCGTGAGAGGAGGTTTCCATGTCTAGCCCCTACCTTTCAGAAACCTGTCCCTTCTGCTGCTACTCCCCAGGCGCACTCACCCGAGCCTATGCAGGTCGACCAGGCCAAGATGGTCAAAACCCGTCAAGAGTTACGCCGTGCCGAGGGGAGCTGCTTCTACTGTGGCAGTAAGGAGCACCGGATCCGTTCCTGCCCGGAGAGGTCGGGAAACGCCTGTGTCTAGGATTGCTCAGAGAGGTCGTCCTAGACAAGAGTAAACCCTCTCCATCTCTGTTGCTGTCGGTCTCTATCATCTGCGGGGAGAACCGTTATTTTGAACTAGCCCAACTTGACTCTGGAGCTGCCGGAAATCTCATTTCTCAGTCTCTGGTAGAGAAATACCGCATTCCCACCAAACCTCTAGCTGTACCCTTATCTGTCGCTGCCGTGGATGGGGGCCTCTTACCACATCCCATCCAACTCCTCACCGAATCCATAACCCTGCAGGTGGGAATGCTGCACTCTGAGAGCATCTTCTTTCATGTTCTGCCTGGACTCTCTCACGCCCTATTGCTAGGCCTACCTTGGCTTCAGAAACATGCACCCGTGCTTGATTGGCAGACCGGAGAAGTCCTTCGCTGTGGACAGGACTGCCATAAGACATGTTTAGTTCCCGTCCATCCTGTCCGTCCTCCTCCTACTCCAGCCAATCTACCTGGTCTTCCGGCTCCTTATTGGTCGTATGCGGACGTCTTTAATAAAAAGGAGGCAGAGACATTACCCCCTCATAGACCATACGACTGCCCAATCGACCTGATGCCCGGCGCTACTCCTCCCCGTGGGCGCATTTACCCTTTGTCCGCTGCTGAGACCCGATCCATGTCAGAATATATTGAGGAGAATCTGGCCCGGGGATTCATCCGGAAATCTACTTCCCCGGCGGGAGCAGGCTTCTTCTTCGTCAAAAAGAAGGATGGCTCACTCCGTCCCTGTATAGACTATAGAGGCCTTAACCAGATCACGGTGAAGAATAAATACCCCCTTCCGCTCATTCCGGAATTATTTGACCGTCTGAGGGGGGCTAGAATCTTCACCAAGCTGGACCTCCGTGGGGCGTATAACCTGGTCCGTATCCGTCAGGGGGATGAATGGAAGACGGCATTCAACACCCGGGACGGCCACTATGAATACCTGGTAATGCCCTTCAGTCTCTGTAACGCTCCCGCCGTCTTTCAAGAGTTGGTCAATGACATCTTCCGGGACCTTCTCTACTCCTGCGTAGTGGTGTACCTGGACGACATCTTGGTCTTCTCTCGGGATCTCCCCACACACCGGAGGGATGTTCGTCAGGTTCTGCTCAGGCAGAACCACCTCTACGCTAAATATGAGAAGTGCCTCTTTGAGCAGACCTCGCTTCCGTTTTTGGGCTACAAAATTTCTCAGACCGGCCTACGAATAGATCCTGAGAAACTGTCTGCCATCGAGAAGTGGCCTCGACCAGAGAGGTTGAAGGCTATTCAGCGGTTCCTGGGCTTCGCCAACTACTACCGCCTCTTCATACCGCACTTCTCTTCCCGGACTGCCCCAATCTCTGCGCTCACCCGTAAGGGCACTAATCCCAGAGAATGGCCGCCCGAAGCTGAGGAAGCCTTTCTTTCCTTAAAACAGGCTTCTCTTCTGCCCCGGTGCTGCATCGCCCGGACGGCAACAAGCAATTCTTCCTGGAAGTTGACGCCTCCTCCTCTGGAGCCGGAGCGGTACTTACCCAAAAATCGTCTTCCGGGAGAATGGTAACTTGCGGCTTCTCCAAACTCTTCTCCTCTTCCGAGCGCAACTATTCTATAGGAGACCGAGAATTATTGGCCATTAAGCTGGCATTGGAGGAGTGGCGTTACCTGCTCGAGGGGGCTCTTCACCCGGTAATAATTTACAATGACCACAAGAACTTGGCTTACCTCCAGAGTGCCCAGAGACTTAACCCGTGCCAAGCCCGGTGGTCCTTGTTTTTTGCTCGCTTTGATTTTGTTCTTCATTTTCGCCCGGCTGACAAAAACATCAAAGCTGACGCCTTGTCCCGATCCTTCCTGGTGTCTGATCTTGAGGAGGAAGCTAAACACATCATCGATCCCGCCAGAGTAATGCAGGTGGCCCCCATGAGTCTAAATCGTCTCCCTCCCGGTAAGACGTTCGTAACAGTACCTGATCGGGAGAAGATACTACACTGGGGTCACTCGTCTAAGCTTGCTGGCCATGCCGGTCAGAAAAAGACCCTCCAGCTTATCACCCGGCACTACTGGTGGCCTACCCTGCACAAGGACGTAATAGACTTTGTTTCTGCCTGTGTGTCCTGCGCCCGCAACAAGGTTCCGAGACACCTGCCAGCCGGTCGCCTCCTTCCTCTTCCAGTACCTGCTGCCCCCTGGCAGCATATAGCTATGGACTTCATAACAGATCTCCCTGTCTCTGCCGGTTGTACGGTCATTTGGGTGGTCGCTGACCGCTTTTCCAAAATGGCTCATTTCATTCCCCTGCCAGGCCTCCCGTCTGCACCCGAGCTGGCTAAAGACTTTATCCGCCACATCTTCCGTCTCCATGGCCTGCCCCTCCACATCGTGTCGGATCGTGGGGTTCAGTTCACCTCACGCTTTTGGAGAGCCACATGTAAGCTACTAGACGTCACCCTGGACTTCTCCTCCGCATATCACCCACAGCCCAATGGTCAAGTGGAGCGGATCAATCAGAAACTGACCAGTTACCTCCGGCACTTCGTTAATGCCCACCATTCAGACTGGGTGGATCTCCTGCCATGGGCCGAATTCTCTTACAATAATCACGAGAGCGAATCTTCCTCCAGATCCCCGTTTTTTGTAGTCTTCAGCATCCTCTGATCCCATTTCCCGTCTCCACCTCGGTGGACAATCCGGCTGCGGAATCTCTCGTTAGCAAATTTTCCTCCATTTGGGAGAGTACCCGATCCACACTCCTTCAGTCGTCCGAGCGGATGAAAAAACACGCTGACAAAAAACGCCTGGATCCTCCACAATTCCGTCCTGGAGATAGTCTGGCTCTCATCCAAGTACGTCCGGCTCAAGATTCCTTCCTACAAGTTAGGGCCTCGGTTCATCGGCCCACTAGAAGTTATCAAACAAATCAACCCAGTGGCCTATAAATTGAAACTCCCGGCCAACTTGCGGATCCCTAACTCCTTCCATGTATCTCTCCTCAAACCCGTGGTACTTAACTCTTTTTCCAAGTCTACAGGTACGCCTCCTGCTCCGGTTTCCGCTGAAAACGAGTTTGAGGTAGAGAACATTCTGGCCACCAAAAGGGTAAGAGGAAAAACCTTTTTTCTAGTAGATTGGAAGGGGTTTGGTCCTAAGGAGAGAACGTGGGAGCCCCGGGAGAACATCCATGCCCCTCTCATCCTTGATAAATTTCTGTCTGGCCTAAAAAAGGGGGGGCCTAAAGGGGGGGGGTACTGTAGCGTCGGCGTCCCTGCCTCCTGCTAGGCAGGGGCGCTGTTCCCCTCACCTCTCCACTCCCTCCACGCGCTGCTTCCCGGCCATTGTGCTTAGGGCGCGCGCGCGCGCGCTCCCCCTCTCTTAAAGGGGCCGCACGCTCCGTCCTAAGGAGTCCCCGGCCAATGGCCAGAGGACCTCACCATATATAAGGCACCTCCTCCAAAATGGAGGTGCCCAAGCAATGTTGTTGCAAAGCCTTCACTCTTTTTCAGCCCTCAGGTACCGTTACCAGTTACCTGCCAGTCACCTGTCAGATTCCTGCTTGATACCTGCCTGATATCCGTTTACCTGCTTGCAAGCCTGCGGTCCGACGGTCTGCCTTCCGACACCTGTCAGTCTGTCTATGGACCAGCCTGCCCGCTCACCTGGGAGAGCTCATCTGCTACCTGCCTGCTAGCCTACCTGGAGGCTCCGCCGTCACTTGCCGTGACCACCTGCCTGTCCAGAGACTCTTGCCTGCTCACCTGGGAGCGCTCACCTGCTACCTGCCTGCTAGCCTACCTGGAGGCTCCGCCGTCACTTGCCGTGACCACCTGCCTGTCCAGAGACTCTTGCCTGCTCACCTGGGAGCGCTCACCTGCTACCTGCCTGCTAGCCTACCTGGAGGCTCCGCCGTCACTTGCCGTGACCACCTGCCCGTCCAAAGACTCTCGCCCGCTCACCTGGGAGCGCTCACCAGCCACCTGCCTGCTGTCCTTCTACCCAGAGACTGTCCCTGTCACTTGCCGTGACTACCTGCCCTTCTACCCAGAGACTGTCCCTGTCACTTGCCGTGACTACCTGCCCTTCTACCCAGAGACTGTCCCTGTCACTTGCCGTGACTACCTGCCCGTCTTCCCTGGGAGCCACCCGCTTCCTTACAAGGACTGCCCCCTTGTATAGTTGCTCAGAGGTTCCGCCTCCCAGACCCGTTACAATGACGCTTCATTTGAGAATCCCAGTGCATTCGATTTCTAGGATAACTCTATTCAGTCTTGTGGCCAATATTTTAGTAAAAATCTTGTAGTCAACATTTACTAGTGAAAAAGGACGATAGAATCCACAGTCTAATGGGTCCTTCCTCTCCTTCTTCAGGACTATAATATTCACATCATAGAAGGAGTCTGGCAATGAATTCCCTTGTGAAGTTTGTGAAAACACTTCCAAGACAAGAGGTGCATCTTGGCATCTGCTATATAGTTCTAGGGGAAAATCACGTGGCCCCAATGCTTTCCTGGAGGCCATGTCTGCAATGGCTGCATTTATTTATTCTAAATTAATATCTGCATCTAGAAGGGATTGTTGGAAGTAACTTAGTTCTGGAAATTCCAGATCAGATAGGTAGGTTAGGCTTCCATAAAACTGTTATTACTTTTAGACTCATATAATTTATAGTATTCATAAAAGCAGTGAAGGATATCCTCTGCAGAAGTAACTATAGAGCCGTCAAGTTCTCGAAGTTTAAGTACGGCATTAGAGGAATTATGTTGATGAGCCATAAATGCTAACAGTTTACATGATTGATTCCACAACTCAAAGTATGATTGTCATGTGAAAAACAGAAAAAACTGACCGGCACTTCCAAAAGAAGAAATAGGTGTGAACAGGTGCTTACTAGGAGCAGCCATCTCCGTATACAACTAACGAACAAAGTAGCACTCTGTAACACTAAGTATGCGAACATGAAATATATGAAATATGAATAGCATTAATGCTATAGAAAATAGAAATAAATGAGAAATCTTAGCGCATAAATTGGCCAATTCATGTGTACCTGGTAGCCGCGATAAGGCGTTTCTCAAAATACTAGAACCCTATCAATGTGAATACCTCTCTAAGGGACATCCATCTGCTTATGTGTGGCATAATAAGATCCTGCTGTAATTAAAATCACCTGTGGCATAGAGGCTTTCATATATTTCCCACACATAAGCAGACGTTATGTGTGGGAAAGGCGTTACAGGCAGCACGTGACCCCACGCTGACGTCACGACAAGTGAGGCGTGACTCAGTGCTGGGGTCCCCGCGGTGGCTGCTCGGTTGTGGGCGGGGTTATTCCCCTGCGTCACACCCAGCATCCACCGCACGCTTTCCCAGTGAATGAGGACAGGGAGAGCGCGCGGTGGATGCCAGGTGTGACGCAGGGGAATAACCCCGCCCACAACCCAGCAGCCACTGGCGGAACACGGAAGAGGGACCCCCGGCTGCAGCTGCAACTTGTCGTGACGTCAGCGGATGTCAGCGCCAGCCGGCCGGGGGTCATGTGCTGCCTGTGAGCGGCCACCAATAGCGCCGCTCACAGGCAGTATCAGCAGCGCAAGGTAATTAGAAAGAAGATTATATTTATCATTAAAACACATTGGCATTTTTTTTAAAGTATCGGACAAGCCCTTTAAGGTCAGACGAGTTTGCTGGCCAATCAAGCACAGTGATACTGTTGTTTGTAATCCAGGTATTGATACTTTTGGCAGTGTGGACAGGTGCCAAGTCCTGCTGGAGAATGAAATTTCCATCTCCAAAAAGCTTGTCGGCAGAGGGAAGCATGAAGTGCTCTAAAATTTCCTGGTAGACGGCTGCGCTGACCTTGGTCTTGATAAAACGCAGTGGACCTACACCAGCAGATGACATGGTTCCCCAAACCATCACTGATTGTGGAAACTTCACACTTGACCTCCAGCAGCTTGGATTCTGTGCCTCTCCAGTCTTGCTCCAGACTCTGGGACCTTGATTTCCAAATGAAAATTAGAACTCTGGGACCTTGTTAAGTGTGTCAATGACTGACTACTGGACATCTGTCAAGTCAGCAGTCTTCCCCATGATTGTGGAGCCTACTGAAACAGACTAAAGGACCTTTTTAAATGCTTAAGAAGCCTTTTCAGGTGTTTTTTGCTAATTATTTTAATTTACTGAGATAATGGCTTTTGTGTTTTTATTGGCTGTAAGACCTAATCATCAACATTAACAGAAATAAACACTTGGAATAGATCACTCTGCTTGTAATGACTCAATATAATATAGGAGTTTCACTTGTTGTATTGAAGAACTGAAATAAATTAACTTTTTGATGATATTCTAATTTAGTGAGATGCATCTGTATATTTCCACCATTACCATTCCTTTCTTAATCCTTGGTACCCAGTATATATACATACCTACAACCATGTGCTTTGGTATATTCACATTATTTCTTATCACTGTAGTCTAATAGATATACCCACTACCACAAGGTGGTCTATTTCATCAGTTATTATTTATTTATCACTTATTATATATGTATTATATACACTGCTCAAAAAAATAAAGGGAACACTCAAATAACACATCCTAGATCTGAATAAATTAAATATTCTCATTGAATACTTTGTTCTGTATAAAGTTGAATGTGCTGACAACAAAATCACATAAAAATCATCAATGGAAATCAAATTTATTAACCAATGGAGGCCTGGATTTGGAGTCACCCCCAAAATTAAAGTGGAAAAACACTCTACAGGCTGATCCAACTTTGATATAATGTCCTTAAAACAAGTCAAAATGAGGGTCAGTATTGTGTGTGGCCTCCATGTGCCTGTATGACATCCCTACAATGCCTGGACATGCTCCTGATGAGGTTGCGGATGGTCTCCTGTGGGATCTCCTCCCAGACCTGGACTAAAGCATCCGCCAACTCCTGGACAGTCTGTGGTGCAACGTGACGTTGGTGGATGGAGCGAGACATGATGTCCCAGATGTGCTCAATCGGATTCAGGTCTGGGGAACGGGCGGGCCAGTCCATAGCTTCAGTGCCTTCATCTTGCAGGTACTGCTGACACACTCCAGCCACATGAGGTCTGGCATTGTCCTGCATTAGGAGGAACCCAGGGCCAACCGCACCAGCATATGGTCTCACAAGGGGTCTGAGGATCTTATCTCGGTACCTAATAGCAGTCAGGCTACCTCTGGCGAGCACATGGAGGACTGTGCGACCCTCCAAAGAAATGCCACCCCACACCATTACTGACCCACTGCCAAACCGGTCATGTTGAAGCATGTTGCAGGCAGCAGATCGCTCTCCACGGCGTCTCCAGACTCTGTCACGTCTGTCACATGTGCTCAGTGTGAATCTGCTTTCATCTGTGAAGAGCACATGGCGCCAGTGGCAACTTTGCCAATCCTGGTGTTCTGTGGCAAATGCCAAGCGTCCTGCACGGTGTTGGGCTTTGAGCACAACCCCCATCTGTGGACGTCGTGCCCTCATACCACCCTCATGGAGTCGGTTTCTAACCGTTTGTGCAGACACATGCACATTTGTGGCCTGCTGGAGGTCATTTTGCAGGGCTCTGGCAGTGCTCCTCCTGTTCCTCCTTGCACAAAGGCGGAGGTAGCAGTCCTGCTGCTGGGTTGTTGCCCTCCTACGGCCCCCTCCACGTCTCCTGGTGTACTGGCCCGTCTCCTGGTAGCATCTCCAGCCTCTGGACACTACGCTGACAGACATAGCAAACCTTCTTGCGACAGCTGTCATTGATGTGCCATCCTGCATGAGCTGCACTACTTGAGCAACTTCTGTGGGTTGTAGAGTCTGTCTCATGCTAGCACGAGTGTGAAAGCACAACCAACATTCAAAAGTGACCAAAACATCTGCCAGAAAGCATTAGTACTGAGATGTGGTCTGTGGTCCCCACCTGCAGAACCACTCCTTTATTGAGGGTGTCTTGATAATTGACAATAATTTCCATCTATTGTTTATTCCATTTGCACAACAGCAAGTGAAATTGATTGTCAATCAGTGTTGCTCCCTAAGTGGACAGTTTGATTTCACAGAAGTTTGATTTATGATGCAATTAAGGATTTTTAATATTATAAGCAGAATACATGTGACCTGGCATAGAATAAAAATGAATTCTTGTTATATGCATAATGACACAAGAGGAGATGGATATTATTGCACTGTATACATATGTACTATGCTTTCCTGATGTATAGTGATTAATCACTGATTATAGGGTGTAACCTATATATACCTTATTTATGCACTGTGAATGTTCATGGCTCACAGTTTGAAGAGCCGAAATGTCGCACATACATGGGTGAGTAAAGACCACAGTTTTTTTTCACTATATCACGTCTGGAGTGCTGCCATTTTTTTGCTGTATGTCACTGCAAATAAATATGTATCTATATCCATCTCTATTCATATGGTTACATTTTTTATACGTAAAACAATAACTTCATACATGTCCTCATATGCATGAAGTGTATAATCTACAGACTTGTGCCAATTGATCAGCAAAATCTATTGGAGCTGAACTAAGGTCCCGTAAACTTCTTCAGCTGGTATTCGGACACAAGGATCCTGGATGTATGTGGCATTTACAAGGGCAACTATTTCTTGACCAACTGAATAACTTTGCATGACCCTGATCTGATTCCCATGGAGTCCTGTGAATCTTTTTATTCGGCTTTACGGTACACTATGTGTTGATGCTGGGTTACACATTGATTTTGGCCATGTCACAGGTTGTGAGGCACAAAATCATTGTAAGCTGCTGCTACATTACATAGCAGCAGAAATAAAGTGAATAGGGTCACATTACATCCCGGTACTGCGACAAGCCGATTGAAACAAAAACGCACTTGATAGATCACCGCAGGCGTCGTTATGTGACCCTACTCACCTGCATCACGCTACCATGTAGCAGCAGCATAGAGAGAGGTTTGGCAGCTTGACCAGTGTTGTTACCAAATGTTCTGTAGCCCCAGCATGAGCTAAACCGTGTGTGGAATAACATGCCTACCATGCGATGATAATGCCGGCACGCCAACGTCAGCTGCTGGTATCTTGCTGGCGGTGTGTATTTAAGTGCAGGGACCCAGCGCATCTCTGCGCCTCAATACACTTAAGCTGACGGTGTGTCCTCGGACGCACATCCAGCTGGAGTGGGACTTCCCCTCTAGCACAGGCTTAGGTAACGTAGAGGACGTGTGATAGCTCTATCACCATTGTGGGTGAGGTGTGAAGTGTGGTGATCGGTGCTGCACTGCCACAGATGAAAGCACAGGATCACTGCTCTGTCAGTTCCAATGCTGGAATGAATGATAGGTCAGTGCTGGGGCAGATTACTAACAGCCAGTAATTGTGTAGAGGGCAGTACTGGACAATGGAGCCAGGCAGTGATAGATCTGGCTGTTAGTTTAGAAAAAAAGTACAGGGATTTGAGCATGTAAACAAACTAGGTGCAGGCAATGAAGTGAAATTCAGGAGGAACGAAAGGTAGAAACTAAAAACAACATTTATAAGGGTGTTAAAAATTACAATAGAGCACAAAGTAACACATTTTATTATGGGGTTTTAAACATCTTTAAATTGTTGCTGATGGTAGAACGGCTGCCAGGTGGTGTTGGCGGTGGTGGTAAAACTGCTGCTAGGTGGTGATGGTGGTAAAATGGCTGTCAGGTGGTGGTGGCGGTAAAACAGCTGCCAGGTGGTGGTAAAGCGGCTGCCAGGTGGTGGTGGCGGTGATGGTAAAACAGATGCCACATGGTCGTGGCGGTGGTGGTAAAGCGGCTGCCAGGTGGTGGTGGCGATGGTGGTAAAGCTGCTGCCAGATGGTGGCGGTGGTGGTAAAACGGCTGTAAGTTGGTGGTGGCGGTGGTGGTAAAGTGACTCCCAGGTGGTGGTGGCGATGATGGTAAAGCGGCTGCCATGTGGTGGTGGCAATGATGGTAAAGCGTCTGCCAGGTTGTGGTGGTGGTGGTGGTGGTTAAGCGGCTGGCAGGTGGTGGTGGCAATGGTGGTAAAGCGGCTGCCAGGTGGTGGTGGTGGTGGCGATGGTGGTAAAGCTGCTGCCAGATGGTGGTGGCGGTGGTTGTAAAATGGCTGTAAGGTGGCGGTGGTGGTAAAGCGAATCCCAGGTGGTGGTGGTGGCTGTAAAACGGCTGCCAGGTGGTGGTGGCGATGACGGTAAAGCAGCTGCCAGGTGGTGGTGGCGATGATGGTAAAGCGGCTGCCAGGCGGTGGTGGTAAAGCAGCTGTAAGGTGGTGGTGGTGGTGGTGGTAAAGCAACTCCCAGGTGGTGGTGGTGGTAAAGTGGCTGCCAGGTGGTGGTGGTGGTAAATTGTCTGCCAGGTGGTGTAGGTGGCAGAGTTTTTCCTATATAGAGTGGAGATATAACAAACAATAATGTTAAAGCGCATTCCAGTCACAAGATATTGATGCACTATCATCAGGACCTACAGTATATCACAAAAGTGAGTACACCCCTCACATTTTTGTAAATATTTTATGATACGTTTTGATGGTACAACACTGAAGATCCGACACTTTGACACAATGTAAAGTAGTCTGTGTACAGCTTGTATAACAGTATAAATTTGGTGTTTCCTCTAAATAACTCAACATACAGCCACTAATCTCTAAACCGCTGGCAACAAAATTGAGTACACTCCTAAGTGATAATGGCCAAATTGTGACCAATTAAGCATTTTTCCCTCTCCGGTTTCATGCAACTCATTAGTGTTACAAGTTGCAGCATGATGGCCAAGACCATACAGTGGTTTAACAAGACAGGTTCCACTCAGAACTGTCCTCGCCATAATTGACCAATAGAGCTGAGTGCACGTGCTCACTGTCATATCCAGAGGTTGTTTTTTCAAAATAGAAGTATGAGTGCTGCCAGCATTGCTTCCGAGATTAAAGGGGCAGAGGGTCAGCATGTCAGTGCTCAGATCATATGCCGCACACTGCATCAAATTGGTCTGCATGGCTGTTGTCCCAGAAGGAAGCCTCTTCTAAAGATAATGCACAAGAAATCCTGCAAGCACTTTGCTGAAGACAAGCAGACTAAGGAAATGGATTACTGGAACCATGTTCTGTGTTCTAATGAGCCCAAGATAAACATATTTGGTTCAGATGGTCTCAAGCGTGGGTGGCGACAACTAGGTGAGGAGTACAAAGACAAGTGTGTCTTGCCTACAGTCAAGCATGGTGGTGGGAGTATCATGATTTGAGGCTTAATGAGTGCTTCCGGCGACAACACAGCTAGCTGGCCTGAAGCACCATGGAGAAGCCGTGTGCTTCTGGGAAGTCAAATTTTGGAAGGACAGGACGGTCCGCTCAGCTCTGTTAAGTTAGTTACACGAAGGGGCTGAAGGAAAATAAAAAAAATGCAAAAACATGTAAAAAAGAAATCTCATGTTGGACTGATCTGTATATTAAAAATAATTATACAGATTTGGAGCTTTGTGCCATTGGGGGGGATGATGTTTCAAATGCCCAAATACAGATAAATAACAGCAGACACGGAAAACTGTTTGAGTCCATATTGACTACCATGAATTATACCAGCTAGTAATAAGTTAGTAAAAATTTTGTGGAAATTTCAATCTTAAAGCTGGAGGCAGCATATTATAGAATGATGGTAAGACCTGGGGGTGACATGTATAGAAAGGATCTTGTATACTCACTGTTTTAGTTTTTTCTGAAGAAACGTGAGAAGAAGGACCGAAGCCTAAAAAATAAGATATAAACAAAGTAACATGAGTCTTAAGAAAAACATCCTCCATTTCCAGAGATCCCATGATATTGAGTACACTCGCTTACTCTACAAATATGTTCAGAAGACTCATCAAATATGAGGGGATCTCCTGAACTCCTGGGACAGTAGGCAGTAACACAGTTTATAATCTGTCCTGGTGACCGTCAGAATGTATGGAAGAGCTGGGTACTGCAGCTCGCGTCATTCAAGTGAATAAAACCGCCATCGATTAACTCTTTAATGACATCCACTATACATGTATGGTGCAAGGCGGTAGCGGGTGCATGGAGCCGGCTCACCAGGTGAGTCCACCCTGTACCCGGCAGATAATAGCTGTGACACACAGCCAGAACCTACCTCTAACAGCTGAGGCTTTTAATCTATTAACCCCCTCACGACATATGATGTATATTTATGTGATATGTTGTGCCTCTGACTTTAATGTGCACTCAAACGCTGAGCCAGCATCTTTCCCTGAACATAACGGCTGATTTTAATGCTCCACCCACGGATGTTAAACAGTTAAATCCCGCTGTCAATCACTGACAGCGTGACTTAACACGTGACAACCAAAAGCTCGTCATTCATCCCTCCTCTCAGCGCCAATGGGTTGTCATGACAGCTGGGGGTCTGCTGATGACCCCCGTGACTGTCATCACAATCCTACTGTTAAACACCAGCCCATGGCCGGCGTTCATAGGAGATTGTGATTTCTGCTATATACTAGTGCTTCAGCACTGCTACTGTATATATAGCACAAGCAATCAGAGAATCGCAGCTTCAAGTTTCCTACAGGTACTATTAAATAAAGTAAAAAAAAAAACAAGTTCAAATCACCCCCCTTTGGTCCCATTAATAATAAAGCAATAAAAAAAAATAAAAAATACACATTTTAAAATACATTAATCTGATCGGTAAATGGCGTAATGAGAAAAAAAAATTGAAACACCAGAATTACTTTCTTATGGCCGCCGCAACATTGTAATAAAATGCAAGAACAGGTGATCAAAACATCATACGTACCCCAAAGTGGTATCAGGAAAAACAACAGCTCAGGGCACAAAAATAAGCCCTCACCCTGCCCATATCCCGAGAAATGAAAATGCTACAGGTCTCGGAAAATGGCGACAAAAGCAAAAAAGAATTTCCATACAAATTTCTGAATTTTTTTTCCAACACTTAAATATCAAAAAAGACGCTACATGTTTACTATATTCATACTCATACTGACCTGGGGAACCATATTGTCAGGTCAGTTTTACCATATAGTGAACATGGTAAATAAAAAACACTTGTGGAATTGCACTTTTTTTTGCAATTTCACAGCACTTGTAATTTTTTTCTGCTTTCCAGTACAACATATAGCAAAACCAATGGTGTCATGCAAAAGTACAACTCGTCTTGCAGAAAACAAGCCCTCATACGGCTATATTGTCACAAAAATAAAAAAGCTATGGCTCTTGGAAGAAGGGGAGGAAAATGGCCATGGCGTGAAGGGGTTAAATGCAGCGATCAAACTCTGACAGTGGTATTAATAACGCCTCGGCATGGGGCGCATCATTATATGTGCCCATGTAAAGTGATGGCAGGACGCTGATGAAGGCTTCCATGCTCGTCATCATCGAGCTTCTGTGATACCCAGCCAGTGGCAGACTTCACAGGAGAGTGTGATTTTTACTCTATGCGGCAATACTGTGGTATTACTGTGTACAGTACATGTTGGGAAGGGGTTAAACAGTGCTTGTCTATTCTACAGATAGGACATGAATGTTATAGTCCTGGAGAAGCCTTTTAAGTCCATGGCCCCACTATCAGTATTCAGTCAGTATTCGGTCAGTATTTTTTCTCGGGAGTGGGTGAACAATGCAGAGGTGGTTCACGTGTTTCACTTTTCCTTTCATTGTTCTCCTGATTTTGGCATACAAACAATGATGTAAAATACTGACCAAATACTGAATGTGTGACCGTAGCCTAACAGTAAATATCTGCACTTACCTAACTATGATGCTCTCATTCGTTGTCTCTTCTTCTTCGTTAACCTGTTTGTCACTTTCCGCCCTATAGTACATGAAACAGATATCAACCTGTATGTTAAGCGAGAGCTTCACTGCCATTTTTCGTAATACTAATAATTGATTTTATCTATATATTGTACAATACACACAGTATACATGTAGACACACACACTATATACTTGTACAAACACAATATATACTACATACATACGCACTCTATATGCTGTATACATATGAACTCTACATACGGCATACATACACCTCCTATATATTACATATACACACAATATAGTCTATACATATGCACATACTATGTGTGTGTATGTATGTATGTGTATATATATATATATATATATATATATATATATATATATAATATATATATATATATATATATACACTCACAAACTTTCATTCATCTTTGTTATAGCTGCCGCCCTTCACTTCCACGATACTTCTGTATACCCACTCATCCCAGGACAGGCGTGGAGGGGGTGACATCATGAAGAGGAGGGGGATGCAGTACAGATAGGACTGAAGGCTGTTTCCTGTCCTGTCTGCACACCACTGTAGTGTGAACCCTTCTCCTCCCTCCAATTTTTAGCTTCAGACCCGAAGTTGGCAGGAAGCTGAGATTGATGTGACAAGGCAATGGAGGATGCGCAGCATAAACTGTAAGTAATGCTGTGCATCCTCTGTGCACTTCATGGAGCAGATGCAGATTTTTAACCCTCTTAATGGTGACCCTAAATAATAATAATAAGCAGAATTAATTTCAGCCTATTGGTCTAACCCTCCACAACAGTCAATGGTCTCTCATGTAGACCATCGGGAACATTTAATTGTCCACCGCTGGGATAAAGGAATCAAAACGATTGATATAGAAGAGTATATATTCCTTATAAATGAAATATCCCAGTCATCACTACTGACAGTTGGCAGTGTTTTCTTAAACCCTAGAACGCATGACCATAAAAATCTACATTTTCACGTACCTGGGGCCTTTTAGGCCCGTGTGCAAATAAAATGGAATAACTCAAACAAAAATGACAAACAACTATATACCTGAGGAATACCTAGAGTTTCAAAATTCTAACTAAAGTAATCTAGCAGAAAATAGAAAACAATTAACAGGGCGGGCCTGCGAGGCCCCAGGTATGCGTTCTAGGGTTAATATAAAATTCCTGAGAAGCCAGGTATGCTATTATTAAGCTGAGTACTAGAAATAGTCAACTAAGTGGATCTTCTGTGGGGGTAAAACTACTGGGATAACTAGGGAGTAATAGAAAGCACTGGACCAGCGGGTGTGAGCAATAAATAGCTGGGTCACTACAAATACTGTACTCCACCAACGGGTCAAGCGGAAACACAACCTTGTATAATAATAATAATAATAATAATAATCTTTTTATTTATAGAACGCCAACTTTGGGACTCACAATCTACGTTCCCTATCAGTATGTCTTTGGAGTGTGGGAGGAAACCGGAGAATCCAGAGGAGAACATACAAACTCTTTGCAGATGTTGTCCTTGGTGGGATTTGAACCCAGGACCCCAGCGCTGCAGTGCTAACCACTGAGCCACCGTGCTGCCCAATATCAGGGTGGTCAAATAGTATTACCGTATTTTTCGGACCATAAGACGCACTTTTTTCCCCCAAATTTAGGAGGAAAATTGGGGGGTGCATCTTATGGTCCGAACCTTACCAGATACTTGTGGTGGTGGCTGCAGCGGCAGGGCCGATGCAGCAGAGCAGCGGTGGGTCCGGCGGCGAGGCAGAGCGGCTGTGCGGCTGCGAGGCAGAGGGGATGTGCAGCGCTGCGGTGGTGAGGCAGAGCGGCGGTGGGTGCACAGTGATCTACAGGAAAATGGCTGCCCGAGCTGGCACATGCGCCGTCTGGTAGCTCGGGCGGCCATTTTTCTGTAGATCACAGCTTCATGAAGATGGCCGTGGCCACCGGAAGCACCCACCACCGCAGCACCCACCACCGCTCTGCCACACCACTGCACAGCCGCAGCCACCGGACAGCAGCGCACGCCGCTCACAGGCCCAGTACCCAACCCTGGCCCCATCCGGATCACCGGCCCCATCCAGACCACAGGCCCCAGCCAGGCCCCACCACAGGCCCCAGCACAGGCCCCAGCACAGGCCCCAGGCCCCAGCACAGGCTCCACCACAGGCCGCAGTACAGGCCCAGGCCCCAGCACAGGCTCCAGCACAGTCCCCAGGCCCTAGCACAGGCCCCAGGCCACACCACAGGCCCCAGTACAGGCCCCACCACAGGCCCAGGCCCCACCACAGACCCCATGACAGGCCCCATCACAAGCCCCAGGCCCCACCACAGGCTCAAGCCCCAGGCCCCACCACAGGCCCCGGCCCCGCAGCATCTCACCTCTTCTGCTGCAGCCGCCAGGTTCCTGAGGGAGGGAACTGAGGGCCCTGTGATCCTGCTCCACCACCACACCTCCCCGCTGCTGGAGCACCAGCTTCTCGCATCCAGGGTCCACAGCATTCATCCACTTCCGCCGGCTTCCTGAAGGACCCTGCCTCCTGTGACCCTCGCTCCAACGCACCCCAGGTAAGATACCTATTCAGACTATAAGACGGACCCCCATCTTATAAAAATTATTTTTTTTCCTATTTTCCACCCCAAAATTTGGAGTGCGTCTTATGGTCCGGTGCGTCTTATAGTCCGAAAAATACGGTATATTTCCAGAAATAACATACGTACTGGATGGTTTCCTGGGATGGGTGGCAGATTCTTTTTTTAATCCTATATGGCCTGAAAGCTGGTGGTGTGACTTGGATTTTGTTGATCCATCTGTTGGAGAAGTGAAGAAAAGAAAAGTAGTGATAAAGATTTCACAACAGCGAATGTATCACAGCGACCTCAGACCCACAATAATCCGACAATGGTAACACACACCTCTTCATGGATCAGGGACTTCAATATGCCCTCTCATCAAGACCGGTGAGAAAATCACTGATCTTGATTCATTGGGGTCTTATTTTTTTTTTCTTAATATAACTTCAATCCAGTTTTTTGCTCCATTAAAAAATGTAACTTGTTCTTAAAGTTAAAATTAATCATGTCATTAAGGTGTTAAAGTGCACCTAAGGCAGCTGAGTAATGCGCCCCATGTGTGTACTTAGTGCATTAATTCAAAATCTACAACAAAAATGTGACATTTTGGGTTTTTCTTTTCACTTTTAATATTACGAATTAAAGATGAGAATGGTTTTAGGCAATTAATTTCTATTTAATTTGCACTCGTGTTTACATGTGTTATAGTCCATTGCTCTTATAGGATCATATTCCTACATCGTACCTCCCAACTTTGAAAGCCATAAGGTCATATGAGTGCAATTAGTGTTCCATCACAGTAAATACCTCCTTACATGCCCCGACCCCAAAATGTAAAACCTCCCAGTATGACACCCCCATAATGTACGTCCATACAGCATGATGGTCCAATGGTGCATTCCCACCCACAGGCTAATTCCCCAGCACACACACACTACAATGCCCCTACACATGATACCCTAAAAAGGTGCACCCCCACAGAAGGTATGCAGAAAGTATACATACTTATAAATATAACCAGTGTCTTTCTGGAGGAGCCGTATAACTGCTGGGTCATGTTTTATTTTTCCTGGTTCCCAATTTAAACAGTTAAATAAATAGGACACATGAATTAGATACATTCTATAAACCTCCTAGACTGAGAAATGACTTTCACCCACTGGATGACAGTGGAGATAGGTATATAGTATATGCAGACAGGTTTTATAGCATCTCTACCTGGGAAAAAAACACAAAGTTTCCTCTATTGTGTCCAGGTCTTTGTACATCTCTTCTATTTCAGATTCTACCATCTGTTTGTTGGACTCCCTGTTGTACATGGAACATATATCATCATCTCATATATAAATATTTAAATATCAGGAATTTGAAGAGCATTAGTGAACAAATTCTGCCCCTTGGCCTCCATCCCAAATACGTTGCCAACATTTTCCACCTACATCATACAAATGATACAATTTTGTCTACACGGAGCTACCACTAGAGGGCGCTCACTGTATAGAGACAGAAAAAAACTAGAAGGCAGGCGGCATAAATAGACCTCATGGTCCATCTGCCCATATTATTTACTTTTGATAGAAGTCTATCCCAGACTTATTTAATACTTTAATGATTGGAAAATTTTCAATTTTTGAGCCTTAATTTTTACTCCCTTCTTCCAAGAGCCATATCATTTTATTTTTTTGGTCTACATACTCATTTGTGGATTCGATTTTTTGATTCAAGTTGTAGTTTTGACCGACACCAATTATTTTACCATCATTGTACTGAAAAACAGGAAAAATTCTAAAAGTGGTAAAATGGTGACTAAAATGCAATTAATTACAGCATTCATTATTTGGTAAAAATTGCCTGGCGGTATTATTCTTTAGGTCTGTTAGAGTACGATGATACTAAAATTATAAGGGGTTTTGTTTTTGTTTTTTTTTTAGAATTTAGTGGTTAAAAATAATTCAAAAGTTTGTAAACAAAAAATATTGTTTTGTGACAGCAAAACTAAAACTTGTAACCGTAGACCGGAGCTTTCATTGGTATGGAGGCCATTTTGGAGCACATGCGATGTTTCAATCTATTTTTATTGCATTTCTTATGGGTGGTGCAGCAACCGAAAAAAAAAAATTCTTGCATTTCCACTTTTTGGTGTCTATCGTGCGGTGAAAATAATTTAATATCTTGATAGATTGGACTTTTACGGATGCGGTGATATTTCTTTATTTATTAAATATGAAAAGGGAGATGATTGAAACTTTTTTTATGTATTTTTTTAAATACTTCTTGGAAAATGGCGACACAGGCAATTTGTTTTGTTTTTTTACAAATTTGCTATTTTTTTTTTTCACCACTTAAATAAGAAAGAAACTTTGCATGTTTGGTATCTCCATAATCACACTGACCTGGAGAATCATATTGGCAGGTCATTTTTACCATATAATGAACATTGTAATGAACACTGTAAGTAAAAACCCAGAAAGACAATTGTGCAATTTCCTTTTTCTTGTCACAATTTTCACTTGGAATGATGCCGTCATCATCGGGTAAAAGCAACTTTCTAACTCACAATAAAAGAATCACAAGACATACATAATGCACATATAAAATATCTGGTGCGCTCCTTTTTAATCTTTCTGGCACTATTCTTCAGATTTCTAGACCTACTCTTCATATATGATTGTCAGGATTCTCAACGTAGTGTGCTTTAGAAGTCTGAGACACTCCCCCTGCTCTGGGCTGATCCATCTAAGAGGAGGGGGAGGATTTCAGTCCATCATAGAACAGCGCTCATATTCCGGTCTGATACATCACCTCCTGCTCTTAGATGGATCAGCCCACAGCAGGGGGAGGATCTCAGTCCACTATAGAACAGTGCGCATAGTCCAGCCTGATACATCACCTCCTGCTCTTAGATGGATCAGCCCACAGCAGGGGGAGGATCTCAGTCCACTATAGAACAGTGAGCATAGTGCAGCCTAATACATCACCTTCTGCTCTTAGATGGACCAGCCCACAGCAGGGGGAGGATCTCAGTCCACTATAGAACAGTGAGCATAGTGCAGCCTAATACATCACCTTCTGCTCTTAGATGGACCAGCCCACAGCAGGGGGAGGATCTCAGTCCACTATAGAACAGTGAGCATAGTGCAGCCTAATACATCACCTTCTGCTCTTAGATGGACCAGCCCACAGCAGGGGGAGGATCTCAGTCCACTATAGAACAGTGAGCATAGTGCAGCCTAATACATCACCTTCTGCTCTTAGATGGACCAGCCCACAGCAGGGGGAGGATCTCAGTCCACTATAGAACAGTGCGCATAATCCAGCCTGATACATCACCTCCTGCTCTTAGATGGACCAGCCCACAGCAGGGGGAGGATCTCAGTCCACTATAGAACAGTGCGGATAGTCCAGCCTGATACATCACATCCTGCTCTTAGATGGACCAGCCCACAGCAGGGGGAGGATCTCAGTCCACCATAGAACAGTGCACATAGTCCAGCCTGATACATCACCTCCTGCTCTTAGATGGACCAGCCCAAAGCAGGGGGAGGATCTCAGTCCACCATAGGACAGTGCACATAGTCCTGCCTGATACATCACCTCCTGCTCTTAGATGGACCAGCCCACAGCAGGGGGAGGATCTCAGTCCACCATAGAACAGCGCGCATAGTCCAGCCTGATACTTCACCTCCTGCTCTTAGATGGACCAGCCCACAGCAGGGGGAAGATCTCACTCCACCATAGAACAGTGCGCATAGTCCTGCCTGATACATCACCTCCTGCTCTTAGATGGATCAGCCCACAGCAGGGGGAGTGTCTCAGTCCACCATAGAACAGTGCGCATAGTCCAGCCTGATACATCACCTCCTGCTCTTAGATGGACCAGCCCACAGCAGGGGAAGGATCTCAGTCCACCATAGAACAGTGCGCATAGTCCAGCCTGATACATCACCTCCTGCTCTTAGATGGACCAGCCCACAGCAGGGGGAGAATCTCAGTCCACTATAGAACAGTGCGCATAGTCCTGCCTGATACATCACCTCCTGCTCTTAGATGGACTAGCCCACAGCAGGGGGAGGATCTCAGTCCACCATAGAACAGTGTGCATAGTCCAGCCTGATACATCACCCCCTGCTCTTAGATGCACCAGCCCACAGCAGGGGGAGGATCTCAGTCCACCATAGAACAGTGCGCATAGTCCTGCCTGATACGTCACCTCCTGCTCTTAGATGGACCAGCCCACAGCAGGGGGAGGATCTCAGTCCACCACAGAACAGTGCGCATAGTCCAGCCTGATACATCACCTCCTGCTCTTAGATGGACCAGCCCACAGCAGGGGGAGGATCTCAGTCCACCACAGAACAGTGCGCATAGTCCAGCCTGATACATCACCTCCTGCTCTTAGATGGACCAGCCCACAGCAGGGGGAGCATCTCAGTCCACCATAGAACAGTGCGCATAGTCCAGCCTGATACGTCACCTCCTGCTCTTAGATGGACCAGCCCACAGCAGGGGGAAGATCTCACTCCACCATAGAACAGTGCGCATAGTCCTGCCTGATGCATCACCTCCTGCTCTTAGATGGATCAGCCCACAGCAGGGGGAGGATCTCAGTCCACCATAGTACAGCGTGCATAGTGCATGCATAGTCCAGCCTAATACATCACCTCCTGCTCTTAGATCGACCAGCCCACAGCAGGGGAAGGATCTCAGTCCACCATAGAACAGCGAGCATAGTGTAGTCTGATACGTCACCTCCTGCTGTTAGATGGACCAGCCCACAGCAGGGGGAGCATCTCAGTCCACCATAGAACAGTGCGCATAGTCCAGCCTGATACGTCACCTCCCGCTCTTAGATGGACCAGCCCACAGCAGGGGGAAGATCTCACTCCACCATAGAACAGTGCGCATAGTCCTGCCTGATGTATCACCTCCTGCTCTTAGATGGATCAGCCCACAGCAGGGGGAGGATCTCAGTCCACCATAGAACAGCGTGCATAGTCCAGCCTAATACATCACCTCCTGCTCTTAGATGGACCAGCCCACAGCAGGGGAAGGATCTCAGTCCACCATAGAACAGTGCACATAGTCCTGCCTTATACATCACCTCCTGCTCTTAGATGGACCAGCCCACAGCAGGGGAAGGATCTCAGTCCACCATAGAACAGCGAGCATAGTGTAGTCTGATACGTCACCTCCTGCTCTTAGATGGACCAGCCCACAGCAGGGGGAGGATCTCAGTCCACCATAGAACAGCGAGCATAGTGTAGTCTGATACGTCACCTCCTGCTCTTAGATGGACCAGCCCACAGCAGGGGGAGGATCTCAGTCCACCATAGAACAGTGCGCATAGTCCAGCCTGATACATCACCTCCTGCTCTTAGATGGACCAGCCCACAGCAGGGGGAGGATCTCAGTCCACCACAGAACAGTGCGCATAGTCCAGCCTGATACATCACCTCCTGCTCTTAGATGGACTAGCCCACAGCAGGGGGAGTGTTTCAGACGTCTAAAGCACACTGTGCATAGAGGAGGCTGCCAGGGATTTTCCATACATGTAGAGGGGACTGGGGATCAGAAAAACATCAAAAAGAGAGCAATAGATATTACCTGTCAATCACATGTTTCTGATTTTTTTATTGTGAGGTAGTGGGCACTTTAAATTCATTTACTGTTGATTTTCTAACCACAAATCGCACAGTAAATGTCGTGAAAATGAATCAATAGTACAATTGTATTATATGTACAATAACAGGGTTCCAATAGAAACTAAAACTTGTCCTGCATAATACAAGGCTGCATACAGCTACAATGAAGAAAACAATGTAAGGCTATGTGCCCACGATGCAGAAATGCTCAGGATTTTTTCCTGAGCGTTTCTGCATCTCCCTGGCAGAAAAAATGCATGCGGATTATACATGAGGATTGTACATGCGGATTGTACATGCAGATTATACATGTGGATTGTACATGCGGATTGTACATGCGGATTGTACATGCGTTTTCCTGCCAGGGACATGCGGATGTGAAGCGTTCTTCACATGCATTTCCGCATGCGGGTTGACAAGCGCTTTCCAAGCGATTTTAGCATCACTTGGAAAGTGCTTGACAACTTGGTCACACTATATAAATCCATGCAACCGGCATATATAGTGTGACCGAAAGAATGGTAAAAAATAAAAAAATAAATCTATACTTACCTTCCGATGGCCCCCGGTGTCCTGCTTCCCTCCGCCATGGCTGCCGGCAGCGATAGATTGAAAGACCTGCCGACGTCAGCGTTGCGTGACCCGTCACATGACTATGACGTCAGCGCAGGTCCTCCAGTCCATCACGAGCTGCCGGCAAGCACAGACAAGGAGACCGGGGGCCATCAGAAGGTAAATATAATCTTTATTTTTTATTTTATTCTTTTTTTTTCACAGTTTCTATGGTACCCGGGTCCAGAGGAGAGTCTCCTCTTCTCCAAACCCGGGTACCATTCGCACATTGGAACCATGTATTCCGCATGTCCTTATCTAGTGAAGCGGAATCCATGTGTTCTAATGCAAGTCAATGCACTTCCGCAAAATAATTGGTAGTGCTGCTTTTTTTTCCGCAATGATAATCCGCAGCGGAAATTTCCACAGCATGTGCACAGCACATGCGGATTATCATTGCGGAACATGGCAGGTCTTCTACCATGCATTTTTTAAGCGTTTCTGCAGTGTTTTTGCCGCTGCGGAAACGCTTAAAAAGCGCATCTTGGGCACACAGCCTAAGGGTATGTGCACACTGTCCGGAGCTGCCTGCGGCCCCGACACAGTGGAATAGCCGCCGGCTCATTTCCATAAAATGAGCGGTGCCATTTTTATTTCAACTGCAGACTTTTCTCATAGAGGTTAGGTCTTTTGGGAAAGCCTGCATTTGCGACCCGCCGAAGAAATTGGAAAGACGCACCGCATGTCATTTTCCGCAGGTGATCTGCAGGTGCCCAGATACGCATAGTGGACATGGGATTTCTAGAAATCCCATCCACTATGCTGTAACCGCTGTAAGTTGCGGCTTTGACGCAGAATAACACACAGCGTCAAACCCGCAGCGGCTCCTGACCGTGGGAATATACCCTTAGAGTTATAACTGCTGGAACATTGAGGATATAACTATATTTACTGGTTTCTGGGTTGTAATATCTATTGCTGGCTGCAAAATGAGTTAACTGAAAATCTGTCAATCAGCTTGTTCTAATGCTCCAATGAAGAGTTTGTAATTTTTTTATTTGCCTTTCTTTAGCTCCTCTCAGCCAGTTTATTACCACAGATCACATCAAAGCTGAATGTGCAGGGACACAGCCTGTAAAAGCCAAATGGTGCAATATTTGTAATGCAACCAAAATGCAAAAATGTTTTTTTTCAGTGGAATAATCCATTATCTCCTGTATTTTTATACCATATTTTATCCATGATGGAATAAATATTATTTCTTTGCTGGATTTAAATTTTGGATTGAAAAGTCTGTGTCTCCTGGCAGATGTCCATGCAATCTGGGAGCCCTGAACACTCCAGTGGTGAGATGACTTTTCCATATACGTTCAAAATATATAATATCTGATATACAGGTGCATCTCACTAAATTAGAATATCATCAAAAAGTTAATTTAGTTCAGTTCTTCAATACAAAAAGTGAAACTCATATATAGAGTCATTACAAACAGAGTGATCTATTTCAAGTGTTTATTTCTGTTAATGTTGATGATTATGGCTTACAGCCAATGAAAACACAAAAGTCAGTATCTCAGTAAATTAGAATACTTTATAACAACAGCTTGAAAATTGATTTTAAAATCCGAAATGTTGGCCTACTGAAATGTATGTTCAGTAAATGCACTCAATACTTGGTCGGGGCTCCTTTTGCATCAATTACTGCATCAATGCAGCGTGGCATGGAGGCGATCAGCCTGTGGCACTGCTGAGGTGTTATGGAAGCCCAGGTTGCTTTGATAGCAGCCTTCAGCTCGTCTGCATTGTTGGGTCTGGTGTCTCTCATCTTCCTCTTGACGATACCCCATAGATTCTCTATGGGGTTAAGGTCAGGCGAGTTTGATGGCCAATCAAGCACAGTAATACTGTTGTTTTTAAACCAGGTATTGGTACTTTTGGCAGTGTGGACAGGTGCCAAGTCCTGCTGGAGAATGACATTTCCATCTCCAAAAAGCTTGTCGGCAGAGGGAAGCATGAAGTGCTCTAAAATTTCCTGGTAGACGGCTGCGCTGACCTTGGTCTTGATAAAACATAGTGGACCTACACCAGCAGATGACATGGCTCCCCAAACCATCACTGATTGTGGAAACTTCACACTAGACCTCAAGCAGTTTGGATTGTGGCCTCTCCACTCTTCCTCCAGACTCTGGGACCTTGATTTCCAAATGAAAATTGGAACTCTGGGACCTTGTGGAGTGTGTCAATGACTGCCTTCTGGACATCTGTCAAGTCAGCAGTCTTCCCCATGATTGTGGAGCCTACTGAAACAGACTAAGGGACCTTTTTGAATGCTTAGGAAGCCTTTGCAGGTGTTTTTTTGTTAATTATTGTAATATACTGAGATAATGACGTTTGTGTTTTCATTGGCTGTAAGCCATAATCATCAAGATTAACAGAAATAAACACTTGAAATAGATCACTCTGTCTGTACTGACTCTATATAATATATCAGTTTCACTTTTTGCATTGAAGAACTGAAATAAATTAACTTTTTGATGATATTCTAATTTAGTGAGATGCACCTGTATTTCTACGGAAGCCGTATTAAGATATTGGCTCATTTTACTTTTCTTCTCAAAAGTTAAATAACAGTTTCTCTAATGTTTGTGACCCATAAACACTTCGCCATCTTTGTAAATAAAACACGATACATGAGCGGCACCCAGTAAATGGCAGCTATCTGTAGTACATATATATCATGTGCAGACAGGTTTTATATCGTCAGGACCTGAATACAATAAATCACACATTGGAGATAAGGAAACGTCTATATCATTCTGTAATCTATAAGGTTTGCTTATGTTAGATCAGTAATTCTCTGCACTTACAGAGCCAGGATCTTCTTCTTTTTATATTCTATTTCGTTCTTTATTTCTGTGTTCTCTGGGGTGTCCTCACTATTGTACAAGGAAGATACATGAACTTATGTTAAATGGTCACAAACTCAATAGTACGAGCAAATATAAGAAGCTTTGTAATATATCTTATCAGAGAAATATGCTTCATTCTCCACTTATGAGACACTTCTACTCCTCCTTGCATCCTTAACTCACTATCCACTCTGAAGTCAAACAAATAAAACAGCCTAACCTCTTGGGGTTTTTTATGTTCACATGTCCAGTTCCAGTAGACATCCGCTAGAACGGATCCAGCAGAAATACACTGGAAAAAAATCATGTTAGTTTTTTTTAACATTGAAATCTATGGACAACGGATCGGTTAAATAGCCATCCGTTTTTCTTTCATTTGAGAAGGATCCGTTTTTTACTTTCAGGATCCATTTCAAATGGAAGGTAACGGATGGCTTATTAACGGATCCATTGTCCATAGACTTCAGTGTTAAAAAACGGGTCTAGCTGAAATCAGTTTTTTAAAAAAAGGACAAAAAAGTTGTGTCTACATAACTTTTTTGGCAACGGACTTCTGCTGGATCAGTTCTAATGGATGACTATTGGCAATATGTACATAGTCTTAAAGGGGTTCTCCTATATCCGATCTCAAAGATCCCATTTCAATATGTACTAGGTGTAATATTACTAATATTACTAATTACCTCCAATTAGATAATCTTTATAGGTTTTTTTTCTATTGCTTACCACATATCCACTGTAACAAAGTCACTCAGGTATCCAAGGTTCCGGCCACTATGGTGTTCCTGACCACGCTTGCATTGTTAGTAAGGAGTTTCTCCTTATCAATTGCTGGGTTCTCGGGAGCGTGCATAAATTAGAGCCTGCGCAGTAGCTCCCTGCCCGGCCACAACTCCTGCAGTACAGCACTGCTGTAGCCCATGCGTTGGAGTTTGTCTTTATCAATGGCTGGGTTCTCGGGAGCGCGCATAGTTAGAGACTGCGCAGTAGCTGCCTGTCCGACCACCTCACTCCAGCGTATTTGAACTGATGTAGCGCATGCTAAGCAAACTACAGGCAGTGTCGAGTTGGCACTGTTATACTGATTAAAATGATACCTGGGTTAATGAAATCCGTCTTGTTCTTGTTTAATCTGTGTTTGCAGTTTTGAGTTTATGAGATGCTCGTGCTCCGGGCAGTGCCTTTGGGCTGGTCTTTTTTTGGTGCTCTGGCCTCATCGTCATCATTCTGGGCTTAACCCCTTTCCGTCGTGTAATAGTACGACACGCCGGCTCCCTCCCTTTGGTGCGGGCTTCGGCGCTGAGCCTGCATCTTTCCAGGCACATGACAGCCGATCTATACAGCTGTAATCATGATCCACCCACAGCTGTTAACTAGTTAAATGCCGCTGTCAATCTCTGACAGCAGCATTTAACTTTCGCTTCCTGGAAGCGTGTCACTGGCTCTATCCATCGGCAACCCCGTCACATAATCGCAGGTTGCTGATGGGTTGGCATGACAACCCGGGGTTTGCAGGAGACCCATGCGGTTGTCATTGCCAGATTGCTATGAGCGCCGTCCAGCGGTCGGCTCTCAAAGCAAATGAGCAGTTCTGCTACACATAGGCGATCTGATGATAGCACCCTCAATTCTGAAGGTTTTACAATGGCCCTGACAGTCCCTTGATCTGAACATCATTGAAAATCTAGATGCAAGATGACCCGGGAATCTCACAGAACTGGAAGAATTTTCCAAGGAAGAATGAATGAAAATCCCTCAACCAAGATTTGAAAGACTCTTGTCAGGCTACAAAAAGCATTTACAAGCAGTCATACTTTCAAAAGCGGGTACTACTAGGTACTAATCATGCAGGGTGCCCAAACCTTTGCCTCAGCCCATTTTCCTTTTTGTAATTTTTAAACTGTAAAAGATATATACATATATTTATTTGCCTAAAATACAAAGGCAATGTGTCATCTGTAACTTTAGGCCTTTTAGAGATCATTTCATCTTCAACTTGCTTAAGTGTTGCCAATAACAGTAATTCTGACCGGGGGTGCCCAACTTTTACATGCCACTGTATATCATTGTGTAATCTGTAAGGTTTGCTTTCATTAGCTCAATAAATCTCAGCACTTACAGAGTCAGATGTAATGTCTCCAGATCAATGGTCTCCTTGTTAATCTCCTCATCCTGCCATTGTATGTTCTGCTCCCTATTGTACATGGAACATATATATCTCATATTGTAATGTACAAGTACCAGTAATTATTAGGATGTTCAATAGCATTAGTGATCATGACAAATTTGGCTTAATTCCTCCCCTTCTCCCTCCATTCTATGTACTTTCTTTACCAACATTTTACATTGACTACATTGCAGAGTTAAACAAAATCTGTCAGCGGGTTAATCTGAGAGCAGCATGATGAAGGGACAGAGACCATGATTCCAGCGATGTGTCACTTACTGGGCTGCTTGCTGTAGTTTCAATAAAATTATTGTTTTTTTAGCAGGAGCTTATCACTAGAGGACTAGTTGTCACTTGCCATGTAGTCGTCCTGCTCTGTAACTCCGTCCTCACCATTGGTTGGCAGCTTTAGGTCAATATACAATTCACCCAGAAAGCTGCCAGTCATTGGTGTGGGTGGGGTTATACATGGCTCAGCATTCAGAGCACTGCTAGATCTGTAGCAGAGTTAACTGTGATTTTATTAAAACAGCAACAAGCAGCCCAGTGACACATCGCTGGAATCAGGGTCTCTGTCCCTACATTATGCTCTTTTCAGATTATGTAAGTAAAACTTGGTGTCAGATTCCCTTTAAAGAGAATTTGTCACCAGGTTTTTGCCACCTAATCTGAGAGTAGCACAATGTAGAGATGGGTACCTTGCTTCCAGCGACGTGTCACTTATTGGGCTGCTTGCTGTAATTTTAATAAAATCACTTTTATCAGGAGGAGATTGTCACTAGAGGACTAGTAAACCTGCTGCCATGTAGTCCTCCATAGTAATGAGCTCTGTGTAACTCTGCACCCACCCCTGATTGTCAATCTTTTGCCCATCCACAGTGTACACAGAGCTGCCAATCAGTGGGGTGGGCAGATTATACAGAGCTCAGTATTCTGACAACTGGTAGATCAGCAGATAAAACAGTGATTTTATCAAAACTGCAGCAAGCAGCTCAGTAAGTCACACGTCGCTGGAATTGTTGCTTTTACATGGGACAGCAAAGACCTGGTGATAGATTCCCGTTAAACTCTAAAATTCTGTCTGCCAGCAGCTGCCAATAGAGGACATTTCTCTATGGGGATACCTAGAGACCTAGAAGATTGTTGGCAGAAAAAGACATCATGGTCTATCTTGTCTATATTATTTCCCTTTTTAAAATTTACAATAGATGATTATTCCAAACATAATTAATTTAATGTAATTTTCTAACTATGCACCACAAAGTGAATATTGTAAACATTGATGGCAAAAAAATAGCAATATTGCAGTTTCACATTTTGTCTTCTGCAGCCTCCATACATTCTAATACACTGCAGGCTGCTCAGTCCTGTTCACTGGGAAATCTGTCAGATGATCTCTGTATATAGATCACTGCAAAAAAGTATATGCCCTTTCTTTCTAAAGAAGCCATAATACAGTAGTGGCTCGTGTGTTTTCTCCTCGTACCAATTTAACAAGTTAAATAATAATTCCTGCTCTCTTTGTATCCCATAAAATCTACTATGGCATCTTTATACTGTAGAATAAGATACATGACTGATGCCCAATGAGTGGAAACTATGTGTGTAGATAGATATTGTGTGCAGACAGGATTTACAGTGTATAATCTCTACCTGAATAAAATAATCAGTCGTCAGACATAAGGAAACACCTATATCATTATGTAATCCATAAGGTTTGCTTATATTAGATTGTTACATTTTTTCACTTACAAAATTGTGATCTTCTTTTCAATATCTTTACTCTTTTGAATTATTATTTTAAATAATCCTGGGAAGTTTGCCCTATAGTACAAGGAAAACACATCAATGTATATGTTAGGTAAGGGTTAAACCAGAACTTTTTATAACACTAGTACTTGATGTGAATTATTAAAATAGATGCCCCAACTTAGTTCTCCCCTATCCACAGTATAGGGAATAAGGTACTGATTCTGGGGATCCGTCTGCCGGACCCTCCGGCTCTGAGATGCCCCTGTAGGATGGAGCCGAGGTGGCACATGCACCCCACACCACTATACAATAAGAAAAAAGGCTTTACCTGTGATTTACACCTGCAGCTGAAAGACAAATAACAGTTTAGAATTCGATTTACTGAAGCATTTAATAAAAGTCACTCAGTTGCAGTGGACGACTTATTTTTAGGCCGTATTCACATGTAATTTTTTTTCTCATCTACACAAAACCAAACAAACTAATTTTCATTATTGTGCTGCATCTGATTTTCACCTTTTGTTTTGGTCCATGTGTCCATTTTTACCATCAGTATTTCACCCATTTCTTTTGTATGCAAAAAAAAGCTGATGGAAGTTTCCCAAGTTTTTCCTCCCAGTCAGTCAATGGGTGAGTTTGGTCCACAATTCTCCCCAGAGCTGACATGTTACTAGCTCCATAGAATATAAGGGCCAGGGAAAAACACAGACAGCACAACTGGTACAAAACAACCATGTGAATGAGCCCTTCCTTTACAACATTGTACAGAGATTTCCTTACAATCGGATCTGATCTGATATTCAGGTTTCGGTTACAGTCATTACTTGGGTGCAGGGGTGTTACATCCATAGTGGACGACCACACGGCCCGTGAGTCCTAGGTAGTGCTTGCTCTGTTCCCCATCACCCCAACTGTCATCATAATTTTACCATATGGCTTCCTGTTCCACCATTCAACCTGTCCTTGTGCGTCTGAGACTCAGCTCAGCAGGCGCAATTAGGTCAATAGATCTGCTGTGCAAAGCCTCAGTCCCTGCACTGCACAGACCGGAACAGGGCACTGGGGGAACATGGATATAAATGCTATAGATGCATGTGAGAATGTGAATACTTACATGGGATGTTGATGACTGCAGGCTGTAATAGTAAAACAGAGAAGTGTAAAATGTCTATGAAATATTTCAGCTTCTTACATTGTACATCACATATTCATAGGCTTCTATTACACTGGATAATGAAGTGGTTGTTAAATTATCGCACAAGATAGATGTATTAATACCAGCGCAGTCTATGAGCAGAGAGCCAGTCCGTGCCCCATGCAGCATTCATATAGTCCATAAACCGCCATCTGGTATGTGACCCGGCATCTGCTGACAACTCAGGGCAGCATGTGCAGACAACTCAGGGTAGCATTGTGGCGCCCCTGAGGGTTCAGTCGCTACAGAGGTACTGCACCTCACCCAGAGGTGTGGTGTCTCCTTCTCTCAGGTAAGGAGGGAGTGCTGCCCGGAACCCCAACACCTGCATCCAACACTGCACTGCTCTAGGCCGGCTGGAAGGGCAAGATGCAATGTGTTTCCTGCTGAGCCCTGTCCCTGGCTGGAGTGGGGGGAACCAAAGGTAGCGGGAACCAGTAGTGGGTGTGGGTGGAGGAAGCAGTTTAATGGAGCACCATGGTAGTAGATATAAAAAGGGAAGCCATCTTAAGAACAAGAGAGAACAGTTAGAGCAGTTCAGAAGAACAGCTCAGGAGGACAGTCAGGGAGCAGAGTCTCATTAGGAGCTCTGCTCCACAAGTAGGGCCCAGTCCTAGAGGCCCAGGTGGGGAGCAGAGGAGTAGGCTCCGTTCTAAGGAAGGGATCCCAGGGGTTACGGCGAGTGCGAGACGGCACCCGTACGCCCCGAATCTGCCAGAAGACAGAGGGATCGTAGGCCGCAAGAAGGGGACCGGCCCCTGGACCAGTCGTGTAACTCCAAGTCTCGGCTGGAAAAACCGGAGGCTTCTGGCTTATATAGTCAGTTGCCAAAGCCTCATTCCAATCTCCGTGAGGGTCAAGCAGGTCTGGGAACTCCAGCAAGACAGGAGGGACCTCAGAGCACCCGAGCAGGATTGAGAGTGGGGAAGCGCAGGGCAGGAGGGAGAAAGACCCAGCGTGAAGATGGTCTAGCTAGGAACACGAGAAAGTGGGGTTCTGCCAGGTACCCCTAATCTGCCTGAGGAAGTGCTGAACCCCTGCCTGGTGAACGCAGCGCGACGTGGGAGGCTGACACCTGTACAGTGCACCAGAGAAACTCTCATAAGAACTGTGAGTAAAAACTCGGATGACTGCACCGCACTGCCTCCGTCCATTCTTTCATCTGCGCCATCTTTCCCTCCCTGCACTACAACGCCCAGCGCAACTCACACTACCTACACTGCCCTGGAGCTAGCTCTACCTGTGGAGAGCCACACCATCCCGGCTGCTGTAACACCAGCTCCAGAGGACTGCTCCGCAGCGGCGGCCCCTTTAGCCGCAATCCACAGGTGGTGTCACGAACTTTCCAAATCCCCTATAAATATTCCCCCCTTTTCACTGACTGCCCTGGGTCACGGACCGGGCCAGCCACCGTGATATTCCCCATACTGGCATCCATAGGCCCGGCTGCCGAGTACCCCACGGCCCTGGGGGCGCGTCAGCATCTAACTTTATTTTCCACTTTTTCAAGTCTAAAATATGTGGAATACATTTATAAATGAGTTGTGTATTATGAATCTCTGAAGCTGCGTCCATTATGTTCATATTTATTTGTGCTAAAAAATGGGGGCAAACTGGCCTAGCTGCACTGCTACATCTGCTTTAAAGGAGATATCAGGGATATTAAGAAAAAAATGTGCCGAAGGACTAACAGGCATGTAAAGCAATACCTGCCTGTTGTACCCGGTGCCGGTCACTGACCGCTCCTGCTGGAGATTCAGCTGCTCCGTGTCACCAGAGCGGCAGTTTCTCTTCCTGTTGACAGGGTGAGACTACTGGCGTCTTCCTGACAGACAGCCGCTTTCCCCCAATTAGGCAGTCGCGGGCGGCTGTCAGTCAGTATGACACTAGTAGTCCCGCCATGTCAACAGGAAAAGAAACTGCCTCTCCATTGATGTGATGTCTGCGGAAGCCTGTGAGCGATTTGTGAGACCATCTCTCCTACTCATTCCTTGATTCACTTATATTATTTAGGGGGGTTTGCTTTGTCATAAACACATATTTTGACTGGTTGTGCCGTGCTATTTATAGCCAGGGTTGCTTAGTTGGTCTACATTAATCGAATGTTATATAAGTGATGTAAAATATACCTGTGGCACATAACATAGTGGGGTTTATTGCTATTTTTATGCATATTATCATGAATTCCCCCATATGAAGATTGCACATGTTTTTGTCTGTTTTAAATGCTTTTAAAAAATTTTTACTTTTGTTGTCTAAATGTAATCATGTAATAAAGATTTTTTTCACTTTTCCAACATTGGGTGTGCATGGTTATGACGCGCCCCTGGGCCTGTGTCGCGCTGCGTTGCGCACGCGGGAGCTTACCCGGAGCCGGATCTGTTGAGGGTTGTAGTCTCGTGGCGGTGATCCGGTCCGTGCCCAGGGAGTCAGACTAAGTGGCGCTGCATCAGCGGTAGATGATGGACGACTACGCCACCCGTTGAATGCAGCTATGGAGCTGCCGCTGCAGGGCAGACCGCTGAGGCCGGTGGAAGGATGGTGCAGCGTGGATGGTATAACCCCCAACGGGAGGGGTATGGACTCAGGGCAGCCGACGTGGATGATGGGGGTAGCAGGAATCACTCAGAGACGGTACGGTGTAGTTCAGGGTCTTTACTGGTGACAACGATAGACCCTCCTGGAGTACTGGCTAGCGATTGGGGCCTGGTCAGTCCTTGAGCAGATGGGATCCCCCCTGGCCAGGCGGAGTTGTAGGCCTCCCAAACTAACGATACTCTTCTGGCTACCTTGCTAGAAGCGAGTATAAGTAGCCCACGTCCCTGAGTGTACCGTGTGGTGCTCACCCGTATGGCCGGTGACTCGGGGCCTTCTAGTAGCTTCCGCTCCACGACGGCGGTGCTGGTCCCATGCGTGTGACCGTGCCTTTGGGTTTCTTGGCCAGAGGACCTGAAATCCCCTGCCTGACGGATTCTGCTGCTGGGTAGGAGTTAGTCCCCACAGCCTCGGACTCCGGGTCCGGTAAGAAATCTTCTCTGTCAGGGCGAGCTCTGCAGCTGCCAGCCCCTGACTCCTTGTAACACTGCTCCCACAGAGCTCCTGTTGTTCTTCCCATAGCTGCTTCTCTTCTCTGTCTCTACTTCTGGCATGGCCCAGGAGCTGGGCCCAGCCGGAGCCACAGCTCCCTGTCAGCCCTCCTAGCTGAACTCTCCCTCTGAACACTCTAACCCTGCCTCAGCCCCAGGTTTATCTAAGGGAAGTTCTTCCCCTCCCAGGACTGGGCAGGAGGTGTGGCATGCATAGGATTCCTGACCAAGAGACCTCCCACCTGCACTCAGACATAACATTGCTTGTTACTGTGGAAACCAGACCCCTGGGGTGCCACAGTTATATATCCTGAGTCTTTTTCTTCCGAATAATTTTGTGTCTTTACATCAGGTTACTGTAGCACCCCTTTCTATTTGTGATTATTATTCCCCAGCAGTGCCCACTTTTTCTTTTTGTGTACTTGTATTTCTTGTCAGTTTCTGACATTCCAGAGTGGCTGCACGCAATATATTATAGAAAATATATTTTTGAAGGCTTTCTTTTTGGTCTTTATTATATGATTATAATTGTATACATTTAACCCTTATATTTTTGTATTTTGTTTGAATAGTCGTCTAATTGGTTGTGACTTCTCTTCAGGGACAATGGCGTTTGATTTTGAGGCCAGGGAAGCGGCTTGGAGTAAACACAGTTTGGCTGCTTTTCCTCCCCCCACATTAGTGGAGGATAATGATTTTAACCGTCTTGCACGGGATTTGACGGATCTGCACAAGGCGGTTACACGTGTCTGGTGGAATATATCTAGTCTTGAAGAGTACCAAAGACTCTCCATTTTTCCTCGTGGACTGAGAGTCCAGATTTTTCCGGCCTGGGAACCTTCCCCGGAATTCAAGTCCACATGGGAGTCGGGTCTATCACAGTGCTCTAATATCCTCATCAACATGTTAATTCAGCATGACAGGGAATTATTTCAGACACTGAAAATCCGAATAAAATCATTGGAAACACAGATGTCTAAATTTGATCTTAATAAATTAGTAATGCCTTTCCAAATTAATTTGAGGGACACTATTGATCGTCTTGATAAGGACACCATGGAGAGAAAAAGAGCCAAACTTAATCGTGATAAGGCTGATTATGACAGGGGTCAAGCTTATAAATGGAAGCACAGGGGTAACCTGCGCAGATTTTCCTCTACAAAGTTTATAGAAGGGGGATCCTCATCAAGTGTAGGGCGTAGCGATCATTTTTTAAGCTCAGAAACGAGCGACACCGACGGCGGACGAGACGGGGAAAACGCAAGCAACGGCAGCAAAAAAACAAGTCTGAACTCTGCAAGGACCATGGCCACCAGGACGTACAGGAAGAGAAACAGGTTTTGAGCCAGAGCTCTGATCAATTGCAGATCATCAAACTCTCTACATATACTCTAAGTGACACTGAAAGGTCTGTATTACAAAAGGGTCTAACATTTTCTCCTATGGTGCCAGCGGACAAATTCACCTTGATAAAAGATTTGTATCTATTTTGTAGGTAAATCATTTTTAGGGTCATTTACAGCAAGTCTGATGTGCCATCAGATCTTTCTTCTCCTACGGATAGACAGGTCTTCTCTGATCTACTTGAACTCCTACGGGACAACCAGGCATACCAAGGTAGGCAAAAATTTCCACACCGATTACCTTCTAAAATCTTACCGTCCCTGTCCATGGTTCCAGCAGTGTTTACCTTCTTTGAAGTCATGAAGGATGAGATCAGGAGATTACCCGCTAATAATTTATCCCATCAAAATCTAACAAACATGGAAAGACGTGCCCTCCTTTGTCTGCAAAAAAATCAGGAATTCCTTATTAAGGAAGCTGACAAGGGGGGTAACGTTGTCCTTTGGCCCCGGGACATGTATACCACTGAAGTACATAGGCAGTTGAATAATAGCAGATTTTATCTGAGGCTTCCATCGGATCTGACTCAGATTTTCTCGGCTAAATTTGAACGATTGATCCTTAAGGCCTTTTCCATGGGGATTATCAATAAACAGGAGAAGGACTTAATGATGGTGAGGAAACCAACTATTCCTACTTTCTACATATTGCCTAAAGTGCATAAAGACCTGGTTTGTCCGCTCGGACGACCCATTGTGTCAGGCATAGGAAGTATCTGTGAAAAAGCATGCATTTATGTAGATTTTTTCTTGCAGCCACTTGCCACCAGCCTTCCTTCTTATCTCAGAGACTCTTCCCATCTAATACAGTCTCTCAACTCCCTAAGTTTACCTGACCAGTTCCTGCTCATTACTGTTGATGTTGAATCGCTGTATTCCAATATAGCTCACCAGGATGGCATAGCAGCGGTCCTGCACTTTCTGAATAACACGAGTGGAGGTAATCGTCTGCATGACTCCTTTATTGTGGATCTTTTGAAATTTATCCTCACGCACAACTATTTTGTGTTCGATCATGTGTTTTATCGGCAGGCCTCTGGGACCGCCATGGGCGCACGGTGTGCGCCCGCCTTCGCCAATCTATTCCTGGGTTGGTGGGAGGATACACACGTCTATCCCTTACGGGAATACAATTATGGGGTTTTCAAGTGGTTCCGCTTCATTGATGATATTTTAATTATTTGGACGGGCACGGAGGCGGAGGCAATTGATTTTGTTGATAGACTTAATGTTAATGACTTTAACATCCATCTTACCCATTGTATATCTTCTTCCGCAGTCTATTTTCTGGATTTGGAAATCAGGATAGTGGGCGGATCACTTGTTACTAAATTATACAGAAAATCGACTGCTACAAACAGTCTTCTACATTACCAAAGCTTTCATCCCAGAAATTTGAGAGACAGTATACCAGTGGGACAGTTTTCAAGGGCCAAGAGGAATTGTACAACACAGGATGACTTCAAAACTGAGGCCAGTAACCTAACTACACGCTTTCGTGAACGGGGCTATCCGAAATCCATAATCTCTAAAGCACATCAGAGGATCATCGCCAAACCACGGGAGGTTCTGTTGCAACCACGAGCTGACATGGAAGACACACAGATCAGATTTATTACTAGGTTTAACAATCAATGGAATGAAGTAGGTGGTCTATTCCGCAAACATTGGAATATACTGAAGACGGATCACCGTCTATCCAGTATATTATCAAACAAACCTTTGCTGACGGCTAGACGAGCCCCAAATTTAAGGGACAAACTCGTTCATAGCCATTACTTACGTCCGTTGTACAATACCTCTGGTGGTAATAGGCTCAAAGGCTCTTTTCCCTGCGGCAATTGTTCTGCATGTCCATTTTTTTCATCTGAAAAAATCTTTACTAACCCGACTGACAATCGTCAATTTCCTTTGAGGGACTACATTAACTGCAGGTCCACTAAGATAAGATAGATAAGATAAGATAAGATATACTTTATTTTATCCCGGAGGAAATTGCGGTATCACAGCAGCAGAACACAGATCTCGAACATGACACATATGATAACAAAACATTTGGAATACTTTAGACATTGCTTTTCAGACATTTGTTAAACACCCCCATAGCTGTTGGAACAAACGATCTCCTGTATTTTTCCTTTTTACACCTTAGTTGTATTAGGCGATTGCTGAATGTGCTCTTCTGTTTCGCAAACAGTTCATAAAGCGGGTGTGTGTTGTTGCCCATTATAGCTCTGCACTTCTTCTTAATCCTATCCTCTACCACCTCTTCAAAAGTCCCAAGCTGTAGGCCCACCGTCGCGCTAGCCTTCTTTATAAGTTTGTTGAGCTTGTTGGCGTCAGCAACACGCACACTGTTACCCCAGCAAATTATTGCCGCAAAGGTGGCACTAGCCACAATGGATTGGTAGAACACCTCAAGCATTTTGCCACACACATTAAAAGACCTTAACTTCCTTAGGAAGTACAATCTACTCATCCCCTTCTTGTAGTCCTTCTCCATGTGGCACTTCCAGTCTAGCTTGCTATCCAGGTAAACCCCCAAATATTTGAAACTGTCCACCATCTCCACATCCTGACCGTCAATGGTAACAGGTAGGCATACCTTCTTGCACCTTCCATAGCTCATCACCAACTCCCTGGTTTTCTTAACATTTAGTTCTAGATGGTTAGCCTGGCACCATACTACAAAGTCCGCAACCACCCTTCTATATTCCTCTTCGTCCTGGTCCTTCCCAATACCGCCAACTATCACAGAGTCATCCGAGTACTTCTGGAGGTGACAACGGTCTGATTTATACTGAAAGTCAGCTGTGTACAATGTAAAGAGGAATGGCGACAGCACTGTTCCCTGCGGGGCTCCGACACTGCTCAGTACACTATCTGATGTAGCCGTCCCCCACCTAACAAACTGTGGCCTATCCGACAGGTAGTCAATTATCCAATTCACAAGTCCCTCATCCACCGCCATTTTAATCAACTTTCCTCGCAGTAAGAGTGGCTGTAATGTGTTGAACGCACTAGAGAAATCAAAGAACAAAGCACGCACTGTGGTTCCATCATTGTCCAAAAAGGAATGTACTGTTTGTAGCAGAGACGCTACAGCATCGTCCACACCCAGTCCCTGCCGGTACGCAAACTGAAGAGCATCAGTATGCGCCATCACCCTCGGACACAAGTGAGCAAGTACTATTCTCTCCAAGGACTTCATCGCATGCGATGTTAAGGCCACCGGTCTATAGTCCCCCGGGGAAGCCGGGAAGGTAGTCTTGGGAATCGGCACCAGGCAGGAAGTCTTCCATAGCACTGGTACTCTCTTTGATTGTAAGCTCTGGTTAAAGAGATGCTGGAAGACAGTACATAACTCATTTGCACACACTCTGAGGACACGTGGACTGAGACCGTCAGGCCCTGCTGCTTTGCCAATGGCCAGCTTACTAAACTGGTCCCTCACGTCATTTTTGGAGACCGAGAAATGATCTATTTCACCCCCTGTTAATTTAGCTAGTTGTTCCCCGGCCTCCTCCCCCTTCCCTGCTGCTACCGCACCTTTATTGCTGAATCTATTGAAGAACTGATTCATTTCATTAGCCATTATAAGTCCACCACCCCCCTGCTCCGACCTTGCCTTAAACCCAGTCACTAGCTTCATTCCAGCCCACACCTCTCTGGAGCTTTTTTGTGCAAATTGATTTTCTAATTTAACTCTGAATGCCTCACGGGCAATCTTAATTTTCCCCTTTAGGTCTCGCTGTATAATTTTCAATGCCTCCTTGTCCTTCCTTTTAAAAGCCAGTTTTTTCATGTTTAGTAAATGTTTCAACTCTTTTGTAATCCATGGCTTATTGTTTGCATAACACCGAATCTCTTGAACAGGTACTACAATGTCCATACAGAAGTTGATGTAATCAGTAACTCTGCCAGTAATCTCATTAACATTACATTTCTCTTTCATGGTACACAACACCTCCCAGTCTGTACAGTCAAAGCAGTCTTGTAACGCCTCCTCTGCTGCTGGACACCACTTCCTTATCTTTTTAATTGTCACTGGTTGTTTGCGGACGTCTGGTTGGTAAGCAGGAGACAATAGTATGAGGTTGTGGTCAGATTTCCCCAGGGGGGGTAATGCAGCCGATGAATAAGCATTCTTAACATTAGCAAAGAGGAGATCCAGTGTGTTGTTGTCCCGTGTAGGACATTTGACATATTGATAGAACTTTGGTATTGCAGATGAGATCTTTACTCGATTGAAATCCCCAGAAATTACAGTTAGAGAGTTTGGGTGTTTAGTCTGAAGCCGGGCCATCACCCTTGACAACACATCCCCAGCAGCCTCTGGGTTCGCAGATGGTGGTATATACATCACAACTACAATAACAAGAGTGAATTCTCTAGGCAGATAGTAAGGCCTGAGGCCCACTGCTAACAGTTCAATATTTGGACAGCAATGTTTCTCCTTAACAGTTACATGCCCCTGATTGCACCATCTGTTGTTAATGTAGAGTATCACTCCTCCACCTTTTTTCTTGCCGCATCTAACTCTCTCTCTATCAGCCCGAACCATTTGAAACCCTGGTACCGAGACACATGAATCTGGGACCTCCTCATGCAGCCAGGTTTCTGTAAAGCACATGAGACTGCATTCCCTAAACTCCTTCTGGGTCTTACTCAGAGCCAGCAGTTCATCCGACTTATTTCCCAGCGATCGTACGTTACCCATGATAATGGATGGGACCACTGGTTTAAACCTTCTCCTCCAGGACTTGATCTTCTTGCCTGCTCTGCAGCCTCTGAAAGGTCTCCTTATTTCCCGTGGAACATTCAGTATTGCCACTGCTGGAGAAGACTTTATCCTGCGCAGTTCCAGAAGACGATCCCTAGAATACACTGCTCGTTTAGCAACAGACCTAGGGTCCACCATCCCGTCATTATTCCCACCCGTCACACCAGTCCTCTCCATGGCAAATCGTATACAGTGATCTCCACCGCTCACATATGGCTGTATCCCTGTCACAGGCTGTGGGTAGCAGCATGCATCCTTCAGTAGCATTAGCTGAGATGGTCCGTATTGCGTGCCCCAGAGTGTCTGTACCTGCAGGAGACTTGTAAGTGGTGGAAGAAGATCCAGGTGCAGATCTCGTGCTGTGTGCCCAGCAGCAGTTGATAGTGTGGGAAGTGTTGTATCTTCCATCCCCAATAGACGAGTATACAGGAACGTTGCAATCCAGAGAAGGTAATAAAATAATAAAATAAAATAACTGTAACAAAACTGTAACTAAAATAAAGTAGAAGCTTCTGCTGCTGCAATGGGCTGCCAGTAGTCCGGCGCCGTATTGTCTCCACAATCTAGCAGAGAGGCAGACAGGCATGTCCACACAACATAATGTTGTTTATGCTTTGACCTGTCCCTGTCCCAAGGTCTATGTTGGTCAAACATCGCAGGAACTTCGGAGGCGGGTACAGCAACACGCTTCGAATATCCATCTTGCTGAACAGGATTTGAGAAAGGGCAGGACCATCTCCACGGTGGCCCTGCACTTTCTTCAATTCCATTCCAGCAGCACCAATAAATTGCGAGTTACAGGCCTCCAAAAAATGAAGCCTAACCCACGCAATTCAGATCATACTAGGGACCTTTTGAGGACAGAATCCAGGTGGATCTTTACACTTGACACAGTGGCCCCAAAGGGCATAAATGAGGATTTCTCATTTACTGGTTACTTGGCTTAAATTTCCATGGTGTCCTTATAAGCAGTACTCTGTTTATTTTGGGGGTGCATGTGCACCTCCTTTAAATTCCATTCCAGCAGCTTTAATATCAATATTTTTTAGATTCTACCCAGTTCCCCGGGGTTAGTTTCTTATTGGACCCTAATGTTTGATGTAGTGGCTATGAGGGGCACGAATGAGTATTTTCCAGTTCTGACTTTTCCAGACTCCCATGGTGTTCTTATATGTGGAATCTTGCCCACTATTGGGGTTTTGATTCACCTTTTTTTTTTTTTTTTTTTCCTCCCATGGGGCCAACTTGTGCAGTTCCATTAGTTTATTGCTTATTTCTTGTATTTGTGATTGTTTAGCTGTGTGCATCTTTTCACATACTTGCACACAGTCTCATATGCATTTATATGTCTTGTCTTTTATCTTAATAAAGGAAGGGGAGGGAAGGAGAGGGGAGGATGGAAAGGGGAAGGAAAAGAAGGGGAAGGGAAAGGAGAAGGAAGGGAAGGGAGAAAGAAAGGAAGAGAAAAAAGGAAAAAGAGGGAAAGGAGATAGTTTTATTTTAAATGGGATTTTTTTTTTTTTTGTTTTATGTCTGTCTGGTTAGTGAGTCTTATATGTCCAGGTCTGTATTCTGTTACGTGATGCATCTTTGTATCTATCTTTGTATCTATGCATGTTTGGTGATTGTCCTCAGATCATATACTGACTTCTTAGTATTCCTGGTTTGGACTGCAATTCTTTCTTTCTTTTTTTTTTTTTAATGCTAGCACTTTCTTGTGTGATCACTATTATTCTCTGCAGCGGACGCGCTGCTCCTGGGGTTTTTGCGTTCCATCGTGGAACGCAAGCCTCTTCTTTATTATGACTACCTGCATAATTCATTGCTCTGCGTGTTTACCCTTCTGACTGGATATGACGTTTACTTTACTTCCACCCCCGTTCCACCGTATGGTACGGGTGGGACGCACCTTTGATAATAATAGCTTCAGGGCTGTATTTGGCGCCCTCTGCTTTGGACCGGATATGACGTTTAACCCATTTCCGTTTGCGTTCCACGTGGACTGGGTGGAACACCTTCTGATGAGAACAGGCCTGTCTACACACCATAGGGAGACAAACACTAAACTGAAACTAGTCACACCATTTAGGATCAACTATATAACACACACATGTGCTCTTAGACAACATACCCCTGACGAAGCTGCGTCTGAGCAGCGTAACGCGTAGGGTCTCTGGTGCCAGCAGGTAATTATTCTTCCATATATTTTTTATTTACTTATTCTCTTGACTTGACCACTCAGGAATGCCTGGCTTGTTATTTATATGTGGATCAACTGTGCCACGTCATATATGACTTTGGTGACACAATCTGGCCAATACCTCTAAAATATGGGCCCCCATTTCCAATAGACCATCTCTCCTACTCATTCCTTGATTCACTTATATTATTTAGGGGGGTTTGCTTTGTCATAAACACATATTTTGACTGGTTGTGCCGTGCTATTTATAGCCAGGGTTGCTTAGTTGGTCTACATTAATCGAATGTTATATAAGTGATGTAAAATATACCTGTGGCACATAACATAGTGGGGTTTATTGCTATTTTTATGCATATTATCATGAATTCCCCCATATGAAGATTGCACATGTTTTTGTCTGTTTTAAATGCTTTTAAAAATTTTTCTTTTGTTGTCTAAATGTAATCATGTAATAAAGATTTTTTTCACTTTTCCAACATTGGGTGTGCATGGTTATATATCCTGAGTCTTTTTCTTCCGAATAATTTTGTGTCTTTACATCAGGTTACTGTAGCACCCCTTTCTATTTGTGATTATTATTCCCCAGCAGTGCCCATTTTTTCTTTTTGTGCGATTTGTGAGAATGGCGCCGGGCACAACAGGCAGGTAGGCTGCAACTACTTGCCTGTTAGTACTTAGGCAGATTTTTTTTTTAAGTCCTGGATATCCCCTTTAATGTAATAAAAAGTTGTGTGTATTCCAGGGTACTGTATGCTACTATACACACACCATATACTATATACACACCATATACTATATACACACCACATACTATATACACACACCATATACTATACACACACCACATACTATATACACACCACATACTATATACACACACCATATACTATACACACCACATACTATATACACACACCATATACTATATACACACACACCACAGACTATACACACACACCATATACTATACACACACACCATAAACTATACACACACCATATACTATACACACACCACAGACTATATACACACCATATACTGTACACACACCACAGACTATATACACACACCATAAACTATACACACACCATATACTATACACACACACCACAGACTATATACACACACCACATACTATATACACACCACATACTATATACACACCACATACTATATACACACTACAGACTATATACACACACCATATACTTTACACACACCATATACTATATACACACACCATATACTATATACACACACCATATACTATACACACACACCACAGACTATATACACACACCATATACTATACACACACCACAGACTATATACACACACCACATACTATATACACACCACATACTATATACACACTACAGACTATATACACACACCATATACTATACACACACCATATACTATATACACACACCATATACTATATACACACACCATATACTATACACACACACCACAGACTATATACACACACCATATACTATACACACACACCACATACTATACACACACACCATATACTATATACACACACGATATACCATACACACACCACATACTATATACACACACCATATACTATACACACACACACCACAGACTATATACACACCACATACTATATACACACACCATATACTATACACACACCACATACTATATACACACACCATATACTATATACACACCATATACTGTACACACACCATATACTGTACACACACACCACAGACTATATACACACACCATATACTGTACACACACACCACATACTATATACACACCACAGACTATATACACACACCATATACTATACACACACCACATACTATATACACACACCATATACTATACACACACACCACAGACTATATACACACACCATATACTGTACACACACACCACAGACTATATACACACCATATACTATATACACACACCATATACTGTACACACCACATACTATATACACACACCATATACTATATACACACACCATATACTGTACACACACACCACAGACTATATACACACACCATATACTATATACACACACCATATACTGTACACACATCATATACTGTACACACACACCACAGACTATATACACACACCATATACTATACACACACCACAGACTATATACACACACCATATACTATATACACACACCACATACTATACACACACCACAGACTATATACACACACCACATACTATATACACACTACATACTATATACACACCACAGACTATATACACACACCGTATACTATACACACACCACAGACTATATACACACACCATATACTATATACACACCACATACTATACACACACCATATACTATACACACACCACAGACTATATACACACACCACATACTATATACACACACCACATACTATATACACACACCACATACTATATACACACACCATATACTATATACACACACCACATACTATATGCACACACACCACATACTATACACACACTACATGCTATATACACACACCACAGACTATATACACACACCATATACTATACACACACACCACAGACTATATACACACACACCATATACTATACACACACACCACAGACTATATACACACACCATATACTATATACACACACCATATACTATATACACACACCATATACTATACACACACCATATACTATATACACACCATATACTATATACACACCACATACTATATACGCACACCATAAATTATATACACACACACACACCATATACTATATACACACACCATAAATTATATACACACACACACACCATATACTATATACACACACCATTTACTATATACACACACACCATATACTATATACACATACCACATACTATATACACACACCATATACTATATACACACACTACATACTATATACAGACACCTCATACTATATACACGCACCACATACTATATACACACACACACACACCACATACTATATACACACACCATAAACTATATACACACACACACCATTTACTATATACACACGCCATATACTATATACACACACACCATATACTATATACACACACCACATACTATATACACACACCATATACTATATACACACACTACATACTATATACACACACTAGATACTATATACAGACACCACATACTATATACACGCACCACATACTATATACACACACACACCACATACTATATACACACACCATAAACTATATACACACACACACACACCACAGACTATATACACACACCATATACTATACACACACCACAGACTATATACACACACCATATACTATATACACACACCATATACTATACACACACACCACAGACTATATACAAACACCATATACTATATACACACACCATATACTATACACACACCATATACTATACACACACCATATACTATATACACACCATATACTATACACACACCATATACTATACACACACACCACAGACTACATACACACACCATATACTATACACACACACCACAGACTATACACACACACCATATACTATACACACACACCACAGACTATATACACACACCACAGACTATATACACACACCATATACTATACACACACACAACAGACTATATACACACCACATACTATATACACACCACATACTATATACACACACCATATACTATATACACACCACATACTATATACACACCATATACTATATACACACACCATATACTATACACACACCATATACTATACAGACACCATATACTATATACACACCACATACTATATACAACACCATATACTATACACACACCACATACTATATACAGACACCATATACTATACACACACACCACAGACTATATACACACACCATATACTATATACACAAACCATATACTATACACACACCATATACTATACACACACCATATACTGTACACACACCACATACTATATACACACACCATATACTATATACACACACCATATACTATACACACACACCACAGACTATATACACACACTATATACTATATACACACACCATATACTATATACACACCACATACTATATACACACACCATATACTATATACACGCACCATATACTTTATACACACACCACATACTATATACACACCACATACTATATACACACACCATATACTATACACACACACCACAGACTATATACACACACCATATACTATATACACACACCACATACTATATACACACCACATACTATATACACACACCATATACTGTACACACACCATATACTGTACACACACACCACATACTATATACACACCACAGACTATATACACACACCATATACTATATACACACACCATATACTGTACACACACACCACATACTATATACACACCATATACTATATACACACCACATACTATACACACACACCATATACTATATACACACACCATATACTGTACACACACCATATACTATATACACACACCACATACTATATACACACACCATATACTATATACACACACCACAGACTATATACACACACCATATACTATATACACACACCATATACTGTACACACACCATATACTGTATACACACACCACATACTATATACACACACCATATACTATATACACACACCATATACTGTACACACACCCCACATACTATATACACACACCACATACTATATACACACACCATATACTATATACACACACCACAGACTATATACACACACCATATACTATATACACACACCATATACTGTACACACACCATATACTGTATACACACACCACATACTATATACACACACCATATACTATATACACACACCATATACTGTACACACACACCACATACTATATACACACACCACATACTATATACACACACCATATACTATATACACACACCACAGACTATATACACACACCATATACTATATACACACACCATATACTGTACACACACCATATACTGTATACACACACCACATACTATATACACACACCATATACTATATACACACACCATATACTGTACACACACACCACATACTATATACACACACCACATACTATATACACACACCATATACTATATACACACACCATAGACTATACACACACACCACAGACTATATACACACACCATATACTATGCACACACACCACAGACTATATACACACACACCATATACTATACACACACATCACAGACTATATACACACACCATATACTATATACACACACCATATACTATATACACACACCATATACTATACACACACCATATACTATATACACACCATATACTATATACACACCACATACTATATACACACACCATATACTATACACACACCACATACTATATACACACCACATACTATATACACACACCATATACTATACACACCACATACTATATACACACACCATATACTATATACACACACACCACAGACTATATACACACACACCATATACTGTACACACACACCACATACTATATACACACACCACAGACTATATACACACACCATATACTATATACACACACCATATACTATACACACACCATATACTATATACACACCATATACTATATACACACCACATACTATATACACACACCATAAATTATATACACACACACACACCATATACTATATACACACACCATAAATTATATACACACACACACCATATACTATATACACACACCATTTACTATATACACACACACCATATACTATATACACACACCACATACTATATACACACACCATATACTATATACACACACTACATACTATATACAGACACCTCATACTATATACACGCACCACATACTATATACACACACACACACACCACATACTATATACACACACCATAAACTATATACACACACACACCATTTACTATATACACACGCCATATACTATATACACACACACCATATACTATATACACACACCACATACTATATACACACACCATATACTATATACACACACTACATACTATATACACACACTAGATACTATATACAGACACCACATACTATATACACGCACCACATACTATATACACACACACACCACATACTATATACACACACCATAAACTATATACACACACACACACCACAGACTATATACACACACCACATACTATACATACACCACAGACTATATACACACACCATATACTATATACACACACCATATACTATACACACACACCACAGACTATATACAAACACCATATACTATATACACACACCATATACTATACACACACCATATACTATACACACACCATATACTATATACACACCATATACTATACACACACCATATACTATACACACACACCACAGACTATATACACACACCATATACTATACACACACACCACAGACTATACACACACACCATATACTATACACACACACCACAGACTATATACGCACACCACAGACTATATACACACACCATATACTATACACACACACAACAGACTATATACACACCACATACTATATACACACCACATACTATATACACACACCATATACTATATACACACCACATACTATATACACACCATATACTATATACACACACCATATACTATACACACACCATATACTATACAGACACCATATACTATATACACACCACATACTATATACAACACCATATACTATACACACACCACATACTATATACAGACACCATATACTATACACACACACCACAGACTATATACACACACCATATACTATATACACAAACCATATACTATACACACACCATATACTATATACACACCACATACTATATACACACACCATATACTATATACACACACCATATACTATATACACACACCATATACTATACACACACACCACAGACTATATACACACACTATATACTATATACACACACCATATACTATATACACACCACATACTATATACACACACCATATACTATACACACACACCACAGACTATATACACACACCATATACTATATACACACACCACATACTATATACACACCACATACTATATACACACCACATACTATATACACACACCATATACTGTACACACACCATATACTGTACACACACACCACATACTATATACACACCACAGACTATATACACACACCATATACTATATACACACACCATATACTGTACACACACCACATACTATATACACACCATATACTATATACACACCACATATACTGTACACACACCATATACTATATACACACACCACATACTATATACACACACCATATACTATATACACACACCACAGACTATATACACACACCATATACTATATACACACACCATATACTGTACACACACCATATACTGTATACACACACCATATACTGTACACACACCATATACTATATACACACACCATATACTGTACACACACACCACATACTATATACATACACCACATACTATATACACACACCATATACTATATACACACACCACAGACTATATACACACACCATATACTATATACACACACCATATACTGTACACACACCATATACTGTATACACACACCACATACTATATACACACACCATATACTATATACACACACCATATACTATACACACACCATATACTATATACACACCATATACTATATACACACCACATACTTTATACACACACCATAAATTATATACACACACACACACCATATACTATATACACACACCATTTACTATATACACACACACCATATACTATATACACACACCACATACTATATACACACACCATATACTATATACACACACTACATACTATATACAGACACCTCATACTATATACACGCACCACATACTATATACACACACACACACACCACATACTATATACACACACCATAAACTATATACACACACACACCATTTACTATATACACACCACATACTATATACACACGCCATATACTATATACACACACACCATATACTATATACACACACCACATACTATATACGCACACCATATACTATATACACACACTACATACTATATACACACACTAGATACTATATACAGACACCACATACTATATACACACATCACTTGCTATATACACACACTACATGCTATGTACACACACCAAATACTATATACACACACCACATGCTATAAACACCTACTATAAACACACATCACATACTATATACACACACTAAATGTTATATACACACACCACATACTATATACACGCACTACATGCTATGTACTCACGCCACATGCTATATACACACGCCACATACTATAGACAGACACCACATACTATATACACATACTATATAAAGACACTGCATACTATGTACACGCACTACATGCTATATACACATACTATATACACCACATACTATATACACATACACACACTACATACTATACACACACCTCATACTATATACACACACACCACATACTATGCAAACACAAAACATACTATATACAAACATAATATATACAAATACACACCACATATTATACACACATACACAACAATGCATTAAATATATTTTCCCAACATATTTAAGTTGGGAAAACAATAAGGGATCTGAGAACCCTTATAAGGCTATGTGCCCACGTTGCATTTATGAAGCAGAAAATTTCTGCTGCATAAATGCAAGTCCTCTCCCGGAAAAACGCATGCGGAATTCCGCACGCGTTTATCGCGCATTTTACGCGCGTTTATCACGCGTTTTCCACATGCGGAATTGCCTTGCGTTTTTTATGCATTGGACAAAGGCAATTCCGCTTGCGGAAACGCAAAATTAAATGACATGCTGCGGATTTTTGAACGCAGCATAAACGTTGCGGAAAAATCCGCAGCATGTGCATAGAAGTTGCGTAAACCCATTGGGGATCATGGGGTGCGGGTTACCAAGCGTTTTACAAGCGTTTCCGCTGCGGAAATTCCGCATCAAAAACGCTTGTAAAACGCTACGTGGGCACACAGCCTAAGGGAACATATTCAAAGCATTGTTAATTATGATAGGGATGAGAGGAGGAGTCAGGAGCAGGGGAAAGTATTTACCCCAACACCGATTGCCAGACATTTTAAGATTAAACATCAATCACAATGGAAAGATTTGAAGGGTTGGGCAATTTGTCAAATAAAATTAGATAATAGAGGCAGAGATTTGGATTCCATGCTTTTGAAAAAAGAAAGTGAGTGAATTTTTAGATGCAAGTCTATGAATCCACATGGATTAAATGAGAGCTTCAATTTTGGATGTTTTTTGTAACTAAATTTGTTTAAAAATTTTTTTCTTCTTTGTGGGTATATGGGACGTATACACCATGGTCCTTATACACACTAATATGATAGGGAATATATGGAAATAGGTGTTATTTAAAAACAAAAAACAAGAAACAAAAAGCAAAAATAAAAGTAAAAATAATTTATAATGAGATTTAAGGGAGGAATAATTTCTATTGCCAATTTTCCCCTTCTAGTTTTTCCTCCTTTCTCCCTCCATATTAAATCTCTCTCCCTCTCATCTCTCTGGAAATTTATCTAGAGGAGCTAATCTAAATATATCTAATACTAAAAGATCAATCAGTTGTAAAGTATGAGTATTAATCTCCTGAGTATTAATCTCCTGAATCACCCTCATTTTATTTTCCTTCTTGTGCTATTTCCATAATCAATGATGTGGGTTATACAAATGGACAATTTGTTTGTCCTAATATTGTTCAAGCAGTATGATTTACACATATAAGAGTCACTTGCAACTTAGAGAAAAGAAATCTCTTCTTCTTTTAATAAATACAATATGATTGGTCGATCCTCTTGTCAATCATGCTGGATGGTATAAAGATCCTGAGTTGGAGGCCGACCTCACCCTTAGGAAAAAGCCGGTATACCGGCGAAACGCGCGTCAGGGAATGTATCTGAGCTGTATGATAGTGTAGGGGGAATGAGATTTAACCCTAGGAATATGCACATTATGGTGGTACTCCAACAATAGGGAGAATCGTGTCAGTATTCTAAGCTGTAGCGGATAATAAAGAGTATAACCGCAGTGATCAGCTGTTTGAGCCGGGCACGCCAAACATGTGTGCAGCTACGAGATAGCGGACTGCTCCACACTGCAGCGATCAGCTGTTTGAGCTGGGCACGCCGAGCACATGTGCGGGGAGTGAGACAGGGGACATTAGACTACTCCTCACTCTGGTGATCAGCTGTTCAGCCAGGCACGCTGAACAACAGTGTGATCATTAATCTCTGACATGTGAGGAGTCGTTCGGTGCAGCGGACTGCTCCTCAGTGTTACAAAAGACACGATCGCTTGGCAGTGACATTTTCCTCCTGCTAATGATTTTGAATGATGCCGGCTCAGTAATAACTAGTCTAAATACACATACTGTGCAATCATTATGGACAATTGCGTGGTTGGGCAGAGAATGAGTGATGATATCTGACATCTTCCACTGCTACAATACTCATAACCGCTAGATTTGTGCCAGCCTATGCTTATATGTTCATCAGGTGGTGAATAGTCGTGCCCTAGGGCAGACTTACATATGATAGTGGAATATTTTGCTGTTACAGCAATCAGCTTTCTCAACTCTAATTGGATTTGTACAATTGTTCCACCTGACACTCATATTTAGGCTATTCCAATATATGGGGATATCACATACATATATAACCTTAGTCCTACGTATATTAGAGGGACTGGACTGAGGTGTCTCAAAGTTGCCCTACACTACATCCAGCCTGATTTACTAGTGGGTACCACTTTTATAACAAGTAGATGGTTACCTTATATGCATCTATAGATGCATGAGCAATTTTAGATCTATAGGATTTTAATAAATTAATAAAGTTTATGAATTTTAAAATTTCTTTATATCCACACTTCTCCTACTTTCCCCTTCCCCTATCTTACATGATTATTTTGGTGGTGCACACCTGTGAATATAGATCTGATGAGAATAGACCATCCTTTTGATCATTGTGAAATTACCTCTTGCTATGTCCTGGACAATCTTTCCATACCGATTGTTTTGGGTATTCCGTGGCTTGTTAAACATAACAAACCGGGAAGATTATTGAATGAGAAGATTACTGCCATGAGAACTGTTTAGATATTTCCTTTTCTACTGTCTCTACGGAAATATTACCTGTCTGGTTTTGAGGACGTTTATTCTGAGAGGGGGTGTCAGGATTTGCCTCCTCATCGTGCTTATGACTGTCCTATTAACCTGACCCCCGGAGCTAAACTACCGAAGTCCAGACAGTATAATCTTTCTGGCCCTGAGAGACAAGCCATGAAGGATTTCATTGCAGAAAGTCTGGAGAAGGGACATATCAGACCCTCATCTTCGGCCGTGGCAGCAGGGTTGTTCTTTGTGAAGAAAAAAGATGGCGGTCTACGTCCCTGTTTAGATTTCAGGGAATTAAATCAAATTACTATACGTGATCCATAACCTCTTCCTCTGATTTGTTCAGCCAGGTTGTGATAGCTAAAGTATTCTCCAAGTTGGATTTAAGGGGAGCCTACAATCTGGTTAGAATCAAAGAGTGGGACGAATGGAAAACAGCGTTCAATACCCCGGAAGGACATTTCGAGAGTTTGGTTATGCCTTTTGGTTTGACCAATGCACCTGCGGTATTCCAGCATTTCATAAATGATATTTTTCATAATTTGGTGGGGAGGTTTGTGGTGGTCTATCTGGTCGATATTTTGGTTTACTCACCTGATTTTGAGACACATCGGGGGCATGTTAAGCAGGTGCTCCAGATATTAAGGGACAACAAACTTTATGCCAAACTGGAAAAATGTGTTTTCGCTGTTCAGGAGGTGCAGTTTTTGGGGTACTTGTTGTCATCTTCAGGTTTTCGGATGGATCCGAAGAAGATCTGTGCTGTCCTTGATTGGGAACATCCTGAGAACCTGAAGGCTCTACAACGCTTTCTGGGCTTTACTAATTTTTACCGGAAATTCGTCCAAAATTACTCTGTAATTGTGAAACCCCTTACTGATATGACTAAGAAGGGGTCTGATTTTTCCAAATGGTCGGATGCTTCCCTCCAGGCTTTTCCTTCCTTAAAGAATCATTTTGCCACTGCACCTATACTCAGTCAACCCAATGTTTCCCAACCCTTTATTGTGGAGGTTGATGCGCCGGATGTCGGGGTTGGGGCTGTGTTGTCTCAGGGTCCGTCCCCTGCTCAATGGCGTCCTTGTGCCTTCTTTTCTAAAAAATTGTCTTCGGTTGAGAGAAATTCTGATGTGGGTAATAGGGAACTTTTGACGATCAAATTGGCGTTCAAAGAATGGTGACATTGGTTGGAGGGGGCTGTCCATCCTATTACTGACCATAAGAACTTGTCATTTCTCCAGTCAGCTAAATGTCCCAACCCTAGGCAAGCCAGATGGTCCCTGTTTTTTACTAGGTTCAATTTTTTTGTCAATTTTCGTCCAGGGGTCAAAAATGTCAAACCTAATGCTTTGTCCCAGAGCTTCCCTGGTGGTGGTGACCATGAGAACCCTGCCCCGATATTACAGAAATGGGTAGTCATTTCGGCACTTTATTCTGAACTGGGGAGTGAGATGTTGAAGCCACAGGGGGACGCCCCTGCCTCCTGCCCTTCAGGAAAGTTTTTTGTACCATCTAATCTGCGCAGCAAAGTAATAAAGGAACATCATAACTCTGTGCTTGCTGGGTATCCAGGTGGTAAGGCAACCACGGACCTTCTCTCTCGTCGTTTTTTGTGGCCGGGTTGCATCGGGATGTGATTGAACACAAAGCTGCTTGTAATATTTGCTCGCATTGTAAGGTTTTGCATACCCATCCGTCTGGTACTCTTCTTCGGCTACATATCCCTAGTAGGCCATGGACATGGATTTTATTACTGACCTACCGGTTTCTGCAGGTAAAACCGTGGTTTTGGTGGTAGTAGATAGGTTCAGTAAAATGGCTCACTTCGTTGCGTTGCTTGCACTTCCAAATGCCAAAACACTTGCTCAGGTGTTCATGAATGAAATTGCAAAGCTTCACGGAGTTCCCTCCGATGTGGTGTCAGATCGGGGGACCCAGTTTGTTTCCAAGTTCTGGAAGGCATTCTGTTCTCGACTGGGGGTGCAGCTGTCCTTTTCCTCTGCCTTCTACCCTCAGTCGAATGAACAGAGCGTGTCAATCAGAATTTGGAGACCTACCTCAGGTGTTTAGTCTCTGAAAATCAGGAGGATTTGGCATCCTACTTACCGCTGGCAGAATTTGCCATTAATAATCATCGTCAAGAATTCACTGGCAGGTCACCGTTCTTCTGTGCATACAGTTATCACCCACAGTGTGGTACCTTTAGTGGGGGAGGAGCTTCAGGAGTTCCAGAGGAGGAACGGTCTGTTTTGTCGCTGCGCTCTCCTTGGTATGGCAGGGTGTGCTAAGTAATTTAAAAATCATGGGAGACAGGTATAAACGCATGGCTGACAGAAAACGCTTGCCAGGCCTGGACCTGAATGTGACTGACTTTGTGTGGTTGTCTACCAGGAATATAAGATTGAAAGGTCCTTATTGGAAGCTGGGACCTGGGTCTATTGGTCCCTATGAAATAACCGCCGTCATTAACCCAGCAGTGTTTCGTCTTGAACTTCCTCAGGCCCTTAAGGTCCACAACTTTTTCCACAGGTCCTTTCTCAAAAAATATGTGGAACCTCTTGAGCCCTCACCTCTACCACCGCCCCCAGTAATGGTTGATGGTAATCTGGAGTTCCGGATTTTGAGGATTCTAAATTCTCATCTCCAATGTCATTCTCTACAATACTTGGTGAACTGGAAAGGCTATGGTCTAGAGGAGAGGATGTGGGTTTCAGCATCAGAGGTGAACGCTCCCAGGTTGGTTCATTCATTCCATACCTCTTATCCTGAAGAAACCTGGTCCTGAGGGTCCGGAGGCCACTCATAGAGGGGGGTACTGTCATGGGTGTGTCAGAAGTGACAGACAGTCGCCCTGCAGTTGGTTGCAGGAGATCTCTACGTTTGGCATTACAAACATCTTCTTAGACGCAGTCTCTAGGACCCAGCGGCTACTTTCCTCTGGCTAATTATCTCTCTGGTCTGGGTGTATAAATACCTGCTGTGTATCAGAGGGAGGTGCCGGCGATATTCATTTACTCCTTGTGAAAGCTTTAGCAAGAGCAGTGCTGCTTCCTCTCTGGTGCTTGAGGTCTTGTGCGCATTTGTCTGGAATTGTCTAAAGCTAATCAATTCCCCTGTTTGTCCTCCCTTGTTGTCTTTAGTGTTCAGTGGGGATCGACTAGTGTTCATCTCCTTCGTTCCCTAGCCTGAGTTTAACTCCAGGGATAGATAGGGTGAGGAACGTGTGCGGCGATTTGTGAAGAGCCAATATAGGGTCGATAGTTGAGACAGGGTGACACTAGACCAGACTAGGAGGTCTCCACTTACCCTTTTCCCTACAGTCTGGGTTCCCTTTCCCTCTGTGTTGTGTTTCCCACACCTTGCGTGACAATGACCCCATCCATCCTCCCTTCTACGGTGCAGTCGTCCTGTCCCCTTTGCTGAAAAGCACCCTCAAAGTATGATGTTTCCCCCACCATGCTTCACAGTTGGGATGGTGTTCTTGAGATTGTACTCATCCTTCTCCCTCCAAAGACAGTGAGTGGAGTTGATGCCAAAAGTTCTATTTTGGTCTCATTTGACCACATGACCTTCTCCCATGCCTCCTCTGGATCATCCAGATGGTCATTGGCAAACTACAAACGGGCCTGGACATGTGCTGGCGTGATCAGAGGGACCTTGTTTGTTCTGTGGGATTTAAATTCATGACAGTGTAGTGAGTTACTAATGATAATGTTTGAGACTGTAGTCCCAGCTCTAGTCAGGTCATTGACCAGGTTATCCCATGTAGTTCTGCACTGATTCCTGACAATTCTCAGAATCATCCTTACCTCAAGGGGCAAGATCTCATATGGTGCCTTTTATACAGGTAACAAGTTCAAACAGGTGCAATTAATACAGGTAATGAGTGCAGAGTAGGAGGGCTTCTTAAAGAAAAACGAACAGGTCTCGGAGTGCCAGAATTCTTGCTGGTTGGTAGGTGATCAAATACTTATTTCATGCAATAAAATGCAATTTAATTATGTAAAAATCATACAATGTGATTTTCTGGTCTTTATTTTTAGATTATGTCTCTCACAGTTGAAGTGTACCTACGATAAAAATTACAGACCTCTCCATTCTTTGTAGGTGGGAAAACTTGCAAAATCATCAGTGTATCAAATATTTATTTTCCCCACTGTACATACCTTGTTCACAAACCAAGCACTTAGGACTAAAGACGAGCGGACCTGTGGAAGTCCAGGTTGTCGTACCAAACCTGAACTTTATTCCAAAGTTTGGTTCGGGTAACAGAAGTGTACCCAAACTTGAGCCAGAAAACATTGAAAACAATGGGGACCCGAACTTTTCAGCTGGAAAATTCTCTCTCTCTTGCCCTCCCTCTGCAACGGACGTCCCCTGGAACTCTGAACTTTGCAACGGACTTCCTTGAGAAGTCTGTATTCGACGTTTAGCACCAGACACTAACTGTCTGGTACGAACCCAGAACTTTTAAGTTCGGGTTCGCTCATCTCTACTTAGGACCCAAGTGAGAAGAGATTCACAAAGCTACAGTACTATGCAAAAGTTTTAGGCAGGTGTAGAAATGCTGCAAAGTAAGAATGCTTTCAAAAATAGAAGTTCTAATAGTTTATTTTTAACAATTTACAAAATGCAAAGTGAATGAGCCAAAGAAAAATCTAACAGCATCGGTTCTTCTAGGTCACTTTCACACAGTTTTTGAAAGAACTCAGAAAAGAGGTTGTTCCACACATATTGGAGAACTGACCACAGATCTTCTGTGGATATTGGCGTGTGCAAATCCTTCTGTCGCTTCAGTTAATTGCAGACAAACTGGATGATGCTGAGATCATCGCTTTGTTGGGGCCGTATCATTACTCCCAGTACTCTGATCTTCCTTCATATCACGTCAAAATTGAGCACAGCAACTAGATACAGGGTAGGCCGAGCTCCATAAGAGAATCGCAATTTCACTATATACTATGGTATTGCAGTACATTCCATATTTTTTAGGACTATAGGATGTACCGGACCATAAGACGCACTTAGGTTTTAGAGGAGGAAAATAGAAAAAAAAATTAAAGCAAAAAATGTGGTCATGATGCACTGTTATGGGGGAGGGAGTCTGCTGCTGACACTGTTAGAGGTGTAATGTCCCTCAATTCTATATCCCCCATCCTGGTATATACGGCACCCCTTCCTCTTATATGTGGCCCCCATTCCCATCCTGGTATACATTGTCCCCCATCCTGGTATGCATTGCACCCTCATCCCCATCCTGGTATGCATGGCACCCCCATCCTGGTATTCATGGCATCCCCATCCTGGTATGCATGGCGCCCTTATCCTGGTATGCATGGCACCCCCATATTGGTATGCATGGCATCCCCATCCCCGTGCACACAAAAAAAATAAAAGGATTCTGCTCATCTTCTTTCGCTCTGCTGCAGCGCTGCATCCTGTTTTTCTGCCAGCAGCTGATCTCAGCATGTGAGCCGCACATGACGTCACTGCCATGCGCCCTCAGACGCTGAGATCAGCTGCCGTAATAGTCACTGCTCCCCACGTCGGGACTATGAACATGTGGAGGACTGAATATTCATTCTCCTTAACAACACGCACAGTGTCAGCCCAGCTGCCGGCTTCCTGCAGGGTCGGGCGATCACGTGTGCCCGCTATCAAAGAGCATAAATATTCACTACTCCCCATGCCCATGGGAGTGGTGAATATTCATGGGCTTCAATAGCAGCACACATGACCGCCGAGCTGCTGCAGGAAGCCGGTGGCTAGGCTGACATTGTGCGCGCTATTAAGTAGAATGAATATTCAGTGCTCCACATGCCCATGGGTGTGAGTAGCAGTGAATATTCATTTTCTTTTAACAGTGGGCACATGCAAGAGCTGCAGCCGCCGGCTCCTGCCTCCTGTGCCCCGCTCCTCTGCCGCTCCCCTTCCATCCACAGCCACAGCAACAAGTGTAAATTCAGACTATAAGACGAACCCCCACTTTCATCCAAAATTTTGGAGGAAAAAAGTGCGTCTTATATCCTGAAAAATACAGTAATTGAATCACAGGTTCATGTCCCCTAAAAAGGGTTAAAAAAAAAAAGTAAAGTGGAAAAAAAAATATATATATATCAGTTTAAATCTCCCCCATTTCCTCATACAAAAATAACAAAATTATGAAAAATTAAACATATATATTGTTGTGTCCCAAAAAATGAGATCTATGAAACTATACAGTTATTTAAATCATACATTAAATGCCCAAAAAAAATAAAAATGAATGAAAGATTTGCCATAATTCAATTGCACTTTTCAAAACAACACAATCAAAACATATGTATGCCTGGTATCAATAAAAATAAATATCAGGTCAGCATGTAAGAAAACAAGCTTTTACACAGCTCCATCAAAGTAAAAATAAAGTTATTATTTATTATTAAACTGCCTTTGACTCAATCTCCATCCAAGGCGACTTTATGGAGGACCGCTCTGTATGAAGATCGATCTTGTACAAGCCTAGATAGGTCCACCAGGGTCTTCTCAGCCATTATCTTGATTGTATCAAGCCATCGGGTTGCTGGTCTTCCTCTTTGCCTTGTTCCTTTTATTCTTGCGACCATGATGTCCTTCTCCAGTGATTGCTCTCGTCGATTGCTGAGCAATGATTTTGGAAAACTGGAGAAAGTAAAACATAATTAAACATATTTTCTGGCTATAAGTAATACCCAGAAACAATGAAGAGATCCATAGAATATAAAAACAATAAATCTTTATAAACCATATACAAAAACCAGTAGAAATATTATTAGGGAATGCTTCAAAAAATGGGACACTATAGTAACCTGATCAAGGAACAAATATCCAAAAGCTCCTATGTCATTAACAATAGTCCAATAAAGAGTAAAAAATAATACAAGCTTAAAATATATATGTATAATTAAAGAAGTTGTCCACTACATTGACATTGATGCCCTATACGTAAAATAGGGCATCAATATATGATCGGCCGGGTCCTGCACGTGGCACCTCCGCCGATCAGCTGTTATCGGTGCTGCCGGCCGTTAGAATTTACCTGCGGTGCTTGGCCGTCCATCTGTAGTGGCCGCCGCTTGTAACTGCACATTCAATTGAATAGGAGGCGGATGTGCAGTACCCCGCGGTGGCCACTACAACTTGACGGCGGAGCCCCGCAGGTAAGTACTTCCGGCTCACGGCCACTGCTGCCGGCACCGATAACAGCTGATCGGCGGGGGCGCCGCATGTGGGACCCCGGAAGATCATACATTGATGCCCTATCCAATGGACAACCCCTTTAAGTCATGTGACCACCCTTTACATAGGACTGATATTATTGGCAGCCTATATAGCATGCAAAAAGTAAAAAAAAAAAGTTTTTAAAAATATAAAAAAAAAAAAAATATAAAAGTTTAAATCACCCCCCTTTCGCCCCATTCAAAATAAAATATATAAAAAAAACCCCTACATACACATATTTGGTATCGCCGCGTTCAGAATCGCCCGATCTATCAATATAAAAAAATAATTAATCCGATCGGTAAATGGCGTAACGAGAAAAGAATTCTAAACGCCAGAATTACGTTTTTTGGTCGCCGCAAAATTGCAATAAAATGCAATAACGGGCGATCAAAACATCGGATCTACCCCGAATGTTATCAATAAAAACGTCAGCCCGGTGCGCAAAAAATAAGCCATCAACCAGCCCCAGATCACGAAAAATGGAGACGCTACGGGTCTTAGAAAATGGCGCTATTTTTTTTTTTTTTAACCAAATTTTGGAATTTTTTTCACCACTTAAATATAAAAGAACCTATACATGTTTGGTGTCTATGAACTCGTAATGACCTGTAGAATAAGAAGGGCAGGTCAGTTTTAGCATTCAGTGAACGTGGTAAAAAAAAATAAATAAAAAACAACTGTGGTATTGCACTTTTTTTGCAATTTTACCACACTTGGATTTTTTTTCCCGTTTTCCCGTACAGGATATGGTAAAACTAGTAATGTCGTTGAAAAGTACAACTCGTCCCGCAAAAAATAAGCCCTCACATGGCCATATTGACCAAAAAATAAAAACGCTATGGCTCTGGGAACAAGGGGAGCAAAAACGAAAATGCAAAAACGGAAAATGCTCCGGGGCTTAAGGGGTTAAGCACATAAGCAATCCATGAATATAGAGTAACATAGTCACTGCTCACTCACCAACAACCCAATGCGCATTTCGCAATAGCTTCATCAGGGGTTATTTCCGCAGCATGTGCACAGCACATGCGGATCATCATTGGGGACCATGGGGCACGTATTACCAAGCGTTTTTTAAGTGTTTTCGCTGCAGAAAGTCCGCGGCAAAAACGCTTGAAAAACGCATAGTGGGCACGCAGCCTCAAAGCAAATGAAAAAGTCTGAGAGCAGCGGTGACCGTGTCCCCTGACCGACGGAGCGCGTCCCCTGACCGACAGAGCGTGTCCCCTGACTGACTGTCCCCTGACCGTCGGAGCGCGACCCCTGACTGACCGCATCCCTTGACCGACTGGGTGTGTCCCTGGACTGACCGCGTTCCCTGACCAACGGACCGCATCCCCTAACCGACGGGACGTGTCCTCTGACTGACCGCGTTCCCTGACAGACGGACCTACTGAGCACACTCCCTGACTGACTGACGGAGCACGTCCCCTGACTGACTGACGGAGCGTGTCCCCTGACTGACTGACGGAGCGCGTCCCCTGACTGACGGAGCGTGTCCCCTGACTGACGGAGCATGTCCCCTGACTGACTGCTGCATCTACTAACTGACTGCATCCCCTGACAGACCCCATCACCTGACTGACAACAGAGCGCGTCCCCTGGACTGGCCGCGTACCCTGACTGACTGCTGACTGACCGCGTCCCCTGACTGACCACTGCTGATAATCCTGCACTACCAGTTCACATCAGAGACGCTTGTAAAACCTTGACGACATGATGGAAAAAGTCAGATCCCCAGTTATAGTCAATGGGGTTTGCCTGATGCCTTCTGTGATGTGATGCTGTTAAAGGGGTTGTCCAGTTATATGATCTTCCCAGAATAGGCCATCAGTATCGGTCTGCGGTGGTGCCCCCACTGAGCAGCAGGTAGTACAGGTGCCTGCAGGGTGTAGATGCTCTGCAGTGCGGCTCTGCTCAGTGCTCACATCCAGCAGCTGATCGGTGCGGGTGCCTATGGTTAAGTCACCAATATCATAGAATTGGAAAACCACTTTAATTAAGCTGTGCTGCTCTTGTAACAAAGAACAACAACAAACTAAAGTACACAGGTGTGAACCCAGCTCAAGGGTTTAGGAGCAAAAAAAGTTTTCCAGGATTTAGAAAATATGGCTGCCTTCTTCCAAGAAGAGCACCACACCTGCCAACAGGTTGTGTCTGGTATTGCATCTCCGTTCCTTTGAAGTAAATAGAGCAGGGCTGCAATAACTTACACAACCTGTGTTTGGAAGAAAAATCAGCCGTGTTTCTCTAATTCTGGAGAACGTATTTATAGGGGTTGTCCACTACCCTATTAACCCCTTCTCAATCCCTATGATTTCCCTTTATAAAATAACACCTATACTCCCCGCTGGTGCCGTTCCAGCAGTGGTGGCATCGTGTGAGGAATCCAGAAGTGTGCGCTGCTGCTGTCTCAATCCCTCCGGAGGTATCTGATACCTCCAAACACCTGGCGAATGAAGCCGGCGCTGACTGGCTCAGGGATCGCCTGAAATAATAATGTCCCGGGAGAGCCAGTGCCGGCACCAGAGCTGAGTATGAATGTGGGGAGAAACATAGGGATTGAGAAGGGGTTGTCTGAGTAGTGGACAACCCCTTTAAGTACCCATCGCTTCCACTGTGGCACATACGATGCATGGATGACCATGTTTTCTCTCCAGCAGCCACAATGTGGGTCTTCTGGCATACATCAGTTTCCAATCTGGACCTGTGACAATGTGGTGATCACTGCTCTGGCCAGGGCTGTGGAGTCGGTAAGCCAAACCTTCAACTCCGTCTCCTCAATTTCCATGACTCCGACTCCCTCATACACGGCTCATGTTGAAGTGATAAATTTACTGTAGCACAGATTCATCTCAGCTAAAAGTCTAGACCCTTAGATCAGGAATAGGACAGACGTTTATAGGACATTTCATAACTTTCCCAAATTCGTATGAAAAAAAATATTCCCCACAAACTGCATTGAACTACTGTACCCAATTAATTATGTATTTTAGGAGTTGGAGTCCGTCCATTTTAACGACTCTGATTCCGATTACACGAAAATGGACACCAACTCCAACTCCACAGCCCTGGCTCTGGCTTCTGGTATCTTCATGAGATCACTCCTAAAGAGAAGTTACTGTATCTATTCCTGTCTATTTTTTTCCCCAGAGAATTGAAAAATTTGAAGCAGCAGAAGCTTGATTTGGAGAACAGGATTAAAGCAGGTATTGTGTGTGCACGCTCGTCATCACATCACTGTATGTCCTCCGCAGCAGGATTCATGTGGTGCTGCCACATTTACCTTTTATATTTTCTGTGAATAAAGTTCAGGCGTTATTTCTGCTTTCTGTCAGTGAATGGGAACATTCAGGTTTACACCAAGAGTCTGTGCAGACTGTAATGCAGCGACTTGCGGCATTACTGTAATGGTCCAGGGTGTGTTTTGGCCGACCATGTACCTCCCCCTCAGGTGACTGGTCACATGACTGTGACATCACACAGGTCCTGTGCACTCAGAAGGTCTGATCACATGACTGTGACATCAGCAAGGTCCTGTCTGTGTGCACTGGATGGATATATAAACCCTGATAGATTTGAGACAGGTGTGGAAGGCGTGAGGCCTGTTTCCCGTGTGGGACACCGTATAGTGTGAAGCCTGAAAGGTCGAGGCTGGATCCTTAGGTGTAAGCGATGCCAGTGGCCTTGGAGGGCAGAGGCTTGAAAGACAAGAGTCCTGAAAGGCCGAGGCTGGATGTTAAGTGTGAAGACATACCAGTAGCCTGAAAGGTACGAGGGCTGGAGACCCCCACCTGGGAAAGCCTTAAAGCCACAGCTGTGGCAGAACAAAACTGACTGAAGCAGCTAGAACCCGGCAAAGGTAAAACACTGCATTATATGGACGTTGCTATAAGTGACTTTGCTGGAGGCTGTAACTGGAGCCAAGTGGGCCTGTCTGCCACTGGAAAAGGCTCGTGGACATTATATGTGTGATAAGCGGTTTATGATAAATAATAAACTGCTGCATTGTGAAATACCGGAAAGACATTGCGTGTGTGCTTTAATTGACCCGGTGAGGCGAGTGTCCCCCAGTATGATGACTAGCGCTGCCTTACATGTGCTGGAGAATGCGGGCAACTGCAGCCCGGTTGCTAGGGGCAACTTCACAGGACGACGAGTGTGGAAACAAGCATCTTGCTGTGGCTCGGCGGGGTCACGAAGATTAAAGCATCTTGCTGTAACTCGGCGGGGTTACAAAAATTGTCTTCACACTCAAACCTGGTTTGCTGTTGCTCGGCGGGGTCACGAAAATTAAAGCATCTGGCTGTAACTCGGCGGGGTTAAGAAAATTGTCCTCGAACTCAAGCCTGGTTTGCTGTGGCTCGGCGGGGCCACGAAAATTTTCCAGGGGAGAGCGGTGTGTGTGAATAGTGTACCACGATGGGTGTGAACGGAGCAGCAAAAGAAAATGAAGCTGTTGAGCGATTAAAGTGCTGGTTAAACCCACAGCAGGTATTTGAGAAACGTCTACAGGACATGGTGCAGGAGGAGCTGTGGCCACTGTATAGAATGGCGGCAGTGGACCATTCTATGAACTCTCCGGGGGTGCCAGTATTGTCCCAGAGTGCCCAGGGAGGCGGTAAGAGATGTTGTGAACTGAGTCCTAAGAGTATTGTTGATTTTTTTTTGTAAAAATTCTCCTACAGGTGTGTGTGTCCAAAAGGGGCAGAGTCTCGAAAAGGGGCGGATTTTCACAAAAGTGTGGAGCATAAAAAAACAAAATTTGTTACTGGTTGTGGGTTGGTACCCCCTAAAAATGACAATTTGACCGTTGATAACAGGGTAGCTCCAGTAGAAGGGGTTGACGTCAAAGTGGGAGGTGACCTGTTAGTCCACAACACCATGGGGAGTGACACAGACCCCGTAGCTGACGGTGACACTACGAAAGTAGAAATAGAGTTCAGTCAGGAGGGGCTAGACGAGGGGAGAGAGTCCCCCTCTCGTCGTCGACGGCGCAAGGGCCACAAAAAGGTTGCTCCTGTAGTCTTTGCTGAAAGTAAAAATAAGGAAAATGTAGTACTGTGTGCCTTTGTTTCAAGTGTGGATCCTCCTTTAGAGGCAGAAGAGAAGGTGACGTTGCCAGTAGCAACCTCCGGCACAGTACTGAGACAGAAGGATCAGGATCTGACAGCCCTGAAAGAGGAGGTGGCCAGTCATGACCAAGGGCTGGAGCCTATCAGGCAGCAGTGTCAGAGTGACGTGCAGCAACTATGGGAAAACCTGGAGAACGTGTCCTCAGACCAGCGGAGCCTGGAGTCTGAACGGCAGAAAATATACCAGGTTGTGAGGAACTTACAGCGAGACCTGGAGGATAGCAGCAAGGAAGTCAACAATTGGAAGGAAAAGTTCCAGAAAAATAAAGAGGAGGTTTTTCAGTTGGAGCTTGACAAAGCGGAGTTAGAAGATGAGCTGTGCGAGTTGAAAGATCGGTTCTCCCTGGTACACGTAGAGCTGATGCAGGTGAAGCAAAAGCTGGATGAGGGACTACACCAGAGGGATAGAGAGCTGTCTGCTTTAAAAGAGGCGCTGCAGGATGAAGTTTCCGGACGTGACCAAAACCTAGAACGACTGCGCGAACAGTTCAACCGGGAGCTCTGTGACACCAAGAAGGAATATGGTGAACTCATGAGGGAGCTGCAGCAATTCCAGGACCAAGTAAAGCCTCTAATGCAGGAGAAAGAGCGGCTGGTGGACTCTCTGTACCAGCGAGACCGTGAGGCAGAACAGAGGCATGAAAAGTTCAATAGGGAACTGCGACAAATCAAGAGAGACTATGAGGATCTCCTCAAGGTTAAGGAAAAACTAGAGGATGATAATACTGATGCAGAGCACATGCGCCAAGTGGTTGAGACCACTCTGCAGGACACCCGTGATGAAAATGGTGATCTCCGCAGAAAGACCCTAGGTCTGGAAGCTCAGGTGAAGGAGCTGCAGACGTTCTGTGATAATCTCCAGAGGGCAGAGACGTGCCTTAAGGAAAGAATCAGCAAGATGGAAGCTGAGCGGAAAAAGATGGAGTCTATCGGAGAAGCCTCAGAGCAGGGACAGGAGTTGGCCACTGGAGATGGGAGATATGAAACAGATACCTCCTCGAATAGTACGAGCTCGGGTGATTCGGTGGAAGTAAGAGCCAAGATCAAGGAGATGCTACAAGTCCATTTGAAGCAAGAGAAGCTTGAGAGACTGGCTGTTGAGAGCCGAGTGGGCGCATTGGAGACAGAGAGGTCTGAGAGAACTCTACTGTTAAAGGAGCAGTTGAAGCAGGAAGAGCTTCAGAGATGGGCTGCTGAGAGGCGAGTAGCAGAGCTAGAGGAAGAAGTTTTCGGGCTCAAAAGTCGCCTGGCAAAGCGAACGAGGCCTCCTTGGAGAAGGAGAAGAGTCAACAAGTTGCACTCACTCCCTTATACCATGAGAAGGTGGACCTGAGGAGAGCTAAGAGAGTCTTAACAGAAGATAAATATGAAATGAAAGAGGTCAAGACGAAAATTTGTGAATTTGTAGCTGTGAGTCAGCTCAGGGGAAGCATACAGGGTGAAGAAGCTGAAAGTCAGTTGCCCCTGAAACCTGAGCTAGATGACCTTTTGAAGACCACTGGAGAGACAAAAACCTCTCGGTACAAGTGTCTCATAGATGTACCCGAGGATGTGAAAGAAGAATGCACCAGTGAGTCCGTGCATGACGAGTTTAAGAAGGCCGTGGGAGCCTGTAAGGTGTACTCGACCTCAGAAGCTAAACAGCTGGTGGTCCTGTCCACGACCAAAGTCACAGTGAAGAGGGTGGCGATCCTAAGTGACATGCACTGGCGATGTATTTGTAGCACCCTGAGGATTCGGCTGCTACAGGGGTATTGCACCTCAACCCAGAGGTGTGATATTCCACTCCCGGGTAAGGATGGAGTGTGGAACTGAGCTAGTAGGCTGCATGCACTACACACATCCCATTTCCGAGGAACAGACCGATGGTACTCCCACTAGAGAAATGTGCAGGTACGACAGTGTCTGTTCCTGGCTGGAGTGGGAGGGGGGTGGAACATCCCAGTAGTGTAGGGGCAGATAGGGGGAGCAGCCTGGGTAAAGCTAGGAGCTCATTGGGTGCTGGTCACCTGAGCTCACACATAGAGGGAGTATATAAGGTGGGCACCATCTTAGATCAGGGTCAGTCTGTGAGACGTCGGTCAGTCAGTCAGTCAGTCTGTCAGAGTGTAACCTGAGAAGCAGAGCAGAGGAGAAGAGAGAGAGACCCAGAGGCGCAGAGGGGACCCCAAGAGCCCATAAGAGAGCTAATAGGGTGAAGGGTCGGCAACAGGGTACCGGATCCCAAGCTGGCAGAGGCTACAGCACACCTTAGCCAGGAACCGGAGGTCGTGGGCAGGATCTGCCACGATCACCCACTAAATCCACCCGGAAGGCAGACCAAGAATAGGGTCAGGGAGCCCAGAGGAGGCTTGACCAACAAGAGGCCCGAGGGAGCCGGACTTAGGTGGATCCCTGGTGGGAACGGCCAGAAGAAGGTAGAGACAGAAAGGAGCTCAGGACCACACTCCGGAGTTGCCTGGGAGTTGACCGAGTCCAGGACCTGGTGGACGCAGCACGGCTTGGGTGGTCACTGCTGTACACAGTGACCCGAGCAACACCAGTAAGTAAAACCCTGGAACTGCATTTTATGTCTCTGAGTCTCCTTGCTGCACCTTCACAACCACCATCCTCCACGGCTGACCCCCTGAGGCTATACCCCTCCCGTTGGGGGTTATACTACCTAAGCTGCACACACATCACCAGCCTCAGTGGACCCTGCTGCAGCGGTGGCCGTATTGACCGCAATTCAACGGGTGGCGTAGTCGACACAAAAGAACATCTAGTAACATCATAAGGACTGCCACACACTGAGTTTGACACCCTGGGCACGGACCGGGTCACAGCCACTCGGAGACTACAACCCCCATCTGATCCGGCTCCGGGTATCCCTAACAGCACTGGCCCAGGGGGCGCGTCAACTTTGGCGTAGTCGGCAGGATAACGTGCCCGCAACAACCGGGTACTGCGTGCCTGAAGAAAAGTGCACCGTTACCTTAAAAAGAAGTCTCCTGCCGGTTCCGGAGGGTCCCCGCCATCGGGCCCCATCACAGGTCGTTTCCCGCCGGTTGTCCGCCATTTGCAGCTTTTTCCCGCCATCCATGGAGTTTCCCGCCACTGGGAGACGATTCCCGCCATTTCCGAAGATTTCCCGCCTTGGAAGAGCGGACGCCATTATGGGCGTGCCAGAGGGTGGCAAAAGGCCACCTCCCATCGTGGGCCAGGTCGAAGAATGGCGCCAAAAGCGGAAACCGCGCCCACCAACAGAGACTGTGATGCTGGAAGTGTCCATCAGCGTAAGAGAACTGCCCCTGGAACTGACAATCACAAAGTTGCCCCGGGACCACCCTCAATGTGGGCGGAGACAGAACAAGAGAACAAAGATGGGTGCAGCCTGGAGCAGTTTGGAGAGAGCGCACCCGGAGACAAGACGTCTGGAAGAGAGTCCAGAGAAAGCCTACCCGGAGATGGAGGGAGAGTCAGGCAGCACCGACCCAGTGGTCAGGAGCCTGTTGCAGGTCGCCACTCCAGAAGGCCTGCTGGAGATCCTGGCACAGCTCCCCCGAGACCGGGAGTGTGCACAGACCGCGCTGGAGGGCCTCGCACGGAGGATGGCCCGGGTGCAGCGGGAGACGTTGGCGGAGTGGAGCCGAGAGATGGCCCAGCAGACCGAAACCCGTCAGCGGAGCACGCCGCCCGAGACGAGGAGACAGACCGCCTCTGAGGATGGCGCAGGAGGAATGAAGGCAGGAGACGGCGCCGAGAAGGGAGCTGAACGGACGGAGGCAGGTAAAGGGGACGTCTCTACCCCGAGCCGGGAAACCGCGTGCCTGCCCCAGCTCCCCGTCGCAGAGCCCGAAATTCCCCCTGCCGTGCCCGTCGCTGCATCGTCACCGCCGCCGACTAGGCCTCAACCGGAAACCGCGGCCGCGACCCCTGTGACGTCACACGCCTCGACCTCGAGCGTGGCCAAGCAGGAAATACCACCGGCCTGGTCGCAAGGCCTAGTACCCCCGGGCGCCGCCATACCAACAGCGCCCCCTACCTCCGCGGAGCCACCGGCCTGGCCGCAGGGCCGAGTAACCACGGGCGCCGCCGTTCTTACGGTGCCCTTTGCCTTTAGGGTGCCCCAAGCCTGGTCGCAAGGCCTGGTCGACCCGGGCGCCACTACCATCAACGCGCCCTCAACATCTAGAGTGCCGCACCTGGGTGAAAATCTATTTGCCCAGCATACGTGCCCGGATGGGCAGCCCTTTATATGGCCACCGGAGTTTCACCATCCCCGACTCCGGAAAGAGAGAACCCTAGACGAGCCCCTGATTCCGGCTCCGAAGCCTGTAAAGAGGACCTCGCCCCCGCTGGAGGAGGCACAGTTTGAGTGGGACCCCACTGGAGAAGACCTCATGGGGTTCACTCAGGAGACTCGGGCGGCCGCAGCGGAGCGTGCAGAGTGCTGCCGGCAGCAGCTCGAGGTCTTCGAGAGGGAGCGGAGAGAGAGGCGGGTCCGGGAACAGCAAGCGCAGATAAGGAGCGCGGAGCAGAAGAGCCGGACCAGGAGGAATCCCCGTGCAGCTCATGGTCCCCCTTCCACCGGGACTGTGATAAAATTCAACATGCAGCACGGATGGGGCTTTATCAGAGACCATCAGACCCCCGGCGACGTCTTTGTAACTCGCAGAGACGTAGAAAGCCATCTGCCGGAGGGACACAGAGGTCGTGACCTGTATGTAGGGGACGAGGTCACCTTCACCCGGCACAAGTGTGCCAAAGGACCCTACGCCCTCCATGTGCATCGCCTGACGGAGGAGGAGCTGCGGTGTGAGGAGGAGCAAGAGGACCCGGACGGGTCTGAAGAATCTAAAGAAGGAGCAGGAGGACGCCGTCGTTGAAGTATGGTAGAGAGAGACTGTACATAGTTACCCATCAGGGTATAAGAACTGTTCTAGTTAAAATATAGTCCCCGTTGGGACCAGCCAATTGAACTGAATCCCGTGTGTCCCTATTCTCACTGACCGAGGACTGAGAGCGGTCATTCCTTTCCTAATACCTGGCCGAGGACTGAGAGCGGCCATATTCCCCTGTATATAGTTGCGCTTCCTAAAGCGCCCCCTACCGGTTTTATAGGAAACTGTTTTTCTTCCAAGAGAGACTGTCGCACTTTACCCGGTCACAAGTTGCACCGTGGCCGGAGGAACAAGAATGTTATTTATGAAAAGTTTTATATGAAAAGTTTGATAGCAGATAATATATATGATGTTTTATATGTTGATGTTTATGAAAAAAAAAATGTATGTTTTGATGTTTTGTTATCTTACAGCCCGAGGACGTGCTGTGATTTACCAGGGGGAAATGTAGCACCCTGAGGATTCGGCTGCTACAGGGGTATTGCACCTCAACCCAGAGGTGTGATATTCCACTCCCGGGTAAGGATGGAGTGTGGAACTGAGCTAGTAGGCTGCATGCACTACACACATCCCATTTCCGAGGAACAGACCGATGGTACTCCCACTAGAGAAATGTGCAGGTACGACAGTGTCTGTTCCTGGCTGGAGTGGGAGGGGGGTGGAACATCCCAGTAGTGTAGGGGCAGATAGTGGGAGCAGCCTGGGTAAAGCTAGGAGCTCATTGGGTGCTGGTCACCTGAGCTCACACATAGAGGGAGTATATAAGGTGGGCACCATCTTAGATCAGGGTCAGTCTGTGAGACGTCGGTCAGTCAGTCAGTCAGTCTGTCAGAGTGTAACCTGAGAAGCAGAGCAGAGGAGAAGAGAGAGAGACCCAGAGGCGCAGAGGGGACCCCAAGAGCCCATAAGAGAGCTAATAGGGTGAAGGGTCGGCAACAGGGTACCGGATCCCAAGCTGGCAGAGGCTACAGCACACCTTAGCCAGGAACCGGAGATCGTGGGCAGGATCTGCCACGATCACCCACTAAATCCACCCGGAAGGCAGACCAAGAATAGGGTCAGGGAGCCCAGAGGAGGCTTGACCAACAAGAGGCCCGAGAGAGCCGGACTTAGGTGGATCCCTGGTGGGAACGGCCAGAAGAAGGGAGAGACAGAAAGGAGCTCAGAACCACACTCCGGAGTTGCCTGGGAGTTGACCGAGTCCAGGACCTGGTGGACGCAGCACGGCTTGGGTGGTCACTGCTGTACACAGTGACCCGAGCAACACCAGTAAGTAAAACCCTGGAACTGCATTTTATGTCTCTGAGTCTCCTTGCTGCACCTTCACAACCACCATCCTCCACGGCTGACCCCCTGAGGCTATACCCCTCCCGTTGGGGGTTATACTACCTAAGCTGCACACACATCACCAGCCTCAGTGGACCCTGCTGCAGCGGCGGCCGTATTGACCGCAATTCAACGGGTGGCGTAGTCGACACAAAAGAACATCTAGTAACATCATAAGGACTGCCACACACTGAGTTTGACACCCTGGGCACGGACCGGGTCACAGCCACTCGGAGACTACAACCCCCATCTGATCCGGCTCCGGGTATCCCTAACAGCACTGGCCCAGGGGGCGCGTCATATTCGCACGAAGCGGTTTCTCCGGTTGAAGACGGAGCAAGCCGTTAGACAACTGGAGCTTATGAGAAAAGCTCACAGTCGACGGGAAGAGGTCATCCGGGTGCCTCATGTTCTGGTGAAAAAGCTCATTGGGAGAAATGGCCGAGCCATGCAGATGATGGTAAAGAAGTCTGGTGTGGTGAAAGTAAGCAGTTCACGTGATCGTCAGGACTGGATGCCAGATGAAGACGGCATGGTGTCATTCTCCGCTGTAGGAACGGAAGAAAGTCTTGCATATATGAGCATGCTGATAGAGTACCGAGTGACCTACCTGCGAGAGGTAGAACAGTTGAATCTCGCTAGACTGCGAGTGGATAGACAGCATCATCTGAGCAGCAGAAGATGGCAGCCGTCTAGAAATTGTGAGACCAGACAGAGAAAGGGCCCCCTAAATAACAGAACAGCTATAGCTGAAGTTAGGGACCTTTCAAGATGTCCTGAGAGTAGTGGGCGTGGGTTTAGAGGTAGTGAGACCTCCATTAACTCAGGTTTGAGAGGCCCATACAAATGACCCAATAGAGTACGGGACAGTACGTAGTCTAACCGGACCTTAGATACCAGGGCATGTGAGTCACACTGCTGTATGGACCGCTGGGAGCGGGGGAGGTCTCACAAGGTTACGACCTGGAAAGATGACCTGACGAAGTCAGTGACAATGACAGATGGTAGGTCCCTAGGGAATGGGCTAATGTCGTTGACTAATGTTCCAGGGGCTAAACAGCGCAATTGACAAGTACATGGTCTCTGTGTGAACTGTGGGTTGAGGTGATTGTATATATTATGTGTTCAACCCCACAAGTTTGAACAGAGGGGGGGGGATATGTAATGCAGCGACTTGCAGCATTACTGTAATGGTCCAGGGTGTATTTTGGCCGACCATGTACCTCCCCCTCAGGTGACTGGTCACATGACTGTGACATCACACAGGTCCTGTGCACACAGAAGGTCTGATCACATGACTGTGACATCAGCAAGGTCCTGTCTGTGTGCACTGGATGGATATATAAACCCTGATAGATTTGAGACAGGTGTGGAAGGCGTGAGGCCTGTTTCCCGTGTGGGACACCATATAGTGTGAAGCCTGGTGAAGCCTGAAAGGTCGAGGCTGGATCCTTAGGTGTAAGCGATGCCAGTGGCCTTGGAGGGCAGGGGCTTGAAAGACAAGGGTCCTGAAAGGCAGAGGCTGGATGTTAAGTGTGAAGACATACCAGTAGCCTGAAAGGTACGAGGGCTGGAGACCCCCACCTGGGAAAGCCTTAGGCTGCGTGCACACGATACGTTTTTCATGCGTTTCCGCTGCGGAATAAAACGCATCAAAAACGCATGGTAATCCGCACCCCATGGTCCCCAATGGCATTCCGCAATGTCAATGCACATGCTGCGGATTTTTCCGCAGCGTTTCTGCAGCGCTGATAAATCCGCAGCATGTTCATTAATTTTGCGGAAGCGCCGCCATTGACTTGCATTGAGACGCATAAAATCCGTGTCTGTACATTTGTACAAGCGGATTATATGCAGTTCAATGTGCGGATGGTACCCAGTTCTGGAGTAGAGAAGACTCTCATCCAGACCTGGGTACCATTGTACCTGTAAAAAAAATAATAAAATAAAAAATAAAGTTTATATTCACCTGTCCGGCGGCCCCTGCAGCGCTTCTCCTTCCAGGACCTGAGATGACGTCGCGGTCATGTGACCGCAGGCTGTCTCGCGAGATGCAGGCATCCCGGAAGAAGCCAGGAAGGAGCGCGACAGCACACGCGGCTGCATCGGAGGTAAGTATAGCTTTATTTTTTTTATTTTTACGGTCACACTGTATAAATCCATGCCGTTTGCATGGATTTATACAGTGTGACCTAGTTGTCAAGCACTTTCCAAGTGATGCTAAAATCGCCTGGAAAATGCTTGTCAGTCCGCATGCGGAAACGCATGCGTTAACGCATGTGGATACGCATGTGAATCCGCATGTATTCTGCAGGAAAAACGCATGCACAATCTGCATGTGTTTTTTCTGCCAGGGAGATGCAGAAATGCTGCAGAAATTTTCTGTTTCATTTCTGCATCTTGGGCACATAGCCTTAAAGCCACAGCTGTGGCAGAACAAAACTGACTGAAGCAGCTAGAACCCGGCAAAGGTAAAAACACTGCATTATATGGACGTTGCTATAAGTGACTTTGCTGGAGGCTGTAACTGGAGCCAAGTGGGCCTGTCTGCCACTGGAAAAGTCTCGTGGACATTATATGTGTGATAAGCGGTTTATGATAAATAATAAACTGCTGCATTGTGAAATACCGGAAAGACATTGCGTGTGTGCTTTAATTGACCCGGTGAGGCGAGTGTCCCCCAGTATGATGACTAGCGCTGCCTTACAAGACCAATACTTCACAATCATCCAGTAGTATTCAGTCCAGGCAATCCTGAGTGACTGCTCCAGGCTGATACATTTATCACCCCGATACCCTGCAAGAAACTAAGAACAGGACAGAGATTTGTGATGCTGCTGCTCGCCTCTTGTTCTCAGAGGATTTAGGCTATGTGCCCACGATGCAGAAAATTTCTGCATCTCCTTGCCCAGAAAACGCGAGCGGAATTTGACATGCGTTTTTCGCGTGTTTTGCACATGTGGAATTTTTTCTAATGCATTGTAGATGGCAATTCCGCATGCGGAAACGCACAAATAATGGACATGCTGCGGATTTTTGAGCACATCAAAAACGCTGCTGAAAAATCCGCAGCATGGGCATTGAAAGTGCGGAATTCCATTGGGGACCATGGGGGAAGGATTACCAAACGTTTCCCAAGCGTTTACGCTGCAAAAATTCCGCAGCATAAACGCTTGAAAAACTCATCGTGGGCACGGACCCTTAGACTACAGGTAGATCACGTTCTGAGCTGTGAGAAGTGTTGGGCCTCTGCCATAAAACAGTATTTTTTGTCTTCTTTCACTGACAGCTAACAGTTGCAGAACTTTTCAGCAATTTTTTTTTTTTTTTACTGAAAATCTTTTTAGTACCTTACCAATGAAAGACGTAATAGTATGTCCTACATAGCGGCCCCCTGTATGGAGCAGGCCCAGGGGCTGAGCCCACGCCATAACCAGCAGATATTGGTTCTGTTACAGTCGAGATCTGCCTGTAACAGCAGCAATTGGCACGTGCTCTGATCGGTGCTGGTAACCCATATAAATGCCGCGATCGAGGAGTGTCAATGGGTTTCATAGGAGAATATCACTTTGTCTATATATATATCAATACTACAGTATTACAGTATATAGCACAAACCAATCACAGGTTCAATTCCCTTAACTAGACAAAAAAAAAAAAAAATGAACAATTCAAATGACATTTTTTTCTCTTAAAAAAATAATTGAAATGAGCATATTGGGTATCTTCATATCCGTGAAAGTCCTATCTATCAAAATATTAAATTTACCCGTACGGTAAAAATGCAATAAAAAACGATCAACACTTCTTATGTACCCAAAGGTTTTTTTTACTTAAACCCCCCCCCCAAAAAAACCTACTATGCGAGTTTGGTATCGCCGTATCCGTACTGACCTGGAGAATCAGGCTGCTATTTCTTTTTTACTGCACAGTTAACACTAATAACAGAAAAAAAGAGAAGAAAACGCACAGATGTTGCCTTTTCAGAAGGGGAGACTCAATTCTCGCAAATGAGCAGAAGTTAGGTGGATGGAATGGGCATAGGAGCTGTGCCACCATCTACAGCGGCTGTGGCTGGGGCGGGCACAGTGTCTATACCGTGACATCTAGGCATGTAGACAGCGGGGAGAGGCTCTGCCACCTTAGAAGTGCTCTGTGATTGTGTTGCTGATGCGTTGCTGTTAATCGATTTGCAGGACACAGTCCAGCGACCAGGTCCATAATCTGACCGCTGGACGGGAGCCCTGAGAACCGCCTGCTACCTCCCGGCATCCGCGGTTCTTTTTTTTATTAGCCAGCCTGGAGTGACGTCATTGTTACGGCACGATGCATGTGATGTTGTTTCACGAAGCATGCGATGTTACAGCATGATGCATGCGATGTTACGGCACGATACATGCAACGTTACGGCACGATGCATGCGACATTACGGCACGATGCATGTGATGTTACGTCACGATGCATGTGATGTTACGGCACGATGAATGTGATGTTGCGGCACGATGCATGTGATGTTGCGGTATGTGATGTGATGTTGCGGCTCGATGCATGTGATGTTGCGGCTCGATGCATGTGATGTTGCGGCACGATGCATGTGATGTTACAGCACGATGCATGTGATGTTGCGGCACGATGCATGTGATGTGATGTTGCGGCACGATGCATGTGATGTTGCGGCACGATGCATGTGATGTTGCGGCACGATGCATGTGCTGTTACGCCAGGTTGGCTAATCAAAAGAAAAACCACTGATGCTGGCATGTATATGGTGATTCTCATGGCTCCTGTACAGGGCCAGAGATCACTGAGCCGGTGGACTGGGCCCTGCGTATGGATTCACACCAACTATCCTCCCATGCCTGCTATGGCTAAATACCTATTAGGCTGTGCCAATGTTTGCTTGTTGGTGATAGGCAACAAAACTTTGGCATACTGCTTATTGCAAAGAAATATGTAAGCGCTCAAACCATTGTATTGTAAATTCCCCCGAAAAGTAATTTAAATTCACTTAATTTTAGTATCTTACCAATGAAGGACGTAATAGTATGTCCTACATAGCGTCCCCTTGTATGGAGCAGGCCCAGGGGCTGAAATGTGCACGATAATTTTTTTTTAATAAAAATATGATTAAAATAAGCTCGATCCTGAAAATGATATTTGGTTGTTTTCTAGTAGCTTGTATCCCAGATGTTTTGCTTCCCAAAGTCCCAGTTATTCTGGGTGTCAGCTCTTTGGTGTCATTAGTAGTTGTATGGTGGGATAGTGAATCTGATTGTTTACCATGTTCTCTATTCTTTTTACTTAGCGGAAGAAGCTCCAACTGATGACATCCCCCCAGAATACCTCACCACAGACAATCTGACTGAGATGTAAGCGATTTTCCCTGCATATACATACCCCCCATGACTACATATACAACCCCCCATGACTACATATATATAAATCTGTAGAAGGACAAGGACTACAGACTACACTTACATCTCTAGCATTGCTAAGCTTACAGTGTAACTACTTCCGCATCAGAGATCAGCAGTGCCAATAACACGGACCCCACATATCTGCGTGCACAATCGGCAGGTATCCTGCTCCTGTCCGGTTAGAATAGCACACGGGCATGATACCTGACAGTCGTGATGGGTCCCAGTAGGTGTGTGGGGTTGTAACATCGTCTGCACCACTCACCTCTGATGCGGCATTGAGCAGCGCTGGAGAACCCCTTTAATATACGAGCTGACTGTCCTATATTTTCATATATATTTGAAGATGTTGGGCCACTTTCATCATTGTCCCAGATCCCCCTTCACTTTTGTGACTCTGTCAAATAAAATCTCTTCTCAGTCTCTGTAACTTCCTTTTATTTTTATAGGAGGATAATGTGGATACTACTCATCTTCTCCCTTTTTGTGAACAGATCGTAAAGGGGCTCATTCTTATGCTACACATAAATTAGGGACATCAAACAGCCCTCCCACCCCTTCTACTGCAGCATATGGGCATCGTGTGGTCCACGTTATTAGGCAGAATTGACAGCCCCTCTGTAGCACTTGTATTCATCATTTCATACTACATTTTCCCTGCAGTAGGAAGGTCTGGCAGGCCGTCACCTCCATTGAACGTGCCACGGTTAAGAACATTATTTATTTTACGGAATGAAATATTTTCCGCTTATACACTATGTGCAGAATTATTAGGCAAATGAGTATTTTGATCACATGATACTTTTTATACATATTGTCCTACTCCAAGCTGCATAGGCTTGAGAGCCAACTACCAATTAAGTAAATCTGGTGATGTGCATCTCTGTAATGAGGAGGGGTGTTGTCTAATGACATCAACACCCTATATAAGGTGTGCTTAGTTATTAGGCAACTTACTTTCCGTTGGCAAAATGGGTCAGAAGAGAGATTTGACTGGCTCTGAAAAGTCCAAAATTGTGAGATGTCTTGCAGAGGGATGCAGCAGTCTTGAAATTTCCAAACTTTTGAAGCCTGATCACCGAACAATCAAGTGTTTCATGGCAAATAGCCAACAGGGTCGCAAGAAGCGTGTTGGCCAAAAAAGGTGAAAAATAACTGTCCATGAATTGAGGAAAATCAAGCGTGAAGCTGCCAAGATGCCATTCGCCACCAGTTTTGCCATATTTCAGAGCTGCAACGTTGCTGGAATATCAAAAAGCACAAGGTGTGCAATACTCAGGGACATGGCCAAGGTAAGGAAGACTGAAAAACGACCACCTATGAACAAGAAACATAACATAAAACGTCAAGAATGGGCCAAGAAATATCTTAACACTGATTTTTCAAAGGTTTTATGGACTGATGAAATGAGAGTGACTCTTGATGGGCCAGATGGATGGGCCAGAGGCTGGATCTGTAAAGGTCAGAGAGCTCCACTCCGACTCAGATGCCAGCAAAGTGGAGGTGGGTTACTGGTATGGGCTGGTATCATCAAAGATGAACTTGTGGGGCCTTTTCGGGTTGAGGATGGAGTGAAGCTCAACTCCCAGACCTACTGCCAGTTTCTGGAAGACAACTTCTTCAAGCAATGGTACAGGAAGAAGTCTGTATCGTTCAAGAAAAACATGATTTTCATGCAGGACAATGCTCCATCACATGCATCCAACTACTCCACAGCGTGGCTGGCCAGTAAAGGTCTAAAAGAAGAAAAAATAATGACATGGCCCCCTTGTTCACCTGATCTGAACCCCATAGAGAACCTGTGGTCCATCATAAAATGTGAGATCTACAGGGAGGGAAAACAGTACACCTCTCGGAACAGTTTCTGGGAGGCTGTGGTGGCTGCTGCACGCAATGTTGATCGAAAACAGATCAAGCAACTGACAGAATCTATGGATGGAAGGCTGTTGAGTGTCATGATAAAGAAAGGTGGCTATATTGATCACTAATTTTTTTGGTTTTTGTTTTTGCATATCAGAAATGTTTATTTCTAAATTTTGTGCACTGATATTGGTTTACCTGGTGAAAATAAACAAGTCAGATGGGAATATATTTGGTTTTTATTAAGTTGCCTAATAATTCTGCACAGTAATAGTTACCTGCACAAACAGATATCCTCCTAAGATAGCCAAATCTAAAAAAAACCCACTCCAACTTCCAAAAATATTAAGCTTGGATATTTATGAGTCTTTTGGGTTGATTGAGAACATAGTTGTTGATCAATAATAAAAATAATCCTCTAAAATATAACTTGCCTAATAATTCTGCACACAGTGTATTATTGTGATTGCATATATAGACATAAAGGTTTGGGAATAATCAATTACCCATAGTAAAGATCAAGTCGATCATATAAACTGTGTTGATTGTATTTATTTTTTTTTAATACAGGAAAGGAAGCTTAAAAAATGATATTGAAAAGGCAGAGGTTACTCACCATAACAAATCACTGTTACTACGAAGGCAAGTGTTATCTGCTCTGTCTATCATATCACTCACATATTCTGATCTAGAATGAAGTCAGTAAGCAAATAGGTAGAATCATTTTTTTATTATTATTATTAAGACGGCCATTCCCATGTTGATTAGTGACGGTATATCGTTAGGATATGCCATCACCATAGGCTCATTGTGGACTCGACTTTTGGACCCCCTTACTCCTTAGAATGAAGGGACTCAGTGGCCGGGCATCTTCTTTTACGCTTTCCCCTGCACGGCGGTGCTCTTGACCACCTGATAATGGAGGGAGATACAACCAGCCCATTCCCTTCAAGGGGACAGAGCTGCAAAATCAATGGGAGTCCCAGAAATCTGACCATCACCAACTATCTACCCCGTAGATTTGTCTTTGTTTTTTAAGCAGAGAATACCTATTTGAAAGGAAGATTTTAACCAAAACCTGATAATTCTTTGTTGCTTTCACCTTCAGCCATGATAGGACTCCAGGATATTGTAGCATTATTAAACATTGGCACAAGGGTCAAATCACAATCACTAACGATTGAGGCCAAGGGTGCCTTCACATTGCAGTTTGTCACACGCTCGTTAATCGAGGAGTCAAGTGCCAACCGTATGGTTCTTTGTGTGACAAAACGTAATCTGAAAGCACCTTTCATGGGTCCCATCGGGACTTATGTCTGTAACTCTACAGACTTTATGTCTGTAACGTGTGGTACTCGGCAGCCGGGCCTTATGGCTGCTTGCAGGGGATATCACGGTGGCTGGCCCGGTCCGTGACCCAGGGCGTTCAGTGCAAAAAGGGGGATATAATTGTTAGGGAAAGTTCGTGACGCCACCTGTGGTGCCTGGTGAGAATCACCAGCGCTGCGGCAGTCCTCTGAGGCAGATGTTAGGGCAGCTAGAGATGGAACGGCTCCCCACAGGTGGAGCAGGCCTCAGGGCAGTGTAAATGATGCTGGTTGCTGTGGGCGTTGTGGTGCAGGGGGGAGCGATGGCGCAGCAGGAGTAACGGACAGAGACAGGGGATTTTCTTCAATACCTTTACTGGTGCAGTTGTTAGGTACGGTCCAGGGTACTCCGTAGGATAGGTGCACTTAAGGACTTCGCCCCAGGGAGCGGGTATAAGGCCTCCTGATCCGTGTCTGACTCCGTGTATGCTCCTGGCCAGTCTGCAACTGAGCCTAGATTATGTGTCCTGCTATTACTTCACCTGTTGCTCAGAAGTAGGACCTCCGGTTAGTAACCACTTTCCCTGGACGTCGGGGCCTTCGTGGTTCCTGGTCCTGTGTGTGTCTAGCTTCAAGTTTGCCAGGGATTTGTAGTCCTCCTGGAATTCCGGTTATCCCTACTGGGTGTAAAGGGTCCCTGTAGGCACGGACCCGGTGTCCGGCATATATAACGGGGTGAGCTTACTATGCTCCTCTGCCCCCTTGGCTTTACTCTCCTTTTCTCCTCCCCGTCGGCCACACTCGGGGCCCTCACTACTCGGCAGCTGACGTGCTGCGTCTTCGCTGCTCTCTGAGCATCAGCACGCTCCCAGACACTCTCTGTCTGACTAATCTCTAACTCTAACTGAGCTGCCTGGCTCCACCTTCCCTTTATATATCCCTATTGGGCTCCCTCTGCTGGTGTGAGGTGGAAGGGTGGAGGTGTATGAATGTAGTGAGGGCCTCTTGTGGAGAAGTCCATCCATGCACCCTTCTGGGTCTGTGGCACCAATGCGCAGCAGGGCGCCACAGTTACTGCCGGGCACTTATCCTGCAGGTTGTAGGTATTTTTGTATCCCTGCTGTATTTGCAGGCGCAAGTTGTGTTACCCGTACTATTGATACTATTCAGGTTGTATTGATAAATGGTTTTGCATTTGACCAATGTAATTAAATGGTAGATCTCCTAATCACTCTCCATTACGTAATGTAAGAGAGGGCAAATTCAGGGGCTGTCAGCAGTGTATGAGAATATCAGCAGTGTTGCTGGTTTACAGGATGTACAATTTCATAGTCTGCTCATAGTTCATGCAATAGAAAACTGAGTCTAGTCAAGTGTTAACATTTTTGGAAATGCTAGTTGGATGATTGTCTCATCATATTTTTTTAGGATAATACATGAGACCATGGAGCACACCAGAGGTCTTTCCAATCATATACAAGCATTACAGAAGGTAAGCTGTAATGCACATGCCCGGACTGACTGGCGTGTGCGTGTATATGTAGTGATTCCACTGGACCGTACCGGAGAGTGAATGCCTGGAGGGGCGTAACTAAGTATCCACCCGATCCGACCAAGGTCGCACGACGGCATACGACACCAGTGCACCAAGGAGGGACCTAGCAGAGGGACCAGGTGCTACTCCAGGTCAGACCCTGGACACGGCTGTTGACCCACACCGGGGAATACAGGAACAGGCAGGTTAGGCTGGCACACAGACTGGTGGGTACAGGCAGACACGGCAGGTATGCAGACGGGTGGATGCTGGCAAGCACGACTGGTATGCAAACAGGGAGGTACTGGCAGGTACGGCCGGTATGCAGGCAGGTGGATGTTGGTAAGCACGACTGGTATGCAGGCAGGGAGGTACTGGCAGGTACGACAGGTTGGAGCACAGAGTGGATAGGACCCACTACAGACTGGGACTCAGGAACAGAACCGCAGATGCGGTGGACAAACACAGCACAGTGAGGCCGCCCGGAGCGGCGAGCAAGACGAGGCCGCCTGGAGCAGCGAGCAAAGGGTCAGAGCAGAGCGAGACTGCCGGAGCAGCGAGCAAAGGGTCAGAGCAGAGCGAGACTGCCGGAGCAGCGAGCAAAGGGTCAGCGCAGAGCGAGACTGCCGGAGCAGCGAGCAAAGGGTCAGAGCAGAGCGAGACTGCCGGAGCAGCGAGCAAAAGGTCAGAGCAGAGCGAGACTGCCGGAGCAGAGAGCAAAGGGTCAGAGCAGAGCGAGACTTCCGGAGCAGCGAGAAAAGGGTCAGAGCAGAGTGAGACTGCCGGAGCGGCGAGCAAAGGGTCAGAGCAGAGCGAGACCGCCTGGAGCGGTGAGCAAAGGCAGAGCAGGCAAGAACCGCCGGAGCGGCGAGCAAGGCAGAGCAGAGGGGACAGGGCTCTGTTCACACGGAACAGACAGGAAGGGAAAGGCAGAACCAGAAACCCACAGGGTACTTGCAGTGAAGTAGCGAGTGGATCACAAACTCACAAACGGAAGTACAGTGACAACGAGCAGGAGTTAGGTACGAGTTCAGACTCTGCAGAAAAAGGGAAGATATGGGCGTAAAGAGAAACGGGAAACAGGCTGGAAGATGGTTAGGGCAGGAACAGACACTGGGAAAAGACATAGACAACAGATCTAGGTATACGGCCCCTAGAGGACAGAAGGAACAGGCAAAGAGCGTGTTCACACGGGCCTGGAAATACAGCCTCCAGGAAAGGCAGCTGGCTAGAGTACACAGACAGGACTCAGTTCAGACACGGGAACTGATACCGCAAGGCAGGAAACATAGACAGGACCTGGCACATCAGTGACTAGAAGCCAACTGACAGAACAAGATGCTCAGGCATGGATTCCAGGGAGGAGCTGGGTTAAATACCAGGTGACAGACAGCAATAGGTTGATGACGCATAAGGGGTGTGTCTGCAGCAGCTACAAGAAACAGGAAGTTCGGCGGGCGTAGCCCTAAGCAGCCAGAGCAGGGCAGAGCAGACAGTATGGAAAGAAACCAGAGTGGCAGTCTGGACTGGAAATCAAGTGCGCTCTCTTGCACAGTGGGAGGTGGACCACTATGCAAGGACGCCGCCAGGTATGTTACAGTACCCCCCCCTTACGCCCCCTCTTCTTCAGGCCTGCCAGAATCTTCCGCAGGGAATTTGAGGGCCAATCCTTCTCTTCAAGGAGATTACTTCTACTGTCCACCGGAAGAGACAAAACTGGTCTCATCTGGGTAGCTAGGATGCTACCTCCTATCCAGCCATCCTCAGCACCAGACGAAACGGGTGGAGTACCAGGAACAGCACACAAGGAAGTCTTTCTCCACCTATTATCAGGTAGCACCCCAGAGGGTTCAGGAGACAACTGTAAGTCTTCCGCCGGGTTGGAGGGGTGCAGAGACTCGGGGGTAACCTCTGCTTCGGAGTACACTAGGTCGGACTCACTGGACGAAGCGAGCGAGGTATCAGGTGCAGAGTATAGGAAAGTCTCTGTCCATTCGCTACCAGGTAGCACCCCGAAGGGTTCAGGAGACAACTGGAGGTCCTCCGCCTGGTCGGAGGGGTGTAGAGACTCGGGGGTAACCTCTGCTTCGGAGTACACTAGGTCGGGCTCACTGGACGAAGCGGGCGAGGTATCAGGTACAGGGTGTAGGGAAGTCTCTCTCCATTTGTCATCAAGTGGTATCCCGGAGGATTCAGGAGGCAACAGGGGGTCCTCCTGTGTGGATTCTAGGTGGGCAGCAGTCTCTTCGGGCAGGAGAACTGGTGCGCTACCCACGCACATTACCCGTCGGGGCTGCTCCGGGATACAGGGAAGTGAAGCTTCAGCAGGGACTTCAAGGTTGTGGTCAGGAGGTCTTTGGGAGGACAGACCCTGGCGTGACGGCTTGCCTCTACGCCTAGCACGTCTGGACTGCCTCTTGAGGTTGGGAGAAGTATTCCGGAGAGCGTAGTCATCCTGTGTGGATTCTGCGTGGGCAGTAGTCTCTTCGGACAGGAGGACTAGTGCGCTACCCACACACATTACCCATCGGGGCTGCTCCGGGATATTGGGAAGTGAAGCTTCAGCAGGGGCTTTCGGGTTAGGGTCATCGAAGACCATTAGAAAGGCCACCAGGAAGGCCTGCAGGTCCAGGACGATAGGATCCTGTGCGTCCCATAGGGGGGTGATCCATTTCAAGGCATCACCCGCTAGGTAAGACATCATGAATCCCACCTTAACCCGATCGGTGGGAAAATAAAGAGGGTAGAACTTGAAGTGTAGCATGCATTGCTCCACAAATGCACGACTCTGTCTTGGATCCCCATAGTAACGTGGCGGATCCGCAGGAACGAGTGCAGAAGGCTCCATCTGGACGGGTGCGTAATTCGCCTGGAACTCAGCAAAAAAAAAAAATTTCTTCTAGATGCACGTATTCGCTGGAAAACGTCTCAGAGAGCGAAGGCCGTGGGGCTCAACGGGAACCATGGCCTGAGCATGTTGTAATGCACACGCCCGGACTGACTGGCGTGTGCATGTATATGTAGTGATTCCACTGGACCGTACCGGAGAGTGAATGCCTGGAGGGGCGTAACTAAGTATCCACCCGATCCGACCAAGGTCGCACGACGGCATATGACGCCAGTGCACCAAGGAGGGACCGAGCAGAGGGACCAGGTGCTACTCCAGGTCAGACCCCGGATACGGCTGTTGACCCACACTGGGGAATACAGGAACAGGCAGGTTAGGCTGGCACACAGACTGGTGGGTACAGGCAGACACGGCAGGTATGCAGACGGGTGGATGCTGGCAAGCACGACTGGTATGCAAACAGGGAGGTACTGGCAGGTACGGCCGGTATGCAGGCAGGTGGATGTTGGTAAGCACGACTGGTATGCAGGCAGGGAGGTACTGGCAGGTACGACAGGTTGGAGCACAGAGTGGATAGGACCCAGTAAAGACTTGGACTCAGGAACAGAACCGCAGATGCGGTGGACAAACACAGCAGAGTGAGGCCGCCCGGAGCGGCGAGCAAGAGCAGAGCAAGACGAGACCGCTTGGAGCGGTGAGCGAGAGTAGAGCAGGACGAGGCCGCCTGGAGCAGCAAGCAAAGGGTCAGAGCAGAGCGAGACTGCCAGAGCAGCGAGCAAAGGGTCAGCGCAGAGCGAGACTGTTGGAGCAGCGAGCAAAGGGTCAGCGCAGAGCGAGACTGCCGGAGCAGCGAGCAAAGGGTCAGAGCAGAGCGAGACTGCCGGAGCAGCGAGCAAAGGGTCAGAGCAGAGCGAGACTGCCGGAGCAGCGAGCAAAGGGTCAGAGCAGAGCGAGACTGCCGGAGCAGCGAGCAAAGGGTCAGAGCAGAGCGAGACTGCCGGAGCAGCGAGCAAAGGGTCAGAGCAGAGCGAGACTGCCGGAGCAGCGAGCAAAGGGTCAGAGCAGAGCGAGACTGCCGGAGCAGCGAGCAAAGGGTCAGAGCAGAGCGAGACCGCCTGGAACGGTGAGCAAAAGCAGAGCAGAGCGAATCCGTCTGGAGCGGTGAGCAAAGGCAGAGCAAGCAAGAACCGCCGGAGCGGTGAGCAAGGCAGAGCAGGCAAGAATTGCCGGAGCGGCGAGGAAGGCAGAGCAGAGGGGACAGGGCTCTGTTCACACGGAACAGACAGGAAGGGAAAGGCAGAACCAGAAACCCACAGGGTACTTGCAGTGAAGTAGCGAGTGGATCACAAACGGAAGTACAGTGACAACGAGCAGGAGTTAGGTACGAGTTCAGACTCTGCAGAAAAAGGGAAACAGGCTGGAAGATGGTTAGGGCAGGAACAGACACTGGGAAAAGACACAGACAACAGATCTAGGTATATGGCCCCTAGAGGGCAGAAGGAACAGGCAAAGAGCGTGTTCACACGGGCCTGGAAATACAGCCTCCAGGAAAGGCAGCTGGCTAGAGTACACAGACAGGACTCAGTTCAGACACGGGAACTGATACCGCAAGGCAGGAAACATAGACAGGACCTGGCACATCAGTGACTAGAAGCCAACTGACAGAACAAGATGCTCAGGCATGGATTCCAGGGAGGAGCTGGGTTAAATACCAGGTGACAGACAGCAATAGGCTGATGACACATAAGGGGTGTGTCTGCAGCAGCTACAAGAAACAGGAAGTTCGGCGGGCGTCGCCCTAAGCAGCCAGAGCAGGGCAGAGCAGACAGTATGGAAAGAAACCAGAGAGGCAGTCTGGACTGGAAATCAAGTGCGCGCTCTTGCACAGTGGGAGGTGGACCACTATGCAAGGACGCCGCCAGGTATGTTACACAAGACATAACTAAGGAGCAGCTGAGCTGTCCTACATGGTTTTTGATCTTTTCTGTTTAAGCTTGTATTGGGATGTTGCAATTGTGGCCCAGTAAAGTACCTGATTTTTGTCAGTTTTGCGACATGTGGCAGTTTTCATCCGCACCTCGGCCACAACATCTGAATGCACCCTAATATACTGGTAATTTGTTTTACTATGGGTGTGGGGGGATCCCTCTGTGTCACACAGGAGGACTGCTGTGGCGACCAGGCATGGTTCATGTATTGCATGGGTGGCTTCCCATGGTAATAACATCTGTTACAGAAGCTGGACCTGCAGTCATCAGATAATCAATACAACATTAGTCTTGTTTGAGAGACAAACCCTATAACAGGAACTGTGTTTTGTATTTGTATTTTGGAAAATTTATTTTACTCTTCTGAATGCCTGGAATTAAAATGATAACATAAAATAATTTAAAGGAACCTGTCATGTTAAAAATGGTATCAGATCTGCAGACAGGAGGTTATAAAGCAGTAAACGCTGATCAGATTGTTAAACATTTTCGTGGGAAAAGTTACAGTAAAACTTGCAGTTTATTCATTGAAATCCTTGGTGTATGTATGCATAGGAGTCCAGTGGGCGGTCCTACTCAGTGATTGACAGTCTTCCCTATATGATAGTGTATGCAGAGATGGCTGTAAGGGCAGGTGCACACAACCGTTTTCTCTCCATCTGAGAAATATTATCCGATTATTCTGATCAGACTTTGATCAAAGTGGCATCAGTTTTTTTCTGAGCTGGAGAAGCAAAAAAAATTTCTCCATTCTGTCAGTCCGTGAAAATCGTACCGCAATCAGATGTCATCCGAGTGTCCAATGTTTTTCACAGATCCATTGACTTGCATTATTGATTTTGATCTGACACTCATATTTTTCCTCAGATCACTTGGTCTGAAGAAAATATCGGACATGTGCACAGCCACATAGAATATCATGAGCGCGAGTGATATCAGTGAAAACCATGGATAACACGTGTCCGATATAATCTGTTGTGTGTGACGCGCCCCTGGGCCTGTGTCGCGCTGCGTTGCGCACGCGGGAGCTTACCCGGAGCCGGATCTGTTGAGGGTTGTAGTCTCGTGGCGGTGATCCGGTCCGTGCCCAGGGAGTCAGACTAAGTGGCGCTGTTTTAGCGGTAGATGTTGGACGACTACGCCACCCGTTGAGTGCAGCCAGGGAGCTGCTGCTGCAGGGCAGACCGCTGAGGCCGGTGGTAGGATTGTGCAGCGTGATAGTATAACCCCCAACGGGAGGGGTATGGCCTCAGGGCAGCCGACGTGGATGATGGGGGTAGCAGGAACCACTCGGAGACGGTACTGTGTAGTTCAGGGTCTTTACTGGTGACAAAGATAGACCCTCCCGGAGTACTGGCTAGCGATTGGGGCCTGGTCAGTCCTTGAGCAGATGGGATCTCCCCTGGCCAGGCGGAGTTGTAGGCCTCCCAAACTAACGATACTCTTCTGGCTACCTTGCTAGAGGCGGGTATAAGTAGCCCACGTCCCTGAGTGTACCGTGTGGTGCTCACCCGTATGGCCGGTGACTCGGGGCCTTCGGGTTTCTGGGCCAGAGGACCTGCAATCCCCTGCCGGTCGGTTTCTGCTGCTGGATAGGAGTTAGTCCCCACAGCCTCGGACTCCGGGTCCGGTGATAACTTCTCAGTCAGGGCGAGCTCTGCAGCTGCCAGCCCCTGACTCCTTGTAACTCTGCTCCCACAGAGCTCCTGTTGTTTCTTCCTATATTTGCTTCTTTTCTCTGCTTCTTCTCTACTCACTCACCCTGCCTCAGCCCTAGGTTTATATAGGGGAAGTTCTTCCCCTCCCAGGACTGGGCAGGAGGTGTGGCATGCATAGGATCCCTGACCAAGAGACCTCCCACCTGCTCTCAGACATAACATTGCTGTTACTGTGGAAAACCAGACCCCTGGGGTGCCACATTCCCCCCTAGTGAAATTTAGTACTCCGGGACTAAACATATTTTAGAAAAACATAACAAGATATAACAATAACAATAAAGAAACACATAAAGGTGGTCACGGCATGTCCGTAACCGGGTGCAGTCTTTGAAGAAAGCAAGGTGTCCATTTCACCAAAACAGGGAGACGTAACCAGGTAGGGGTCTGTCCTGCCCCGAGTCCTTAACAGTCTTTAGTCCGTCCTGGGTTACGCTCCAACTATGTACAAAGGATTCCCGGTAAATCCACCAAGGACTCCTAAAAATAACTAGAAACACATAATTATACACAAGCAACAATAAACAGGTAACCACAAATAAAACAATTTATACACTTCAAATCCTCCAACGTGCGGGTAACTGGCCCCTAGTGGCCCTAGTGGACCTACGGAGCTGACTGTCTGGCCCTGAACTACAGGGTGTAGGAGCTGTTAAGGGTAAACTGGGCAGCGGTCTACGGGCCCTTTGGCTCACTAGGGATATGGCAGGCTCACTGCAAGCAGAGGGTTGATCCTCCTGGTCTGCTGATGTGGGGTCTTCTGCCTCCTGGACCGGCTGTTCTTCCAGCTCTACCTGTTGCTCCGTAGGTGCTTGGGATGCTGGTTGGAGGAAGGTGAGTACGGGTACCACAACTGCACCATTGACTTGAGTCCAAGACCGAGGGAAGTCTCCGAGCACAGTATTAACCATGTCTTCCCTTTCCTCTACAGGTCGAGGGTCTTCTTGTTCCTCTTCAGGGTTCCGTAGCTGTTCGGGACACTTCTTCAGGTGATCCCGGGATACAATGGTTGTGGTTTCCCCTCCGTCTTTACTGATGGTACAGACCTTTGGGTTGTCGTGGCTTGAGGGCAGTACGGTGTACGGGTCCTTCTCCCACTGGTCGTCCAACTTGTGGAGCCGTCTTTTTCTCTTCAAGACCTGCTCTCCGGGTACCAGGGGAACAGCGGGAGCATACTGGTTGTAAGTTTTCTCTTGTCTTTCCCTAGCCTGACAGAGACTTCGCTCCACGCTCTCCTGTACTCTCCGGTACTGCTGCTGCCTCTCTGTGTCCCAGTCTGCTTCTGGTGAAGTGTCCTCAGGTGTCAGGACTCCCATTTCCAGGTCAACAGGTAACTTACCAGGTCTCGCCCTCATTAGGTAAGCCGGGGTACAGTTGGTGGAACCTACCGGGATGTGGTTGTATAGGTCCACCAGATCGGGCAGCTTCTCAGGCCACAGACTGCGTTCTTCCAGGGGCAACGTTTTCAGAAGATCCATTACCACCTGGTTCATTTTCTCACAAAGTCCATTAGTTTGCGGATGATAGGGTGTCGTCCTTATCTTCCGGCAGCCATACAGAGTGCAGAATTCTTGGAAGACCTCCGCTTCAAAGGCAGGTCCCTGGTCTGTCAACACTTGGTCCGGGTACCCGTGTGGACGGCAGAAATGCTGCTGGAAGGCTCTCGCTGCTGTTCGAGCTGTTAAGTCCTTGACGGGGACGACAACCAAGAACCGGGAGTAGTGATCCACGATGGTTAGTGCGTAGACGTAGCCACTTCTGCTTGGGGTCAGTTTTACATGATCCAAGGCTACCAGTTCCAACGGCTGCCGGGTGACGATGGACTGCAGGGGACTCTTCTGGCTGGCACGGTCCTTCCTTCTTAGGTTGCACGGGCCACAGTCTCTGCACCACCTCTCGATGGTTCCCCTCATGCCTACCCAGTGGAACCGCTCGCGCAGCAGGAACTCCAGCTTCTTCCATCCGAAGTGTCCAGCCCCGTCGTGGTATGCCTCCATCACCATGGCTGCGTCTCTTCGTGGCACCACTACTTGCCAGATTAGTTCATGCGTCCGGGAGTTAACCATTCTGCGGCACAACTTCCCCTTATAAAGGAACAGTCGACTCTTCTCAGCCCACAGTTGCTTGGCTTCCTCCGGAGCGTCTGGGTCAAGGCGAGCCTCTGGCCGAGTCAGCATCTCCTTCACCAGTCGGACGGCAGGGTCACTGTCTTGCGTTTCCTCCCAGTTGTAGTGAGGCAAGGGGTTAAACGTAGCGGCTTGCTTACTCCTTACCCGGTGGGAATACTGGATAGTCCCATGCCGGTGGAACGCAGGGAGTTCGACTTCTTCCAGTCCCTCTGGATCTTCTCCTACGTCCGGTAGGTTTGGCATCCTGGACAGGGCGTCCGCGTTGGTATTGGAGCGTCCTGCCCGGTATTTGATTGTGAACTCGTAGTTGGACAGACGGGCAATCCATCTCTGCTCTAGGGCACCGAGTCTTGCTGTGTCCAGGTGTGTCAACGGGTTGTTATCCGTGTACACGACGAACCGGGAAGAAGCGAGGTAGTGCTTAAAGCGTTCGGTGACTGCCCACACCACTGCCAGGAACTCTAGCTTAAATGAGCTGTAATTCTCAGGGTTTCTCTCGGTGGGTCGCAGTTTTCGGCTGGCGTAAGCGATTACTCGTTCTTTCCCCTGCTGGATCTGGGACAGCACGGCTCCTAGCCCGATGTTACTTGCGTCGGTGTAGAGGATAAAGGGCTGGCTGTAATCCGGGTACGCCAGGATTTCATCCCCCGTGAGGGCCATCTTCAGCTGGCGGAAGGACTCCTCTTCCAACTTCTCCCATCTGAAGGGCGGCTTCTGGTTCTTGGCCTTCCGGGACTGGCCTATCAGGAGGTCCTGCATAGGAGCTGCCTTTTTGGTGAAACCGGGGATGAACCTGCGGTAGTAGCCTACCAACCCGAGGAACTGCCGCACTTCCTTTACACTGGAGGGACTTGGCCATTCCTTAATTGCGGTGATCTTATCAGGGTCGGGAGCCACTCCGTCAGCGCTCACCACGTGTCCCAGGTACTGCACCTTTGGTTTCAGGAGGTGACACTTGGAGGGTTTCACCTTTAGGCCGTAGCTTGCCAGAGCTTCGAACACTTCCGCCAGGTGTTTCAGGTGGTCCTCATAAGTCTTAGAATATACGATGACATCGTCCAGGTACAACAGGACCGTCTCGAAGTTTCTATGGCCCAGACAGCACTCCATTAATCGTTGGAAGGTTCCTGGTGCGTTGCAGAGTCCGAACGGCATGCAGGTAAACTCGCGAAGTCCCATCGGGGTGGTGGATGCGGTCTTCTCCCGGTCCGCCTCTGCTACAGGAACCTGCCAGTACCCACTAGTGAGATCCAAGGTAGAGAAGAAGTTAGCAGATCTTAAAGCAGCCAAAGACTCCTCTATCCTTGGTAAGGGGTACGCATCCTTGTGTGTGATACGGTTGATTTTCCGGTAATCTACACACATCCTCATGGTGTTGTCTTTCTTTTTGACTAAGACTAGTGGAGCTGCCCAGGGGCTACAGCTATCCCTGATCACCCCAGCCTCCTTCATGTCTCTAAGCATCCCCTTGGCGTGTTGGTAGTGTGCAGGGGGTACGGGTCGATACCTCTTTTTTATGGGAGGATGGTCTCCCGTGGGGATGTGGTGTTCTACCCCCTTGACTCGCCCGAAGTCTAACGGGTGTTTACTAAACACTCTCTCGTACTCTTGAACCACCCGATAGACTCCCTGTTTCTGATGTGAGGGAGTGGAGTCAGTACCCAAATGTAGTTGCTGACACCAGTCCTCCATTGTTTTCTTAGAGCCGTTACCTTCCTCCGGGTGAGATGGAGGCAAGGGTTCCACAGATTGTATAGCATTTTGGTTAATGGTATATAATTTGGCTAGCGTGGCATACCGGGGCAGGTACACTTCCCTCTTCCCGATATTGATTATGCGAACGGGCACCCTCCCATGGCGTACATTAACCACCCCCCGTGCTGTCAAGATGGTGGGCCTACTGTCTGAGTAAACTGGTTCTACCATTGCCTGGTAATCTCTACCTCTCAGACCAATAGCTGCCCGGCACCAAATCATCATTTCACTTTTTGGGGGCATGGCAATAGGGAAAGGGTCACACATTCTCACGCTACCAATCTCACCGCCGGAGAGTTCCACCTGTTGCCGTCGCATCAGTGCCCGGATCTCTTTTTGGAGCACTCGCTGCTCGCCGGAGCTGGCGTTCTTGGCAACCTGCTGTAAAAGGAAAATCACCTCTGCAAGACAATTTTCAATTACATTAGTTCCTAGAGTTATCTTTGGGTGACTCTCGTGTTTGTCAATGTCTACAATGATCAGTCCCTGTGCTGCCAGTTCAACTCTACCAATTTTAATGGTCACCTCTTTAAATCCGATCTGTGGCACGGGCTGACCATTGCTGGCGATGATACTCAAGTCGTCGTCAGGGTAGCAGGTAATATCCGAGTCATTCCAGTACTGCTTGAAGAGCACGTACGGGATGGTGGTGACCTGTGACCCGGTGTCCAGTAGGGCACTCATAGGAATGCCATCCAGTACCACAGGCAAGACTGGACGTCCTCCCACATATTTGTCGCGCCAGTTTGATGGGCCTGATGATCTTTTTCCTAGGGGTTGGCCCTCTACCCTAGGTTGTGCCAGTTTAAAGGACAGTACCTTGCCATATGTCCGGGTTGATTACAGCGGCGGCAGATGGGTCGTCCGTCCTCGTTGTATCGGTCGCTGGGTCTTCCTCTGGCCGGTGGGGTCCTCCTTGGTCGACGCCACGGGATGTCCTCCGGTCCGGATGCCAGCTGGATCTTCCCTGGAGTGGAAACCTGTAAAGACTGCACAGTTCGGGTTAGCGCAGCAACGCTTTTAGCTAGCTCTTGGACCTGATGGTGCAGGTCTGGAGCCGAGTCATTGTTCAAAGCCTGCGCATCAGCTCCCACAGGCCCTGCCGACAAGGGCGCCGCCTCCTGGTGGTAGGTGGTAGTGGGGCGTCTGTGGGTCACAACGCCACCTGGTGCCGGTTCTCGGAGCACCCGGATGGCTCTGTCCTTGAACTGTGCAAATCCCAGATGAGGGTCCTGTAAGGCCATTGCCCGCAACTGGGTTCGGTGGGCATTGCAATATAAACCCTCTATAAATTGTTCAGTTAACAGCCTGTCCTCGTCTCCCACGCCGTCAGGGTCGGTCTGCTTAATGGCTCTCAGGGCCTCTTGTAGGTTCAGGGCATAGTCCCTTATACTCTCATGTGCCCGCTGTTTGCACCCGTAGAATCTAAGCTTGATCTCGGCTGAGGTGCGGGTATCAAAGGTGTCCCTCAGCCGGGTTAGTATCCCTGCGACAGTCCTCCCCCCAGGTGGCCAGGACTTTACCTCCCTTTGGGCTGCCCCGGTTAATTGGGCCACCAGGATTCTTACTGTAACATACCTGGCGGCGTCCTTGCATGGTGGTCCATCTCCCACTGTGCAAGAGGGCGCACTTGATCTCCTGTCCAGAATGTCTCTCTGGCTTCCCTCCATGCTGTCTGTTTGTGTCTGTTTCTGCTGCTTAAGGGCGGCGCCCGATCACTTCCTGCCTTTTGTACCTGCTGTGGGTCACACCCCTTGTGCGTCCTCAGCCTATTGCTGTCTGTCACTTGGTATATAGCTCAGCAGCTCCCTTCTATCCCTGCCTGAGCATAGTGTTTCCTTCAGTGTGTGCTTGCACTCTGAAGGTGCCAGGTCCCGTCTCTTGTCTCCTGCTTTTTGTATCAGTTCCCGTGTCTGAACTGAGTCCTGTATGTCTCCTGCTTTGCGGTATCAGCTCCCGTGTCTGAACTGTGTCCTTTTTGTGTTCTCTGGTCTGTCCTGTCTGAACACGCTCCTTGCCTGTTCGTTCCGCCTTCTAGTGGCCGATTTCCTAGACCCGCTCCTGCGTCTGGTCTGTCCTGTCTTAACACGCTCCTTGCCTGTTCGTTCCGCCTCTCTGGGGGCCGTATTCCCAGACCCGCTCCTGTATCCCTCTGCAGTGTCGGTCTCCTCCGTACACTCAGTTCCAGTCTGAACTCTCTCCTGTCCTTTACCTGTTTTGCCTCTATGTCCGTTCCCTTCCTTTTTCTGCAGAGTCTGAACTCGTACCTAACTCCTGCTTGTTGTCTCTGCAAGTACTGTGTGAGTATCTGGCTCTGTCTTTCCCTTCCTGTCTGTTCCGTGTGAACAGAGCCCTGTCCTCCCTGCTCAGCCTTGTCTGCACTCTAGCTGTGCTTGCCTGTAACCCTCTGCCTGTATTGTTCCTGAGTCCCGGTGTGTACTGGGTCCTATCCCGCCTGTGTTCCTACCTGCTAGTTCCTCCCTGTCTGCACTCTAGCTGTGCTTGCCTATACCCCCCTGCCTGCATACCCGCCTGCCTGCATACCAGTCGTGCCTGCCTATACCCTCCAGTCTGTGTGCCAGCCTACCAGCCTGTTCCTGTATTCCCCTGTGTGGGTCAACAGCCGTGTCCGGGGTCTGTCCTGGAGTAGCACCTGGTCCCTCTGCTCGGTTCCTCCTTGGTGCACTGGCGTCGTATGCCGTCGTGCGACCCTGGTCGGATCGGGTGAATACTTAGTCACGCCCCTCCAGGCATTCACTCTCCGGCACGGTCCAGTGGAATCACTACCAATCACACGCACACGCCGCTTAGCCCGGGCGTGTGCATAACAGCATGCTCAGGCCATGGTTCCCGTTGAGCCCCACGGCCTTCGCTCTTTGAGAAGTTTTTCCAGCGAATACATGCATTAAAATAAAATAAATTATTTTTTTTTCCCCCTTTAGCTGAGTTCCAGGCGAGTTACGCACCCGTCCAGATGGATCTATCAGCCCTCGTTCCTGCGGATCCGCCACGTTACTATGGGGATCCAAGACAGTGTCGTGCATTTGTGGAGCAATGCATGCTACACTTTAAGGCCTACCCTCTCTATTTTCCTTCCGATTGGGCTAAAGTGGCCTTTATGATTGACTACCTAGCGGGTGATGCCTTGAAATGGGTCACCCCCCTATGGGAAGCATGGGATCCTGTCATCCTTGACCTGCAGGCCTTCCTGGTGGCCTTTCGTATGGTCTTCGAGGACCCTAACTCTGAAGCCCCTGCTGAAGCTTCACTTCCCAATATCCCGGAGCAGCCCCGACGGGTAATGTGTGTGGGTAGCACAATAGTCCTCCAGCCCAATGAGACTACTGCCCACCCAGAATCCTCACAGGGTGACTACGCTTTCCGGAATACTTCTCTCAACCTCAAGAGGCAGTCCAGACGTGCTAGACTTAGAGGCAAGCCGTCACGCCAGGGTCTGTCCTCCCTGAGACCTCCTGACCCCAACCTTGAAGTCCCTACTGAAGCTTCATCTCCCTGTATCCCGGAGAAACCCCAATGGGTAATGTGCGTGGGTAGTGCACCAGTTCTCCTGGCCGAAGAGACTTCTGCCCATCCAGACTCCACACAGGAGAACTTCCTGCACCCGGCATCAGATGCTTCTTTCTCTTTAACCGGTGTTGATGTCCAAGGATGCTCCAAAGCTGTGGTTACCTCAGAGTCTGTGCACCTCTACTACCTGGCGGAGGATCCCCTGTTGCCTCCTGAACCCTCCGGGATACCACTCGATGACAAATGGAGAGAGACTTCTCTACACCCGGTACTCAATACTTTGTCCGCTTCGTCCTGTGAGCCTGACAATGGGTACCCCAAAGTGGTAGTTACCTCCGAGTCTCTACATCCCTCCGACCAGGCGGAGGATCTCCAGTTGTCTCCTGAACCCTTCGGGGTGCTACCTGGTAGCGAAAGGACAGAGACTCTCCTATACTCTGTACCTGATACCTCGCTCGCTTCGTCCAGTGAGTCCAACCTAGTGTACTCCGAAGCAGAGGTTACTCCTGAGTCTCTACACCCCTCCGACCAGGCGGAGGACCTCCAGTTGTGTTCAGAATCCTTCGGGGTGCCACCTGGTGGTGAATGGACAGAGACTTTCCTATACTCTGTACCTGATACCTCGCTCGCTTCGTCCAGTGAGTCCAACCTAGTGTACTCCGAAGCAGAGGTTACTCCTGAGTCTCTACACCCCTCCGACCAGGCGGAGGACCTCCAGTTGTGTTCAGAATCCTTCGGGGTGCCACCTGGTGGTGAATGGACAGAGACTTTCCTATATCCTGGATCTGATACCTCGCTTGCTTCGTCCAGTGAGTCCGACCTAGTGTACTCTGAAGCAGAGGTTACCCGTGAGTCTCTACACCCCTCTGACCAGGCGGAGGACGGCCAGCTGTCTCCAGAACCCTTCGGGGTGCCACCTGGTGGTGAATGGACAGAGACTTTCCTATACTCGGTACCCGATACCTCGCCTGCTTCCTCCAGTGAGTCCGACCTAGTGTACTCTGAAGCAGTTGTTTTCTCTGAGCCTCTGCACTCTTCTGACCCGGCGGAGGACCTCCAGTTGTTTCCTGAATCCTCCGGGATACCACCAGATAACAAAGAGACAGTGACTTTTCCTCATTATGTACCTGATAACCCGTCTATTTCTTCCTGTGAGCTTGACAAGATGTACCTCGAAGCAGAGATTACCCTTAAGTCTCTGTCCCCCTCCAACCCAGTGAACGACTGGTCCTCGAATTCCCTGCGGAAGATTCTGGCAGGCCTGAAGAAGAGGGGGCGTAAGGGGGGAGGTACTGTAACATACCTGGCGGCGTCCTTGCATGGTGGTCCATCTCCCACTGTGCAAGAGGGCGCACTTGATCTCCTGTCCAGAATGTCTCTCTGGCTTCCCTCCATGCTGTCTGTTTGTGTCTGTTTCTGCTGCTTAAGGGCGGCGCCCGATCACTTCCTGCCTTTTGTACCTGCTGTGGGTCACACCCCTTGTGCGTCCTCAGCCTATTGCTGTCTGTCACTTGGTATATAGCTCAGCAGCTCCCTTCTATCCCTGCCTGAGCATAGTGTTTCCTTCAGTGTGTGCTTGCACTCTGAAGGTGCCAGGTCCCGTCTCTTGTCTCCTGCTTTTTGTATCAGTTCCCGTGTCTGAACTGAGTCCTGTATGTCTCCTGCTTTGCGGTATCAGCTCCCGTGTCTGAACTGTGTCCTTTTTGTGTTCTCTGGTCTGTCCTGTCTGAACACGCTCCTTGCCTGTTCGTTCCGCCTTCTAGTGGCCGATTTCCTAGACCCGCTCCTGCGTCTGGTCTGTCCTGTCTTAACACGCTCCTTGCCTGTTCGTTCCGCCTCTCTGGGGGCCGTATTCCCAGACCCGCTCCTGTATCCCTCTGCAGTGTCGGTCTCCTCCGTACACTCAGTTCCAGTCTGAACTCTCTCCTGTCCTTTACCTGTTTTGCCTCTATGTCCGTTCCCTTCCTTTTTCTGCAGAGTCTGAACTCGTACCTAACTCCTGCTTGTTGTCTCTGCAAGTACTGTGTGAGTATCTGGCTCTGTCTTTCCCTTCCTGTCTGTTCCGTGTGAACAGAGCCCTGTCCTCCCTGCTCAGCCTTGTCTGCACTCTAGCTGTGCTTGCCTGTAACCCTCTGCCTGTATTGTTCCTGAGTCCCGGTGTGTACTGGGTCCTATCCCGCCTGTGTTCCTACCTGCTAGTTCCTCCCTGTCTGCACTCTAGCTGTGCTTGCCTATACCCCCCTGCCTGCATACCCGCCTGCCTGCATACCAGTCGTGCCTGCCTATACCCTCCAGTCTGTGTGCCAGCCTACCAGCCTGTTCCTGTATTCCCCTGTGTGGGTCAACAGCCGTGTCCGGGGTCTGTCCTGGAGTAGCACCTGGTCCCTCTGCTCGGTTCCTCCTTGGTGCACTGGCGTCGTATGCCGTCGTGCGACCCTGGTCGGATCGGGTGAATACTTAGTCACGCCCCTCCAGGCATTCACTCTCCGGCACGGTCCAGTGGAATCACTACCAATCACACGCACACGCCGCTTAGCCCGGGCGTGTGCATAACACTTACTATTTGCTCTTCTGTGAGGGGGTACACCTGGAAGAGGCTATCCAGTTTTTCTCTAAAGTCCTGCAGGGTATGTGACTCCCCTGAGTACTGGGGTAGCCAGGCTGCCCCCGGGATATAGGGCATGGTGAAAGGCATGACCGCAACAGCGGTGGCGCTGGCGGGGGTTGAGGCAGTGAAGCTCTCCTCCGTATCCGACATCTTCCTCCCCCCTAGTGGACCGTGGCCTACCTTGCGATGATCCTCTTCCGTAGGCCGCGGCTCCGCAGTGGATCGTCAGGGTTGAGTACCTTCCGTCGCGCTCCTGTGACGTCGGCGTCTGCTGGGCTCCTTCCAGGACCTTACGCAACGTCCGGACGTGAGGCGGGGCTTCAGTTCTAGCGCGCTTTCGGAGTCCACGCCCCTCTTCTTCCCGCGCGGCGTCTTCAAGATGGCGTCCAACGGCGGGAAAACTCCACGGATGGCGGGAAGAAGGCAGAAGATGGCGCCGGATGGCGGGAAAACTTCGCGGATGGCGGGAAGAAGACAGAAGATGGCGCCGGATGGCGGGAATCTTCACCACTGGTAAGTTTGAACAGTCTTTTTCAGGCACGCAGTACCCGGTGGTTGCGGGCACGAGATCCTGCCGACTACGCCAAAAGTTGACGCGCCCCTGGGCCTGTGTCGCGCTGCGTTGCGCACGCGGGAGCTTACCCGGAGCCGGATCTGTTGAGGGTTGTAGTCTCGTGGCGGTGATCCGGTCCGTGCCCAGGGAGTCAGACTAAGTGGCGCTGTTTTAGCGGTAGATGTTGGACGACTACGCCACCCGTTGAGTGCAGCCAGGGAGCTGCTGCTGCAAGGCAGACCGCTGAGGCCGGTGGTAGGATTGTGCAGCGTGATAGTATAACCCCCAACGGGAGGGGTATGGCCTCAGGGCAGCCGACGTGGATGATGGGGGTAGCAGGAACCACTCGGAGACGGTACTGTGTAGTTCAGGGTCTTTACTGGTGACAAAGATAGACCCTCCCGGAGTACTGGCTAGCGATTGGGGCCTGGTCAGTCCTTGAGCAGATGGGATCTCCCCTGGCCAGGCGGAGTTGTAGGCCTCCCAAACTAACGATACTCTTCTGGCTACCTTGCTAGAGGCGGGTATAAGTAGCCCACGTCCCTGAGTGTACCGTGTGGTGCTCACCCGTATGGCCGGTGACTCGGGGCCTTCGGGTTTCTGGGCCAGAGGACCTGCAATCCCCTGCCGGGCGGTTTCTGCTGCTGGATAGGAGTTAGTCCCCACAGCCTCGGACTCCGGGTCCGGTGATAACTTCTCAGTCAGGGCGAGCTCTGCAGCTGCCAGCCCCTGACTCCTTGTAACTCTGCTCCCACAGAGCTCCTGTTGTTTCTTCCTATATTTGCTTCTTTTCTCTGCTTCTTCTCTACTCACTCACCCTGCCTCAGCCCTAGGTTTATATAGGGGAAGTTCTTCCCCTCCCAGGACTGGGCAGGAGGTGTGGCATGCATAGGATCCCTGACCAAGAGACCTCCCACCTGCTCTCAGACATAACATTGCTGTTACTGTGGAAAACCAGACCCCTGGGGTGCCACATGTGCACAAGCCCTAAGTCGCTGAGTTGGACTCATGGATGCAAACACCAGAGATTTCAATGAATAATATTCAAGTTATACTGAATCTTTTCTAACAAACCTACCGTAAATATCATTCTGCTCAGCTTTTCTAAACCGTGTTTTCCACGTATATACCGTGTTGTACAACATGACAGGTTCCCTTTAATATATACTTCTATTAATTAACTCTCCATTCTCAGCTTTCCTGCACGGTCCCCTTTGTAGTCAGGTCATATCACATGAGTATTTTCACCCCATTCCATAAATTCTATATATTGTGCTTGTGAAAAGTTCAATGGATCTTTCTTTTTCTTCTTTTCTTGAAGGAGACTTGCACGTTACATGAACAAATGATTGACATCAGAAAGAGACGCTGGGTAAGCTGCATTCGTTTCACACTTTTTCTTGTGCTGCTTCTTGAGTCTAATGCCATTTTATTTTTTTCTTATTCTCGATGTAGTTTACACTTTAATTACTTCCATTCAGCATTGTTTCTTCACCAGCACTATGGGACTGTCGACAGTCATTAGCTTGATATAAAACATTGATATTAATAATAATAATAATAATATTAGAACCCTGCTGCCAGAGCTGCATGTGTGATCCCCTATCCGGGTCTAATATCTCCCTCTACATCTGCCCCCTCTTCTCATTGATATTTTTATTGTCTTGTTTTATCGGCAGAACTTAGAAAGACCTGTGCGACATTACTGGCAGATCTCCGAGCTATGAAGGAAAAGCAGAAAGATAACCTTGCTCTGATGGATAATCCTGAATTTAAGGAAATAAATGAGTATATCCAAAAAGGAAACTGATACAGTGACCGTGGTTCACAATGTTTTCCAGGTAAATGTGATGTGACATTTATCATTATTAATATGTCACTTCAGAAATCTGTTGAAATAAAGCTTTAAACTGTTGTGTTATGTTAGGGCATATGGACATAGGGGGGGGGGGGGGCTCATCCTTATCCACTAAGGCCCCATTTATATAAGCCGCGGTAGAGAAACGCCAACAAATGGCAGCTGTTCACTTTAACCACATCCTGCTGCTGCTTTGTCACAATCGACATGCCACTTTCTATTGGGATGTGAAAAGGCAGTGAGTTTGCACCCGGAGCTCATTATTCAGGGCTCCCGTTGTCTGATCTTGTGCTAGCACAGACACCGCAACAGAAAGGGAGCGTTGTCTGTGTTTGAGGCAGCTCCATTAACCCCTTACATGACACAGCCATTAGTGATCGTGGCATGTAAGGAGTTTGACAGAGGGAGATTGCTCCCTCTGTCACTCCATTGACTCCATGTTATGACAGTCAGTGTCCTAACACTGTCCTTCATCTGCAGCATCTAAAAATTCTGCCCACGTTTACATGCGTTTTTTTGGGAGTTAGGTGGAAAAATTTTACACCTAGAGCATGCAGTCAGAAGCCAGTTTCACAAACCAGGAGAAGGACCTACACGAAGAAACACTATGAAGTAAAATACTGCTGTGTGAAAGTGGCGCAGATTCACTAAAACTGTCTACATTTTATACAGTTTAACCCCTTCACGACCTTAGACGTATCCATACGTCCAGGTTGGGAAGGGCTTCCTGACCTTGGACGTATGGATACGCTTCAGGCCATGATTAAGACTCATTGTCGAAACGCGTAGGTCTTTATCTTTGCACAGCTGCACTTTGCCTGTAACACCATGTAGAGCAATATTTTATATGGCTAATTAAAAGTTATGTTTTATTTTTATCTACATGCCGTTTTTGCTGGATCATTTGATATTGTTTTGGATGCAAAAAGCAAAAGTCCCAAAGAGGATGTTTATTTTTTAAAAACATCACAATAATAATAAAAAATATAGGTATTGTACCCATAAATAAATATTTTTATGAAAAAAAACAAAAAAAAGAACACATATTTGATATCGCTGCGTCCGGAACCACCCAACCTATAAAACTGTCCCACTAGTTAACCCCTTCAGTGAACATCGTAAAAAAAAATGAGGCAAAAAACTATGCTTTTTCATCATACGCCGAACGAAAAGTTGAAAAAAAAGGCAATCATAAAGACGAATGTCAATTAAAATGGTATTACTGAAAACATCACCTTGTCCCGCCAAAAACAAGCCATACAGCTCCATCAGCGGAAAAATAAAAAAGTTATAGCAATGCAAAAATAATTATTTTTTTCTATAAAATAGTTTTTATTGCTTAAAAGCGCCAAAACATAAAAAAACTATTTAAATGAGGTATCGCTGTAATCGTACTGACCAAAAGAATAAAGCTGCCTTATTAATTTTACTAAACGTGGAACAGCATGAAAAACAAACAAAAAATCCTGAATTGCTGGTTTTTGTTCATTCTGCCTCTCAAAAATCGGAATAGAAAGCGATCAAAAAATTTCTTGTGACTGAAAATGGTACCAATTAAAATGTGAACTCGTCCCGCAAAAAAACAAGCGCTCACATGGCTCTGTCAGCAGAAACATGGAAAACTTATAGCTTTCAAAATATGGTGATGCAAAACTTTATTTTGCAAAAAAAAGCGTCTTTTAGTGTATGACACGTGCATAAAAGTGCCATCAGCCACAGTTTTGTTAACCTTTGAAAAAAAGGACACCTCTGAACAGAGGCCAGACGGAGTCCAGAGTAGCTCTGCTGCCTCATTATAGTGTAAGGATCCCTTGAGGATTTCATCTGAATTACATCACTCGGATATTTAAATGAAACCCCAATATCAGTGCTCAGTGTTGAGCGCCGCATAAATAGGACCATTTTACATAACATTTTGGATCACAATAAAAGCTTTGACTCAATCCACAAAAAAAGCAAGTCCCCACTCCGGTCCTTCATCTGTTAACAGAAATATAGGGGGCTTTCACATTACTAGTAGCACAGAGGCTCTGGAAAAGCGAAATGGTCCTTGCCCCCCAAAAGAAATTCCACAAATTCTGTGCTCCCAAATCCAAATGCCCCCCCCTACCTTCTGAGCCCCACAGTGTGCCTAAAGCGCAGTTAGCGTCCACATGTTTGGCATTTCTGTAGCGATGAGAGTCCGCCTAATTTACGGGTGCATGTCTCCAGAAGCATGAGCTGGGCATAACGTACTGGTCACTATAGCTTACTGATCACTACAACTTACTGGTCACTACAACAGCAGTTTGCAATTTTCACTCTTCAACATCCACTGCTGCTCATGTAGTTAAAATCTTCACCACAGCTGTAGATATATTCCCAAAGGGGTATAATTTCCAAAATGGTGTCAATTGAGGGGAGGATTCTGCTATTCTAGCACTTAGGGTCTCTGTATATGGAGTCTGCATACTATTCTAGGAAAATCTGCCCTCCAGGAGGCAAATAGCGCTCCATCCCTCCTGAGTCTCGCCGTGTCTCTAAGCAGTACTGTACAGCCACATATGGGGTATTTCTACATTCACCAGAAATTGTGACACATTTTGGTTCCATTTTTGCCCAAAGAACTTTGGTGGTAATTATTCTTTCTTCGCCCTCCCAATGGTGTAAAATTCTGTGAGGCACATGTGGTGTCAACATGCTCGCTGCACCCCTAAATGAATTCATTGAGGTGTAGTTTGTAAAATAGGGTCTCTTATGGGAAGTTCTGCTGTTCTGGCACCTTAGGGGCTCTGCCAATGTGACATGGCACAGTCAAACCAATCCAGCAAAATATGATCTCCAATATGTCGCTTCTTCCCTTCTGTGCTTTGCACTGTGCCTCAAAAGTAGTTTTCGACCACATTTCGGGTATTGGCGTACTTAACAGAAATTGCCCAATACATTTTGAGGTCCATTTTATCATGCAATCCTTGTGAAAATAAAAAAAATTGGGGGCTAAAACATAATTTTTGTGGGAAAAATATATTTTTCTTCATTTTCACAGATCAATGTTGTAAAATTCTGTGAAGCACCTGTGGTTTCAAGGTGCTATAAATACACATCTAGGTAAATTCCTTGAGGGGTCTAGTTTCCAAAATGGTGTCACTTGTGGGGGTTTTCCACTGTTACATCACTGGCTCTCCAAACCCGACATGACACCCGCAGACCATTCCATCAAAGTCTGTGTTCCAAACCGCAACTCCTTTTATGAGCTCTGCTGTGCGCCTAAACAGTAGTTTTCCCCCACAAATGGGGTATCTGTATACTCTGGTGAAATTGCGCAACAAATTTTGGGTTCCATTTTCTCCTGTTACCCTTGTGAAAATAAAAAATGGTGCTAAGAGTTTTTTTGTGTGAATATTGTGACATTTTTATTTTCACGGCTCAATGTTATAAACTTCTGTGAAGCACCTGCGAGTTCAAGGTGCTCATCACACAGCTAGATAAGTTCCCTGAGGGGTCTAGTTTCCAAAATGTAGGCACATCAGGAGCTTTCCAAATGTGACATGACAACCACTAATTATTCCATAGAATTTTACATTCCTAAACTCAAACAGCGCTCCTTCCCTTCCGAGCCTTGCCGTGCGCCCAAACAGTGGTTTTCCCCCATATATGAGGTATTGGCATGCTCAGGAGAAATTGAACAAAAAAAATGTTCATTTTTTTTCTTCCACATTCCAAAAATTCCTGTGAAGCACCTGATACAGTAGGTTAATTAACTTCTTGAATGTGGTTTTGAGCACCTTGAGCGGTGCAGTTTTTAGAATGGTGTCACTTTTGGGTATTTTCTGTCATATAGACCCCTCAAAGTCACGTCAAATGTGATGTTGTCCCTAAAAAAAAAAAAAAAAAAATGTTTTGTACATTTTGTTGGAAAAATGGAAAATCGCTGGTCAACTTTTAACCCTTACAACTTCCTAACCAAAAAAAAATCGTTTAAAAAATTGTGCTGATGTAAAGTAGACATGTGAGAAATGTTATTTATGAACTATTTTTTGTGACACATACAGTTGTGCTGAAAAGTTTACATACCCTGGCAGAATTTTTCCTTTCTTGGCCTTGTTTCAGAGAATATGAATGATAACAAAAAAACTTTTTCTCCATTCATGGTTATTGGGTCAGTGGGTTCCTGTCCTTGATGGTGGACCTTCCTTCTCATCGGCGGTGACAGCAGCAAGCTTACCTGGGCCGGTCGGTGGTGGCCGGGCACAGTCTCTGCTGCGGCCAGTCCCGTGGTTCCTGGAAGCACCGCGGGGGGCGCTGACATGTGGTCTTCCCGCGTGCGGGCGGGGGTTTGCGGCACCTACACAGCATGGTAGCCGGAAAACCCCGTGTCCCAGATGTGACGTCACGGGGCGCGACCGGAAGTGATGAAACCGGAAGGCGCGCGCCGGGACCTCTGACCCCCTGATGTAACTTTCGGGGGGAGGTACCGGAAGCTGCAGGGAAGCTGGCCGGTGATCTCCCTGGCACAATAAGGGTACTTAAGGGTAGATCACTGGCCAGGCAGGGGCGCAGTGCACCGTAATGGCCTCACAGCAGCCCTCCCCACCGTATCAGAAGCAAGAGCAGAAGTCCATGCTGCAGCAGCCCTAGGAGATGGAGCAGCCTCGGCGCCAGAAGTGCACCCAGGAGCAGCGTCCACCGCAGGGCAGGAGCAGTGGACGTTCTGGGACACTTAGCACCAAGGATTCAAGATCCAGCCGACATAGCTCCTGCAGGATCGATGATGCTGCGGTCTCCCGTGGAGAATTATCGGATACCGTCCTGCCTTCCGTTCCGGTACCCTGTCTTTATCTACTGGGTGGTGAGTGAGCTACGTGAAAGTCGACTTATTAATGTAGACTTTTTTCTGTTTTGTCTCTCTCTCTCCCTCTCCTTCCTCCCTTATATGGTCAGGATGTCCCTAAAAAATGTACGGAGAAATCCAAGTACAGAGTATGTGCCCTGTGTGAACAGGATCTGACTAAAGACTGGCCCAAAAGATTATGCCAGCCATGTATTGAGGAAACAATTTTGCAGGGAACCCCGGATTTTTCTTCAAATCTAAAAGCCCTGATTAGCTCTGAGGTAGAAAAAATGTTTAAATCGTTTTCCCAAGCATTCCAGGCCCATAGGGCAAAAATCCCACCCACCCTTTCAGACTCTGAATCCGACGAGGGAATGCTGGATGACTCCACTGACTCTTCCTCTTCGGATAGCGAGGCAGGCACAGGTCATTGTTTTCCCCTGGAAAGTGTGGATAGCTTAGTAAAAGCCGTCAGGTCCACAAAGGGGTTAGTTGACCAGAAGTCAAAAAAATCGGTACAGGATATTATGTTCGGCACCTTGGATCAGAAAAAACATAGAGTTTTCCCGATTAATGATAAGGTGCAGGGACTTATTAGGAAGGAGTGGGATAGGCCGGAGAAAAAGGGTCCCCTTCCATCCTCCTTCAAAAGGAAATATCCCTTTAGTGAGGAAGATACCGCTAACTGGAATAAAGCCCCGAAGCTGGATGTTGCGGTATCCAAAGCTTCTAGAAGATCTTCTCTCCCTTTTGAAGACACAGGGATGCTGAAGGACCCACTGGACCGGAAGGTAGATACCTTCCTTAAGGGTACTTGGGAGTCATCAGCAGGGGCATTGAAACCAGCCATAGCTGCAACCTGTACCGCAAGATCCCTTATGGTTTGGTTAGGCAGGTTAGAAGACCAGGTTAAGAACAACGAGTCACAGGACTCCATTCTGGCCTCTCTACCTGTATTGAAAGGAGCAGCGGCCTTCTTATCGGACGCCTCTGCGGATTCTGCTAGATTATTAGCAAGATCTGCGACCCTGTCTAATGCTGGCTGTAGAGCAGTCTGGCTGAAATATTGCCTGGGGGACATACAAACGAAGAGAAAGCTATGTTCTCTTCCGTGTGAAGGAGATTTTCTTTTCGGTGCCTCTCTTGACACAATTCTGGAGAAAGTAGGTGACAACAAAAAAAGGATTTCCTAAATCTTCCTTCTCAACTTTTAAGCAGTCCTTTCGGAGGAAGAAATTCGGCCGCAGAAGGACGTCCACAGAACAATCTAGATGGGAGGATCGTTCCAGGAAAGGGAAAGGGTTTTTGTTTGGTGGGCCCTCCCAGGATAGTCGCAAACCGCCAAAATGACACTCTATCCCAGGTGGGAGGGAGGCTCTCTCTCTTCCTTCCAGCCTGGGAAAGGATCTCTTCCAGCAAGTGGATCCTCAATTTAGTAAAATCAGGTTTAAAACTGGAATTTCTGAGGAATCCACCAGAGAAATTTATCCCGACTGCCTTAAGATCCTCTCTACCAGAACAGCAGGCACTGGAGGAAGAGATTTCAGGTCTCCTGCAAAATAATGTCTTGCTGGAGGTATCACCACAAGAAGAAAGAAGAGGGTTCTATTCCCCCTTGTTTCCATATAAAGAAGCCGGACAATTCATACAGAGTCATCCTCAACTTGAAAGGCCTAAACAAATTCTTGAACATTCCATCATTCAAGATGGAAACAATAAAATCAACGATAGGCCTTCTATTCCCCGGCTGCCACATGGCAGTGTTGGACCTAAAGGATGCGTATTACCATGTGCCAATCCATCACGACTTTCAAAAATACCTCAGAGTAGCCTTAACTGTACAGGGAGTCGTCAAGCACTTCCCGTACAGAGCTCTTCCCTTCGGCCTAGCAGTAGCGCCCCGCATATTCACAAAACTTATAGCGGAGGTTACGGCTCATCTCAGGGAGGAAAACAGATTGATCATTCCGTACCTGGACAACTTCCTAATAGTGGGCAAAACTTACGATCACTGCCTGGCCCAAGTGGATCAGGTCTGCACCATCTTAAAAAACTTAGGATGGTGTTTAAACCTAGAAAAATCAAAACTGATCCCGCATACAACTCAGATCTTTTTAGACCTTACTCTGGATTCGGTTCGACAGGAATGCCGCCTGCCCAAGCAGAAAAGAGAGAAACTAAAAAATTTAGCCTCGACAGCCATAACAGACCCAGTAATGACTCTCAGGGGGGCCATGTCTCTGTTGGGGTCCCTCACCTCCTGCATCCCAGCGGTATGCTGGGCCCAATTTCATGCAAGAGAATTGCAATGGGACGTCCTAAAGAACGAAATCAGACGATAGGGTAGTTTTGAGACCAGACCCTGCTTTCCTTCCTAAAATTGTTTCTAAATTTCATATGTCTCAGGAGATAGCCCTACCTTCCTTTTGTCCTGAACCAAAAAATAGCAAGGAGGAAAGATTTCATACCTTGGATGTCAGGAGATGCCTTATACATTGTTTAGCATCCACAAGCTCATGGAGGAAGGATAGGGCTCTATTTGTCTCCTTTCAGGGCTCCCGAAAGGGATCAAAGGTCTCAAAAAGCACTCTATCAAGGTGGATCCGGGAAGCCATCACGATGGCCTATACGGGATCAGGCAGAGATCCTCCTAACAATCTGAAGGCCCACTCTATACGGGGCATGGCTGCTTCCTGAGCAGAAAGAGCGGACGTGCCCATTGAGCAAATATGTAATGTGGCCATGTGGTCATCTCCGTCCACTTTCTATAATCACTATAGACTTGACCTTTCTGCCTCCTCTGATCTCACATTTGGGAGAAGAGTTCTGCAGGCTGTGGTCCCTCCCTTACATACCTAGTTCTCTGTAATTCTCTCGTTGTGCTGTCATGGGTGACAGAAAAACACTTATATTACTTACCAGTAATGTGTTTTTTCTGAACCCATGACGGCACCTTTACATTCCCTCCCTATCACTATGGTGTTCACCTTCCGGTTGGTGGGTGTTGAGTATTCACATGGGTGAAATTCGTTTATGGTGAATAAAATTATGTGCTCTAACCGGAGAGTCCTCTCATGCTCTGTAATCCACTGAGGCGGAGAGAGGCTCTGCCCTTTTTATCTTGAAGGTTTCCTGTCCTTGAAGGGCGGATCCCCTCTTTTTGTGCTGTCATGGGTTCCGAAAAAACACATTACCGGTAAGTAATATACGTGTTTCACCAAATTTCCATTTTTTTCACAAATAAACGCAAGACATATCGAAGAAATTTTATCACTATCATGAAGTACAATATGTCACGAAAAAATCTCAGAATCAGTGGGATCCGTTGAAGTGTTCCAGAGTTATTACCTCATAAAGTGACAGTGGTGAGAATTGTAAAAATGGTCCTGGTCATTAACATGCAAACAGACCGTTGATCAGATTCACCAGGGTTGATGCTTCCTGAGACTGGCAGTACTTTTTTAGTTGACTATTGAGGTGACTATTGAGGCCTCCCTTTTAAGGCAGCTTGTTCAGTACTTGATTTTATCCTTTATGCTGTCTCTTTCTCCACATTATCCTAGTCCTGTTCATCTACAGTCCTTGATGCTTTGGTTGTAGAGCTGGCAGTGCTTCCATCCTTTCACCTCCTGTGGGAGCCCCCTGGCCAAATTCATCTCCGTTTGGTGTTAATGCCGGTTGTTTAGACCATCAACTTTTGATGCTTTGCCTGGATCCCCAGGGCGTTTGGAGATTTTACACCTCTGAGGGTCTCCCAAGTAGCCTACCGCCTGCACTAGAGCTTCTTCCGGTAGGTGGTGGGTCAGGGCAGACATGTGAGCTCTTACACATTCCAGAGGAATCTTGGTCTTTCCTTAGTAAGGCAGGATTCTCATTTCCCATCTTGGTCTGAATATTTTGAAGGCTGGTTCTGCTTTGGATTCTGCAGTTTGAGTCCAGAACCCTTGTTCATCTTGGCAAATGCCCCAGACACCAGCTGTCCTCTTCTTCTCAATTTTTTGGTCATTTAGTTTACCGGCGGGATTGTCGGGTCCGCAATTGGGAAGGCTCTGAGCCTTTCAGATTTACTTTTTCTGTCTGAGGTTAAGGGACAAGGGCCTTAAGGGTCATGTTAGCAGAGGATTAATCCGCGTGACATCCAGAGTTTAGAATACAGAATGTTGGTTTATTCATATCCAGCATAGGCACAGCATGGAGTCTGGTGTTACTGCAGCATGAGGAAAACAAAGACATATAACAACAACACAGGAAGAGAAGGAGGGGGCATCCTGTCTGTGTGAGTTTTTTTTTTTTAACTAAACTTTGTTAACAACCTCACAATATGTACAACATATGAAACAGCACAGTAGTTGTTGCAATACACATACAGATTAATATGTATTATTCCAACACCCCCACTCAACAACTACTTATCCTCTTAGTCCCATTGTGGTTCTCAATTCTTGGAACCTAGCTCGTGGCAATGGCTTTGTCATAATGTCAGCTACCATCTTATCAGTTTCACAATAGACAAACTGAATTATGCCACGATCTATCAAATCACGTAGATGATGATGTCTGACATCAATGTGCTTGGTTCTAGCACTGATCTTTTCACTGCATGCAAGTTTAATGCATCCTTGGTTGTCCTCATAAATCACCGTCGGCTGAGTTGTCGGTTTGCCAAGATCGTCCATCAATTGTCTTAGCCAAACAACCTCCTGGCTTGCATAGGCTGCGGACACATACTCCGCTTCTGTAGAAGACAAGGCAACAGACATTTGTTTCCTACTAGACCAGAAGATTGAACTTTCTCCAACTTTAAACAAGTATCCACTTGTGGATTTACGATCACGCGAATCACCAGCCCAATCCGCATCTACATAGCCGGTAAGTTCTAGATCTCCTGCTGCAGATAGTTTTAAATTCACATCTTGCGTTTCTTTCAAATATCGGAGAAGTCTCTTAACGGCATTCCAGTCTCTTTGGCGCGGTTTTTCCACATATCTGCAAAGGATTCCAACTGTTGTTGTGATATCCGGTCGAGTCATAGTTGATATGTATAGAAGTGCCCCCACTGCCTGACGATATTTCTCATTGTTAGGCAACAGGTCATCTTCTCCTTCCAGCTTCAGGTAGGATGGTTCCATTGGGGTTGATATACCTTTGGCCTCTGACATTTTAAACTGATTCAGAATCAAATTAATTTTTGCACTTTGGCTTAGAAGAAAACTTCCATCTTCCTCTCTCTGGATTTGGATTCCTAGATAATATGTCACACTTCCAAGGTCTTTTGTTTCAAAGTGCTGATTCAGAATTTCAGTCATTTTTCCAATTTCTGCGTCGTCTTGATGAACAACAATCACGTCGTCCACATATAAGAGAATATACATCCACTTTCCATCTGTATATTTTGTGTATAAGCACGGATCTGCTTAACCTCTTTTAAATCCTTCTTCCAACAAGACTTTATTCATCTTGGTGTTCCATGCTCTTGCTGATTGCTTAAGACCATAGAGAGATTTTTGTAGTTTGCAAACAAGATTCTCTTCACCTCTTTTTACATAACCTTCAGGTTGAGTCATGTATAAGTCCTCCTCAATGTCACCATTTAGAAAGGCAGTTTTTATATCCAAATGCCTGACATACATCTTTTGTACAGCAGCTACAGCTAACAAAGCTCTGAACGTGGTCTGTTTAGCAAATTGAAGACCCACTTGCACTTGATTGCCTTTTTGCCCTGTGGTAGCTTGGTGAGTTTCCAAGTTTGGAGTTGATGAAGCGATTTGATTTCCTCATTAGTGGCATCGATCCACTTTGTTCTTTCATGGACAGGTAGTGCTTGCATTTCATCCCATGACTGCGGCTCTGACTCAGGTAGTGTCTTGACAATGTAGGATAGACGTTTAGCTGGTATACCTTTGTTTGATCTTGACGATCTCCTGATTTCAGATTCACCTGACTTTTCTGTTGTTCCTTCATTAGTTGAAGAATCCAGCCAGACCTCTACATCCTCCTTGTTGCTGTCTTGTAATTGTGACTTCAGCTGGACTACTGGCGTGATGTCACAAAACTTGGGTGATACAAAGTTCTCATCAATCACTACATCTCTACTTATTGTGATCTTGTTTGTTTCTGGGTGTAGAATCCTATAACCTTTCTGGGTTTCACTGTAGCCTACCAGGATACCTTCCTTAGCGTGAGATTCCCACTTAGTTCGCTTTTCTTTGGGAACATGTACAAATGCTTTACTTCCGAATATTCTTATGTGATGTAGTTTTGGCTTTCTGCTATTCCATTGCTCAAATGGAGTTTTCTCTGTAGCTTTACCTGGTAGTCTGTTCTGAAGAGAGCAAGCTGTTATGATTGCTTCACCCCAATATGCTGTGGGCAGATTTGCATCAAATAACATGCTTCTTCCACTTTCACATAGTGTTCGGTTCCTTCTTTCCGCGACACCATTTTGCTCTGGGTTGTACGGTACAGTGGTCTGAAATAGGATTCCATTTTTCTTTAAAATGCTCTGTGTCTCATTACTTGTATATTCAGTCTCATTATCTGCACGTAGAATCTTTGGCATTCTTCCAAATTTATTATATACTTCAGCTAGGTATATTTCAAGTTTCTCTGGAACTTCCTTCTTGCTGTGAAGCAGGTGGACAACTGTATATCTTGAATGATCATCAATAAATGTGAGAAAATATCTCTTCTTCCCTGGAGTCAGAGTGCTCATTGGTCCACAGACATCTGTGTGTATTAAATCTAGTGGCTGTGCTGTTGTTGTACTAATTCTCTTAGGAAAAGCTTTCCTAGACATTTTCCCTTTGATGCAGCTAGTACACTTCATTGTCTGGTTACATAGATCAATTGTAATATCCTCAGCTAGTTGCTTTTGGACTAACTTTCTTATTGCTTCTGGGTCTCTGTGTGCCAGACGCCTATGCCACACATGAATACAGTTTTTATGCTCTTCTTGTTGCGCTGTATACACACACTCTTTGCATTTCAGCTGATAAAGTTCATCTGTGATGTTTCCCTCTGCTAGTGTGTGACCTTCCTTTGAGATGATGCAGCTATCATGCTTAAATGTAACTTCATTTCCTTGTTTTGTGAGTTTCTTCACAGATAGTAGATTACTTTCAAGACTAGGCACATACAGCACATCCTTTACTGGAATCTTCCTGCTTTGTGTTGGTGAGATTTGACAATCAATATAACCATCTCCTATGCCTTCTGAAGTCATGTACTGACCATTAGCCATAATCACTTTCTCTGATTTACTTTGGTCAAGCTTAGAAAAGAAGTCTCTGTAATTAGTCATGTGACTAGTTGCTCCAGAGTCTATACACCATGCATGCTTTGATGTATTTGCACTGACAGTAAATGCAGTTTCAGTATTCACAGAATCATTTTCTCCAGATACAGCACTTTTAACCCTTTGATGACTGCTTTGCTTTTTCAGCTGATTCATTCTAGCTTTCCAGACTCTGCAGTCAGCTTTCAAATGTCCTGATTTCTTGCAAACAAAACATTCACGTGTTTCTTTTATGTGCTTCCTGTTATCAGTTAGGTTTTGTGTCTGTAAAGCAGATTCTGTGTTGCATGTCCTACTGTTTACACCTTCTGCCTTTCGCTTATATTCATCTATGAGCTTCCCCCTGACATACTCCAGTGTAAGCTCATCATCTGGACTCGCATCTAGTGCGGTTACAAGCGTATCATAGCTCTCTGGAAGGCCACTAAGCAGTAATGCAGCCACATGAAAGTCCTTTAGATCTTCCCCAATGCCTCTCAGGCGTTCTACAACTTCCAGAACACTTCTTATGTAATCCTGCATATCCTGACCTTTCTGTAGCTTAGACTGGTACAGCTTTCTCATGAGATAGAGCTTATTGCTTAAATTTATCCTCTCATGTACCTTTTGCAACTGCTCCCACATTTCCTTTGCAGTATTACATTTACACACATGCACAATCTGGTCATCATCTGTACTGAGTGATATGGTACTTTGTGCTTTCTGATCCATCTCTGTCCACTCCTGTGGCACTGGGTCAGGTTTAGGCTCCTGTGTGTATTTCCACGTACCTTCTCTTATCAGCAGCATTTTCACTTTGAATTTCCAGGATTGATAATTCTGGTTAGTGAGACTTGGCACTGTAAATTTCATGGAGCTGCTGCTGGTGGCCGTCTTTGCTTCTTCTCAGTTTGCTGTCTTTCTTTCTTTTCTTTCCTCTGTGTTCTGGGGATATGGGACTCTGGGACTCTGGGGACTCTGGTACATCTGGGCCCATAACCTGTTAGCAGAGGATTAATCCGCGTGACATCCAGTGTTTAGAATACAGAATGTAGGTTTATTCATATCCAGCATAGGCACAGCATGGAGTCTGGTGTTACTGCAGCATGAGGAAAACAAAGACATATAACAACAACACAGGAAGAGAAGGAGGGGGCATCCTGTCTGTGTGAGTTTTTTTTTTAACTAAACTTTGTTAACAACCTCACAATATGTACAACATATGAAACAGCACAGTAGTTGTTGCAATACACATACAGATTAATATGTATTATTCCAACAGGTCACTTTTCTGCTATTTAATTTATCAACTGCTTCATAGGTGAAAAACCTATGGGCAGCTTTCATATGGCAATATCATCCTTTTTACATTTTTGCATGCTTATATTGAGCAAGGACAGACTCCCAAGAGTCAGGTTCCTACCTTGGCTTTCCTGGTCCAGCAGAATTTAACTTGTAGGTCATGGATCAGGGCTTCCTGTGCAAGCAGGGTGAACTTGTGGCCACCGTGTTATTTTCCAGGATCCGGGAGATCACTAGTGGGGCCTATCGCCCTTCGCTCTTTCGCCGATCAGAGAGAACCCTCTATTTCGGCTTTCTAGTGATTTTTCTCCTTTTTCTCTAGTGATCTCCTACTCTGGGACAGTAGTCTGACAGCTCCTTCCTTTCACCTTAGCGGGATTCTCTGCCTTTTCACTTTTATAAGGAGATTGCGCTCCTTCCTTTAGGTACTACACCTCTCATCTTCCTGAAAGACTCTCACATAATCTGACATAGTCAGAGCTATGCTTCTCGATCTGTCTCTTAGAGCTCTGTTCGAGTGTCTTGTGGTCATCCTGGTATGCTCTGGTGGAGGTTAAACTGCCTCTAGGATGACCATTGCTCGTTAAATCAGATCAGCCATTAGCAAGGCTTATAAGGTAGGTGCCAGTTCTCCCCCATTCAGGGTTAAGGAACACTCTGCGTGGACTGTAAGAGTTTCCTGGGCTGTTCTTCTCCAGGCATCAGTTCTGCAATTTTGCAGAGTTCACCTTTGCTTCTGCAGATGCAAGTTTTGGCAGGAAGATACTATCAGCAGTTGCGCAGGCGGCAGCTTGAGCAAGAGTGTGAAACTTTTGTGGTAACAGTATAATATTTGGGTTTTCATTTCCACCCCCGGGACAGCTTTAGGACGTCCCATGGTTTCTGTGTTCCCCAATGACACGAACGAGTAAAGTAGATTTACACCGTAAAATCTGTTTCTCGTACTCTTCATTGGGGGACACCACACCCACAGTTCGTTGCCCAGTCGGATATGCATTTATTTTGTTTTTCTCTCAAGATGAAATTGGATTACTTTCCTTTCAGGTTGTAATTCCTTTTAGGGCTTCTCCTACTGCTTTATTACTAATCTGAAGAACCTGATGCTAGAAGGCAAGGTATAGTCTGTAGGGGAGGAACCAATTTTCAATTAGATGTATTAATAGCCTCCAAGTGGCAGCAGACTATCCCATGGTTCTGTGTCCCCCATTGAAGACTGCAAGAAACTGATTTTACTTTGAGTAAAAAAATCTACTTTTTGAACCCACCGGTGCATCCCAGAATTTTACAATATTAGGACGTGGAACTGGTGAAAAATTTATTTTTATATTTGCTGCAAATTTGTCACTTATATAAGAGTTAATAGGTGAAAGTGGACCCCACAATTAATTGCACAATTTCTCCCGAACGCGGTGATGCCCCATATGTCGTCAAAAATTGCTGTTAAGCCTCACATCAGGGCTGAGATGGAAGGAGCGCTATTTAGCTTCTGGAGCACAGATTTTGTTAGAATAGTTTGCGGGCTACATTTGCGGAGTCCTTAAGGTGCCAAAACAGCAGAAAACCCTCAAAAGTAAGCCCATTGTAGAAATTGCACCTCTCAATGAATCCATCTACAGTTGCAGTAACTATTTTGTAACATCCACGCCGTGCGTTATTCTGTAGAATTGCAAATATGCCAGTTTAGTGCCCATACATTGTACCCAGTTTGTGCTTCTGGAGACATACACCCCATAAATTGTTAAGTGCTCTCTCCCCACTATAATAATGCCAAACATGTGGCCACTTACTGTGGTTTAGGCTTAGTGGGGCTCAGAAGGAGGGGGGCATTTGGTTTTGGGAGCACAGAATTCACTGGATTTTATTTGAGGGGGTGAAAGCTGTCACTTTCCCAGAGTCTTTGTTCTACCAGCTACGTGGAAACCCCCTATAGTTCCAGTAACATATGACGGACCTGAGTGGGGGCTGGTTTTGTGTGGGATAAATTAGGGTTTTTATTAGTAGCATTTTGGGGTATATAACATTTTTTGATCGCTTTCAGTATAAGGCTGGGATCACATTCTTGTGTTCTACGCTGAGCAAGTACGTCGGGGTTTCTGTGTAAATTCCACAAAAATGCGATTCAGATGAAACCTCCAATGGAACCACCCATCATAATGAGGCAGATGGAAACACTTTGGGCTCCGTTTAGCGCCTGCTCCGGTGGTCCTCCATCTTTTTAGGCGTACACAGATCTGTGGTCGCCCACACTTTGTGCGCTAAATAGACGCCAAAAATGATGAGACACCAAATGAACACAGACCAGTCCAAAGTGACTCCATCTGCCTCATAAGGGAGTGGTTCCATCCAGGGTTTTTTCTTTATCGCGATTTTGGGGATTTACACAGAAACCCCGACGTAAGCGCTCAGCGGAGAGCGCAGGATAAATGTGAGCCAAGTCTTGTTCTGATTTTTGTGAGGTAGAATGAACAAATAGACAGCAGTATAAGGATAGTTTTAGTTTGGCGCTGTTCACCGTGCAGTATAAGTGATTAGGCAGATTTATTCTTCTGGTATCGATTTCAGCAATACCAGATTTATATAACTATGCTTGTTTATAAAAAAAAAACGTTATTTCACCATATTCTGAGTGCTGTAACTTTTTTATTGTTTGGCAAACAGCAGTATGAGAGTTTATTGTTTGCGGGACGAGTTGCAGGTATTTTTGGTTCCATTTGGTGTACATAATGTTTTTTGATTGCTTTTTATTCAGATTTTTCAGACATAGAATAAACAAAAACCAGCAATTTAGTAATAGTTTTTATGAAAATAAGATTTCACCGTTCACCGTGTGGTAAAAGTGATAAGACTGATTTATTCTTCTGGTCAGTACGAGTGCAGCGATACCAGATTTATATAGTTTTTTTATGCTTGGCTACTTTTCCAGAATGAAAACAATATTTTACAAAAATGAATTTTTTTCTTTATCCCCATATTCCGAGAGCTGTAACTTTTTAATTGTTTTTCCCGAATAAGCCAAATCAAGGCTTATTTTTTGTGGGACAACCTGATTTTTTTATTTATACCATTTTTTTTCTTTTACATATGACTTTTTTTTATCACTTTTTATTTATTTTTTTTGTGTCCGTATGATGAAAAAGTGACTTTTTTTTTTTTTTTTTTTTTTTTTTATGGTATTTGCCGTACGGAATAAATAACATGGCAGTTTTATAGATCAAGTCGTTCCAGATGTGGCAACTAGAGATGAGCGTTGTTCTACTCGAACTGTTCGCCAATCTCAAATTCGAGCTGTTTTGGGCGGTGTTCGAGCCGGTCGGCGAACACGAACAATTTGAGAAAAATTCGGCTGTTCGAGGTTATGTTCGATAACTGTTCGTGCACCAAAATCATAACTGGATTTTTTCTCAGTAATGATGAAAATTAATGTTAATACGCAGTTTGAGTGTACAGCGGGGTGGGGGGAGGGGCAGGGGATGGATCTCTGCAGGAACAATGAAGATCTCCATTTTTTTTTCTCTTTCCCGCATTTGCAGTGGGGAGGTGCAATCTGTCAGCCTATCAGCAGCGCACACACGGAGCGAAGTGCTTTTTTTCACACAAGCAAGGGCATGTGTGATTGGCAGTGTATGTCACATGTCCTTGCCCTATAAGACCAAGCCATTTTCCCCGTCGCCACCATTTTCTCACTGCTGCAGCTGCGTGTTAGACGGCACCGCTGTTGCTGTGTGCGCTATACCTTGTTAATTTCAAGCCAATTTTCGCACAAATATACAGATAGCTTGGGAGTAGGGAATAGTTGTGATTGCAGTCCTTTTAAGGACTAGGTTACAGCATTTCCTACGACTTTTATCAGGCAGGTCTGTGCTCTTAAATAGATAGATTGTGGGAGTAAAGACTAATTGTAATTGGAGTCCTTTTCAGGACTAGGTTACATCAGTTCCTATCAGTTTTTGCCAGGCAGGTCTGTGCCAGTGCTGTGCAAGTTTTTTTCACAGCATTTGGCTGAATCTAGCAAAGCTAATCCTTTTTGGCCTATTGCAGAGTGTGTTAGTCAGTGGAGTAGCCTATCTGTGTTGCAAGATATACCACCTGTGTATAGAATACCAATTTTTTTACTGCACCTAGTGAAGTAAAATCTTTTGGGCATAGCATCATTCTATTAGTCCATCTATACTGACCTCCATCAGGTTGCAAACTGAATATAATTTTTTTCTGCATCTAGCTCTGAAAAAATATTTGGGCTTCTAGCAGTGTGTGGGACTTGGTCTATTAGTCCATCTATACTGACCTCCATCAGGTTGCAAATTAAAAATAATTTTTTTCTTCATTTAGCTCTGAAAAAATATTTGGGCTTCTAGCAGCGTGTGGGACTTGTTCTATTAGTCCATCTATACTGACCTCCAACAGGTTGCAAATTAAAAATAATTTTTTTCTGCATCTAGCTCTGAAAAAATATTTGGGCTTCTAGCAGTGTGTGGGACTTGGTCTATTAGTCCATCTATACTGACCTCCATCAGGTTGCAAATTAAAAATAATTTTTTTCTGCATCTAGCTCTGAAAAAATATTTGGGCTTCTAGCAGTGTGTGGGACTTGGTCTATTAGTCCATCTATACTGACCTCCATCAGGTTGCAAACTGAATAAAAAAAATTTCTGCATCTAGCTCTGAAAAAATATTTGGGCTTCTAGCGGTGTGTGGGACTTGGTCTATTAGTCCATCTATACTGACCTCCATCAGGTTGCAAATTAAAAATAATTTTTTTCTGCATCTAGCTCTGAAAAAATATTTGGGCTTCTAGCAGTGTGTGGGACTTGGTCTATTAGTCCATCTATACTGACCTCCATCAGGTTGCAAATTAAAAATAATTTTTTTCTTCATTTATCTCTGAAAAAATATTTGGGCTTCTAGCAGCGTGTGGGACTTGTTCTATTAGTCCATCTATACTGACCTCCATCAGGTTGCAAATTAAAAATAATTTTTTTCTGCATCTAGCTCTGAAAAAATATTTGGGCTTCTAGCAGTGTGTGGGACTTGGTCTATTAGTCCATCTATACTGACCTCCATCAGGTTGCAAATTAAAAATAATTTTTTTCTGCATCTAGCTCTGAAAAAATATTTGGGCTTCTAGCAGTGTGTGGGACTTGGTCTATTAGTCCATCTATACTGACCTCCAGCAGGTTGCAAATTGAATATAATTTTTTTCTGCATCTAGCTCTGAAAAAATATTTGGGCTTCTAGCAGTGTGTGGGACTTGGTCTATTAGTCCATCTATACTGACCTCCATCAGGTTGCAAATTAAAAATAATTTTTTTCTGCATCTAGCTCTGAAAAAATATTTGGGCTTCTAGCGGTGTGTGGGACTTGGTCTATTAGTCCATCTATACTGACCTCCATCAGGTTGCAAATTAAAAATAATTTTTTTCTGCATCTAGCTCTGAAAAAATATTTGGGCTTCTAGCAGTGTGTGGGACTTGGTCTATTAGTCCATCTATACTGACCTCCATCAGGTTGCAAATTAAAAATAATTTTTTTCTGCATCTAGCTCTGAAAAAATATTTGGGCTTCTAGCAGTGTGTGGGACTTGGTCTATTAGTCCATCTATACTGACCTCCATCAGGTTGCAAATTGAATAAAAAAATTTTCTGCATCTAGCTCTGAAAAAATATTTGGGCTTCTAGCGGTGTGTGGGACTTGGTCTATTAGTCCATCTATACTGACCTCCATCAGGTTGCAAATTAAAAATAATTTTTTTCTGCATCTAACCCAGCCAATAGTTTTGGCCTAATACCACAGTTTGGCCACTCAGCTCTGCTCGGTTACCATCCATTGTTTTTTTGTGCAAACAACTCCAGAGTTGTGAATTAGTTAACCACCAAAATGAGTGGAAAAAGGCCTGCTGCTGGTGGAAAGGGGAATAGGCGTGTTGGGAAGGGGAAAAAAGGTTGTGTCCGTGGGGTAGGTGCAGAAGAAAGACCATCTTCCAGCCAAACTAAAATGTCTACTTCTTTTAGCGGACAATGTGATAAGATCCCTTTCTTACGGCCACGCCAATCGCTACAAATTCCAGATGAGGCACAAAAACAGCAGGTGCTTCAACGGATATCAAGTGCTCCTTTAAGTGGGCTCTCCTCCACATCAACTTCAACATCACAAATACTCCAGTCCTCAAAGGTGTCACCCAAATCGCACTTGCTTCCTCACAGCTCCCAAATCTCCAGCTGCCCGTCTGAGTATGAGGTAGAACAGATGGTTGAGTCTGCAGAGCTGTTTACTCATACTATAGCCTGGGAATCAGAGGTCGACTCCAGCGCTTCTGTGAATCCAGACGAGGAAATGATCTGCACTGATGCCCAGAATCTTTATGAGTCGGATCCAGGACCAGACGCAGAAGGTTCTGACCATAATGTAGACCCTCATTCCCAAACTGTAACTCCTGTTGGTGGAGACAATGAGGAAGACGATGATAAGACTCAAATACCTGATTGGAGCGACAACTTTAGTTTTTTGTCAGGGCAGGAACAGGTTGGCTCTGAGGACGACGGGTGTGATAACGCACAGGGTGATGATGATGAGGTCGGAGATCCCACTTACTGTCAACCCACAGTCAGCCAAGAGATGAGGTCAGCAGAGGAGGTGGAGGAAGATGCTAGTGACGACGAGGTCAGGTTGCGCCTTCCTGGACAGAGACGTAGTACTGGAAGCACGTCAACAACTGCATCCTCAAACACAACTCTGCCTCTCACCACAAGTCGTGGTGGCTCTTCAGGTCGCATGGGTGCTAAGCCTTGCATAGCCTGGGCATTTTTTCAGATCGATAAAGATGACCCAACTCGTGTTATCTGTAACATTTGTCAGCAAAAGCTAAGTAGAGGCCAAAAAATACATAGTTTGAGTACTTCATGCATGAACCGGCACATGGACATGAAGCATAAGTTGCAGTGGGAAGCTCAGTGTGCTACAATGCGGTCTAGCCGGCCGGGCCAACCACCGTCTGCCATATCTTGTGCATCCGCGGCCTCTTCATCCTCTGTGACTGGGGGGACAGCAGTCACACCTGTTTTGGGGCGCAGACCTGCCACCTCTTTACCCGCAACAGCCAGCGTGATTGGCAGGTCATCATTTTCTTTGGAGGTGGTAACACCAGCTGGTCTTGAGCGCTGTCCGACATCGATAGCACCACCTTTGGATCAAGGCAACCTAACATGTCCGCCTGCATCTTCCTCACAGACCGGCAGTTTGCCGGGGACACCCTTATCAACCCCGTCTAAGCACAATAGCCAGCCCTCGGTCCCTCAGATGTGGACAAGTAAAAGACCATTTCCTCCTAGCCATGAGAAAGCTAAGAGGTTGAATTTCACCATCTGCAAGCTCTTGGCTACAGAAATGCTGCCTTTCCGCCTGGTGGACACAGAGGATTTTCGAGACCTTATGTCCGTCGCAGTGCCCCAGTACCAGATGCCCAGTCGGCACTACTTCTCAAAGAAAGGTGTGCCTGCGCTCCACCAGCATGTCGCTCACAACATCACCGCTTCTTTGAGAAACTCTGTGTGTGACAGGGTGCATTTCACCACAGACACTTGGACGAGTAGGCATGGACAGGGGCGTTACATGTCGCTGACTGGGCACTGGGTAACTATGGTGACAGCAGGACAAGGGGCTGCTGTCCAAGTCTTGCCGTCCCCACGAGTTGTGCGTCAATCCTCTTTATGTTATTTTTCCTCCACTGCTTCTGCCTCCTCAACCTCCTCTCGGTCTTCCACCTGCACCCAAAGCCTGTCTGGTCATGCCACAAGCTTTCTAACTGCGCAGAAGGGATCCTGCACACCTCCTTACTATGCTGGCAGTAGGGCTCAATGTCATCAGGCGGTTTTTACATTGAAATGTCTGGGAAATGTGAGTCACACAGCTGAGGAGTTGTGGTCAGCTCTGGAGAACCAATTTCATGAATGGTTGTCTCCACTGGACCTGAAACCAGGGAAGGCCGTGTGCGACAATGCTGCAAACCTGGGTGCGGCCCTTCGCCGGGGCAATGTCACACACGTGCCTTGTATGGCTCACGTGTTGAACCTGGTTGTCCAGCAATTTTTAGCCCACTATCCCAGACTAGATGGCCTTCTGCAGAGGGCACGGTCGCTGTGTGCTCACTTCCGCCGTTCGCATCCCGCAGCTCAGCGACTTACATCTCTACAGAAGTCGTTGGGCCTGCCACTTCACCGGCTAAAATGCGATGTGCCTACCCGGTGGAATTCAACTCTGCACATGTTGCAGCGACTGTGGCAGCACCGACAAGCCCTGGTGCAATACGTTCTGACGTATAGCCTGGGCCAACGAGATTCAGAGGTGGGGCAAATCACGCTGGAGGAGTGGTCTCAGATCAGGGACCTATGCACCCTTCTGCACAGTTTTGAAATGGCGACGAAGATGTTTAGTGCTGACGATGCCATTATCAGCATGACTATTCCGGTGATTTACATGCTGGAGCACATGTTAAACAGAATTCGGAGTCAGGTGGTGGCACAAGAGGAGGTGGAGGAAGTAGAGGAGGAGGAGTTGTATGCGGAAGGGCTAACATCTGCAAGGTCCAGACGGTCGGCAGCACCAGGGCG